>NC_041398.2:115054971-115687471 GCF_900747795.2 Erpetoichthys calabaricus
ATATATATATATATATATATATACTGTATATATACATATCTACTTATTGGCTCCTGTATTTAGGATATAGCGGGTTGGATAATGGATGGATGGACATCTGTATGCATAGCCCTATTTGCCTTTCTTGAGCTTGTCAGTTCAAATCCTGGTACTGACACCACTGTGTGACCCTGAGGAAGTCACTTCACCTGCCTGTGCTGCAAAAAACAAAAGTAATGTAACAAATTGTACCTCAGATGTTGTAAGTTGCTGGAATAAAGGCATAAGTAAAACAGATAAATATGTATTATACACATAGGAACTATTCATTTATTTTCAGTTAAGTCATCTGCAGCAAACTTTTACAAATGAGGGTTTCTCATTTTTAGATAATGCAAACTGTTTCTTCTTCATTGTCGTTTTCTCTTGGAGAGCTTTTTTCATTTCATTGAAAATTAAAGCAGCAGCTGCCAAAATATGTAGCTTTCTTATTAATTTTTCAACATTGTGTAAAATAACTTTATAAAGTAACATAAAAGGTTTAAATACTGGTTATCCTTTTACACTAAAATATTACTAAAGAGATACAAAAAAAATAAAATGGATATGTTCTTTTTCTTTAAGGAGATAAATATTACTGAAGAAAGAAAAAAAATTAAACAGCCAAATGGGGCTATGCATACGACATTAAAAGTTTTAAATAAAAAAGAAATATATATTTTATTTTTACTTGCTTAACTTGTGGAGGGTTTATCCTGTAGCAAAGCCCTAACTTTTTCGTGAAAGCCCGTTTCAGTCAATAAGTCTTAAAAAACTGTGTAAAGATATTGACAATAAGCTAAGCAAACGCAGGAAGACATGGAATCGTTTAATCAAGTATCATTACATCTTCCTTTCTTAAAGAGAAGTAAGGCAGTACTTATAAGCTTACATATTTATATATAGACATACATACATACATATATATACATATATATATATATAACATATATATATATATATATATATATATATATATATATATATATCCGAAGCCGTGCAAGCACACTTTTGAGAATGCAACGTATTATTGTACAGAAGAAAAGCAATCTTGCCTCAAATGAATGGCAACCTTTTGTAGGTCTATGAACTTAATTTAAACTTTAGGTTTACACGGTGCTTTCTTTCCAAAGTACCTGCACTCATGAATATGTCTGTATGTGTCAGTCGGTCAAATCCACGCGCTTCGTACCGGCGAAGTACTGCTTTTAGATTTTTATTAAGAAGAAAATAAAACCTTTTTAAAATTGAGGGAAATATACTAATAACAGTTTTGTTAAGGATCTGTTTTTTTTGTGAAGCTGCCTTTACTCGAGTGATCACTTCGACCTGACTTGGTGGCCAACTATAAGCGTTACCTGGTAGGTAACCACCCATACAATCAGATTGTGAATCAGACTACAAATGCCGTGAATGTAATTACACACTCACTGCACTTGCTTACGGTAATCGAAACTCGGACGTCAGCGCTAGAGGGGCTTAGCAGCGGTGAAGTACTGCTTTTAAATTTTAATTAAGAACAAAAGAAAACCTCAGAGGTTCGATTCCCGTAAGGGTGTGAAGTGAGTGGCTGGTTACCTACCAGGTAACGCTTATGGTTAGACAGCAGCTGGTTACCTACCAGGTAACGCTTATGGTTGGACAGCAAGTGACGTAACATCAGTCACGGTGCCTTCAGTTGTGAGAAGCAGATCATAGAATGATTGAAAATAGTTTTGCATTTACCTTTTTAGTAAAGGCGAGCTTTTAAGCCTGAGAAAATCACCCCGTAAATGCACACGTTTAATTGCACATGTGTTAATATGTATGGTTACACAGTATAAAAGACAGTGAACAACGTCATTTACCTTTGTTCCCGCGTTTGATAAAAGGCGAGCTTTTAAGCCTGAGAAATCACCCCGTAAATGCACACGTTTAATTGCACATGTGTTAATATGTATGCTTATACAGTATTAAAAGACACTCAAAAATTAACGTCATTTACCTTCGTTCCCGCGTTTGACTCGTGCTGTAAATCTCTTCCTTGTTTTTAGTTCACATCATTACGTTGGAGGCATGATGACGCGATACGTGACTCCGCCTCCTCCATTAGAGTATATGGACAAAAAACAGGTTCCAGTTATGACCATTACGTGTAGAATTTCGAAATGAAACCTGCCTAACTTTTGTAAGTAAGCTGTAAGGAATGAGCCTGCCAAATGTCAGCCTTCCACCTACACGGGAAGTTCGAGAATCAGTGATGAGTCAGTCAGTCAGTGAGTCAGTCAGTCAGTGAGGGCTTTGCCTTTTATTAATTAGTATAGATATAGATATACACACACATACATATACGTATATATATATATATATATATATATATATATATATATATATATATATATATATATACATATACGTGTGTATATATATATATATATATATATATATATATATATATATATATATACATACACTAGCCATGTGCGCACAACTATGTTGCGTGTGTTAAAGTTGTCTGTGAAGGGCTCCCTGTTTAAACGCGGCTGCCAGTCGTGAACTGGGCCCTTCGTCGCACAGCATTATGATTTTTTTATAAGGGAAACAAAATTACAAAACAAAACCCTTGGACATTGATTAGATAGGAATGGCCTACTCGGAATCACTGTCCGAATAGTAATTATGTGGTGGTGGAGGAGCATTTCTGCTTCTCTCCGTTCACAGTTCGTCTCGTTGTCACGACGCTGTCGCTTCCTCTCACAATCTCTTCTCAACCTTTCTCCAATCTCGCAGGTTGCTTTGTGGCAATCCAAAGAGTAAGGAAGAACCAATGTTTCTTTCTTGAACTCCAAACACCGACTGATGGAAAATCACAGAAGTTTGTCCGACTTATATACTCTGACTGCCGACTCCAAGAAGCAGGTGAACAGTCGATTTGGACGAAGTGCTGCCAACGACAGTGAATAGAAACAGAAAAAACCACAGTCTTGACAACAAAGCAGGTGTCAACGCCAGATCTAAACACAAAGAGTGGTATCGACAGTGTTTGTAAAGAAAAGTAACAACCAAGGCAGTGCCAGGGGAACATGAATTCGCGGACAAACAAAGATTAAGATCCAAGTGAAGATTATATATAAAGATTAGTTAATTTAAAGCACAACAATTTGTTCAGTTTGAATGTCTGTGTTTTGAGGTGTGACTGGAGTACTACAGTCTTCAGTACTATAAGCCTGGAGGAGATTCTTAATGCAATGCCTATGTTTTAGCTGTCTCTCTACTGCCATCTAGTGCTTCTTCTTCTAATTCATTCGCGGACAAACAAAGATCAAGATCCAAATGAAGATTATATATAGAGATACATATACATATATATATGTATGGCAAATGGCCGGGGTCATTACCTGGCCGGGATGCCTAAAAGGACCGGAAGGTGGCAGGAATAGCTTCCGGGCCACGAGGGGGCAACCGCCCTGGAGCAGGAGAGGACCACGGGAGAAGAACAAAGAGTTTCTGGCCTGTTGGGACCCGTGGCCACCGGTTGAATTCATCTGACCCTTGACTTTAACAAAGGCCCCAGTCCTTGAACTAGCCACACAGCTCCACAGCATGATGGAACCTCCACCAAATTTGACACTAGGTAGAAGGTGTTTTACTTGGAATGCGGTGTTCTTCTTTTGCCTTGCAAAGCGGTTTTTGTTGTGACCAAATAACTCAATTTTTGTCTCATCAGTCCAAAGCACTTTGTTACAAAATGAATCTGGCTTGTCTAAATGAGCATTTGCATACAACAAGCGACTCTGTTTTTGGCATGAGTGCAAAAAGGGCTTCTTTCTCATCACCCTGCCATACAGATATTCTTTGCTCAAATTGCGCTGAATTGTAGAACGATGTACAGACACACCATCTGTAGCAAGATGTTCTTGCAGGTCTTTGGAGGTGATCTGTGGGTTGTCTGTAACCATTCTCACAATCCTGCGCATAGGCGGCTCCTGTATTTTTCTTGGCCTGCCACACCTGAGTTTAACAGCAACTGTGCCAGTAGCCTTCCATTTCCTGTTTACATTCCTTACAGTTGAAACTAACAGTTTAAACCTCTGAGACAGCTTTTTGTAGCCTTCCCCTAAACCATGATACTGAACAATCTTTGTTTAGAGATCTTGTGAGAGTTGCTTTGAGGATCCCATGCGGTCACTCTTCAGAGGAGAGTCAAAGGAAAGCACAACTTGCAATTGACCACCTTAAATACCTTTTCTCATGATTGGATACACCTTTCTATGAAGTTCAAGGCTTAACGACCTAAGTAATCAGTATTGAGCAGTTATATGTATTCAAATCAGCAAACTTACAAGGGTACCCAAATTTTTGCACAGCCAGTTTTTCACATTTGATTTAATTTCATACATCTAAATACTGCTTCACTAAAAATCTTTATTCGGAAAACACCCCAGTACTCAGATGTTCCTAGGAAATGAAAGACATACCACTGTTATCTTTTTTGTTGAAAGTAGAGTAAATTATCATGCAGGCTCAGAGGGATTCCCAAACTTTTTCAAATTACTGTATATATACTGTATATATGTATAATCCAACGTCTGTCTGCTTTCATGAGAGAACTAAACGGATTTAGACCGGCTTTTTTCTAGAATTTGCTTGAACATTCTGGTTGATTTTGTGACCTCTCTCATCGCGCTAAGTATCATAGTTCGCTTGTGGTACCAATTTATTTGCATGAATCCGAGAGACACGCAGCGGGCCTGAGCGGAGGGGGGGTGGGGCCCTGTGGGGCCCTGGGGCCCTATTCACTCACGTGCCAGCCTCAGGGCATATCTTACATCCACTTAACGGATTTAGATTCTAATTTGTTGAGTGTGCAAACTATTCAACAGCTTCTAATGTCTTAAAATTGTCCCTAACTGATTAAAAGCACATCTTTAAATCTTTCTTATTTTTAGTGTTGCTGCTATTTTTAAAACTGCTTTTGTGAAAGAATTTTTCCACTGTCTAATTCTCATTTGCACACATACAAAAGAATTAACAAAAAAAATTAATGGTCTTTAGCAGAGGTTCAGTGAGTGTTTTTTATACCCAGCAGGAGTGTAGTTCCCACCCAATATTGCCATACTAGTCCAGTCAACAGGCAGCCAACACAATGATTTGGAATGATATACAGTGCAGATATGGCTAGAGCTATGGACTTTAGGCCAGAAGGTTACTAATTAAATTCATACTAAAATATAAATGTTAACAATTTTAATGAATCCTGATCTTGTAGGTTTCCTTGGGTAAAGGCATTTGAGAAATAAATAATAAGAACAATGACCTTTTTATTTCTACCTATGCTCAGCAAACGGCCCTGGAATAATGCAAATTAAAAAAAAAACACTTGATGACCAGAATGTGAGTAAAAAGGCAAGTAATAATAGACACATGAAAACACCTTACTTCATACGTGGTATTGAAAGTTTAAATCAAATTGAATATAGCTCTGTGATCTGCTAAATATATCAAGCAGCTGCCTTCCTATATCCGAGTTCACTTCATATAAAATTATCTCATGTTGTATGTTTTAAATACTTCAATCTTAGCTGTACAACAAAACACTGAAAAACAGAGCTTTCTAAACAAGGAATAACATAGAAGTGAAAAAAAACAAAAGAAAATCAGCCAATACAGCATGTACAACTTTGAGTGATAACCAGCCATGGCCTCACTTTGTAAACAAAAAAAAAAAGATTTACCACTGTCACTTTTACCAAAAAAAGTTAACAATAAAAACTCTGGCAGACTTGTTTTACCAGTTTTAAGTATCTCTAGAGTGATTGGGTCTGAATCTTGCAGGAACTTGTCTCAGTGCTTATATTAAATCTTCCCTTAGGTGCTGCATTCTCCCTTTGTACAAAAAAATACAAAAAGCACAAACACAACTAGCACCATGCCTTGTTTTTCAAGCATAAATGTACCACCGATCTAAAATTCTAATACTTTTTCTAATGTATTCATTAATAACACAAGCAAACATCTAAGTACCTTTATCAATCAACATCACAGCACGAAAAACTGCTTCTGAATACAGCAAAATAATTAGTAGCAAACACAAATATTTTATTGCAGAACAAGGGAGGATTTGCTCTTACCTTAGCCACCCAGCTAAACAATGGTGCCATTTCCCAGCTTCAATAAAACTTTGTTCCCTGTTATTATTACTGGAATTTAGTCTGTTTTTATTTATGTTTTTTGTGCTCACTTGACTTTCTAACTTCTATTTATAACTTTAAAAACATTTCTCCCATCCAGATTTAAAATGAGCTACAAAGATAGGCTGTCTGCTCTTTGAAAAAACAAGAAACACAGGGGCCCCCATCCTGGAAAGCAGCATGTTAGCGGCTTAGTTGCCAAGAAGGCTATGATGTCACCAGCCCTTCATACCAGTTCCTGTTCTACAGACTTTAACTCTCATTACTGCCATACAGCTTGGAGTGGAAGGAATGCAATGACTGGCTGCAGAGTAAACCACTCCCACTGTTAGAGAACACACACTCACATACACATGTTCAGATAGATAAGCAGGAGAGGCTTGTGAAACAACCCTAAATAAACACAAAGACACACACACAGAAACACACAAAATAGATTATTGCATATAAAAGCACAGCATCTGTGGAGAATTTAAGTTATTAAGAAGTGCTGTCAGATATGATTCTGAAAATAATAATATAATAATTCTTTGCATTTACATAGTACTTTTCTCACTGCTCAAAGCACTCAGCAATTGCAGGTTAAGGGCCTTGCTCAAGGACCCAACAGAGCAGAGCCCCTATTGGCATTTACGGGATTCGAACCGGCAACCTTCCGATTGCCAGTGCAGATCCCTAGCCACGGAGCCACCAAAGAGCAGTGGCTCTAAAAAACAGTTTACAATGTACATTAAATACATATACAAATAAACACACAAATGCATAAACATTCATTTTGCATACTTTAGCGTCTGCACACAATGGCTAGATTCTCTGCTCTTTACATGGGTCTTTAAGGTGGCTCGCAATCCTTAAAAGGATGGCTCACCTCTTGCCACACTTGTTGAAAAAAGCACATGTGACTGTGCACAGTTGCTGTTTTTATAGGCGCTCATGCTATTTATGATGTAATGCCAGCTCATTCTTTGGGTGACTGCAATACTATACATGTTTATTATGTTTATACTGATAGTAAAATGAACTTGGACTGAAATTCCACTCTTCACTGCTAAAATTAACAATAAACAAACAGAAAATAAAACATAACATTAACAGTAGCTGTCTTGCAGTTCTTCAATATACTGTGTGATTGTCTCTTGCAACCATCACTGCTTTACACCTTTGGCACATATAGCCAATGAGACTCTGAATCTAAAGTTGTAGGATGCAATCTCATTCCTACAGAAGGGCCTGATTAGGTTGCTGGACATTGGCATGAAGAAGATGACACCTCTGGGTGTAAAAATGCAGGGCATCCCAAAGGTGCTCTAAGGGTTTAAGAGCAGGAGAGAAAGCAGCAACTGCACATCAGCATTCATTTCTCAGGGCTACTGTGACCACAGCAGTTGCATCTGGCCTTGCACTGTCCTACTGTAAGGTCAGGTTGTGTAGGAGATGTGAGAAGATAGCCTCTGACTGGTCACCATGCTCTGAGGCCTGCAGTACAAAGATGTAATTCACTATCATGTGACTGATATGGGCATTGTGTCTGCTGGATGGTATACATGGTAGATCTATAAAGTCTCTCAAAAAGAACAATCAGATTTGTTGGTCAAGCTTTGGTGTGGTCACTTACAAGTAATCAAATCTTGGGTAATGACCCCAGTTTGCTGAAATCTTGACTGCATTTTGGACAAAGCAAGCATACTGAATTCACTGCGTACCACAACGTTGACACGTGACATGCAAACATGCAGCACGCCAATATCCCTCTCCCTTGCTTCTGGCAAAATCTGAGGTAATAATGAATGAACAGAAAAGTGTTTAAGTGTGCTCATTTTCTGACAATGATTTATGCTTTGAGGTAGGTTCTTTTTAAAGGGGACTTGATCAAGAAACATTCCACCTTAAGATCTCTGGTTAAATGCAACTTTTCAGGTGTTTGACTAGTTGCAGGGTTTCACTAAACAAGGGGATTACTTTTTCATAAGAGTAAAAAAACTTTGTGAAAATAAACACACTATAACTATAGTTTATCTTGGTGCATATTTTATATATATATATATATGTATATGTATGTGTGTGTGCTTGGTGTGTGTGTGTGTGTGTTTGTGTGTGTCCTGCGGTGGGTTGGCACCCTGCCCGGGATTGGTTCCTGCCTTGTGCCCTGTGTTGGCTGGGATTGGCACCAGCAGACTCCCGTGACCCTGTGTTCGGATTCAGCGGGTTAGAAAATGGATGGATGGATATACATACATACATACATACATACATACAGTGGTGTGAAAAACTATTTGCCCCCCTTCCTGATTTCTTATTCTTTTGCATGTTTGTCACACAAAATGTTTCTGATCATCAAACACATTTAACCATTAGTCAAATATAACACAAGTAAACACAAAATGCAGTTTTTAAATAATGGTGTTTATTATTTAGGGAGAAAAAAAATCCAAACCTACATGGCCCTGTGTGAAAAAGTAATTGCCCCCCTTGTTAAAAAAATAACCTAACTGTGGTGTATCACACCTGAGTTCAATTTCCGTAGCCACCCCCAGGCCTGATTACTGCCACACCTGTTTCAATCAAGAAATCACTTAAACAGGAGCTGCCTGACACAGAGAAGTAGACCAAAAGCACCTCAAAAGCTAGACATCATGCCAAGATCCAAAGAAATTCAGGAACAAATGAGAACAGAAGTAATTGAGATCTATCAGTCTGGTAAAGGTTATAAAGCCATTTCTAAAGCTTTGGGACTCCAGCGAACCACAGTGAGAGCCATTATCCACAAAATGGCAAAAACATGGAACAGTGGTGAACCTTCCCAGGAGTGGCCGGCCGACCAAAATTACCCCAAGAGCGCAGAGACGACTCATCCGAGAGGTCACAAAAGACCCAGGACAACGTCTAAAGAACTGCAGGCCTCACTTGCCTCAATTAAGGTCAGTGTTCACGACTCCACCATAAGAAAGAGACTGGGCAAAAACGGCCTGCATGCAGATTTCCAAGACGCAAACCACTGTTAAGCAAAAAAGAACATTAGGGCTCGTCTCAATTTTGCTAAGAAACATCTCAATGATTGCCAAGACTTTTGGGAAAATACCTTGTGGACTGATGAGTCAAAAGTTGAACTTTTTTGGAAGGCAAATGTCCCGTTACATCTGGCGTAAAAGGAACACAGCATTTCAGAAAAAGAACATCATACCAACAGTAAAATATGGTGGTGGTAGTGTGATGGTCTGGGGTTGTTTTGCTGCTTCAGGACCTGGAAGGCTTGCTGTGATAGATGGAACCATGAATTCTACTGTCTACCAAAAAATCCTGAAGGAGAATGTCCGGCCATCTGTTCGTCAACTCAAGCTGAAGCGATCTTGGGTGCTGCAACAGGACAATGACCCAAAACACACCAGCAAATCCACCTCTGAATGGCTGAAGAAAAACAAAATGAAGACTTTGGAGTGGCCTAGTCAAAGTCCCTGACCTGAATCCAATTGAGATTCTATGGCATGACCTTAAAAAGGCGGTTTCATGCTAGAAAACCCTCAAATAAAGCTGAATTACAACAATTTTGCAAAGATGAGTGGGCCAAAATTCCTCCAGAGCGCTGTAAAAGACTCATTGCAAGTTATCGCAAACGCTTGATTGCAGTTATTTGCTGCTAAGGGTGGCCCAACCAGTTATTAGGTTCAGGGGGCAATTACTTTTTCACACAGGGCCATGTAGGTTTGGATTTTTTTTTCTCCCTAAATAATAAACACCACCATTTACAAACTGCATTTTGTGTTTACTTGTGTTATATTTGACTAATGGTTAAATGTGTTTGATGATCAGAAACATTTTGTGTGACAAACATGCAAAAGAATAAGAAATCAGGAAGGGGGCAAATAGTTTTTCACACCACTGTACATACATACATACATACATACATACATACATACATACATACATACACACATACATACATACACACACACTATATACATATATACGTGCTGTGCGATATGGCCGGCCGTTCATCCCGGCCAATATCTCCAGGCCTCTAGATGGAGCCCTCCCTGCAGCATGGAGGTGCCCCGAATGCCAGCAGGGAATTATGGACATTGGCGTTTTCCTTCGCAGCCCTGCTGGATACCATGGGGGCCGCCAGAGGACGCTGCAGGGAGGCAAAAGGACTTGTATGTTCCCTATAACCCGGAAGTACATCTTAGTCACAGCGACAGACAGAATGACATACTTCCGGGATGAAGAAGAGGAGTTTTCACCTGACCCTGGGAAGTCACATGGACTGAGGGATCAGAAGCACTTCCGGGTCAAGGACTATAAAGGATTGTGGGAGATCCCAGACGGACGAGCTGAGTCGGGAGGAAGGGTGGCAATGCGTCTGGGAGTGGAGGATTGATTATTGTTTATGGTATTGTATTGGTAATTTATGAGTATAGTGGAGTGGAGGGTGCTTGGTGCACATTAATATTATTTTAATAGTCAACTATTGGACTTTTATCTGGTGTCTGGCGTCTGATCCGAGGGTTCAAGGAAGCAACAGCGCCCCCTATCTGTCACAGTGCATAGTGTCATTTGATTTATAAAAATTATTAGATGTAGATCCTTCTGTCCCTGGAAGCATTCTTGTTTTCAATACATTGATTACAGTTCCTTGGGGCTGGTTAAAAACATCCAATTAGTTACATTCCTTACATGACAGGCCTCAAGATTGTATGCTTATACTGTAAAGAATTTTTTGGTGCTAGAAACAGTAGTGATTTTCGTTTCCTGTTCAGGGTGCTATTTGGTACATTACCTGGGGTCCAAAGGCCCATCCAGGATATTGACAAATAGATTCCTAGGATAAGATAATATTATATTAGACATACACGTTACACTGTATGCGCCCCAAAAAAAGAAGCCTTTGATTTCAGTCTGTAACACCCAGTGTAAAGTTTTGCTACCTGCAAAAGGTATCGCTTAAGGGATATACAGTAAGCATGCACACGAATGCTGGTGAATCATGTCTTCTTGGTATCTTGTTGTCACTTGAATTTTTTGTTATTCAGTTTTATTCTTGAATAAAAGCACAACTGTTCCATTATACCTTTGCAAAAGTGTTTATTTTATATTCCAGTAACCACTTGAATGAGATCAAATCTGTCTCTGCCTCTCTCACACATGCACACACATTCATACAAGAAAACGTCACGATTTGAAAACGCTATGCCATTTGAACATGTTTTGTGTCTTCGATCTTGCCTGTACTCCCCGTTATGGTGCTTGGTACTGAGAATGTAGACAGACTCCTTCATTTTGGGCGCATACACCATCAGCATGGCACTGCCAGGTCTAAATACAAGCGTGGCCAATTGCTCGTGTACTAAAGGGACTATAGCTGCAGGCGGAAGTCCCAATTTACTTATGGGTGCCAAGCAGAGTTGTGTTGCGGTGCAGTAGTCTATTAGCCAGCAAAAGCGCTCTGAAGAAGCTATCTGTTGTTACCGTTCTGCCTTTGTCCAGAAACAGCTCCATAAGCTTTATGACCACAGACTCAGAAAGTCTTTGCCCTGGGTTGTAACTCAAAACACAGTTCTCAACAAAACGTTGCCAGATGTCCAAAATTGCAGCAAATCTGTCATTTTCACACGTTCTGCATGGGTGTCTTTGTTGTCAAAGCACAAATGTGGCAAGATAGTCTGTTTGCGGTCACAGGACATCGCATCTTTGATTGCCGGTACAACAAATAGTTCTGAGCAATCATCATCCACAGCACCAACTGTGGTCATCACTGCTCTTGTGAAAAGAATGGAGATAAACGCCATCAACTCAGAGAGGGAGAGGCAAGTTGTACCACGTGAACGTCACTGACAGAATAAAACTGAATAATAAAAAAAGTGCTAACTTTTACATGTACAGTAACCAAAATTTACACTGGGTGTTACAGTCTGGTCTGCTTAACTCCATACAACATGCACACTGCATTTCATATACTGTATAGATATTATTATAGTATCAAAAAAGCTGGTATAAGTAACTAAAAGGCAAGGATAAATCATCCATTATTTTTTGTTACACCTTCTTAACCAGTGCAGGGTTGAAGAGAAGCTGGAGTCTATCCTCATTAGCAACAGGCACAAGGGAGGAACAACTCTCGAACAGCAGCAAAATATAAAATAATGAAAATAATGTAAATAATAAATAAAAATTCTGTAGTTCCTCAATGTCTACACAAGCTTTCCCTTTCTACCACATGTTTTTCTCAGCATTCAGAATACCACCAAACGCCCCTTTCTCTCGAATCTTCTCTTTCCCTCTCTGCCCTTATGCATATTTGGACTTCGGCGTCCATGTCAATAAGCTTTCATCCAGGTCACTTCCAAACTCCTGAGTCAATATTCCACTGGCAGGGTGTGATATTTAAAACCTACTGCATCCTCAGAGGACTTCTGGGCAAACCTCAGATCAGAACAGATTAGCACCCTGAACTGCCTTTAAGTAATACAGTTCTTCAAATAATTTTCTAGTTTTTCTTTTTATGAATTTGAGCAACATACTTCCATTTAGCTCAGAACAAAGGAAAATAGGTAATTAAATAAATACTGTAAATAAATAACAACCTAAAAAAATAAAAGGAGTGTGTGTAGCATTAACATCACTGGATTTTTCTCATCCCGCTGTTAATTAACATGCAATTTATCAGTCTGTATGGAATTTTCATAAATACTGCACTGTTTATAATGGTGGATAAACGTGTGAGCTTTAAGTACCTCCACACGTTTTGACCAATAAAGATTTATGGCCATTAAGTGTACTTGGTAGATAACTGTACATGCCTATCCATAGTTCAGGATGTTTCATTCAGCTTGTAAATTGTGTGCAGAAGCCTTGACCCATCCAAGAAACCACAAAGGCCTATTGTAGACACAGGTAGATACTCACTCTGAAAGACTTATTGAAGGCACCAAAAATCATGACATACTCTTACTTTATTATCAAGACAGTTTCCGTAGTTGAATGGTTTTGTAATAAAGATAGAAAGAAAATAAATAATTACATTGTGTTCTCTGCATGCAGTAATTACAATACTATGAACTCAGTCATTCTATCACTGCAATAAACAAAATTCCAAAGTTAGTCTTTATTACCAGCAAGTTTTATTTTATTATTATGCTTAAGAAATGGATTTTCATTATAAACAAATGGCATTCAAAAGCATTAAAAGCAGTCTGTGAAGTTTTACGTCTTAGACATTAAACAGTTCAAATAAAGATTCAAGAATAAAGCAAATAATGCAAATTTAATATTTATATTTTTTCTACAATGTTCATACATAATCAGATGTCACTGAAATATCAGAAACTGCTGCAGTTAAATAGAGGACTCCTTCTCTTAGCTCTTCAAATGGTGCCAACAATGCAGGTGTACTCTAAATGTACTCCTGATCATTATCAATGTCAGTTAGCAAAATATAGTCCACAGTTAGTCCACTTTTGTGCTACAAGTCTCTGCATCATGTAATATGCATTGTTCCATCAAGTCAGAACACCATACTATTGCTTTTTAACGTAAAACATAGGTACTTTGGTTCTGTCAAGCCTAGTTATTTTTGAACACTATGTAATCAAGAACATACTCGTGGTGAATATTTACAATTTCAAATGATACTTTACTTTGCATTCAACAGTGTGTATATCAGAAGTGCTGCACTGGAAAAGCAGTCAACTAGTTAAAGTGATCTACTAGTTGAAAGGCACAGTATGTTCAAAGCAAGACAAATTATACAAACAAGCCTAATCTTGAATTATCACTAACAACAGTTTGTGATTTATACATTAGCAATTTACTTTTTTAATCAAGTTTTCAACTGTCAAAGAAGTTGCCTCAGCTATAGGGATCCAGAAACTTGTGTGTATATGCATGCCTTTCACAACTAATAATTTGCATTAATCCAGTGTGTCGTTATCTTATGCATAACATTGACTCTGAACTTACAATCCAGTCTTCCATCACATTACCAGTAGTTAAGATTACTGTAGGCAGAATGCCTTCTAAAGGGCTATACAGTATATAAGTATGTGCATATACATTAACTCTGGTAATACAGCTTCAAAGACAATTGCTTTGCTAGGTGGTGTGGCCTTGGGTTCAATGTGCTCAGCTAGACAGTGAAATACCAGCTCTTCAAAAGCTAAAAATATAATGCAACAAATATCACAGTGATAACCGTTTCTGCTTTGACTGTGTACACTCCTGAAATAATGTATTGTAGCTTTCCATGGCTTTTCAAACAATGACTGGGTTGAGTTTGCAAATTTGTTGTTGTTCGCTTATAATATTTTAAAGAAGGCATAATGCTCAGTGGTAAAAATTATTTTGAGATGGAGGATTACATTTGGTTGTATTAAAATACTAAATTTTATTCCATCAATCACAAATAGATAGATACATCCATTACATGTTTTGTTCTGCTGCAGTATCAGTTTTGCATACTTTAAAACCCATTTGGAGGGAAAGCAGTCCACCTAGCAACAGAGGTATACAACATTCTAATTTGTGCAAATTTCATTGGTGGTCCAATGAATCAGGCCCTAGGCAGAAACAATCCCCAGCATGGCACAATCTTGCAGATTCCCACACCCACTTACAAAGTTACACAATGAAAATGACTAGACTGTGACTCAGAATACTTTTTTGGAAAAAGCAAAAATAAAAAGGAACTGGACTATGTAAAACTGAAATCTTCCACATATAACCCAGCACAGGGATTTTATTCTACATTCAAATGGTCAGAATACATCATCTTATAGTATTTTGTTTCAAATTTAGATAACTATACATATTTTAAAAATATTCTTATAGAATTTCAGTGTAAATTAATATATGTATACATTTTTAAAACGTTACATTATGCATTGAGAAAACCTAGACTTTGGCACCATTTGCACAGGTGCCAGCTATACTACATATACAGGCTTGGCTCTGTTTGATTAGATTGGTTGCATGTCTTAGCCTTGTCACAGTACACAAATCTTTCTGCTTACATCATATCTTTTTATCTCATAATATCTGGGCTACCCATCTAAGACGGGGTGAAATCTAAGTAATCAAAATAGACTTGTTAATGTTTGCAGTGTACCAAACAATGCATATGTCTTTGTTATGTGTCAACTGGTATGGGATTCGTAAAAGCAGTGTTAAAATTTGTGATGTGCTATTTTCTGGAATGACAGAGAGACATAGCAACCAGACAGACACACCTACCTGTACAAACATGCAGACACTTGTCCTTTTATTAAGGTGGATTTTTTGTTTGTGTCTATGCCTGTTGCCCTGACGTCACATGTGATGAAGACCATGGAGCGGCTGCTACTTCACCACCTGAGGCCACAAGTCCATCATGCCCTAGACCCTCTGCAGTTCACATACCAGGAGAAGGTAGGAGCAGAGGATGCCATCATCTACAGTGGTGTGAAAAACTATTTGCCCCCTTCCTGATTTCTTATTCTTTTGCATGTTTGTCACACAAAATGTTTCTGATCATCAAACACATTTAACCATTAGTCAAATATAACACAAGTAAACACAAAATGCAGTTTTTAAATGATGGTGTTTATTATTTAGGGAGAAAAAAAATCCAAACCTACATGGCCCTGTGTGAAAAAGTAATTGCCCCCTTGTTAAAAAATAACCTAACTGTGGTGTATCACACCTGAGTTCAATTTCCGTAGCCACCCCCAGGCCTGGATTACTGCCACACCTGTTTCAATCAAGAAATCACTTAAATAGGAGCTGCCTGACACAGAGAAGTAGACCAAAAGCACCTCAAAAGCTAGACAGCATGCCAAGATCCAAAGAAATTCAGGAACAAATGAGAACAGAAGTAATTGAGATCTATCAGTCTGGTAAAGGTTATAAAGCCATTTCTAAAGCTTTGGGACTCCAGCGAACCACAGTGAGAGCCATTATCCACAAATGGCAAAAACATGGAACAGTGGTGAACCTTCCCAGGAGTGGCCGGCCGACCAAAATTACCCCAAGAGCGCAGAGACGACTCATCCGAGAGGTCACAAAAGACCCCAGGACAACGTCTAAAGAACTGCAGGCCTCACTTGCCTCAATTAAGGTCAGTGTCCACGACTCCACCATAAGAAAGAGACTGGGCAAAAACGGCCTGCATGGCAGATTTCCAAGACACAAACCACTGTTAAGCAAAAAGAACATTAGGGCTCATCTCAATTTTGCTAAGAAACATCTCAATGATTGCCAAGACTTTTGGGAAAATACCTTGTGGACTGATGAGTCAAAAGTTGAACTTTTTGGAAGGCAAATGTCCCGTTACATCTGGCGTAAAAGGAACACAGCATTTCAGAAAAAGAACATCATACCAACAGTAAAATATGGTGGTGGTAGTGTGATGGTCTGGGGTTGTTTTGCTGCTTCAGGACCTGGAAGGCTTGCTGTGATAGATGGAACCATGAATTCTACTGTCTACCAAAAAATCCTGAAGGAGAATGTCCGGCCATCTGTTCGTCAACTCAAGCTGAAGCGATCTTGGGTGCTGCAACAGGACAATGACCCAAAACACACCAGCAAATCCACCTCTGAATGGCTGAAGAAAAACAAAATGAAGACTTTGGAGTGGCCTAGTCAAAGTCCTGATCTGAATCCAATTGAGATGCTATGGCATGACCTTAAAAAGGCGGTTCATGCTAGAAAACCCTCAAATAAAGCTGAATTACAACAATTTTGCAAAGATGAGTGGGCCAAAATTCCTCCAGAGCGCTGTAAAAGACTCATTGCAAGTTATCGCAAATGCTTGATTGCAGTTATTGCTGCTAAGGGTGGCCCCAACCAGTTATTAGGTTCAGGGGGCAATTACTTTTTCACACAGGGCCATGTAGGTTTGGATTTTTTTTTTCTCCCTAAATAATAAAAACCACCATTTACAAACTGCATTTTGTGTTTACTTGTGTTATATTTGACTAATGGTTAAATGTGTTTGATGATCAGAAACATTTTGTGTAACAAACATGCAAAAGAATAAGAAATCAGGAAGGGGGCAAATAGTTTTTCACACCACTGTACATGCTACACCGATCCCTCTCCCATTTGGACAGAGGCAGTGGTGCAGTAAGAATTATGTCTGTGGACTTCTCTAGCGCCTTCAACAACATCCAACCTCTGATCCTTAAGGACAAGCTGACAGAGATTGGAGTAGATTCATACCTGGTGGCATGGATTGTGAACTATCTTACAGACAGACCTCAGTATGTGTGTCTCGGGAACTGCAGATCTGACATTGTGGTCAGCGGCACAGGAGCACCACAGGGGACTGTGCTTTCTCCGGTCCTGTTCAGCCTATATACATCGGATTTCCAATACAACTCGGAGTCCTGCCACGTGCAAAAGTTCGCTGACAACACTGCTATCGTGGGCTGCATCAGGAGTGGGCAGGAGGAGGAGTATAGGAACCTAATCAAGGACTTTGTTAAATGGTGAAACTCAGACCACCTACAACTGAACACCAGCAAAACCAAAGAGCTGGTGGTGGATTTTAGGAGACCCAGGCCCCTCACGGACCCCATGATTATCAGAGGTGACTGTGTGCAGAGGGTACAGACCTATAAATACCTGGGAGTGCAGCTGGATAAACTGGACTGGACTGCCAATACTGGTGCTCTGTGCAAGAGAGGACAGAGCCAACTATACTTCCTTAGAAGGCTGGCGTCTTTCAACATCTGCAATAAGATGCTGCAGATGTTCCATCAAACAGTTGTGGCGAGCGCCCTCTTCTACGTGGTGGTGTGCTGGGGAAGCAGCATAAAGAAGAGGGACGCCTCACGCCTGGACAAACTGGTGAGGAAGGCAGGCTCTATTGTAGGCACGGAGCTGGACAGTTTGACATCTGTGGCAGAATGACGGGCGCTGAGCAGGCTCCTGTCAATCATGGAGAATCCACTGCATCCACTGAACAGTATCATCTCCAGACAGAGGAGTAGCTTCAGTAGCCAGGTTTCCATCCAAGGAATTTTTGCGAAAAAATATTTAGCGCTTCAAATTTTTTTACCGATACAGCTGATGGAAATGCTAATTATCGATAAAATGTTGTACATGTCGACCTAATATTTTTCCATTTAACTTTAGCGCATAAATTCCATATCGATACTTCAGATGTCGCAAAAACTACATTGTCGGAAAAAAGGGCTTTAACACAAATAAATGTGTCACATTTTCATCACGTGCAATCAAAACGAGAATGGAGGAGCGGTTCGCATGGTCTGATGAAGAGAGTTTTTTTTTGATTAAACGTCGTTATTTTGTATTAATTCAAATTTCAGTTTTAATTAAAAGCCTTAAGGGAAGCAGGTTACAGTACTAATTCAGTTGTTATCACACTGAGAAGGGATGTTGAAAGGTAGGCTCACCTGTACAGATCCGATGCTGCAAACACAGCTGCATCATGGGCACTTCCAGGAGTGCCAACGCAAATGTCTCGTATCATGCACCTGTCATCAACAAGGGCCTGGAGAACAATAGATGGCCACCCTTTGCGATTAATGTAATCGCGGTAGCCTTCCGTCGGGGGAAGAATAGGCACATGCGTGCCATCCAGCGCACCGTAAATCTGTGGCACAAGATGCATCAAGGAATTGCGGTATGCAATTTCATTGGCCTCCGCTACAGTCGGAAGTCTGATATAACGCCGCATTAATTTTTCTTTAATAGCGGTGCACACAGCATATACACATCGATGGACGGTAGTTTTACTAACCACGAAAGTTTCTCCAACTACTCTATACTCGGCGCAGGTTGCCAGCTTGTAAAGGGCGATGGCAATCCGCTTTTGGGTTGGAACTGGTGGTCGGTGGCAACCTGTGATGGGCGCAACGTCTCTCCCATACCCGTGGGTTTCGTCGCACTGGGGTACTTTCTTCAAGCTCTAGGGCTATCAGACAAGCAACTGCTTCATTCTGCTGTCGTCTTCAGATATTATGTACAATTCCAATTATTTGTGAAACTGAAATAACAGTAAGCTGGCAAATTTCAAAAAACTGTCTGAATAATCTCTCCATTTCTTTGTTTCTTTGTTTAGTGGAGGGGGTGTAACGTGGAAAACAAAAGGTAGATAATTTGCGACATACACAAAATTATGTATGGAAACGGCTCAAGGGCAGATTTTTTTCACGATACAACAAAACTTATGCGACAGTTCGTTTTGGGGGGGATGACGTCATCACACACACCATTTTATCGATAAAAAGCCAGTTGGATGGAAACAGGCTGGAGACAGCAAATTTCGCACATTTTTTTTACGTATATTCTGTTTGTCGATAACAAAACGTCGCAAAAAACTGGATGGAAACTTAGCTAGTGACAGACTGCTGTAAACGGTAACATTATACAATGTTATTGACTGTTATACCTCGCACTCTCCACCTTGCACTTTTTATCTTGCACTGTGTTTTTAATCACTCTTTAATTAATATTGTTTTTATCAGTATGCTGCTGCTGGAGTATGTGAATTTCCCCTTGGGGATTAATAAATTACCTATCTATTCATAGACAGTACCCTGATCTATAAGACAAGAATACCAGAGGCTGCTATAAAAGAAATATACTGTTTTTTTAAGCCTCACTAGTGCTGAGTCACTGAGCTAGGAGGAGGGGTGCACAATGAAAAAGATTTCATTATATGCACTTTACTGATTTGCTTTATAAAAATGTAAATATCTTACTGTCAATAACTTGTAATTTACATGCAAGAAGCAATGTGTAAGACAGGAACCCCCAATCAGTGGAATTCCATTCTGATATTGTGAACTCTTACTGTATATAGCATTCACACTTTCACAAGGCGTATTTACACTCTGTCACATTGGTTAAAATAATTGTTTAAAGCCATGTGATAAACTGCACTGAAGTGAAGACTTTATAAATTGCAATTACAATACTACATAAAACTAGCCGACGCCGAACGTAGCATATGGCAGTGTAAGAATAGGAACGGAAAACGGTGAGAAAGGAATTCAGAAATCAAAAAGAAATAAATACTTCTTGAAAGACGCAGTGTGTATGTAGAATTTCCAGCCAAGCAGGATTACATATGAAAGTGATAAATAAATCAGGCTTTCCAAATTTACGTACTATGGCCATGGCATCCTGATAGTTTTGTTGCATGTATCTTGGACTTCCTGGAAATGTGGACGGTAATATGATCATTTTGCCTACACGTACGTTGTTATTTTCAGCGTTTGCTTGCAGTGCGTCTAATAGTTCCACGCGCAGATCTTGTTGATGTAATCTGAGATAGTTGAGACGCACGCCCTCTGTTTTAACATACGCATCTACGACGTACTGTTGGAATAGTTTGTCGCTGGAGTGCAAAATACTAAAAGTATTCCTCATTGCTAAACTGTACGTGTAAAATTGGCATTGAGTAAGCCTTATTCACTTGGCGGCTCTTTTATCAGGAACATGTTGTAAATCTTTGTGCCAACCAATGTCTCCGTAAGGGAATAAAAGAGGATAAACCATAGGATCGCAATTCATATTGAGCGTGGAAATCTGTTTACAGGAGTTGCCAATGGGATAGTTGCAAATGTCCCTTTCGGCAGGCGTTTCGCCATCTTCTCCGATGAAAATCGCTGCAATATCGGTGTGACATGTCGGGGCATTGTATCGTCGTAAATCCTGCATAGGGTTTTCCTTGAAAACCATTCATACAGATGCTGTTGGATTGGACTGAGCGATTTCATGCATGTGTTTGCATGATTTAGCAAAGCGGTTGATGGTTCTGAGCATGGAATCTAGGTGGAGAAGTACATTTTCGCTGCATGCTGAGTTTGCTTTATTTTGTAAGCGTACTTCAGTAGCTTGCGCTGTGTCAAAAACATACAACTGTCCATATCCTGGAGAGGTAGAAGTGTTAGGGTATAGTGGAGAGATTTGGTGATAAATTTGCCCGTGTATTTTAAAATAGTATGGTCCGTGGCCAGGTGGTCGAGTTATCTGTGTACCCATGGAAGCAAACGCTACAGAAGAGTTGTATTCTCGAATGTGTTCACTATAATTTTTAGCTTCTGATGTTTGCTGTGTGAGAAGCTGTTGTAAAGACACAGGTGGCTCCCACAAAGGTGGTAAAGCTACTTTATCGTTGTGGCAGCACCTCGAGTACTTGTTGGATGTATTACGCTCAGCAGGCCAGTATAGTGCATGACATGGAAGAGGACAAATAGGAATTGAGAAATGCTGTGTCGGCTGTGTGTGGGCGGGACCGGTTTTGAAGTGGAAGCAGGACGAACCAGAAGAGAAATATATACAGTTAGGTCCATAAATATTTGGACAGAGACAACTTTTTTTCTAATTTTGGTTCTGTACATTACCACAATGAATTTTAAATGAAACAACTCAGATGCAGTTGAAGTGCAGACTTTCAGCTTTAATTCAGTGGGGTGAACAAAACGATTGCATAAAAATGTGAGGCAACTAAAGCATTTTTTTTTTTTTTTTATATTTTTATTTTATTAATTTTCATTGTAATCATTCCATACAAACAGATCAATTTATAACCCAACAAATTTGAAGACTAATCAAACCCCACCCCTGAAAAGGAGAGCTTAGCTAAAGGAAAATTGCTTTAGGCTTTTTAATAAGGCAACATTAAACAAAAGAAAGGGAGAAGTGAATATCTATGTAAATAAGAGATGGAGCAGGGAGTTAAATGCAATAATAGTTATTTCTCTTATTCTAAAATAATATTGATTAAATCCTGCCATGTTTTGAAAAAATGTTGTACAGATCCTCTAACTGAAAATTTGATTTTTTCCAATTTCAAATAATATAAAACATCGGTTTCCCACTGACTTATAAGAGGAGAATTAGGATTCTTCCAATTTAACAAAATAAGTCTGCGTGCCAAAAGTGTAGTGAATGCAATCACAGTTTGCTTGTCCTTCTCTACTTCAAGTCCATCTGGAAGAACACCGAACACAGCTGTTAATGGGTTAGGAGGGATTGTGATACTAAGGCTGTCTGAGAGGCACTTAAAAATTTTTGTCCAAAATGATGTTAGTTTAGTGCAGGCCCAAAACATGTGACCCAGTGAGGCAGGGGCTTGGTTGCAGCGTTCGCAGGTTGGATCCTGCCCTGGAAACATTTTGGACAGTTTTAAGCGAGACAGATGGGCTCGATATATAATTTTTAGTTGAATAATTCTATGCTTTGCGCATATAGAACTCGAGTGAATTCTCTGCTTTGCTACCTTCCACTCCTTTTCTGATATATTGATTAGGAGATCTTCTTCCCAATGTCCTCTTGGATCTTTGAAAGGTAGGGACTCTAATAAGATTTTATATATTGCGGAAATAGTGTTTGTTTCCTCGAAATTGAGCAGTATTTTTTCCAGCATTTTGGAGGGTGCAAGGTGGGGGAAATCGGGCAATTTCTGTTTAACAAAATTTCTAATTTGAAGATAGTAAAAGAAATGTGTAGCTGGGAGGTTGAATTTTGAACGTAATTGTTCAAAAGATGTAAATATGTTGTCTATATAAAGATCTCTGAGCATTTTAATCCCAAAACTTTTCCAGGTATTAAAAACTGGATATACTTGCGAAGGTTGAAAGAGGTGGTTCTCTTGCAGAGGTGCCACTGATAAAAGATTTTCCATCTTAAAATGCTTTCTAATTTGGTTCCATATTCTGAGTGAGTAAAGCACAATTGGGTTATTAGTATATTTGCGATAACTTTCATTTATTGGAGAGCAGAGCAGGGAATATAAAGAAGTACTACAGGATTTTACTTCTATTGCGGACCAAGCCTGTGTATGTTCATTTATTTGTGTCCAGGTTTTTATGGCTTGTATGTTTGCTGCCCAGTAATAAAACTGAAAATTAGGTAAAGCCATGCCACCTTATGCCTGAGGTCTTTGTAGGGTCGCTCATCGGATACGTGGGTGTTTTGAGTTCCAAATGAATGAGGTTATTATTGAATCTAACTGTTTAAAAAATGATTTATTGATATATATTGAAATGTTTTGAAATAAAAAGAGAAGTTTAGGAAGGATAGTCATCTTAACAATGTTAATTCTTCCGGTTAGAGTGAGATGAAGGGTTGACCATCTATGCAAGTCTTGCTTAATTTTTTCCATACAGACGCCAAAATTTTGTTGATAAAGAGCTTTATGTTTACTTGTGATATTTACCCCTAGGTTTTTAAACTGATCTGCTATGGTAAAAGGTAGGGTGTCTAATCTAATATTATATGCTTGTGAATTCACTGGAAAGAGTATACTTTTATTCAGATTAATTCTAAGACCAGATATCTTTTGAAATTCTGTTAGTGCTGTTAAAACAGCGGGGACAGTGTTTTCTGGGTCTGATATATATAAGACCATATCATCTGCATATAGAGAAATTTTCTGTTCCAGTCCTTCTCTGACAATCCCCTTTATCTGATAAGAATTTCGGCAGTGAACCGCCAGTGGTTCAATAGCGATTGAAAACAACAGTGGCAACAAGGGACATCCTTGTCTGGTACCACGTTCTAGTTTAAAGTAGTCTGAGCAAATGTTATTAATACAAACTGAAGCTTCTGGATTGGTATACAGTAGTTTGATCCAAGCATTTTTTAACACAATCCCTTCATTTCAGGGGCTCAAAAGTAATTGGACAAATTAAATAACTGGAAATAAAATGTTCATTTCTAATACTTGGTTGAAAACCCTTTGCTGGCAATGACAGCCTGAAGTCTTGAACTCATGGACATCACCAGATGCTGGGTTTCCTCCTTTTTAATGCTCTGCCAGGCCTTTACTGCAGCGGCTTTCAGTTGCTGTTTGTTTGTGGGCCTTTCTGTCTGAAGTTTAGTCTTCAACAAGTGAAATGCATGCTCAATTGGGTTAAGATCAGGTGAGTGACTTGGCCATTCAAGAATTTTCCACTTCTTTGCTTTAATAAACTCCTGGGTTGCTTTGGCTGTATGTTTTGGGTCATTGTCCATCTGTATCATGAAACGCTGCCCAATCAATTTGACTGCATTTAGCTGGATTTGAGCAGACAGTATTTCTCTGAACACCTCAGAATTCATTCGGCTGCTTCTGTCCTGTGTCACATTATCAATAAACACTAGTGTACCAGTGCCACTGGCTGCCATGCACGCCCAAGCCATCACACTGCCTCCTCCGTGTTTTACAGATGATGTGGTATGCTTTGGATAATGAGCTGTTCCACGCCTTCTCCATACTTTTTTCTTGCCATCATTCTGGTAGAGGTTGATCTTGGTTTCATCTGTCCAAAGAATGTTTTTCCAGAACGGTGCTGGCTTTTTTAGATGTTCTTTAGCAAAGTCCAGTCTAGCCTTTCTATTCTTGAGGCTTATGAGTGGCTTGCACCTTGCAGTGCACCCTCTGTATTTACTTTCATGCAGTCTTCTCTTTATGGTAGACTTAGATATGGATATGCCTACCCCCTGGAGAGTGTTGTTCACTTAGTTGGCTGTTGTGAAGGGGTTTCTCTTCACCATGGAAATGATTCTGCGATCATCCACCACTGTTGTCTTCCGTGGACGTCCAGGTCTTTTGCGTTGCTGAGCTCACCAGTGCTTGTTTTCTTACTCAGGATGTACCAAACTGTAGATTTTGCCACTCGTAATATTGTAGCAATTTCTCGGATGGGTTTTTTCTGTTTTCGCAGCTTAAGGATGGCTTCTTTCATGTGCATGGTGAGCTCCTTTGACCGCATGTTGCCTGTTCACAGCAAAATCTTCCACATGCAAGCACCACACCTCAGATCAACTCCAGGCCTTTTATTTGCTTAATTGATAATGACATAACGACGGACTTGCCCACACCTGCCCATGAAATAGCCTTTGAGTCAATTGTCCAATTACTTTTGAGCCCCTGAAATGAAGGGATTGTGTTAAAAAAATGCTTTAGTTGCCTCACATTTTTATGCAATCGTTTTGTTCACCCCACTGAATTAAAGCTGAAAGTCTACACTTCAACTGCACCTGAGTTGTTTCATTTAAAATTCATTGTGGTAATGTACAGAACCAAAATTAGAAAAAGTTGTCTCTGTCCAAATATTTATGGACCTAACTGTATAAGAGATAGTGTTTCTTCTCCATTTTTCTATATAGATAACCAGCTGTATTATATGACTATCTGAAATATTTTTCACTATGAAAAACTTTATATAAAATGTATTTAAACCACAGCTTTCTTGTCATTCTCTTATGCTATTTTTTTACACACAAACCTGAATGATATGATGCTGTTGATATGAGAATAATACAAAAAGTATAATTTTTGCTATTGTGGAATAAAATAGCCTGCCTCTTTCTTTAGTTCACATTAAATTGAGATTAGAATTTGTGAAATTACAAAAGCTTGTAGTAACACCTATCAAATGCATAAGCCTCTGCATTAAAATGCAGGTATGTGAAAAATTAAGGAAACACTTGAGAAAATGAAGGATACAAAGTTTGTTAAAGGCTTCATCATGGAGTCAGGCCTCTTTCATGCTATATAGCCTTGACCCTGATGAACACTATTCATGCTGTGAATTTACCATCGTGGGTCTTATGTGCTTCATTGATCATCAGAGCTACGTTGCCTGTTACATGCTGTGTATATTATATGTATATGTTGCATGCTAAGTATACTTTTTCTTTATTTAACTTTTTGGTATTTTATGTCATTTGTGAAAAGACAAATTCCTCTTGGGGATTATCAAAGTACACAGTATCAAAATAAAAAAAAAATGTTTGTGGAAATGTAAGTATGAATTTTACTGTAATATGTAAAAATGGCAAAACATTTACTTGATTTGACTTGACTGAGGAGGGGAGTCAGGCAAAAACTCTAGATGAAGGAGGAATGCCAAGGCCCACTTCTGGAAAGACACCTGTGGGTGGTATTCACTGTCTGGAGACTGATGAACAACAACAACATTTATTTATATAGCACGTTTTCATACAAATGATGTAGCTCAAAGTGCTTTACAAGATGAAGAAAGAAAAAAAATGTAAAAATAAAATTAGGCAATACTAATTAACAAAGAATAAAGTAAGGTCCGATGGCCAGTGAGGTAAAAAACAAAAAAAAACATGACCAGATGGCCAAAGAAAAAAAACAAAATCTGCAAAGGTCCAAGGCCACGAGACCACTCAGCCCCCTAGTGGAAGTATTAGGCAATGATGGTCATGTAGACCTCTGGCCTTTAATCCATCAATGTAGGGACTGCACGGTGCTTTAATCAGGTGGTGGTGGCGCAGATCACCACCCCAGAAATCCGAAAAAATAACAGAAGAGAAAGTAGGGGTTAGTACGGATTTCGGAAATTACCTATATAGCCAAGCAAGCTCAACCCAGTGGTCTATGGAACTAAAATGTGTGCTAATCACTTCCAAGGGAAAGATTAGGAGTCTCATATAATATCATTTGGTTAATAGCCAAGTAGTGGAGAAATGTAGAATTACTAAACTATGCTAGTGGATCGATAATAACTTCTTTGGGGGTGGAAGAATCACAGCTCATGCATGAGGTTGACAAATATTGGCTAAATAAGTCAAAGTCTCCTGTATGCACAGCAGACATATACATAAATGATGCCTTTTTCTGCTATCAAGTTTCCCCAGAGGAGAGAAATGCAGGGTTGCTATGGGGACATTTCCCAAGTACAAAGCTAGGCAAAGTAAATTCTATTTGTACTTCTTGAAAATAGAGTTGTCCCAGTGCAAATGAGAGATGAGACAGTAGACCGTAAAACTGACTTTGTTAGCATATACCTAAAAGCCATTCAGGGTATTTAGCGTTTTACACCGACATACATTAACAAGTCCCATAAAACTTACCACATACTTGTGTGTACAACTATAGAGGCAGTAATAATGAAAACATCTGGCCGGACATGATACTGTGTAACAATCTGTTTTTTCTCAGACTGGTGAATTGTATTTGATTTCTATGCTACTAATTAATTAATAATAACAAATGCAATGTTCAAACAAAGTGTTGCTCATAAGTTTAGTACTAGATAGAATCTCTTAGGCAACAAAAGGAATTAAAAGTTTAGTCATGCTCTTTACACTAAGGCACTATGTTCTGGACATGCAAGTGAAGAGACGTGTTGAGATATACTGTAAAATGATCACCACTTGGTAATGCTTTGGCTTAAATGGTAAGAGCATCTGCTGGGAACTGCTAGTAGATGCCTTATTTGAATTTATTTGAGATTAATTCAACTTTCACCTACAGAAGAACTCCTACTAAATCTCAGGGTAGTTGATAGACATGGAGTCTGAAAAGACTGTTCAATATTTAATCAAGCTGCAAGGAGCTACAACCAAAAGGAACACCAAGGGCAAGTAACAATCTCTAGCTACAAAAGGAAAACCACCCTGCAATGTTCATAGGGGGTCTCCAAACCTGAGATTTTATGTAATTGTATATAGAACAATTAAATTACTACTTGCATGTCCCCTACCAATAAATGAAAATCTAGCAATAACGTTTTTTATATTAAATTTACATTACCATATATAGTTGTATCTCAGAGTGCTTTACAAGTAGTAAAAGACAAGAAAGTTACAAAAGAGGTAAAATGGAAAAATCCCTAGTATGACTCACAGTAGTATTATACTAACAACTGACAATGAATACAACATGATTAATTAAATTCAACCACAGACAATATATACAAGAAACACTCAGGCAGATGTCAGTGTGTCTTACTGTTAAAAAGTCTTAAGACGTGGACAAAAACTGTTCCTGAATCTAGGCCAAATGCCAAAAGGGTAGGTAAATATTAAGTAAAACCCTGGCCAGAATGAAACATAGTAATAAATAAATTTTTTAAGAAAAGAAGTCAACAATTAAAACAAATAAATAAAAGTGTTTACAATTTAGACTAGTAAGAATGATTATTTTTTTAAAAACTAAACACAACAATTAAATAAAGAAAAGGAAAGAACAAAGGGAAAGCAAAACTGAACAGGAGTTAAAGAAGTAAACAATGCCAAACTACCTAATAAGAATGATAAAATACAACAAAAGAGCCAAAGATTCATAAACAAAAGGGTCAGAAAGACAAAAACCAAACAAAAGTACTAGAATGAGAACTGTAGAACAAAACTACACAAACTTAGTACTACTGCACAGCTGCAGTGGTTAAAAAAGGTTCAAGTAGGTCAGGGGTGTCGAACTCCAGGCCTGGTGGGCTGCAGTGGCTGCAGGTTTTTATTCTAACCCTTTTCCTAATCGGTGACCGCTTTCACTGCTTATTAACTCCTTTTCCCTTCATTTTAATAGTCCTGTTTTTAAGGATTCAGTCCTCTGAATTGATTCCTTTCTTCATTAAATGGCAGCCAAATAGAAATGAGACGTGAAATGAGCCAACAGATGACCACCTAAATTGGGGCTTCAAACTCCAACCAATTTCACTCCAACCATTTTCTTAATGAGAAGTCAATTCTTGCTGTTGATTAAATCCATTATTTAATTCCATGGCTTGTTGCTGCTCTCATTCTGCTACAGCAGACATTTCCAAAACTGTTGTTTTTCTACTTTTTCTAAGAACGCCATCACAATGTTTCGGTGACCTCGGAAATCAGTCTTACTGAGACCTTCACCTTTCTTTATTTTCAGATGTTTTGTGATGGGCACAGGTGAGCTGGTCATATGGTGGCCTGTTTTGTGTCTCATTATTGTTTGGCTGCTAATTAAGGAAAAAGAAACAACTATGGGGCCTGAGTCAAGTTAATTAAAAGAAGTAATCAGCAGCAAAAAATGGTCAATAATGAAGAAGATGTAAAGAATGAAAACCTGCTGCCACTGCGGCCCTCCAGGCCTGGAGTTCGACACCCTTGAAGTAGGTGCTGAACACAGGCTGATTATAGTACCTGTGGCCCGTTTCCTAATTATGGGCCTCGACCCTCCAACATCAAAGAAGATAACACAATTAACCAGATGCAATACTACTACTATTACAAGGTGAAGTAAATAAATTAAAATAAGACATAGCAGGAGAAGGAATTGGTCTCATCCGTTGCATGAGATGGACAGCTAGAACTGAGCTCTGTTAGCAGCGGTGTTATTTTACCCTTTTTTTTCCTATTATTCTGAGGTATCCTCTATTTACATTATACACAAGTATAAATAAGCATCAATAGCAAACATAGGGTTCAGAAAGGAAAGTAAAATGATAAGGATAAGGCAGCTAAGTCAAAGTCAAAACCAGCCTCAAGTTCACAGGTCTGCTAGGACCTGAAACTACAGCACTATCTACGGCCGAAAGTGAAAGTTGGAGCAAAACTTTGAGCGAGGCAGGCAAAGAGAATTAGTTGATTCCAGGAGGATTATAGGAACTGAGCATGGCCCTTTCATCCCCACTGTCAACTGCTGCTAATAACCGCCATGAGTCAGCCGCATCAACCCCAACCAGACTCAAAACTCCGTCTACGAAGCATGGAGAAGTCCAAAACACACTTTCCTAGCTGAAGTTAATGATTGCCGCATTTAGGCATAAATGATATACAGAGTGATATAAAGGAGGATATAAGGGATATAACAAAAGAAATAAAGGATCTAAACAAGAAAAATGAAAAAGGGCATCAGGATATAAAGCACCTGGAGAAACTTATAAGTACTAAGTTTACTACATCCTTTACAACTCATATTGAAATAGTTGAACAATTGACATCCACCGCTGATGAAAAGGCAATGGCTGCAAAATCAGAATGCAAAGTGCATGCTGACAAACTCGCTGTACTGGAAGACAAAATATAGAAGGTACAACATCAGAATCAAAGGTCTCCCAGAAAAACATGAAAGTCTAAACCCAGTGAAATTCACAGCTGAACTATTCTCTAAAATAACTGGAGCAGACTTCAAATTGCAGCCTATCGTATAGGAGGATCAAATGCCTCTAAACTGAGAAGCCTTATTGTTTGTTTCGACAAACTACAGGCTAAAGAAAACTTCATGCCCCTTCTCAGACTGAAAGAATATATTATATTATATTTGAAAATAACCGCATTTGTGTTTTCCCAAATTTCTCCCCTGCAACAGCTACTAAACATGGTGCAAACTACAGCATCAAACAGCGACTATGCAGTGGAGAAATCAGATATAGCCTCTTGAACCCTATCAAACTGAAAGTGGATATTGAAGGGCAATTTTTCATTTTCAGTTCAGTGAATGAAGCAGAAAAACAGCTATGAAGACTGATCCCAACATCCTTTTGAAACACAATCATGAGTCATACCATGTTCTGGCAAAGCAAAGAACATTATGCTTGTAACTTGGACCATTTGTAAAGTGACATTTGCCATAACTATACATTCTATTTCCTTTTCGGCCACCTTTCCTTTTTTGTTAAACTTCAATTATTATATTATATTGAATACATGTACTTTTTTACTTTATATCCTTGTTTTATTGCATTGTGAATGTACTCTCACATGTTCTCAGTCTCCATGGGAAATTTTTAACATCATTCCCTAGGTTTATTGTAATGGGACTGTTTAAGACCATATCCTAGGTTTATTGCATTTACTGTAGTTTTTGACTGTACTTTCAAAAGATACCTCAATTTTACCCTTTTCTACACTGCTGCTGGGGGTTTCATTTTGTTCTGGACATGCTCTGTCTCTCGGCATGTCAGAGGACCAGGACTTTGTGAAGTGTGGTCTGCATCACTTGGGGTGACAAAATGGGGGGATGGGGCATGTGGGGGGGAGGTGGGTTTGTTATTTCTTATTTATCCTTTGTACCCCAATAACCGTTAGTGCCAACACTACACTAGGCTTCATAGCCATAACACCTGGCAATAATATGAAATTTTGGTCATAGCTATCACACATAAAAATGTACTCCCTTAACTTAAGACTAGAAAATGTCAACAAAAGTTCAGAAGCAATGTTTTCATGTCCAAACAGTGAACTTTGTGACCTGGAATGTCAAAGGTCTCAATCATGAAGTAAAGAGAAAGAAAGTATTCACTCACTTAACAGGTTTAAATGCCAAGATAGTACTCACTTAATAAGTAAGGACCAGTATTGGTTGCAAAGTGAGTGGATTGGCAAACGTTTTCATTCCAGCTATACAAAGAAAACTAGGGGAGTGGGAATCTTAATACACAGAACTATCCCATTTGTAGCGTGAGACATAATATGTGATCCTGAAGGGCAATATTTCATGGTGATGGTAAATTTATTTAATACTAAACTGACAATGATAAATATTTATGCACCTAACATGGATGATAGAGATTTCATTCAAAATGAATTTGCATATATTCCTAATGTGAACATTCATAAAATTATAATGGGCAGAGACTTTAAATGTGTTTTAAATCCAGATCTGGACAGGTCTTCAGCTACAGCGGTGAAAACATTGAATACTGCAAAAATAACTGCACAGTTTGTAATGGATCAGAACTTATCAGACCCATGGAGGTTTTAAAATGCTAACCTAAGAGCATATTCCTTCTTCTCACAAGTTTACCACTGTTACTCAAGAATTTATTATTTATTCTTAAACAATATTTTTTTTGCCCATTATCAAATCTTGTAAGTACGATGCTATTGTTATCTTTGACCATACTCCTCTGATCATAGAACTAAAATTACTATGCCCTACACACTCATCTCATAGCTGGCGTCTTAATCCTCTGTCATTAGCTGATGAGAACTGTACAAAATTCATATCCAAGCAAATTGATTATTTTCTGGAGACAAATGTATCCTCAGGGGTCTCTGCAGGAATACTCTAGGAAACTCTGAAGGCATTTTTAAGAGGACAGATTATTTCATATCTTTCTCACAAAAATAAATTGGAAACCAAGAAGGCGTCCAAGTTAATCAGTGAAATTACCAGAATAGATCTAGAATACGCCAGATCTCCAAATGAGGTTTTTTATAGGAAAGGGCACGTTTTGCAATCAGAATTTAACCTACTGACAACTAAAGATATGGAACAGCTCATCTTTAAGTTGTGACATCATTATTATGAACATGGAGAGAAGGCCAATAAGATTTTAGCCCAACAAATCCACAAGTAGGTACTATAGCTCGCAATGCAATAACAGCAATTACCAACACAGACACAGAGATAAAATCATAGACCATAAAAATGTAACCCACACATTTAAAGAGTACTATTAAGTGCTTGTATTCTACTCAGTCTAAAGAAGATAAGACACAAGACCAAATCAGATTTTTTAAAGGCAGACACTTAGCTTCTAATCTTCAATGTTTGCTTATTATAATATATTCACCCATAAAATGTAACACAGCAGAGATCTTACTATCTTTGGATGCAGAAAAAACATTTTATATAGTTGAATGGGACTACATATTCACCACATTGCATAAATTTGAGTTCAGTCCAAACATATGTGCATGAATCAAACTACTCTATACTAGTCCAGAAGCCTCAGTTCGTATTAACATTATTTCAGACTACTTCTAGAATGCAGTACTCGACAAGGATGTCCCCTATCACCATTGGTCTTTGCAATCGCCATTGAACCATCGGCTGTTTACTTTCAAAATGCCTCAGAGATAAAGGGGATTATCAGAAAAGAACTTCAGCAAAAATATCACGATAGGTAGATGATATGCCACTGTATACAGTATATCTTACCCACAACATTCCATGCCAGCAGTCTTAAAAAGCAGTAGCAAATTTTCAAAAGATATCTGGACTCAATATCAATTTACTTTTCCAATTAACACTCTAGCACACAATATTAGACAAAACACCTTCCCATTTATCTTAGTAGTTAGTTTAAACTAGGGGGCTCTGCCCCCTGCTCGCTTCGCTCGCCAGCCCCTGGTCTTGGGTAACCCGAAATACATTGGCGCCTGCATTCATTGATTATATCCAGGTGGGCTCACGTTTGTATCTCCGGCAGTTGTGGTCTTTCGTTTTGAACCTGTGCCCGCTTTGCTTCCGCAGTTTCTGACGCGCGTTGTAGGCATCTATGTACATTGTATTTGTTCATGTGGAGCTGTTTGGTTTTGGAGCCGAGACAGTTTTGCTTCCGCGGTTTCAGACGCGCGTTGTAGGCGCCTATGTCTGTTGTTTTTATCCATGTGGGCTCGCTTTTGTAGCTCCGTTAGTTGAGCTGGATCGTTTTGGAGCCATGACCGTGACTCCATCAGTTATCCGTTGTCTACCATTAGTAATATGGATAATTGCACTAACTGTTAATGCGGAGAGTTTTCTGTGGTTGTACCGTTCATAATGCATCACTGTAATGTGATTCACATATGCTATATGGTTTGGACGTGTGAAAATGCCGTACGTTTAATACGGAGAGTTCGTTTATTCTCATTACCCGGACCATACTGTGTAGTGTGGACGTTTAGTTCAGAAGCGCGTTGTAAGCGCCTGGGCCTTTCGTACTTTCTCGCACTTCCGTACTATTTCTGTGGACCTTTGCGGACGCCGTAGTGTTTTACGTGTGACTCTGGGGTGCAGTGCAGAATCCTTCTGTGGTTGTACCGTTAATAATGCATCCCTGTAATGTGATTCACATATGCTATATGGTTTGGACGTGTGAGGATGCTGTACGTTTAATACGGAGAGTTCGTTTATTCTCATTACCCGGACCATGCTGTGTAGTGTGGACGTTTAGTTCAGAAGGGCATTGTAAGCGCCTGGGCCATTCGTATTTTCTCACGCCTTCCGTACTATTTTTGTGGACCTTTGCGGACGCTGTAGTGTCTTATGTGTGACTCTGGGGTGCAGTGCAGAATCCTCTTTTCTATGTGGCCGTGTCGTTAGTCGTTAGCTATGGGCGCGTTGTTGCTTCATGTCCTATTCAGAAGCACGTCGTAGGTGCCTGCGCCTTTCGTACTGTCCCGCGACTTCCGTACTATCTTTGTGGACCTGTGGGGCCTTGTAGGTGCCTGTGCTTTCCGTACCATCTCGGATTTGACTATGCAGTGTGTTGTGGACTTTTGTGGACTCTGTAGTCTGTCCCGTTTTACTCTGGGGCGGGGGGCTGTATCCTCTTTTTTGTATGGCTGTGTCGTTACCGATTTACGTACTCTCTCGGGTTTGATTTGTGAACCTTTGTGGACTCCGTAGTCTGTCCCGTTTCACTCTGGGGCGGGGCGCTGACTCTTCTTGTTTGTGTGGCTGTGTCGTTCGTAGTCTCTCCCGTTTCACTCTGGGGTGGGGGGCTGATTCCTTGTTTTTGTGTGGCGCCTGCGCACTATGTCTCCTGCGTCCATGGGCATGTACCTGCGTCCATATCCGGTTTACCATTCTCGGTTAGTAATATGGATATCTAGGGGTAAATATCACAAGTAAATATAACACTCTTTTTCAACAAAGTTTTGCTGCCTGCATGGAAATAATTAAACAAGATACAAATAGATGGTCCACCCTCCATCTCAGATTAGCATGGTGAATTAACACTGTTAAGATGAACCTCTTTTCTAAGCTTCTTTTTCTATTTCAAATCATCCCCATATACATTAAAAAAAATATTTTTTTAAGAAATTAGATTTAATCATTACCTCATTTATTTGGAATATGAAACATTCACACATCCAAAGGAAGACTCCACAATGACCTAAAGCAGAAGTGGGCATGGCACTACCCAACTTTTAATTTTATTACTGGGTGGCAAATATACAGGCCATAAAGACCTGCACATCAATTTGATGAACATACACAACCCTTGTCTACAAAAGCATTAAAATCATACAGTACTTCTTTATATTCTCTGCTCTGTGCACCAGTAAATACAAACTATCATCAATACACTAATAATCCAACTGCCTTTCATTCACTCACAATAAGGAACCAATATAGGCAGCACTTAAGACAGAGAAGATCTTACCTGTTGCACCTCTACATGACAACCACTTTTTTCCAGCCTCTCAAACATATAGATTTAATGTTTGGAAAATATTTGGGATGAAAACATTAAGAGACTTCTACATAGATAATTGTTTGCATCCTACAGGCAATTTAAGCTTCAAATTTCACTTCTCATCAACACAGTTTTCCCACTACTTTCAAGCTAGAAACTTTGCTAAAAGGAACCTGTCCAATTTTTCTCACCTTCCACCTATTTCTATTCCAAATATTTTCTATTTAAAATCCCTTCCTTTGAAAAATCACAGAGTACAATAGGGAAAGGATCTTTCACTTAATATTTCAGAAAATGAGTGGAAGGCAACCTAATACAATATATCTCCATATGCACAAAGCCCTTGATTATTCAACTTAAAATCTTCTATTAAACATATTTATCTTAATTAAAACTAAGCAAAATGTTTCCAGGACAAGATTCAACCTGTGAACATTGCAATTTAGCCCCAGCGTCACTGGGCCATATGTATTGGGTATGCACAAAGTTAAGATCATTTTGGACAAAAATCTTTGAATGCTTATCAGATAGCCTTGGTGTCACAGTCACTCCTAACCCATTAACAGCTGTGTTTGGTGTACTCCCAGATAGGCTTAAACTGGAGAAGAACAAACAAATTTTAATTACATTTACCTCACTACTAACACAGACTTATCTCACTCAACTGGAAGAATCCCACCCCACCACTTTTTAGTCAGTGGGTAGGTGATGTTCTATACTATTTGAAATTGGAAATCAAAATTCTCAAATCAAAAAATCAAATTCTCACTCAGAGGATCTGTTCAAAAACTTTTTTTTTTTTAATATCACAGGATCTAATCAATAACATTTTATAATAAGCTTCTGTATCAGGGAAAAAAGATACTTTTCCTTCCTTGCTGCTTTTAAATATTTTTTTGTTGGTTGGCTCTCCTCTCCTTTCTTTGGGTGGGGGTTGAATTTTGGTTTTGTTAAGTTTGATTTGATTGTATGGATTATTATTTGCTTTTAATTAATATCAGTAACATAAAATAAAAAATAACAGAGGACAATTAGTAATTATAAACTAATAGCCAGAAACAGCACTAAAACAGAAACTGTTTAATGGAAAAAAAAATAAATAATAATAATAATAATACAAAAAGGGAAACAAACAAAATTCAAGGGCATAACCCATGACCAAACAAAACACTATTTAGGGGCAAATGGTGCTGTGAGACATTGCTTCTTCCAGACTGAAAAAAGATAGTTGGTTTGTGCATTTATTAAGAACCCACTTATGAGTACTTTCCACTGGAGAGTTATCGAGCGCTGCTCACTGGAGGTATAAAATCTGGAGGAGTTCTCTCTTTCTCACATGGAATAGAAGTGCTTGAAAACACCAGAGAGGTACAGAGAGTCTTGCTAAGCATGGGTCTATCCAGTTCATCATGCTGCTACCATTGCCTTCATCTGAATATGTGTTATGTTTTAGCCAGAGATTATTTCCTGGTTTATACTCACATTCAGCTTCCATGTACTTTTTGTTCACTTTTAAAATCATGTGCCGACTTATTTCTGACCGAGTTGAAGTCATTTGTACTTAAAGCCAAGGAAAATGGAAAAACAATAGGGTAATAATGTTCTAGAAATTTCCAAAACCAGCTGCTACAGGCTGTAAAGGCTGTATGCCTTTTCTTTGTCATGTACTTGCATCCGCACTGCCTGCCACAGAATGATACACTCCTTACAGAAGTAGTGAGAGAAGCTGTGGTGGAGCTGCAGACAAACCCAGATTAAGACTCCCACAGGCCCTTTGGTAACTTAATGAATAGAGCTCCTTAACTGAGAGTTGATCATACTTGATGCCAAGACCCCTGCCTAGCTACTGTATATATTTTACCATAGATGTGCCCTCAGGAGTGGTTCGGTGAGATTCATTTGGGGTTTCGGGTATTACTTTTTGATTTGGACTTGGGATTTTCTGGTTGTCAACTACTTTGTGCTCGGTTTCTTGTGTTTTGGGACTTGTTTAACTTGGATTTTCTTCTTGGCAAATTCCTTTTTGCTCTGGTGTAAATGTTTTTTGTATTTACCATTTTTGTTTAATAAATAATTTATAAACATTTTGATTTCTCAGTAATTCCTGTAGATTTCATGGTTCTTCCTCTTGAGATGCATTTTTGAACTTTTAAACAAGTTTAACCATTTTTTGACCTAGTTTGGCTAAAGCCACCTGTTCACAGTTGAGGACTGGCAGGATTAGGGCGAGGCTGTTCTGAACAAGCCTGTGGGGATTCTCGCCTGCATCTGTAGCTAATTTGAAGGCCTCACACCATAATGTAGCACATTTTCCACTCCAGTCATAATAACAAGTCAATACATTATAAAATAATGTGAGTATTTTTAAAGCATGGATAAAATTTCTAGTGTTGAGGAGAGAGAGATAGCCATGGATTTCAAGTTATCACCTGTAACAAACTTGCTGCACAAAACTGCCTGAACTGCCTGTTTAAATTTTAAAAATTTCCTTAATTTTGTGAAATTAGGTAACATTTTTCATGAACTCCAAACTTATCATTAACCCCAAAGTAGACATCTGGTAACATTGAAATTAGAAACACTGATGGTGCCATAGGGCCCTCAAAAGCCTGCCTAGCAATACTTTAAAAACAAAAGCAGTACTGTTTATAAGAAAATGCACTACGTAAGCACTGCTCAACTCTTGAAAGTTTATAAAGCACTTTACAGGCCAGTCTTTGGCAGTATAAATTCCTACAAGATTATTTCCATTTTAATATTCACATATTTATTTCTGAAAGTAATATAGGCTACTAATAGATGTATAAAACGTACAGACTTGCAATTAAATACATGTGCAGCAGTGTTACATTTTTATTGCCCTCATGACAAAGATGGTCTGTGATCATTCATCAGTGACTCAGCAGTCAGTCCTAAGTCCAGAAACTAGACTCCTTTCTCCTTTGACAATGCAGTACTTGATATGCAAAGGCCAAATTAAATAACTTGTTAAAGCTATAACCAACAAATCGAAAAAAAAGGAAGTACACATTCTATACTTCAACAACTCTAGATTATTATAACTGAGAAAAACATCGGCATAATTCTGTCTGGTAATCCAGTCTGAGCCTACTTCAGAGAGAACATCAAAGCAGAACACTGAACAGTATAGCTGAGTAAGAACTGTACTATACCATGAAGTGTTTAGCTGCCATAGCAAACCTGTCAAATGTCAGATTTACACACTATGGTCTGAACACACACCAAAAAGATGCAATTCTTATTTTTCAAAAAAAAAATTCTGACACTTCAGATACATTTCTTGTTGGTTTTGTTTTTAAACACAATCACACTCAGCTGGTAAGATTCTCTTTTGAAATACCAAAACAATAACTTGAAAAGCAAAAACTGAAAATGTTTTAAGCCATGTGGATATATTTTAAACATTTTATTTTATCATGCAAGACATGCAGTATGGAACAGTGGTTAAGACTTTGGACTTCAAACAATCAGTTTGTGGGTTCAAACCCCACTTCTGATCATAAGCAAGTCACTTTATATGCTTGCACGCCAATTGGATAAACTAAAAAAAGAAATAAAATGTAACTAATGGTGTCTAAAATGTTGAAAGTCGCCTTGTGTAAAGATGTCAAATAAGTAATAATGAAACACTTTAATTTATTTAACTGTTTCTAAAATCATTCATTGGAATTTTTGCAAATTTACACAAATATACGGTGTTTCAATAAAATTAGCGAGACTGATGATAGCAAATGGTTTTACTTTTGAAGACAGAAAAACTTCAGTGTGCTAGACAGGTGAAGCAGCTGAACAGAGCAGATGACATCATAACTTAATTATTGAAGCAAATGGCAGAGAACAATGTTGGATACAAGGCAAGTACACAAGCTTCATTTATATTGCCCTTGCAATGCCATGAAGCACTTGATAGAAGCACCCTGCATCCAAATTCCATAATCCTCTCTTAATAACCCGCTGGTTGCTGAAGCCACCATTAAATTACTATACTACTGCATTCAAGATGTAAATACCCTTCTCATATGACCTTCAAAAGTGAATGGCTACTGTTCAATACCCCCAAAAGGACATTATGAGTAATAAAAGTATTCAAAGTAAATAAATATCTATTTCTTATAAAAACATCTGAATAAATTGTTGGTAGCCACAGGATTACAAAAGATCTATATTAAATTAAGAAAATTATGTACAGTATATAAACAAGACAAACCCAGGGTTTGAAATTCATTTTTAAAATTGGAGGGAAGCCCCTTTTAAATTTAACACTAGGGGGGACTTAAGACTATTGGGCAGATGAAAGTGTGATGGAGCCGAATCAGAAACACCCAGTTTAAAAAACACTTTGATACTAATATTTCAGGTATTTTTTTTTTAAAGTCACAAATTATTCCTTCCGATGTTTACAGCATTTTATAAAATTTTGAGCAGATCAAGATATAAGCCAGTACTATTTTAACTTCAATAAATAATTGTTTAATTTTGCATGTATAGAAATTTTCACTCACATTTAGCCAAAAAGTTAGACTTGCAACAAAATCTAGAGAATGTAAATTAAAACATGTTGAGAAAAATAAATATTTTTTTATTTTTTCCCTCTATACTATACTGTTTTTTCCTGCCAGATTACAATTTCATGCAGCTATAATGGAGCTGAGCAGTCAACATAAAGCTGTAAATGTGAATGCTGTTAATTTAACGAATTTGAGATATTTAGGCAAAATATAGTTAATATACCTTGGCTTAGGTGACGCTGTAGTGCAGACTGATGAACACTGCTACTTCACACATCCAGGAGCTATCGGCTAAAATCCAGTACATGGCTGTCTTCGTGAAGTTTGCATGTTCACCCTGTATCTCTGGGCTTTTTGTCTGGTTACTCCAGTATTCCTCTCACATTCTCACATCCTTCTATGGTTGGTAAATAGTCCCAGTGTGACTGTGCGTTAGGGGTGGGCGGTATGACCAAAATTCTATATCACGGTATTTTTCTAAATTATCCCGGTTTCACGGTATTCGACGGTATTTTTTTCCCCATGCATGAGTGGATGTTAACCACATTTTCCACTGCAATTACTGGCTAAGAATAACCTATTCCACTGTCAAGAGTGTTGTACATTGTACAAAAAAAAACATTTTAATGTGCACACAAGTATTAATACAGTTTTGCATTGCCCCATAAAGTGATAGTTTTCAAGGGGGTGGCACTAATGGAGAAGGTATCACATTGCATGACAGATGCAGTCAAAATATAGAACCTTTTTATTGAACAAATTTTGCAAAAACAAACTATAATTTTGACAACATATTTTCAACCATACAAAGAGGCATTTAGACTTAGTAAAATATCCAGAAGTGCTTGTCAAAAATTGTATTGCACCGAATATGTCTTAGAAAAGGAATAAATAGTAAATATTTTTTGTAAACCAACTACACTTTCTGTTAATGTTAACAATCTCTGTCCACTGACACGTTAAAGTGACTTTTTAAACAACTTTATCATCATTAAACTGCATAAAATTTAAACTAATAAATAATAACAATAAAATAATAGTTTTATTACTGATAGTTGCACTATTACTTCAAGACTTCAAGCCCAGGTGCATTACACAGTATTCACCAAATTAAAATAAAATACAACAAGTGCAACTTGGTGATGACATCTTTACTAGCTGAACCATCATTTAGGCAAACTGCATTAATATGGACCTTGCTTCAAGCTAAGCTATACTGGGAAGAAAAAAACAAACTATATGTCGAGAACAAAGTCAACATTTCCACTTTATTCTCGCCGTTTATGTTGAGATTAAAGTCGACATTTCCACTTTATTCTCCTAGTTCACTTCATAATTAAAGTAGAATGTCGTAAACTAAACTTCTTCCTAAAATCAATGTTTAATCAATTACTTAATTTACCCCGTCATAAATTAATGCAGCACATGAAATGCTTTGTGTTACGTTCCCCGACCCAGTGGTTAATCACTATGCTTCTTAAGCGATCACCATACAGAATCCATTCACTTCATGATATTCCTGCTTTCTGAAAATTTAGAATGCTAAGATAAATACTTGATATCATTTTCATGATGAAATGCATTAAAGCAGGTATTACACATGCACGGTAGTGAGGCGGTAGTGCTGCTCCCTCACCACACGATAAACGTCTTTGTGAAATTAAAACTAGTTATAAACTTAGCCCACGGAGTGTTCAGAACTTAAAAAATATCTTCGTTATACATGTTTAATTATGCCATCCATTCAGAGTTGCGCCCATCTCTGAACTAATCACTTAACACAAAGCATTTAATGTGCTATATAACTTATGACGGGGTTTGAGAAAATCTAGTAAATTAAATATTCATTTTATGATGAAGTTTAGTTACGATGTTCTACTTTAATGACAAATTACGAGAATAAAGTCAAAACAATATATTCTCGTCATAAGCGTCAAGATTAAAGTGGAAATGTCGAGAATAAAGTCAAAATGTCGTCACACTATTACACAGTACCCAGGTACATTACACTGTATTGAAAACAAATAAAACAAGTACAACTTGGCTTGCAGTATTATCCAGTAGTATAGAAACAGTATTTACACATCTGACCTTTTAAAACTAAAGCATCTCCAGGCGACAGATGTGACTGTTTTTTTCGGCTCTCTGTCCATTTTCACCGCGCGGCATACCTATGCTACCGCCCACTATTTGGTGGTGTAGCAGTGAAAAAGAGCCCTAGTGCAACAAATCCGTGTTTAGTGGTGTAGTAGTGAAAAAGGTCCCCACTTGAACAGTTTCCCGCTGCGCCACGTTCCGAACGTCGTTTAGGCAATTTAAACCGGTGTTACGGTATAAGAAAAATCCATATCATAAAAAAAATAAAAAACAGTTTTCGGTATGAACCGGTATACCGCCCAGCACTACTGTGCGTGTGTGTGTGTGTGTGTGTGTGTGTGTGTGAGGGACTGGTACCTTGTCCAGGTCCTTTTGCTATATTGTGTTCAGTGCTGCCAGGATGGACTCTTGCCTCTCTCAACAAGTGAGTTTGAGAATGACTATGACTATTATCTTAAACTATTTCCAAAAGCAATGGACAGTTCTAAAAGACCATAAAAGAATGTAAAAGTGAATTGTGATATTCACCACAAAGTCCTCATTTGTATGCTGAGATGTCCTTCTTTACAGCTACAGCTAAATTTCCTGAAAGTTATCCTTGAGCATTGTGTATGTTTTTGTGTGTCACTGATTTTACTTTTTAGGCATAAAGACAGTCAGTCCACCACAAACATATTAAAGAAAAAATGACTACGACTACGACTATAAGTTTAGCCATAAGGCAGCCACGAACTTACAGAGGTTAATTTGTCAAATAAAAAGAAGTTAAACTGAATACAAATTCACTAAATAATCCACGTCAATTTACTGATTATTGTATTGCTTTAAGAACAAGAATATACTTCTGTCTGTTTTTAGCATTTAATTTAACAAAGTTTAGTCGAGTTTCTTCTAAACCACAGTTTAAATATAGGGCATCGCATGCCAGCCATGTCCTTTATTGCCTGCTACGGACTTGTACAGTTCCACTGAACAGCCAATCAGATTGCCAAACTGCAAGCTCCGGTCAAGGGCAAAAGCAACAGGAAGGTTGACATCCTATTATTGCAAATTTAACGAAATGTACACAATGAAAGAAATATGATCTCCTAAGTGATAAATAAGCCACAATCTTTATATATAATACGCCACCATGGCTGTTCGTTTGTCAGTCCAGGATTTTATATTACCTGTAGCTCGCAAACCGTTTCATCTATTGTCCTGAAATTTGGTATACATATACTATGTGATGTCTACTAACTGTTTTAGGGTGATGATTGACCTCCGAGGTTATTCCTCTTTTTTTATTTTTATTTTATTGTAGAATCAACTCTCGGCATTGGCAAGCAGGGCAGCTATGCGGCGCATGCGTACAGGAGCCATTCTCCTCCCTACCACCTTCACCATCACTTCCCCACCTCTTCATATCTTAAATCATTCTTGAGACAGATTGAAGACTTAAGTGCCAGCTTAAGTGAAAAATTAAGGAAAACGTACAAAGTAATTGCAACACAAACACTGACTTGATCAGTTTTAACACAAAAAGATGCAGACGAAAGAAGAGAATAAGCGGGCCGTTAGGGTGGAGAAAAGAAGAGCTGCTCAGGAAACAGCAAGCGCATCAACCTCTGAGCAAATGAATGCTAAACGTACAGAGAAAGAATATGAAAACTATGAATGCTCAAGTCAAGTGTATTCACTACACATTACTGTGCAGTGCGCTGTTACTGGTTATAAAATAATAATTAAAAGAAAGATGTAAAATATTCTTTTAACAAATAAGGCAGCTTTTGGATCAAATAAAATAGTGCAGGACATTCGTACATTAAAAATCTAAAATTGCTACAATAACTACATTTGTGTGGGACCAACAATCCCACTCCAAATTTTAAGCCCTGTAAATGTAATATGTACCTCCAGGCAGATCACACGTGCCATTAGTTTTTGCTGCCTTGAGAGACAGGGATAAAAATACGTAAGGCAAGAAATAAAAAAATAAAAAAATACCTGAAGCCAATGTTACAAATTAATACTTGCATAAAACATGATCTTGCAAAGTCTTTCCATCTATTGTAAATATATCTTTATGGGGTGATTGGTATCTTCTATTTTACAAGAGATTTGTTTTTTGTATCAAGAAAATTACTGTACAGTATCTAGTGAATTTAATCCAAGCTTGACTTATCAAGTAGGAATTTTACACTGTACATAAGAAAATAATGATTCCATGAGCCTATAAATCCCAAAAGACGAATAAAACTGTTCACTTTGTTAATGGACTAATTTTCTTACATACCACTATATATTTAAAGAAAAACACAACTAATAATAAACAATAACACTCTCTTTGGACTTCAGCATAGGAGAACCCACAAGTGAAAATCTTAAATGATTAATGTTGTCAAGAGTGATTAGTCAGTAGAGGATTAAGTATTAAAAAAATCAGGGCACATTCTATTTTGTAATATATTCACATTTAGTCTGCAAGATTTTACTAAGAGTAGAAACTACTAATTGGTCAATTTCTTTGTATAGGAGCATGTTTAACACAGCTTCCTTGTGGAATTCTAGATTAAAATACAGCACATTTAGTGTACATTATTATTAAACTCTGTATAATTCAGTCAATTTGGAAAAATAAAACAAGAAGAAAAAAGTTTTATTTCATTCAAGGCCTATCTCCACCTCTGGGTAGTACATTTAGTATAATACATTTTTTAAAAGCAATTAAAGTAATTAATGCATAGCAATAATACTGCTAGACAAAGCTTATACTAATGTAGCTTCACACAATGTAAGCCAACATGTGGATGTGGAACACAGGAGAAGAACATGAGAAAATCTGTATAAATAGCAGAACAAAGTTCAATTCCATGGGCAAACCAAAATGGCAGTAAGATTAGTCCTTGTTTAGCCTTTTATTTCATATGTCTATACATCTTTTAACACACTTGCTACATCCCTTTCTGACTAATTAGGTCCCAGAGAGTAGCCTTGGACCATTGGGCACAAGAAGGGTGCAAGCTGCCAACTAGTTACAGGGCTACAATCCATCGCATGCCATGCTTCACAAACTCATACACACTCAATGGTGTCCAGTTAAATTTACCAAGAAACACAAAAATAAAACTGGAGCAATCTTTATAAAATTCTCAGACAAAATGTGTAAATTCTACACAGAAGGTAACTGGGGCAGGATTCAAACCCAGGAGTCTCAAGTTGTAAGGCAACAATGCTAACCAGTACGCCACAGCACTGCCCTTATTGTTTCATACAGAGGGGGGAAAAAGATTAAATTATTTTGTGTTTTTCAAATTAAAATTAGATGATAAATACTCGGTAATCACAATCTCTATTTTTCAGTTCAAGTAATATGAACTGTTTTGAATGCAAGTAGTTTTATTACTTGAATGTAAGTAGTTTTATTATTACTACAGTAACAAAACACTACTTCAAAACATCACAATTGCATGTGAGTACTTTCAGTTATAGTACCACAAAACATTTTTATATCTATCAATCTTCTAAAATAAAAAATTTTAAAAAATTCAGACTGCAAGGTCCTCAAAGACAGTGCTTTTCAGTCCTTTTCATCAAAATATCATGCTATCTTGCAGGCATTCCCCACAGGTAACATTTAATAAAGAAAATAATTTACCTTAAAAATTACTATTTTGTGCACTAATTATATAACTATTAGCAAATTCTAATAGTTTGGTAAAAGCTTCAATCCAAAATAAGCCACTGTGTACAAAAATACAAAAAGAAAAAACCTAACCCCTTTTTTCAACTTTAGTCAAGTCATTCTCTCTTTTTATATAGCAGCTTTCAAGGACCATGTGCAGCATCCCAAAAATGCTTTGCCAAACATAGAAAATATAAAAAAAACAAATATTTTACAATCTGAGGATTGGTTAATAAAAGAGAGAATTAAGTCCAGATATTTATGTGCATATGATCTGTAAAAAAAAACTTAAAACCATAAAAAAAAAAATCAGAACATCCTATTGCTTCCCTTAAGTAATGTATTCACTGAAACAGGGTTATCCAGAATCTACACAGTGTGGTAGTTCTTTGCAAAATGTAAATGAACAGAAAGAAGCAGCGGGAGTCACAATAACCTAGGTTCAAATTCCACAGCTTTTTAGTGTCCTTAAAAAAGTTGCTGTCATTTTCAATAGTCTGACCTTACACTGTGTTTCTTGAAGAAGGACTTTCAGTCCATTCGAAAACTGTAAGGCTCTATATAAAACAGGCTCCTTTAGAATTACTTTCAAGGCTTTTTTAATACTTTAAAAATATCTCAAAACAAGTATTTCCTGTTAAAATTAAACTAGGCATTCTTTGCTGTAGAACAATATAGACTCTATGCTTAAGAAATACATTTATATCACAAATAAAGCATGAGTACATTAAAACAGTTAATTTCAGGCAAGTTTCATGACAACACATCACTGGGTTTCCACGACTGACATGGTAGAAAGCATATTCAATATTTACATTCTTGGCAACTTTGAAAAAGCCAGTGTCGATCCCTTTTTAGCTCAGGGAGAGAGGAGACTCCCTAATCCAAAACCCAATTCAGTTACTTACAACAGTACAGGTACAGATCTGCAATAAGCAATTAAATGAGAATTTTACTTAACAGTGGGGATTGACCTCAAATTAAGAAAATTAATGGAACAAACACATAAAACTACTAGTGATTCTATAGCAACATGTGTACCTACCCTTATTTAGTCTATATGTAGGTAAATTATTCCCATGATGGTGAAAGTAACTGTGCGTTTTTGTTTCATGCATTCAACCATTCGACTGAAAAAAACTGGAAATCAGATTTCTTTAAATGCATTACAAATAACCTATAAATGTGAATTATGGCTTTCTACAAAATATCAGACCAGATTTCTATTACTTTTGAAAATCAAGTGCTCTACTGAATCTTTTTAATGTCATGTATATTACATATCTGATGAGCTGAGAGCATACCAATTGAAATTTTTCACGTTTACACCAGTTTATGCTCATCATTCACTGTTTCAGAAAAAAAGTAGCCAGCCCCAAAATGGAAAAATAAAACAAAAAAGCATCAAGAAAAACTTACAATGTTAAAACGAGGAAATAAAGAAATTACAGGTTCAGTGTCATACATACATACATACAAAAGCATAATATGGCTTTTGATTATAAGACTGACAGGGATACAAAACCTGAGGATGAGTTTGCCAACTCTATGCCTAACTGTAAAATGTAATTGTCAAAGGGTGGTTGGTGAAATGCCATTTCAATGCTGTCTATCACCCTGGAATAAAATGTGCATTCTAAGATATGATCTTTTTTTACCATCTCAGTATAAAAGTGAACCAGAAAAATTCAGAAAGTGGCCTGGTCACAAGCTAAAAACTAAAACAGACATCTTGTTAATGTATCTACAGTACCTATTTTTGGATTTTTTCCCCCACTAAAAAGTGGTATGTGACAGAAACGATTCTGGCAGTAGTCAGTCGTAAATGGATTACCAGCATATGACTTGGCATACTTGAACACGCAGTGCCTGGCTAAAGAACAACTCAAGTACTGTGCATGTGAGAAATACTGATTGATCCATAAAAAGGCAAGATTTGCTTACCCTCTTTTCATTCCTTCTGTCCACTATTCTCGTCAATCGAATGTACATTAACAGTAGACTGTACAACTTACACAGCCCCATGAGGTAACTCCAGGTTATTCTAAAGATTGATTAGTTTTAAAGTAATGCAAATTAAAAATGTATAAGTTACTTAAAACCATCTTGAGGGGTGCAAGAACTTTTGAAATGCCACCTTTAACAGAGTGACTAGTCTTACAAGCCTGCTGGTTTATTCTGAGAACTTATCAAATGGCAGGAGGGTGTGGACAAGTAGTTTGGGCAGCAAAAAGATTTGGAGAGGAAAATCGTCTACCATTCTAACAAGAGTTAAAATTTCTACAGCTACATGATACTGGGTTATGGATGGACGAATAGTATGCAAGAAGAAAATAAGAAGTAAACAACCCCAAAAGACAAGACATAGCAGTAAAAATGGGCACGTGAGCCCGCAAGTATATACAGTAGCATATCATAGTCTGTCAACAAATCACTGCCGGAGGGCGCGAGAATCCAACACCGGCCCCAATCGAATGAAAATACAACGTTCCAAATTTGACTTACGGACGACTGCTTCAGTTTCCCACTGTCCAACTTCAAGAAATTAAGTTTCTGCCAGGCAGCTTTCATATCCAAGCTTTCGCGGCTATTCGTCCAAGAACGAAACATTACAAGTTTCCGTGCACCTCCTCACCCCGCATTCTCTCACGAGCTGTGAACCAATCGCTAAGGAGAGCTGGTTGCTTGGGCCAATGAAAAGCGAGCAGACCCCGCCCATTCGGATTCTGCCGTGTTACACTTTTGACCGGTGTTTGATGTCACAGTAGTTCTCCGCCCCGTCTGCCCGTAGTTGGTTTGTTTCCCTCAAAACTTTATCCAATTTACTTCAGAAATCTTATTCATAGTAAGTGTTACTGATGAAAGTTAAGCGGAAGCGTAGACGAACTGGATAAAGTATAATGTGATAAAGAAGAAGGAAGACGAAAGCTGTGTTGCCAAACTTAAGGTAGATCGTTATGCTAGCTATTAGACTTAAAGTATTGCTTAAAGTTTCACTAAAACTATGTAATGGTTATATATCCACATCATCTTTAGACTGCACAGCCTCCTTCAAAAGTTTGTGTTTCTATTCTTTTTGGTGTTGTCAGTGTTATTTAATGTGAAAATAACTTTTACTTATTTTATAGTTTTAGGTGAAAACTAAACAATTCTACCTTACAGTCCTAGATCATCCATCCATCCATTATCCAACCCGCTACATCCTAACTACAGGGTCACGGGAGCCAATCCCAGGGCACAAGGCAGGAAACAAACCCCGAGCAGGGCGCCAGCCCTCACCCAAACATGGGACAATTTAGAATCGCCAGTGCACATGACCTGCATGTCTGTAGACTGTGGGAGAAAACTAGAGTACCCGGAGGAAACCCACGCAGACACGGGGAGAACATGCAAACTCCATGCAGGGAGGACCCGGGAAGCGAACCCGGGTCTCCTAACTGCAGGGCAGCAGCGCTACCTACCGCACCACCGTGCCACCCAATAAAATACATTTATATAGCGCTTTTCTCAGTACTCAAAGCGCTATCACACAGGGCCCTGTGAGGTGATATCACAGAAATAAGTGTTGTTCCGCCACTGCAAAGCCACACACCTGTGGAAGTCATTGTTCAAATGGTTGCCATTCACCATGTTTGTGTGGGTTTTTATTTCAGGTTCCCTAGTTTTCCTCTCACACACCAAACGTGTGTCTTTGTCTAAATTGGCACAGTATGCATAAGTGTGCACTACAATGAACCGATCCCCTGTCCAGCTTTAGTGTCAATCTTTATTCCTGCTACCCTGAACAGAATACCTGTTTTAAAAAACAAGTTTAGATGGTCCGCAATTCTGCTGGAAGCACTGCTGTAAAGTTTTTGGTTCAGTCAGTATCATAATCATAAGCAAAGTTGGCCTTATTCTGCTTCTGTTCTATAACCAGAAATACACTACTGTGTATAATTTGAGCTGATCGGACATTTTACAGCTGGAGAAAAGGTAGATTTTATTTTCGATATACAAAATGTGTGCTTAAGAGTAATTATGAAAGGGTACACAGGGATCAGACAAAATACTAAGGATGAGGCACTACATTAGTACAGTTTCCTCCTGTGTACGCAAATGTAAGTGCTTAGGTTACACTGGACAACGGAGATTTTACTTCCTGAACACTTTTAGGTGTAACTTATAGATTTTAGTCCACTGATCCCAGAAATCACCTGTAAATTTTCCTATCACATACAATTTTATAGCAGTAACCCATTTTTACAATTTCTGCTAATATAAGTATACAGTACATTTGCAGTGCAACACCTACAACAAAAATATCTGTGGAGATTTAAGAACAGTGGTGCTGCTACTTGCAGTATGGATATTCTAAGTATTGTTTCATTTGCGAATGCAACAGCCATGCTAAAGAGTTTCATTCCAATAAAAAGAACTGCCCACATGATAAGCAATTGGTCCCAGGACAGAAAAGTGTGGCACATAAACCACTTGTCACCCCAACATAGATAATTGTGCCTCCTCTTCATACAAAACTCGTAGTGATGAAAAAATTAATGAAAGCATTGAACAAAGAAGGTGAAGGATTTCAATAATTGAGATAGTTGTTTCCACACATACAGTAACTGATGCCAAGATTAACAATGGCATTTTTTTTGTTGCACAAATCAGACCTGTCATCAGTGATGAGTGGTGGGGCCACATAAAAGGCATTCAAGGAAACTGAGAATTGTCTAGGCAATTACAGTGTACTAAACTATATATAGCGAGTTGACAACATGCTTCAAGCATACAAAACCATGAAGTGTGACATATCACTAACTAACTAACACGTGGACTTCCAAACTAATAATCTTGGTGCAGTCAGTGACCCTAAAATGGATAAGCAGAACTCTTAGCTGTGTATGATTTGTGCCTATGCTTTGCCCCCTTTAAATGCCTATTTGTTCAAAAAGTAACTACTTAAATTATTATAAACTTAGTAAGTATAACAAAAAGTACTTGATAAATTCCTTTCAAAAGTGAACAAAATGTTTTCAGTATTTCTGGATTAACAAGATGGTGGTAGAAAAACTTTAAAATGAAAGCATCATCCTTAATAAAAGGGCAAGTGTCTGTGTATGAGTGCGTCCATCTATTTGCTATGTCTTTGATATATGCCATTTGGTATAGGGTTCGTAAAAGCAGTGTAATGTTTGTGATGTGCTACCTGTTGGAATGACACAATGCATTTATTACTACAAGTGTTTGTGATGCACCATCTGTTGGAATGACAAATGCAGTGCGTTTTATTACTACAAGCATTACAAAATACATTGCAATAGATGGTGCTCTGCAAATGTTAACGCTGAGGTCTGTCTTGATTTACTTACATTTTATCTGGTCTTAGTTTATCCTTTGTTTAATAAAAAGGAAATGGTCTAACTAAATGCAGGAACAGATATTTGATTAGAAAATTAAAAATAAACACAAATCTGAAACTTAGTAAGGGCCCTCAGGACTCAAGAACAGTGGAAAAAGGACATTTACATGGTCACCAGAATTATCCATCCCATCATTTTCTAGTCCCATTTTATCCCAGTACAAAGTCTCAGGGAGACAAAGCCTGACCTAACACAATGAAGAAATTAACCTTTCTCATGATATCAATCCATCTCAGTAAACACACACACACCCAACCACACCGGGCACATTAAGTGTTGCCCATTAGCCTAATTACACTTAAGATATAATTTCTTGTACATTCCTTATAAAACATACAGTATTAGCAGTAGTTCTATATGAAATGCATCACTTTGCTTATTGTATTCTTGTAATTGCAGCATACCTCTTCAACCAGTACATAAGGAACAGTTCAAAATAGTGCAAGTTGTTTAAGTTTTAAACTTCACACTTATATTTATCTTTATACATACATCCATCCATTTTCCAACCTGCTGAATCTGAACACAGGGTCACGGGGGTCTGCTGGAGCCAATCCCAGCCAACACAGGGCACAAGGCAGGAACCAATCCCGGGCAGGGTGCCAACCCACCGCAGGACACACACAAACACACCCACACACCAAGCACACTCTAGGGCCAATTTAGAATCGCCAATCCACCTAACCTGCATGTCTTTGGACTGTGGGAGGAAACCGGAGCGCCCCCACGCAGACACGGGGAGAACATGCAGACTCCACGCAGGGAGGACCCGGGAAGCGAACCCAGGTCCCCAGATCTCCCAACTGCGAGGCAGCAGCGCTACCCACTGTGCCACCGTGCCGCCCTTATACATACATCATTTTTAAATTTGCTTTGCATAATAAAAACATCTACTAAATAGATGAATATGAAATGAATTAGAATCGTTAAGCATCGTCTAACCCTACAGAGGTGATCAAGCTGTGGAAAAAATACAAAGTATACAGCACAGATACAATGATACAATGGGGATTTGTCTTAGAAATCTTCAGAGTCACAGGTTTTAATTATAATTCTTTTTTGTAGTTTCACCAGGGCTTTTTCCCTTGTAATGAGTAAATATATTAATCTAGTCTTTGAGCCATAAAAACTGCTGTCTCAGCAGGCACCTCTATTCCATAAACACAAAACAAAAGGAGACAATTTTACAGGCAATGAACTGCACTAAACTCAAAGGTCATTTCTTGTTGTCATGGACAGTTCATAAGATGACTCTTTTTTTTTGCATTTATTAACTAACAGGATTTTTATATCCATTTAACCATCCACCCAGCAGAGCCCAGTTTCGTTAGTTTTAAATTTTCTCATTGATGTGTTTTAATATGCTGTCATATACTGAAATAGCATTTTAACAAGCACAGATCTTAATTGTAATAGGCACTTTCTGAAATTTGAATGATGTTAATAGTTCTATAAAATTTTTAATCCAAAAGCACATGATAGAAACCATTATCTACTTGTGTTCATCGAAATCCAACCTATCTCACTCAAGTTGTTTGACTTTTGTTTTGCTCAATCCTTGCAGGCATTTTGCTACTAGTATGATTCGTGCGAATGGGATGATTTTCATTAGCTGTTTGGATAGTCTTGATAATTGCATTTAAATACAGAGCCATTGCATAGTACAGGGTTTTAAATACCCTAAATATTTATTCCAATTTAAGCATTAACCTATTGGCTTTTTTTTAATTAGGCCACAAAAACATCAAAATAATTCCAATGTTTCCACCTGACAACACTGTATTTGAAGGACAATAGAGGTAATGCTTCATTTACCTCCTACAGTCAGATATTTAAAATAACAGAAAACTGGAACAAAAAGCAAGATAACTTGACTCTTTATAAACAGCTCTGCTTTGTGTCATCAGATTATATCTTTGAAATAAATATCTAATAAATGTACATTTCAGAAACTTTAAACTTTCTAACTGAACCGTTATGATTTCTTATTTTTGTAAAAAGATTCATTTTGAGGAAGGAGACACATGCAGTTACATTATTACTTTTTGTATTTATCAAAACTTTATTATAAGATTGAGAAGAATTACATTTATATATTATAATACCTTTTGGGTTTAAATTTGTGAATGCTTTAGTAGTGCTATTACATTCATTTGTTTGTTGTAGTTATAGTTTTTTGTCTGCCATTTAAGCCCTAAAGAAGCTGTTTTTGACCATTCAGTTCCTTGACTTTATTACATAAAGAAATGACTTTATTTTATATAATGTCTTGCCACCGTACACAGAGGTCTCACTTTCAGTTCATTCAAGGGTCATCTTGTGCCCCGCAGTGCTTGCAGTATAGCAGTGATAGCATACTTTAAATGTTAAAAATTAATATCAGTTGTTCACTTTTTCATTTTCTTAAGTATCATCTGGACTGAAATGTATTTATGGGAATCCCTCCAGCCCTCATGTTAGTTTTTGTTACTATTTTATAACAGTTCTATTTTGCATAGGTTAAATACAAAATCAATGCAAAGGAAAATAACAAATTTAAAACTTAAGTCTTTGAAGATGTTACATCTAGTCTGACAACACTAGATCAGTGTTAGATATACAATCACCTGTAGAACATGGCTATTAGAGTAAATAGTTTAATTATGGAAAGGCATTGACAACTGCAATGCATGCTGACTGGTTGAGTGGGTGGTGTGCTTGGAAACAAGGTCCTCCAAATACTGTTAAACAAAGGCAGTAAAGGTTTGCAACTTGTTTTTATGAGTTTGTGTGTTTTTACTGATTTCCTGGCACTGCATTTTTGATAAAGATGTCTCCCTATTGAGCCTCCCATTCAGAGGAGTACGTGAAAATGGAACTTTAAGATAGATTTGGCATCTTTTGTCCTCCAAGACATCTCTGACACTCATACACATGGATTCCTGCTGAAATGCTTAAGCACTGAAGCCCAGCACATTTTCAACATGCTCAGACGCTGTGAAGGCAGCACATACTTTCGATGCCTTGGAAACTCGCATTTCAAACTTCTCACAGCATCATGCTAATTCAGTTCCCTGGAAGGTCAGTTGTCAAATTTGTTCCAAAAATTTGCTTTTCAGATATGTTTAGGATCGTGCTAGACAACATAATTATAGACCTCATAATAGAATAAAAGTAATTTTTAAAAAATGAGAGGAGACCATTTTGCCCATCAAGACCTCTAATCCAGAAAAATCAAATACTTTTAGATGGAGATTGATGTCATCACACTAATCAAGCATCCCGAGACGGTTGTACACATTGAAACTGTGGCAGACACTGCTGCAAAATGTTTTTTCTTGGATGTATTTTCAGGCAATGTGGTGTAGTGATTAAGGCATTATACTTTCAACTGTAAGGTTGTTGGTTCATTTCTTGCCTGTGATTTACTGTGTGACCCTGAGCAAGTTTAACCTGCCTTTGCTCCAGCTGTAAAAATAACAGCTGTAATATTTCCTGATCTTCTTAGTCACCTTGGATAAAGGCATATGGAATATAATAAAACTCTAATCATTATAGTACTTTGAAGTTTACAGTCTGCTAAATCCTACAGTTGTCCATCTCCACATTTCAATTTTTAGCATAAGCTTCAAACATAAAGGTCTGGACCAGTGTTTGGGACTTGGTTTCTCCTTGACTTACAGTGCCAGCTCATATATATTACCCTTTTCCCAGATATAAATGTGGTTTGCTGTTTTTTTTCATGGCACAGACTTTCTGTACCTCTCTTACATTTCAAATGCAAGGTGTCCAACACTTCTGTCTTCTCCAGATGTTAAGCTACTCCACAGCCTTTCTTCTTTGTGATGAGGTTCTGTGTTATTGAGTTACCCTTGCTGTAAGTGTCAAATATAATTCTGAGTGAGAATAAAATGAATGTCTTGCTTGTCTGTGTTTATGCAACCACAGTTACTGTTTTTCATAATGATTTGAACAGCATCAGGTTCAAAGTGTGTATAAAAATAACTGCCTTCAAAATGCATGTCATGCACATTATCATGCATTGGAGGTTTTCACACTTTATTATTGTTCAACATTGAATCACAGTACATTTAATTTGGCTTTTTTGGCAGTAATTAACAGAAAAAGACTTTCAAGTCAAAGTGATCCCTGCAAAGTGATCTAAATTAACTACAAATGTAAAAAACAAAATTTTCGATCATTGCATAAGTATTTATATTAATATAACACACCTAAATCATCACTAGTGCAGCCAATTGGTGTTAGAAGTCCCATCATTAGTTAAATGGAGATCACCTGTCTATAGTCACATGTCAAGGGGTTGGATACAAGAAAATATCAAAGTCATTGAATATTCTTTGGAGTGTAGTTAAATCAATTATTACGAAATGGAAAGAGTATGGTACAGCTGTAAATCTGCTTAGAGCAGGCTATGCACAAAAACTGAGTGGTCATGCAAGAAGAAGACTAGTGAGGGTGGTCTCCAAGTGACCTAGGACAACTCTGAAGGACTTAGAAGCTACAGCAGCTGAGATTGGAGAGATTGCGCATACAAAAGCTGTTGCCTGGGTGCTTTGTCTGTGGTACCTTAATGTAAGAGTGGCCAAGAAAAAGCTACTGTTAAAAAAAAAAAAAATAAAAAAAAAACTGAACAACTTAGAAGGCATATGGGAGACTATAATCATCTGGAAAGATGTTGTAAAATTACAGTGTGCAAGTGTGCAAACCTCACAGAGACCTGTCCAAATAAACCCATGGGTGTAATTGCTGCCAAAGGCGCATCTGCTAAATACTGACTTGATGGGACAGAATACGTACACAATTCATGATTTTCTGTTTCATGTTTGTAATCAATTTAGATCACTTTGCAGAGATATCTTTTCACTTAGAGAGTAAAGATCTTTTACTGTTAATCAATGACAATAAAGCCACATTAAATCCACTGTGATTCAATGTTGTATAAAAAGAAAAATGTGAAAACTTCCAAGGGGTTGAATACTTTTTATAGGCACTGTATATTCTTCAAAGTTAACATTTTTTTGCCATACGCAGCTTGTTAATATTTTTAAAGCATGATCCACAGTGAAATGATGAACAGTGAAATGATAGTTATTATGTCAGCCTTGAGTTGTGTTATTCTAACGTATTCCTGTGTAAATGATTGTTATATTATAGCCTGTGGTGGCTATACTATTTCTGGGGAAAAAGTGACATGAATACCTAATTAATAAATCCTCCTAATGTGTGATGCATATGTAAAAAAACACCTGCATATATAATAAAATTTTGCATCTGAAGAATATTTTATTATAGTTTAAGGATGTCTCAGTGCTTGTTATCTTTACATTTTATTATAATTATTATCCCATACAGAGCATAATAACAGTGAGGTTAGTTTTGCCTGCCTTTTGTGCTTTTGGTCATAATCAGGGCTAATAGTTAAAAACTTTCAGGTTGTCATAAGAACCTTGAGTTATTTTGCTCTGCAAAACAAAATTTCTCCCCATAATTTCACTGGGCAGACTTCTGGGAAAAGTCAAGTTGGTGGATTGTGAGCTTCATCATGTGAATGAATAACTCAGGACCTTAGAAAGACAGGTCCAGTAGCTCCTTAAACAACAGTCCAAACTCAGGGAATAGAAAGCTTTCTGGCAAACCATACAGTAACAGTCCTCTAAAGGTTATCCTGCAACACTGACTGTGTGGCATGCCACTTGGACCATGGGCCGAATCAGCTTTACCATCACTTATATCTAAGAAGGAGTCTGAGATTATCAGCAACTCAAACCTTTATCACCTCTGACTCTTCAGTCTGACCGAACAATCAGCAACAGCTTAGAACAGGGGTAGGCAACGTCGGTCTTGGTGAGCCGCAGTATGTGCAGGTTTTTGTTCCAATCCAGTTCCTTAACGAGAACTCAATTATTGCTGATGAAGCTCATATTGCTTAAGTGACATTTTGATGCTTCATTTTAGTGGTCTCGCTTGTTAAGGTTCTCCAACCTTAATTGCTTATTTCAATCTTAAACTGCTGCATTCAGTGTTTTAATTGCTCCTTATTAGCAATAAGATGTAAAAGACAAAGCAGCCAGCAGTTCTCCAGCTAGCTTTTTTCCAATTACATCTGTGTGTGTTCATCATGCACTGTTTGATTTATTAAAACACTTAATAGAAAAATGTGACAGACTGAAAATGATCTGTTTTAGGCTTCATATCATTTGGATGATATCCTTGGAAAGGAAAAAAATCTACGATATAAGAGCCTTACATTGCACAGACTAACAAGCCATAAAATTAAATAAGGTCTGAGATTGGCAATGATTGGTTTCTAATTAAGCAATTGGGTTGGAATGAAAACCTGTAGCCACTGCGGCTCACCAGGACCGATGTAGCCTACCCCTGGCTTAGAATATTCTCTGCTCCTCCACCTTGCCAACAGATCATAGAGAAATCCTTGTTATTGAAAACGTCATTGTTCACATCTAAGCTTTCTACCATCTTACAACAAAACCTTGGTGCTCTGCTTTCCTTATGCTTGTGTTTTAGATATTAAACTGACAGCCCCTTTGGTCTTTGAGAAACAAAGGAATTGAATTGTTGGGACTTTAATGCTGCATGCTCAGGAAAACAGTATTTGCTCCTGCAAGTTGGAGGTACTTAAGATAGATGTTTGATTTATTCAAGAGAACCCCTGCCAATGTTGACAAAATTGGATGGAGCCTACAGCAGACCCCAAGCCCTGAACAAGTGGCTGAAATCCTTGTGTAAGAAGCAAAGCATCAACTTTCTGACAGTTTAGGACTGAAACAATCTCACTTTTTATATGGAATGGCCTGCACCCTTGTGGATTTGGTGTCAAGGGCATCTCCAGAAACATTACAAAGGTAGCAGAGTTATTTATGACTATATACCTTTATGTATATTTTTGCCACAAACTTGAATTAAAGTATGATTCTTTTACAGTGGCTTTATCTAAACAGGTACATTAGATTATCCATATAATAACAAAATACAGATTCACTAAAATACAAACAGACTGGTATAAATGCAAATAACCTAACTGGTATCCTTAGTTGTCCTAATCTTTCAGTGCAACCATGTCTTTCTGAGACCCTTAATATGGCTTTAGTTAATATATGATCTTTAACTACTAAGAAGCTGACATACTGTAAATGATCTTTTCACTGATGGGAAAATATACTTAATTAAATAGCTTTGTTATGATAGTAATGGTGCTGTCATGCTAACTGAAGCAGTCCCTTTAAAATTATAATTTTGTTCATTCTGTCTGTCAGAACAGGTGGTGCCTTGGTAAGCATTTTCTCAAGTTATTTAATCTGTAAAAATATCACTTTTGGCAGTGTTGCATCTTTTGAATGTCTTGTCATTGTTATTCAAGAGGTTTCACATTTTGTCCTACTTACAATTTATCATCCCCAAAAAATATAATGCTTCTTTTATCATCTGATTTTCAGATTTATTACCTATAATAATAACTAGATATTTCAAGTTTTCTAATAGTGAGTCATTTCAGTTTTCATTTAGATAATTAGTGCAACTCCAAAGCAAGAAAGTTTTAAACATTTTGCTTTGTTTTGATCTCAGTTAAGATGCCACTTAACTAGTACATAAAGGAGGTGACATAATAGATTTAATTATTTAAAAGGACTTAGTATTGATGTGATGCATATTCTGGACACTGGAATGTCAGATCATTTATGTATTCTCTTTGACATAACAATATCTGTAATTAGAACTAAAGAGCAGTGCATTGTTAAAATAAATTATTTGGATTCCACAGCTGCTTCTAGGTTTTCACAACTTCTTAGTAAGTTAGTTTGAACTTAATGGTTATTCTGAAACAGCACTTTGTTTTTTAAATCATGTCTTGCATTTTTATTACTACTGTATAATTATTATTTTTACAATCTATGGAAAGAACTTTAAGCTACATTTTTATGTAGGAAAGAAAGTATGTAAAGTTATTATTATTACTACTATTATTAACAAGTTTTATAATAAGAAGAACAAAAAGCAGAAAAAACAAAAAAGCTGGCATAGCCATTAGTGCACCATTACGCTTAAATTCCACACAAGAATGTATACTGAATTAGTGTAATACTTTTACTAATAATGATTACCGATACAAATACAAACCAAAAAAAAAACCTATCACAGTAATTAAAGTCCCTTTAGTAACAATGTTCTTCTTGGGGTGATTTGGGGGCATTTATCTTATTTGTCTTTGATGTGGATGGTCTACCAATTGTCCCAGAATCAGTAATAAGTAGACACATAACCTCATGGTTCTGTCAGATTGCCCTCTTTGCTTTCCATTTAAGTTCCTTTTTATGTATTCTTTGTGTAATTTTAAGTATGTTTCATATGTTTATCATGTGTATTTATGTTTTGTTTATAGTATTTCATTATTGTCTAGTTTAGTTTCTATGTGTGGTCTGTTATGTCCCTTGTGCTTTGTCGTTGGAGAGGCGTGGCCACTCCTCTGTCTCAGAGTGGAACCACGCACAGTTCTATAGGCTGAGGAGAACCACTCACAAAATGAGTTTCATTGAATGTGCTTGGTCATTTTGGTAAATTCTTCTGAGGTTATTGTTTACTTTTCATTCCTTAAATGTTGACCATTTGGCTCAGTATTTTGACCTTTCTATTAGATTATGTTTTGGAACTTTGTTTGCTTTGGGATTACCTATTTCAATAACTCCTTATGTGCCTTCTGCACTTCTTGGAGCTTTTGTTAAGAAGAACATTTATTGAAATAAATATTTTTATTTATAAAGAATCTTTGTCTGCCCTTTATGTTCACAAACTGAAGGTTGATGGATTCTTTCACTTGCACGGGTTTTTGCTACAGTTTGTCAACACTTATTGTTAAGATACTCCCAAGTTCATGACACATAATGGCCTGTTTCTTCAATAGGATCTCTCTTTGTCTCACTCTCTACCACAATAGTTCAGTTAATTTAAATGGTCAATATAAAAGTATGAATTATAGAGAACTTTGGGTAAACAAACAAGATTATAAAACAGTTCTCAAACAGACGCTATTGAAAAGAAATGCATTTTGAAAAAACCATGGTACAAGCAGAAATCTAGTCTGTTCTGGACCATCTTCAGAAAAGTTGCTTGTTCTAGGACAATGGTCCTCTGCTTTTCTCAGAAGTGGTGTATTTGTGGAAGAAAGTGTGATAGAGAGCCATATTGCACAAATCACCATATAGCTCTTGTGTCAGCTTTTGTTTACCCACATCACATAGTACACTATTTGACTTATGTATACAATATATACTGTATGTATACTAGAGGAGAATATTGTTTACATGGCAACTAACAACACTTTAACCTGAAATAGCCCTACCTTACTTTTGACATGAGGAGAAGTATGCATGCATCTGCTTGTCAACCACTGTGGCATTTCTTGTTGATTAGCATATGTGTATTGGTTGTTTTGTTCCTTTTATTTTGTTTCTAGTATGTTAGAAGAAAATGTGGATTCACAATTTAGATGACAATAAAGGGCATCCCATTTGCACCGATTATTAGGAAATCATCTCACAGACAGTGCTCCATAAAAAATCAACACCTGTTCTGAGTGGGAATGCCATCTCATTTGCTGCTTATACATTTGACTTTCCTCTGCAGTACACTCAGCATTGTATAACCAATTGGTGATGGATCAGGAATGACACAGTCACATGAAAATAGTTATAATTGATGCTGAAAAACTCCTTGTACATCATTATTTTCTGAAATCTTAATTCAGACTAGCCCTCAGCTACTAGGATGCCTCCACAAATGTATTTTACCTGAAGTGGGTTATTTGTGGTCATTGCACTCAGTTTCAAAAAAGTAAGCATGTTCTTTGGGCCACTTGACACTACATGTGTAACATAAATATCAGTCTTCAGTGGTACCTTTAGGGGACTGGTGATAGATTTTTAACTTGTAAGTGAGAATGCAGAAATGCTGGTACCTTGTAATCGCATTAACAATTTAGCTGGATAATTAATTTGAGACAGAGTCTTTTTTTCCCCATCAAAGCAATATTACGCATAATATTGCCAGCTTGCATAATTGAATGGGAACTACCACTGAAAGACTGGTGAGATTCTCATGTAGTAACACAGCCCTAAGGCAACAGCTAATTCACCTCAGTTTAGGTTCACAACTTCCACTTACATTTTTATTTAAATGATTTATTTAAATTACAAAGAGTTGTTGCCCTATCTTTGATATCATCAGATTCCACGGAGGATCCTGGCATCATAACCTATTATTTTCTGTGATTAACCTAATTCTTGCTGTAGTTTCATAATTAATATCAGGAAAAGTAACCAATAAGTTATATAGTATAGTGTTATACTTACACAGTTTCATTCCAAGCAACTCCAGCTAATACATTTAATATATTTGTAATTTCTTAATCAAAATAAATTCAGCACTGCATGAATTTAATTCAGGAAATTTATTGTTTTATTTCTGTATTTAGTAATTTGTAAAATTTGTATTTGTATTTACATGTGAACTTGCTCTGCACCTGAATTCAATGAAGAGCAATATACAGAAATAAACTGAATTAAATTGAATTTAAATGGACAAAATGTGACTTTAAAATTGGCATAAAAATGAAGGCGTAAATAAAAAAATTAATCGCAACAGTGTTTTTTTAAAGATACAACTCACTATGACTTTATTATCAACAAGTCAACATTAATTAATTTTGGCCACCAGAGGTCAACAAAGACAGTGCATTTTGTAGGTGCAGTGTGACAGTTGTTATGATACGTTATGATTATATTAAGGGCAGAGAATTTTTGGAGACAGGAGGATTTGTAAAGAATTGAAACAAGAATTTACATTATTTTAATGGTTTTATATTCATATTTTTCCTATTGTTTCTCATAACAGTTACATGGTTCATGTTTCAGTTTTTCTAAAATGTTAATGTTTTAAAAAGTGTAAAAAATTATTTATGCATAAATGACACAATGATGGTTGCAGTCATTTAATTCCATATTTTTTCTGTAGTCTCGTGAATTGCAATGTCAGCATGCAGTAGTTTTTGTAAAAATGAATATAGTAACTTGAATGTAGCTTTGTGTTATTGTTTTTACAAAGGTAGTGATCTTCTTCTCCTGGGACAGTCCTGTGCACCACTTAGAAAGAAAGAAAGAAAGAAAGAAAGAAAGAAAGAAAGAAAGAAAGAAAGAAAGAAAGAAAGAAAGAAAGAAAGAATCCTAAGTAATGCATTCATATAACTTATTATAAAATATTATCATAACATTTTTCTGTAGACTGATTCATTTTAGGTTATATGGTATCGTTGAGAAGAGATGCTGTTAATATCTGTTGCTGTTATTTCGCTGTTACAGTCATGCCTATTATGTATATGGTTTAAACAACAATTCTGAGAGGCCTTGTTATGTTTATTTTTTCTTTTCCAGAGTCACAGAAATATAATTTTGCATATCTAAACATCAGGAATAGTGGATGGGAAGATGAAATGAGATGAGGTGATATCTGAAAGCTTTAGCTGTGTTCATGAAAAGTGTGAAGACATTACATTAATTCATTATGAAATTAAAGCCCTTTTTGCATATGTAAAATAATGCTGTATATAAAGCCTATTTTCACAACAGTATTATTAATGATATACAGTAAATATGATTGTTTTCCTTTCTAAATGAGTAACTGAATATTGTATTTATATAATATTTACCACAAGAGTATGTATAAGGTTAGTGGCTTTAGAAAACAATACCACCACCACCCACCTCCACCTGAGAAAGCATTGATTTTGTTTGTGCATCTGCACTTAGCCAGTAATTCTAGTGTTATTCTAGAGTGGTAGCAGAAAAGTGTGGGACCTGAAAACCTGACGTGCTGTTACCATACGTGAAGGAATAATATAGAGTTCTGTTGGGTTTAATGAGGTTATTACTGTGCGTGCCCATTGGCGTTATGTCCTTAAGCCTAATTCAAATTTCTGCTAATATTTTCAAAGGAATGTTGCTCTTGGGATGGATATTACTTTAGTCATGGAGATGGAGCCAAAACTTATGTGAGAGTTCAAAGAGAAGAGGCTAGGTATTGTCAGACTCATTTGTGTGTGGGACTTTTTTGAAGAAGGTATTCATATTTTTACCCATACACTTTGGTTTTAGGTTACATTTTATTACTTACATTCTTAACTAGTTTCTTTTGCACCAGATTGTGTGTCATCACTTTATGGAGTCATTGCACAAACTGTAGCTATAGCTCTTTGAAGTCATGTTTGTCACTGAGCTATTTTTGGACAACAAAGTTGCTACTGAACCCTATGTACACATATTGCCATTTAAAATGTTTAAATGGCATAGGATAAAACAACTTGCAGTGACTAATACCAACTGACCTTTTATCTTCTATGAATACTTCCTGATGTTTTCTTTCAGATTTACAGCTTTTGTAACACTGCAGACGAGGCTGTCATAAAGGTGAAGTATAATAAAAATATGTAAGATTTCAAGATAGTATTTAAGATATTTGCAGTATCGAGAATAGCAATTTGCATTTAGACTGTCTGTAAGTATATTTTAGTCAGCAATTATGATATTCTATAATTGTAATAACTAAAATGTTCTTCTGCGTGAAAATATATTAAAAGAGTTGAAACCCACAGAAATCCACACAGACACAGGGTACAGATTTTGCATGCAGTGACTGGGATCTCATGTAACTGTGAGGCAGCAGTACTAACTAGAACTCTTTCTTGACATCCCATAGGCTTGTGACTGGGTAATATTTGGAGGAATTTTGTATAAAATTCTACTCACTATTGTACTATAATATCATTAATTATAAATATACAGTGCTGGGCTAATTGAACTTGGGAAGCTACTGCTGATTTCACACATTTCAACTTTTAATGTTGGGAAGCACATCTTTAAATGGTACCATTATGACAAAGAGGCTGAACTTTTACTTCTTTTTATTTTGATGTCACAGGAAAGTAGTGGTATAGTGAGGATCTAGTGAGTGTGCCAGTACTATGGTTTTTATCAGAAAGACCAATCGAATTTACTTGAATCCAACAAGGGATTTGCGCTTTTATTTTTTTCCTTGAAGAAAATCGATGGAATAAGTGACACAGTTTTAAAATTGTAGTCTAGTGGTTTCCAATTCAGTTAACTGAACATTTCCCCCTTTCAAAACAAGGCACTCTTCCATGTTAAAGGAAAGGAGGAAGGAATATAGCTGATAAAGAGAAAGATTAGATTAGATTAGACCTAATTAGATTCTTTCAGTATTTTAGTAGTAAAAGAACAGTCAAGGAAGAGGTGAAGTGCGTCAGGAATAATAAAGTGGAATTAAAAAATACAATGAAATAGCAGGGGCGGCACGGTGGCGCAGTGGGTAGCGCTGCTGCCTCGCAGTTGGGAGATCTGGGGACCTGGGTTCGATTCCCGGGTCCTCCCTGCGTGGAGTTTGCATGTTCTCCCCGTGTCTGCGTGGGTTTCCTCCGGGCGCTCCGGTTTCCTCCCACATTCCAAAGACATGCAGGTTAGGTGGATTGGCGATTCTGAATTGGCCTTAGTGTGTGCTTGGTGTGTGGGTGTGTTTGTGTGTGTCCTGCGGTGGGTTGGCACCCTGCCCGGGATTGGTTCCCTGCCTTGTGCCCTGTGTTGGCTGGGATTGGCTCCAGCAGACCCCCGTGACCCTGTGTTCGGATTCAGCGGGTTGGAAAATGGATGGATGGATGGATGAAATAGCAGATGCTCTAAAATCTGATTTTTCGGAGGTCTTCACATGTGAGGAAGTAGATAACATCCCAGTGGTAAAAGGGACTACTAAGAAGATACTGAGTGATTTAGAAATTGTAGAGAGTACCTCCCTGCCCCGATTAAATAGGCTGAAATCAAACAAATCACCAGGACCAGATAATATTTATCCTCAAGTTCTTAAAGAGGTTAATGACTACATATGTAACCCCTACCACATATTTTTTGAAGTCACTGAGCACTGGGAAATTTCCAAAGGACTGGAAAATGGCAAATATTATCACATTATATAAAAACAGTGACCGGGCAGATCCAAGCAACTGTAGAGCAGTAAACTTAATGTGCATTACAGGTAAATTAATGGAAGGAATTATTAAGGATAAGATTAAGCAACACATGGCAAGAACAAGAGTTTTACTGAGCAGTCAGCATGGGTTCAGAAGCAACAAAAGGATATGATCAAAGTGCAGCATATCATATTATTTATCTTGACTTTAAGAAAGCATTTGATAAGGTGCCAAATGAGAGGTTGGGCATCAGAATTAAAGATGTGGGAGTTCAGAGTGCTGTTTGTAGATGGGTGAAAAATTTGGCTCAGACACAAGAAGCAGAGGTTGATGGTGTGAGGAACCTCATCAGAATTGACTGATATTAAGAGTGATGATTGAAGTGTTTAAAATTATGAAGGAAATTAGTACAGTGGATGGAGACTTTTATTTTAAAATTGAGTTCACCAAGAACATGGGGGAACAGTTGGGAACTTGTTAAGAGTAAATTCTGCGCACACATATGACGCTTTCTTTACATCAGAGAACCAAAGGCACATGAAATAAGCTACCAAGCAGTGTGGTAGGCTGTAGGATTTTAGGGACTTTCAAAACTCGACTTGATGTTATCTTAGAAGAATTAAGTGGATAGGACTGGTGAGGTTTGTAGGACTGAATGGCTTGTTCTCATCTAGATTGTAAAAAAATACATACGGCAGTGCAGAGGTTGTACCTTGGTTTGAATCCAGGCCTGGTCACTGCCTTTGTGGAGTTTGAATGTTCTCCCCAGGTTTTCTCCTGGTTATCTCGGATTTTCATCCCATCCTGCTGAGGTGCCGCCACTGCACTCGAGTCCCATTCTGGGTGGTTTGTTGTGTGGTGGGCAATGCACTATCAGTGCATGCTCCCAATCTCGCTCTCTATATGGGCAAATTGGTAATTCTAAATTAAGCCTGAGTATGGGCATGTACAGTACATGAGTGTACCTTGTGATGGTCTGATATCCTGTCAGATTTGTTTAAGTTACAAACAAGCTCTATCCAAGTACGTGTTAGTGTACAAAAATTTGTACTTGACAAAATCATTTATCCAGAACTAAATGTTAAGGGTGCTCATTGCCCTCTGTTCTGTGTATCTAAATATCAAAACAAATACTTGTGCGTTCACTTCACACTAACTTATCTTTATATAGAATAGTGACTAAGGTCAGGCGTGGAGCTACTAATCTCTGCAGTCATGCTTGCTGGCTCAGATTGACATCCCAAATTCATAGCCACGCTCTGTCCATCAGTTTGACCTTTAGGAATGTTTCCTTCAGCTCATGCAGCTGTGCTCTGTGATCTGACTGCTTTTGACTCCTTTGCTGGTAGGAGAATGAAATGATAACTTGATACTTCAACATTTAGAGTAGCAGTAGATAGTTGTTTTTGATTAATACATCATTTACAGTATACCAGAAATCTGCTTTAAAGAGAGAAAGAAATGAATGAACAAATCTAGTGTCCCAGAGTTACAATATGATTAGTAGTCCCAAATATTAGGCAAACAATACCTCAAGGAAAAGCGTCAAACATTATCACTTTGCTGTAATACTCTTAAAATGACTGGAAAAATGTGACGGAGGGGAATTTGGGGATAACCATCCATCCATCCATCCATCCATCATCCAACCAATCAAACTTTATAAATCAGGGTAATATTTGGAAATCTGACAGTGAACACATAATAAAATTAAGTTAGTTAAGCTGTTAGTAGGGGGCTGTGAATTGCCACCAGTAGTCTTCTGCTCATTCAGATCAATTGAGAAGAAGAGCGAGAAAGACAAGGAAGAATTTAATTCAGGTAAGTAATTCCAGAATTCATACTATATGAATTGTGTTAATTGCATAGGTCAGTCAGTCAGTCAAGAATCAAATGAACATAATTAAATGATATGAAAAGCTGCTCCATTTCAGTTCACCCATTGTTTCCAAAATAATGTTGAGTTGTGATTTTAAGGTCCCTGGCATTGTTGTTTCCACCTATACTACTTGGTTTCTTGTTTCAGGCCTTCACTGTTCTGTATATAATGCCGTTGATTCAGACTCTTGAGTGCTCGTATCAAATCTCAGTCCAGTGGGTTAGTTAGTTAGACTCAGAGTGCACCTAACAGTATGACCTCGTAGGTTTGTTGTACATCATGAGTGTTTCTATAGTCGTCTGTTCTCCAAGTTGAAAATCATTAAAAATATAGTTTTAGTTGTCCTCCCTACATATCCAAATGCCCACCTCGGGATGACATCCTAGTAATGCCACTTTTATACAGATTTCTAGAGTCAGACCCCACACAATGCAGGCTCTATAAAGCTGAAAACGTTTTTTTTTACTTTCATTTTGCACTCGATTTGATCGAGAACAGTAATGAAGACACTCTTACAGGCGATACTTTCTCAACATAAACCCCACACTGTATAGCAGTATTTAATTTTGTTACCTCCTTTGGAAAAGACTTTGTAAAAGACCAACTCTGTATTTTATCCAGTAAAACTTTACTAACTCTGAGTAGTTTGTTAATCCACCTAAATAAGCCATATAACAAGCTATTTTGCACAGTGCACTGCACTATAACCCTAATGCTATGTGATATTCTATGTGATAGTCAGTCTAGGACTTATGTGACACTCATATATAATACCGTATAATTGTTATTTGTACTAGTTTGCATTAATAAACAAAGAAAGATGAAAAATGGATTTGGACTGTAAAGTCAGTAGTGCTTTAAAGTCCTGGGTTCAAATCCCAGGCCTAGGAGAATGCCTGTGTGGAGTTTGCATGTTCTCCCTGTGTCTGTATTTTTTTAATTCTAGGTACTCCAGTTTTCCTTCCACGTCTCCAATCATGTGTTTGGATATTAGGCATTTCAAAATTGGCCCATTGTGGGTGGAGGGTCCCTGTGATCGACAGCTACTTTGTCTAGATGTTGATCCCAACCTGCACTTAGTACTGTTGGGAAAGACCCTGAACTCAACAAGCTGTTCAGAAAATAGGATGGATGGGTGAGTGGATTATGACAGTCATTACTGCTGAGATGGGTTTTGAAAATATTTAGGTGAATAGTGCAGAGATCAGCAAAGGCAGATGACTGTTTATCAGTTTTGCCATTTGGGACATTGAATGTAGTGGTGTACAGGCTTGGTGGACTCAAAGTGAAGATGTGTTTTATCACTGAGCTTAGATATAGACGGAATCTTGTAAATGCAGAAAACACAGAAGGTGAAAGAGAAATACAGAATTTGTATCAGTAAATGAAAAGCTGGATGTGATAGGTTTTAAGATCAACATGGAAGAAAGAAATCAATATAAATAAGCAGCCATTTCCAAAGAAAACTGGAAAACAGAATTTATCACCCGTTTCTATTATAGACTGAACACCATTTCCACTTCACTGATACATACAGTTGTGCATGAAATATGCTGCACCTGAAAACATCACATGGTCACACAAAAGTCAGAGCAAGCCGACAATTGCACAGCCACTCTGATCTTTTGCTTTCTGTCCTCTTTAGTGAAACCACTTCCTTTATGAGAGGTTGCATCTACTTGCTTTTGTGAAGACAGGGAGTCCAAGGGGAGTGCCACATCTTTGTACTAAGTTGATGTTTCTTGTTCCAGACCCCCACTGTATGATTATACAGTATCTAATAATTCTGCTTTACATTTATGGGCAATAAACTTTATTTGCCACATTTCTGCCTAGAAATTAATTTTCTTCACATTCATCTGTAGGGACTTTAGAGACAAGATAAGAAATCCCCTTAGTAAATTCTACGGGGTTATACAACGTGGTACAAGCATGGTTTAAAAAGATAGCAATATGGGACATGGAGACATATCATAACTTTTTCTAATTCTCTTAATCCAGTTCTGGGTTGTGTGGGTTTAAAGCCTGTCCTAGCAGCACTGAACCCAGCCTTGTACAAGGCAATAGTCCATTTCAGGGCCCACTCATGCTCATAACCATGCTGACTCTAGGTCAATTTAGAAGGTTCCTTTAGCTTAAAACACAAGGCTTTGAGGTGTGGGAGAAAACCCCAAACAGACATGGGGGTGGGAGCATGCAAACTCCACAGAGACAACAACTGGCCATGGGATTTGAATCCAGGACATGGGATCTGAGAGTCAGTAGTGCATTGCGGTGCCTGTCAAGAGTGACTACTGTCCAAGGGTAGCTATTTCACATAATAATTGTTTTCTTATTTTGTCAAATGGATTGCTGAGATGTTAATTGACACAGCAAGGCTTGCACAGTAAATCACCGCTGGAACAGAGTTAACAACTTTGGGTTTTACAGCTCCACACCTCAATCGCTAAGCCACTTTATCCAAAAAAAGAAGATTTACCATCCATCCTTCCATTTTTTTTCTAATCTGTTTAGATCAATTGCAGAGTCCCAGGAGATAGAATTTAAGTCAGCAGCACTGGGTATAAGAAAGGAACTAAGTCTGGACAGAGCAGCACTCTCAAATTGAGAGTCACCAGTCAACCTAAACAACATATCTTTGGCATTAACAATTAAAATGTTAGTACTAAGAGAAACACCAGAGCAGACAGTGATTCTGGAGGTGTGCTATCCATGGTGCCTCTTAAGAGAAAACATTAATGTCTCTGTTTTGATCTTGAGCACATCCATCACTATAACGGCAAAGATAGAATATGGGTTCTCATGCCGTTTGTTAATCAAAGACACCCATATAAGTGAGGCTACAGTCCAGACTGAGAGAGTTGTGAAAAACTGCGGTGAGGGGTAAACCCAAAATCTTTACCATAATGCACATGATATTTTACACTTACCTTGGTCTCCTCCACTGAGCGAAACACATAGCAAATGCTTCTCTTTTCAGGTTGTTTGGGCACCTCTTCTTTGATAAGACAGGCAAAGTAGCTGGGTTCATTGCTGTTGTGAATAAGCTTGTAGATGCTCTGAGGCGAGTGTTCAAACACAACACTATAGTGCAAGGGGTCCCACTGCTGTTGGCAGCCTGTGTCCAGAACACAACGGACTACTGTCTGCGAAATGTAAAGGTTAACCCAGAAGGGTCTGGTTGCCTCACTTTTGTCCTTAGTGCTTTGGCGGCAAATGTCGGCTACAATCCAAGGCAGCATGGGCATAGTGGTGAGCATGTGTACTGGTAAGGAACCTACCAGCTGAAGTCTGTACGGGGAAGCACAGAGGTTGTCTTTTTGGGAACTTGCATCTGTTGGGTAGATGTGGTTTGTCTTCCTCTTCACCTCAAAGCAAATGCCTTCAGAATCCATTGTTTTAGGGAGGCTTTAGGGAGAATTTACTGTACAAAAAAGATAAAGTTACACAGTGAACATCTCATGAACTACATTTAGTCCTTGGGTGAATAACTGAATTAGAATTTGTACTGTGATTTTTACAAAACCTTGAATAGATTTGACCTATGTGCTCAACACAAGTGTGGTTGTTCTTAAAAAAGACCAAAAGCCTCACAGAAGTAAGTTGATTTACCATCCATATTTTCAAGTTATGATCTTTTAATCCACAGTATCATTAGGGCTGGAGTCCATATGATAATATCTGTTCATGGTAGGATCTGGCCCTAGACAAGTCAATAGCTTGTACACATTTCCCCAGCAAGCTTGGTTCCTGCCATCTATTTTAAATATCAGCAGGCCCATGACCACTGTATTTATTCTGCCTATAGTCAGTCAGTCAGTCAGTCAGTCAGTCACGGACGGACGGACGAACCGATCTTTATTTGTCTCTGGGGGATCTCAGTAAAACAAGGAGTTCATAGTTCAGTACATTGGTGGTCCTGTGGAGGCCTTGGGGTTATTCATGAGTTAGGCTTACCATCTGAAAAGGTGAGGGAATCTTGTAGTGTAAAACCCTTTCACCACAGACATGCTGCCATTCATGTCTTTAAACATTTTGATATTCTGTACTGACTTTCTCAGTAGCAACTGGAGGATACAAAACTGAGCGTATAACAAAGTATGAGATGGACAAAACAGTCAGTTTTAAATAAGATCAATATTGAGATCATCTATATATTAAACTCAAACATATTTGCCACATCAGGCGATGGCCTTCTTGGTGTAAAAAGTTAGATGTCAAAGATAAAGCAGGAAAAAGATAGGAAAATACACGGATACTGTCATGGAAGGCACTGTAGTGCAGCTCCAGCAATTATCACAAACAACAAAAAAAAGAGAACGCTATTATATTGCAAAAGGGTCACTACAGCAAGATGGTCATGTCTGTGAGGTAACTCCCAGAATTGTCTGAAACTGCTTTTCATACTCGTTAAAAGCAAGAGTCTGCCATGGAAAGGCATCCCATCCAGGGTTGGACTGATGGGTGAAGGGGCGTCCATTTCTTATAAGCCTCCCTTGCTTTAAAGAAACTAATACTTTAATATGACGACCATTCAGGCCCGCCCTATAATTGCCACTTTATGAAATATAGATTACTTGATTTTTTTTCTTTAAATTTTTTACTTACATAAACTAATGTCATATGAAAAAACTCACTTTGAGTTCTGATGCTTTGAAATAGAAATATCCCAATAAAACTAAATTTCAATGGAGGATTTGTTACAGTATTCAGTAAAATTGGATTCTTGAATGAGGATTTGAATACGTCGGCAAGGCACTATATATAAATATGGCAAGATTGTTCTAGATTGGGAACAAATCTATATAATATTGAAAATTACTAATAGATTATTTGTTGTTTATGCTAGTTTGTACAATGAAAGCCACTGTAAAAAATTAAGTCTCATTGTGAATGAACCAAATTTAAGGGAGTGGATTTGTTTGTGAGTGTGCTCAGTGGTGGACTGGTGTACCATCCAGGGTCGGGTCCTGCTTTGTGTACAGTTGGAGACCCTGAATTTGGACTAAGTAGGTTTGATAATAAGTGGATGGATAAGTAATGTAAGATGTTTTCAGGTTTTCGTCAAACAGGGTGCTATATAATAAGGAGCTTGTTGGATTATTGACTAGAGAATCCATATTACTAACCGAGAATGGTAAACCGGATGGCATGGACGCAGGTACACGACGATGGGACCATGAGACGTACTGCGCAGGCACGTACAGCGCACGTCTCATAAACCGCAAGCAGACACGGGATCAAAACGAACGAGCTCGACTGACGGATATACAAACACGAGCCCGCCTGGATAAAATCAATGAACGCAGGCGCCTACAACGCGCGTCTGAAATGCCGCGGCCAAAGCGGGCACGGCTCCAAAACGAAGAAGCTCGACTAATGTATTTCAGGATACCCAACGCCGGGGGTAGGCACTACTGCGGAGTGAAGGCGCAGGCGTCACCGCCATATTGTGAGTGGCACTACTGCGGAGTGAAGTTAGGAATAATGTGCTGCTTGGGATTGTACAAACCGTTGAACGCTTTACACCAAATTCAAACACAATACAGCTCAACGATACAAACACGAGCCCACCTGGATAAGATCAATGAACGCGGGCGCCTACAACGCACCTCTGAAACTGCGGAAGCAAAGCAGGCACGGGTTCAAAACGAACGACCTCGACTGACGGATATACAAACACGAGCCCGCCTGGATAAACTCAATGAACGCAGGCGCCTACAACGCACGTCTTACGAAGTGCACTGATAATTTTGCTTCTTCTGAGTGTGGGCACACCATGCAGTGGCCTAGTACACTGATAATAATAATAATACTGTACATTTTTATATAGTGGCTTTCCCATGCTTAAAACACTTAAATTGTCCAATGTTGATTCCTGCTTGGTCATGTTGCGGTCAAAATAAGCACCAGACGCTGTAATCCAGTACTGGGTTAAGTAGATTTGAGAATGCTGCGTTATTTACACTATGTTTGTAAAGCCTTTGAATGTTACTATATAAAGCAAAAGTTTGAGATAGATAGATAGATAGATAGATAGATAGATAGATAGATAGATAGATAGATAGATAGATAGATAGATAGATAGATAGATAGATAGATAGATAGATACTTTATTAATCCCAAGGGGAAATTCACAAAAAAAATGAGAGGCAAGTTGGCTGTTCTGCTGTTAGTATTGTCTCCTAATGACCCTCACTCATCTACTGCAAGTCATCACTTCAGATTCGTATTGTGGATGTGGGGCTGTAAAATCTGTACATTTCTTTTTGTTTTGTACTTTTACCCTTCCTACCCCACCCCCCTTAGTCAAATGCTATAGCTGCATTTGCTTGTACTGCTGTGACATTATATTAACTGGGACAGGAAATGGCCAAATGACAGCACCATCTGCCGGTGCAGGGAGGTCATCTGTGCTCGTGCACGTTTTAATGTGGCCTTGGATTCCTTCCAGTAAAATCTAGGGTCTTCCTCATGCCATTGCCTCGCTCTCTAGCTGCTCATATTGCTGTTTTGACCTTGCTCAGAGCATAAGGGGCAGGGATGGACAAGCGACGACGACTAAAAATAAGATCTTCCACAAGTCTGCAGAAAGCAGGTAATTTTAAAACAAAGTTGCTTACAGTCTTTGCACTACTGATTTCAAAAGTCGGGCATTTTCACTTCTGTATGGTGTGGCCACTCAGCACAAGTAGCAACTGAACACACAGAATTACTTGAAAAACTCTAATTGAATTTCTGTTGGTAGTTCAGAGTGTAGAGCAGATGTAGAAAAACACTCACCTGTCACTGGAGGCTCTCGCTCCTTCTAGTGAAGCCCACCATGCACCATAAACTGGCACAGTAATGGGGTTGCCTTCTGATTTCCCTGCAGCTTTAAGTAAGGAGTTGTTTGTCTTTTAACTTCCTCTCTTTACTCTTGAGAATTCAGGTGTAACATTCTTGTCGCAGCATCCTGCATCTGCTACACCGCAAAGCCGGTGCAGTGTGTATTCAAGGCTTGCCTGCCTAAGCGCAATGAAGCTGTAGAAGTTGCAGAGCCACCCCCACGTGCCGGCAGAGCAGCAGCTCAGTATCAGTTGGAGCTCGTCTATAAATACTGCGAGAATAGCTGAAGCCTCTCACTCCCTGACCACTTCCTGAATAAAAGGTCTAAAAAGTCAAATCCAAAACTGAAGAAAAATACAGTGGCATAGCAAGGTCATAGTGACCCTAGGTTTTAAAAAGTGGGGCAAAAGAGAGGTAAGCTGGGGGGTTCAAGCTTATTTGTTTGTTTTAATTTGTGACAGGGCACATTAGTGTGTTAATCTAAAATAAAAAATCAAAATGAATACTCTTATTGTTGTATTAGAGAAGATTTAATGGAAGGTTAATTAAAGAGAGGAAACACAATCTATTTAATACTGTATAAACCAATTTCTGTCTGTCCAGCAGTTACATTCTGATGGTGTATTTAACTTTAAGATTTGTGATGCACCATCTGTTGGATTATATATTTTGTCTTGCATGTAGTAATAAAATGCATTGCATTTTTGAGTCCAGCAGATAAGGCATTGTAAACTTCAGCACTACTGTTGAGAATGCTGTATAACAGACAATGAACACAATGACTCTATACCTTAATAAGAGAAAATTTAAATAAAAAAATATAGTACAGGAAAGAATGACGGAGAGTGTACTAATCTCATTCAAGTCCGTTTTGTGTAAAGAAATGCTCCTGGGACTTCTTCATACATACAGCCAGATGCCTTCATAGTGCTTCACTGTGACTTACTGCTCTTTTTATCTTTAGCCAAGACAGAAGTTTTTCTTTCTTTTTAGTCATTCTGGTATGTATTTGTTGTTTATCATAATATGATTATATTTATTTTTTGAGTTTCTGTAAAAAGTCGAAAATTCCCCTGTGAACAAAGTAAGTGCTTTCTATCTATGAGAGAGAGAGAGAGAGAGAGAGAGAGAGAGAGAGAGAGAGAGAGTTTGGGAGTATGCACTGATAATGCGTGTTGCTGCACCCACCACATGACAAACCACCTCAGGATTCCAGATTAGCACCTGAGTGCAGCCATGCAATGGGTGACACCTCAGCACCACACTAGTTCAGATGGAATGGAACAGTGTGAGGTTTTCTACGGTGGCTGGGGTGCCAATTCTGCCACCAACCCCCAGGTTTTCCTTGCAGCCTGGAGGGCCTTTTTGCTGGGCTGGAAGTAGATTAACGTCATACCCAGGACGGGGCAACTGCAAGTTAAGGGCCTTGCTCACGGGCCCAACGGAGTAAGGTCACTTCTGGCATTTACAGGATTTGAACTGGCAAACTTCCGATTCCCAGCGCAGATATCAGAGCATCAGAGCTACCACTCCACCTGGATTAAATCAAAAAGTAATTTGAAAATTACACAGTAACCACATTGGATAAAAGCTGATGCAATACAACATGGTCACAATGGCTTATGGGTAGTGCAGCGCTCGGCTGTTAGTCTAGTTGAAGCCAAGGTCAAATGAACATGGGCGCTTTACTTTGGGATTGCACCATTGTTGGACAACATGCCATATGGAGAATTTCTTTCGGCAAAGGAAGTGAAACTTGTTGAAGGATGTTGGCTCAATATGAAAGTGAAAACATTAATTTTGTTTGTGATAATTGCTTAAGCTATACCTTAGTGCCTTCCATGACAGTATTCATGTATTTTTCTTTCTTTCTCCTGCTTCATCTTTGACGTCTGACTTTTTTTGCCAAGCGGGTCATCTCTTGATGTGACAAAAATATTTGAGTTTAATCTATAGATGATCTCAATATTAATCTGATCTAAAACTGACCGTTTTGTCCGTCTCACACTTTGTTGTAGAAATAGACAGACAGACAGACAGACAGACAGACAGACAGACAGACAGACAGACAGACAGACAGACAGACAGACAGACAGACAGACAGATAGATAGATAGATAGATAGATAGATAGATAGATAGATAGATAGATAGATAGATAGATAGATAGATAGATAGATAGATAGATAGATACTTTATTAATCCCAAGGGGAAATTCACAACGTCAACTGTGTTGTATCCTCTAGTTGCTACTGAGAAAGTCAGTACAGAGTATCAAAATGTTTAAAGACATGAATGGCAGCATGTCTGAGATAAAAGTTTCTACACTACAAGATTCCCTCAACTTTTCAGACGGTAAGCCTAACTCGTGAATAACCCCAAGGCCTCCACGGGACCACCAATGTACTGAACTATGAACTCCTTGTTTTACTGAGATCCCCCAGAGACAAAAGATTGATCTATCTATCTATCTATCTATCTATCTATCTATCTATCTATCTATCTATCTATCTATCTATCTATCTATCTATCTATCTATCTATCTATCTATCTATCTATCTATCTATCTATCCTATAACCTGTCCTCATTAATGAGAACAGGAAAGATAAGTAAATAAATAAAAAATTCCACTAAGCATGTTGGCTTACAATGACAGAGTTTGAGACCCCCTCAGTCATACCCATCTGCTACCCAGTGTGCTAGAGTTAATGAGCTCAAATGGGATTAACAGTTCCTCTACAATAGTTTTTTATTTTTTCTGATTTAAAATTTCCTTTATTAGGTTATAGAGTTGGTGGTGTACACAATATGTTGGAATGAAAACCACAATTCATTTTATTGGTTTATGGGACAAATGTCTTAAAATGGACATATCGAGAATGATGCTGTTGAGTAAGTGTGTTATGAGTTACATTGTATATGTTGCAGAGTAAATGTAGTTTTTATTGAATTTACTTCTGCTTGATAATGCTTCTGCAGTTAGATTTAAGGATATTCTACCCTGACTGAAGAAAGTGGCAGACCATAAGGGCTCAAGAGAATTAATGGTCTTAGCATTAACTGAGAGTGTGACATGGACTCAGAATTCTTTGTTCCTAAGGTTAAGCCCAAGTCAGACTCTGAGTTACATTTAAAGATCTGCTTTACAGTGTTAAGCTAATATAACACTCAGAACATCTGCTGCCAGCTAGTGGGTAATATAAAATTATACTGCAAAAAATCTTGTTTCTATTTGTTTTACCACTCAAAGGTAAATCATCAATATTCATGAGTGATGTGGTGCCTTCAACCAAATCAGAGTGGCGTGTAGGTATGAAGCTGTAAAACCAGTTTTAGAACAGAGTGCAAATAAATTATTAGTTGAATCAAGTGATAGTGATGATGATGTGAATTATTTGTCAGACGTTGACACAGCTAGCAAAACTGATGCATACAGCACTGTATGATTGAACTGCCGTGATATGCATGGTGAATGTGGTCCAGTGAAGGTTCAATGTGGTGCAAGTAGCTCTGTGGTAAAAAGGGCAAAATGATTGTGATCATGTAGAAGTACAAGAAAGACTTTAGCTTTCTAAGCACTGTTCGTAATGCAGCAGCTATTCACTCATGGCCTTGCGCTGTGGTAGCCTAGAATAGTACAAGGGGCACGTTGATTGTGCAGATAAGGCACTAATATTCCACTGTCTTATGCACAAACAACAGAAAAAAAAATTCTAAGAAAAGTGCACAAAGAAACACACTTCTTCTGTCCCAATTGCAACATCAAGCTATGCGTGGGTGACTGTTTCAAAACGTGTCACACAAAAGACGTATACTAAATCTGCATCACTACAACACTGGACACAACATACCTTTTATGTTGACATTTTGGTGTTTACATATTTCTGTTCTTGTTGAAAAAAATATAACATTATTTGGCTTGTTTTTCCCAGGGTAAACATAACACTAAGGAGGCTACATAGGATCAGGAGATAAAGGTCTGTCTACTAAATAACGAGACTGTGTTTCTATCTCTTGAACAAAGCAGTGAGAACTGATTATGAGCACTTGCCATGCTGGTTTAAACCTGTCCAAACCTGCACGACAAACGGCAACACTCTCTGCCGTTTAGTTGATTGTCAGTCACCGTTTAATGCAGTTGTGTTTCCCCTTATGTGCCAGAATCATGTTAAGTTTAAAAGTTGAGCAACGTGTTAATTTAAAGGTTTTAGTAAAATTTAACAAAACACCAATGGGAATCTTTTCCAATGCTTACTAAGGCTTATGGAGAAGACTGCATGTCTCGTGCTCATGTATTTTTAATAAATTAAAATTGGTGCTTAAAGGAACACGTTTTGAGTCAGTGGATACAGTAAAGAAGAAAACATCAGAGGTCTTGAAACAGCTGACAGAAACTGATCTGCTCCTCGCCGTCAACCAATGGAAACCAAGACTGCATCGGTACGTAATAGCAAATGGGGATTGTATTGAAGGGGACAAGCATTAGAATTGTCATATTAATAAAAGTGAGTTATTGTGTCAGTCTCATTATTTAATAGACAGACCTCGTATAATCAGGATGGCTAGCAACAGTCAACATCAGGAGGACATCAGTGGCAACAAAGCAAAAACACTTAACAAGAATCAAAGTAAAAAACCACAGCAGTAGGCCAGAATGCCGAGAGTACTAATTGAGAGTATCAGCAAATGCTTTTTTTGGATGGGTTTGGTTAACCCTGATTCTTTGACAATGGCTTTAATGTTGTTGTGTTTATGATGTCATGTTGTCTTACCTCTGGGGCTACACTGCTAGCAACAGACAGTTGCCTTATGATGATTTTACAACAAAATGGCTACATAGTAAATAACTAACAAATAGAAAATAAAAATGGACTTTGTTAAACATACATTTAGGCATTGCTAGGTTTCAGTCTAAATGTATGTGCTATTGTTATTTTTGAGTTATGTGTTATTTTTATGTATTTTCTATTATGTACTGTACTTTTAAATGTTGCCTATATTCCTTGTTTTTTGTGGCTGGTTCCCCAAGAGACGGGGCCACCCAGAAGTCAGAGTTTATTTTCCAGCCAGATGTAGGATTCAGCAGTCAAGCATTTTGTTTTCTGAGTGAAGTATCAGTGGGTACTGTGTTTTCTGTGCTTGATTTTTTGGCTTTTTTATTTTTGCCCTGTTTAAAGGATTTAGATTTTTGGAAAATGAATCTTTTTATTTATAAAGATTCTTTGTTTGCTCTATTAATACAAACTGAGAGTTTATAATTATCCCTCCCTTGTGGGGATTTAGTTTTATTTTGTGACTATTATAGTTGTTTTTGCCAGCTCTCTATTTCTAGGCCTGCTCTGGGTGAAGCCAGCAGATAGTAATTGGGGACTGGCTGAGTTTCGGTGAGTCAGTGAAAATCCTGCCCAGCTTTACAGGATTTTTTGGAGACTTCACACACTATTTTGCCATGTATGGAACTCCAAATCACAAGAAGAACAAAAATAATATTGAAACTTACATCTCCATAGTTAAAAAATCCAAAAACCACAATTAGAAGTTGAGAGAAAAAAAGTTATAAATATATTTTTAATATTCCAGGAATTATAACAAAGCTGTATATTGGGCCAGCTAGTAAATAAAATATAAAACAAATCAAAGTAGCCTCTCTGGGCTTCACAACACAATTATGAGTCACTCCCTATCTTTTGGGGTAGTTCACCCACATGCCCACTCTCCCAGTTACAAGCCTTCTCTGATTTTCCCACCACCAGGCCAGTCAAGTGATTGCCTAAACTGTCCTTCCATGTTCACACTTAGACACTTGAAGGGAGTAGCCTTTAGACCTCAACATGGGGCTACTTTCTGGGCAAACACCTTCTGAAGGTCCTGGGCTTGTCTGTCTAAGGCTCCCTATGGTGCCCCCATATACTCATATATCCCTAAGTCTCAGCAGACACTTGAAAGGCTAGAACCCCCTGAGTATCTGATACCATCTGTTCATGTGACATCTACAACAACCAAAGGGGTTTGGGAAATATTTTTGTCTATCTATACCCTGAGACTTGTGCTTTAGTGCCTGGACTATCTTTCCTTATGTGACATTCTTGAAGTGGATATAGCAGAATGCTTTCTGGCTGCTGCTTACCCTCAAGAGCACTTCAAGTGCCTTTCAGTTACAAGTATGGCTTCCTGTTTTGCAATCTGGAATTAGCCCGTCTAGTTTAAACTCCCAACTTCTGCTTTCTTTCATCTAAGGCACCTGCTTGCCAGGTCTGTAAATTTTCATAGATTCTATTCATGTTATAGCACCCTACAAAAATATTCAGCGCCTTTACCCATTCTTTAATGCCATTAAATTCCTAAAGTAAAATGCTGATCATTGTGATTTTTTACAACACAGCACAGGAATTCACCATTTTTATGTGCCATATTTTTCTATGCTAGCAAAAAAACTAGTAAAAAGGAAACATATTCATTTCTTTCTTTCTGGAAGATCTAACTTTACACAGGTGATTGTAATTTCTAAAATAAACACAATTGCCTTAAGAACAAAGAACATAAGAAATTTGACATACAAGAAGATACCATTCAGTCCATCAGGCTTGCTTGTTGAGCTAATAGCTGAACTCATCCAGATTCTTCTTAAAAGATCTCAAGGCTTCTGCTTCAACTCTACGACATGTTAGTTTGTTCCAGATCCCAACAAGTCTTTCCATAATGAAGTGCTTCCTGGCTTCAGTCCTAAATGTACATCCCTTTAATTTCTACCGGTGTCCTCAAGGATGCGAATCAGATCAGCTAGATCTACTTTATTATCAATGCCTTTGAGGATTTTGAAGACATGGATTAGGTCCCACACTCTGCTTAAGGCTAAACAGGTTTACTTCTCTGAATCTTGCGGAGTACAGCATGTCCTGAAGTTCAGGGATGAACCTGTTTTTTGTTCTTTGCACAGCTTCAAGTGCTGCTTTGTCTTTCTTGTATAGTTGTGACCAGAAATGCACACAGTACACCAGATGAGGTCTCACTAGTGCTTTCAAATTGGTCACCACCCAGTGAATCAATAAAATAAATGGAATGTAATTTTATCAGTCAGACCTCATGCCCGAGGTTGAAAACCAAGCAAAAACAGACTTTGAAACCAAACATCATGAACAAAGGTGTTTCCTGATACTGATTTACTTTTTGCCAGAGGCCCAGATGGATTTGAGGATATTCACAAGCTCATGGTTGCAAGTATCAAAGTGATAAACTTTACACTGTTGGGTGACACAGTTGTTTTTATTGACTTTCAAAGAGGAAAATGGTCACTGTGGCTTGCATAATCATGGCAGACACACTACTAGAAAAAGTATTGTTCTGACTCAGAGGTTTAGTTCAGGGATTCATGTCCAGTTTTTGCTTTTATGCTGGAGCTAGGTACCAGAGTTGAGAAGTGACATGGAAAAAACTTTCCTCTATCTTCAAAGAAGGCAGTCACAGATCCCATATAAGAATGCAGAAGATTTCTTTATTTGCACAGAGTTATGCACAAATGTCTCCACAAATGGAATGAGCAGTCAATTCAACAATTCATCAGCTTTTATACTTTTTTCTAACTGACTCTTAATATGCAGAAGTTTATTACCTCCTCCAATCAACTAACGCCAACAGTATTTTCTGACTCATTTTGAGTTGATCGATAGATAGAATCCTGAATTTGTGGCCATTTTTAAAGTGGAAGTTTGTACTTTATGATAAATAGTTGTGGATACCAAAAGCTGTTTTCATATCTGTTACTTGTACTTTAATACATGTAAGACAGTACTTCCCTTCATTCTTCTTCCTTTAGTAACCCATTCAACGTGAAAAACAACCTTTCTTTCCTTATAAGCATGCTTCATCTGTACCCATTGGCTGTAAAAACAAAGGGCACAACTACCATCATGTTCTTTTTTGTATCATTAGTTTAAAATTTGGTTTGGCATGGCTGTAAAACTAGGATGGTCTACACTGGCAAGGCAGCAGTGGTGGTGAATGAGACACCTAAAGGAAAACGCAAAAAAACTTGCACTGAAGACTACGGATTTGTTTTGGCTATACAGAAGGTTAGCATGCTGTTGAGTACATGGACTAACTCCCATGACTTTGGCACAAGTCTTCATGTACATGTTTAGAGCAACTAATTGGGTATTGTAATGTACAAATTTAAACTTTTACTTCTGTGTACCAAAAAACCATGATTATATGTATTTTTTCTGAGCTTTGCATGCTTAATATATTCTTGACTTTTGCTTCCTTACCAGCATCAAAAAAAAAAAATCCTTGCACCAAATGTACTGCAGACCACTCAATTATAAATAGAGTTAAACATTTCAAACTGCACTGTTCACTGAGTTATTCCGCAAGATTTATCCTATCCCCATATAAAGTACATATAGTGTATTTATTTTTTTAGGAATAATTTAGCTTTTTTTTTCAGTTATTGGAACTGTTAAATGGAAATCCCAGTATTTGAAACTACCGTATATACTCACGTATAAGTCGTGTCTTGAAACCCAAAAAAATTGATCATAAAATCAGACCTCAACTTATACGCCCATTCAAAAATGCAACACTTCAGGTTTTTTTTTTTTTTACATCTTCTTGCCTCTTCCAATCTGGCATCAGTTTCTCAGACGCATCGAATTTTGTTGCTGCAGCGCAGTTACCAATTTCTTTCGCTACTTCAACAACATTTAATTTAAAACCAGCCTTATATTTTCTTCTGATTGAACGCTCCATCGTAGATGAGGGATGCTCTTATGATAAAGGTGTATGAGGGTGTGAGATACAAAAAACACAAATCAGTGCAAACGTTGCTTCAGAATAGTTTGGATATTACTGTGTGGTCACGTAGGCACAATAGAGAGAGAGAGAAAGGTTAGCCGCACCCACATAGAAAAAAAGGGCTGTGTGCTCTGTGGTTACTCTCTCAGGTAGACATTAGCATATCATAATCTCTTGGACCAATAGCGTGACTTTTCCACATTCGACTTATAAGACCGACGTTATAAAATACCAGAAATTATACAGTAGAATCAAGTCCCGACTTATCAGCGGGAGAACGTATCTACAAGTATATATGGTATTTGGAAAGTCAATAAGAAAAATGTATTGTTAATAGTGGAGCTCATTTGAAAAACATTTTTTAATGTTGTTTAAGACAAGGTAAATAAGCTGCATCAACAAGTTACTTTTTTATCTGCTTCATTCCTTAATTAGTGCCATGAAGCATTATACTGTCAAAAATTATCTCATCCTCACACCACATCCCAAGGAATTGTCTCTCTCAACTTTAATGAAATTTAAACTAAGCACTTCCACTGGCAGTGATACCCCTCAGAAATCAGTTCCTGTTTTGAATGATAATAGCTCTTCTAGGTTGAAGCCCCAGGTGCTCGCTGTGTGGAGTTTGCATATTCTCCCCATGTTCATGGGAGTTTCCTCCTGGTGCTCCAGTTTTCTCCCACAGTCCAGACATGCACGTTAGGTGGATTGGTGGTGCTAATTTGGCCTTAGTGTGTGTGTGTGTGTGTGTCTTAACCCTGTGATGGGATGGCATCCTATCCAGGGATCGTTCCTGCCTTGCACCCCATGGTTGCGGGGATAGACTCCAGCTGCCCCATCACCCTGCACTGAATAAATAGATTTGGAATATGAATAAACAATGTACTGGTTTAACAATACGTTAATCTCACACTTTTCTCTTTTAATATTATTCAAGTGAGAAAAGATGCTTGAAAGGAAACAAAAACATCCATCCATTTTCCAACCCGCTGAATCTGAACACAGGGTCATGGGGGTCTGCTGGAGCCAATCCCAGTCAGCATAGGGCACAAGGCAGGAACCAATCCCGGGCAGGGTGCCAACCCACCGCAGGACAAACACACACACACACCAAGCACACACTAGGGACAATTTAGGATCACCAATCCACCTAATCTGCATGTCTTTGGACTGTGGGAGGAAACCGGAGCACCTGGAGGAAACCCAAGCAGACACCGGGAGAACATGCAAACTCCATGCAGGGAGGATCTGGGAAGCGAACCTGGGTCTCCTTACTGTGAGGCAGCAGCGCTACCACTGCACCACCCGAAACAAAACCATTTACTTTTTAATTATATGGCCATTATTATTTGTCTGTTTGTGACTCTGTTGCCATTATGATAATAATCCTCTTCTTGGGTCACATTACGGTCCCAATCTTCTAATTTAGGTCATCTGATTAAAAAGAACCCCTGCTGTATTTGAGTTTATCAACAATTTATACACCTGAAAAACTGATCCAAATAATTTAACTAGAGTCATCCTTTTGTATTTTTCTCTATAAAAATACATTCATTAACATTTTTAAACAAAGCACATAAGTATTACCAACTTTAATAAATGTTTAGTGAATAAGCAGTTATCAAGAAAGTCACAAAGGCACAATCACATGAAATATGCAGCTAGCGACATTTCAAGTAAAATCAAAACTATTTCCCACTCACTTAAGTAAATGTTAATGAGAATATTCAATATGTAGAAGCTCTTAAAACTGAACAAAGCAACCTTGGGGTATTAGCATGGTTATGATATTGATCGGTGACACTGTTCTGGACAAGTGCTTTTGGAAACTGGATGGATGGATAATATTGTAACTTTTGGAAACTGGATGGATGCATAATATTGTAACATAATATTATAACAAATGTATTAACCAACTTTTCTAACTATAGACAAAGGTATCCTCCAGTGCTGATTTTGTATGGGGCCAACAATTATATCCCGCGTACTAAATTTGTGAATTATAAGGCTGAGGCGTTTATAGTGTATAGAATATTTCTTGTTTCAGAGCCATGCAGTTGTGGATGCTGAAAACTGCAAAATCAAGTATCTTGCTATCATGAAATTTGATGCAGTAGAGAAAAATGTGCTAAGTCAACGGAGACAAGGAGCAGTCCTCATCATGTGCCACAGTCAAGACATTGGCTGTCGCTTTCCATAACAGCAGGGGGTCTCTCAAAGATGACGTAAGATGTGACCAACCTGCTACATCAAGTACGGTAGAAACTGTTGCCCCATTGGATCAAGCAGTCAAAGAGTGATGGTGCATGAAACCACAGACAGTTCAGGGTTTAGTTATGGATCGCCAATCCTTCATAAACAGTTAAACATGAATAGCATCTGTGCCAGTTGACTCTTAAAAGAAACATCAATGCAGTATGATTTGGTTTATATTCATATTTTTAAATGCTTTTCTCCATAGTTTCTAGAGACCTGGCACTCGTTTGCAGGGATTTGTGTGGGTTGCACATTTTGACTCTGATGTTTATTGTTTAATTCTCGTTTACTTTACATGTACTGTCTTATTTACGGCCATTTTTTACTGCCGTTGTCAGGGCAGTGTCACACATTGTTAGTGGTGTGTCCTTTGTGGTTGTGGCTTTTAGGTAATGACACAAGGGGTTAAAAGGTCATCCAGGCTGTCAGTACAAAACCCTTTTCTAAATGGTCTTTGCTGAAGAATTTTCATTTTAAAAGTGACCTTCTGGTTTTAAATATTTGACCATAATTTTTGTGTCTTGATTTCGCTACTGATCTCCCAGTTTAAACATCTATCTCCTGGTTCTCCCTTAAATCCTCTTTCAGTTCAGTGACATAACACAATGTATCTGATGTTTCAGTTAGAACCTCGAGTTAGAGAATTTCGACTGGGAGTAATTTAGGAAACATTTCACACAGTACCTGGGGATAAATCTTGGATCTGTTACTATTAGTCTGATATCGGTACAATAATTGAAACAACTAAAACATGGAGATCCTCTAACACCAAAGACATTTAAGGTCCGAGCGAGTACTATCAAAATCATGTACACAATTTTTTATGATGTTGAAGATGTCAAAAGCCCTCTATAATCTGTAAATATTATACCAGTTTGGGTAGTCAGGGAAGACGATAAGGAAATCCGTTGACCATCCACTTTCTACTTCATTATAATGCCCCATTCATAATGCATACGTTGCACAGGTTAGTTTAAACAATATAAATATACTAGCAAAATACCCGCGCTTCGCAGCGGCGAAGTACTGCTTTAAAATTTTAAATAATAAACTGAGGGAAATTATACCAATAATTATTTGTTAAGGATCTCTTTGTATACCATGTTCTCAGTTCGCCTCTCCGGTTGTAATATGACCAAGTTGGGCGCTGAGCTTACTCTTGAGCATGCAACGTATAGTTGGCCATGTGAAAAGCAAATCAAGAACAGCAAGACCGCGCCAGCTGCGGAGCTCAGCTCGGAGCGAAATGAAGTGAATGAAATGAGGTGAATGGGAGGGGAGATGATCACATGACTCCAACACCTGCCTTAACTCTCCATCCCTCTACAAACACACAAACACAGTCTCTCGGATCCCAACTCTCCTTTATATATATAGATAAATAGCAAAATACCTGCACTTCACAGCGGAGAAGTAGTGTGTTAAAGAGGTTATGAAAAAGTAAAGGAAACATTTTAAAAATAACGTAACATGATTGTCAATGTAATTGTATTGTCATTGTTATGAGTGTTGCTGTCATATATATATATATATATATATATATATATTATATGTGTATATGTATATATATATATGACAGCAACACTCATAACAATGACAACACAATTACATTGACAATCATGTTACGTTATTTTTAAAATGTTTCCTTTACTTTTTCAAAACCTCTTTAACACACTACTTCTCCGCTGCGAAGCGCGGGTATTTTGCTAGTATATATATATATATATATATATATATATATATATATATATATATACACACATACACATATATTTTATATATATATATATATATACACATATATATGTATACACACACATATATATATATATATATATATATATATATATATATATATACACACATATATATACATACATATACACACATACATGCAGTTTCAATAACATAGAAATCAATATAAACAACATTAACATCATTATCATATGAGAATATGAAATAATATATAAGAAGCACATTTCATATAAATATAAATTATTAAACAGTAAAATCTTCTTCTGTAATTTGCTACCGTGGCTATTCGTTTGTCTGTCCAGGATTTTAAATCACCTGTAGCTCGCAAACCGTTTCACCTATTGACTTGAAATCTGGTACACATATAGTATGTCACGTCTACTATCCGCTTTATGGGTGATGATTGTATTACTCTTTTTATCTTTATTTTATTTTATTGTAGAATCAACTCCTATCTGCGCACACCAGGGCGGCCGTGGGCGGATGCGTATGGTGTATTCACTCCACGTTATCGTGCATTGCGCTGTCACTGGTATTTTGATAAAAGAATTTGAACAACATATAAGAAGCATATAAATTATTAAACAGTAAAACATTAACATTTAAGAAGTAAAGTTACATTAAGTACTACTGCAGTGCCTTCGGGTATACCTCATTTTTTGTTTGCCCATTACATGCTTAAATGTATACATTTTTTGGTGCACCTACCTGAGAACACGCGACATATAACCGAGCATGGGAGAAGCATGGATTTTAAACACGCGTTGAGTTCATCTGCTGGTCTCCCTCGTGAAATAACTGGTAATGTTTGACTAAAATCTACAGCGAGTAAAACGACATTACCTCCTATTTTTTTTTTTTACGATCTCTGAGATGTTGCTTTTTTCGGTTCAAGGCTTCATAAGCTCTTTTATGTTCTATGGTGTACTTATCCCAAACCATCATCTTTGAATGTTGCAAGACTTTCGCCTTGTATGTAGATCGGGGTAATTACATTCATTGCATTCCTAGTCTGAATCACAATCTGATGGTATGGGTGGTTACCTGGCACTGTAGGGTTGCCACCCGTCCTTTAAAATACGGAATCGTCCCGTATTTGAGAATGAAATTGCGCGTCCCGTTTTGAATCAATACGGGACGGGATTTGTCCCGTATTTTTTTTAAAGCAGCGTCTCATGCAAATCATCCCACAAACATTTTATGAAGATGCCTCCTTTCCTACTTTTGATTAGGTAATACTTAGTTTGATTGGTCTTTTTAACTGTCCAGTGAGGAGGGCGGGTCTTTTAAGTAGAGTCTGCAAACTATTGGCACTGGGATGTGGCACCCGCTGCAGTATGCGTCCCTTATTTTTTTGTATTAAAAGTGGTAACCCTACCTGGCAGGTAACACTTATGTTTGGTCATGAAGTCGTCTAAAATCCGCCACGTGCCCTCTTTTAATTGTGAGAAGCAGATATATATAGCCAAATTCTCACGCTTCGTTGCGGCGAAGTACTGCTTTTAATTTTTTAAGAAGAAAATAAAACCTTTTTAAACGGATCGAAAATATACCAATAACAATTTGTTAAGGATCTGTTTTTTGTGAACCTCGCTTTTCACAGCTGTCGCGCTACGGCGTGTGTTTCGTTTATTTGACAGTATGTAGATCGTGGTAATTACATTCATGGCATTCGTTTTCTGAATCACAATCTGACTGTATGGATGGTTACCTGCCAGGTTACGCTTGTGGTTGGTCAGGAAGTCGCCTTACATCCGCCACGTGCCCTCTTTCTGTTCCCAGAAGCTGATCATAGAATGGTTTTAATAGTTTACTTTCAAATAATGCAAAGAGTATGCGACACGTGTTTCTCCCTAATTCTGGGCTCATCAGGCATACACACTCACTACATCCCCTCTCGGGAATCGAATCTCTATCGTCAGCGCCAGAGTTGAAGCCCCTAACGTTGTGGTCAGCAAGTCGGCTAACATCCGCCATGTGCCGTCTTTCAGTTGCGAGAAGCAGATCATAGAATGGTTGAAACTGTTGCCCCTAACGTTGCGCTACGGCGTGTGGTTCGTTTATACCTCGTGTCTTCTCATTAAACTTTTATTTCGCGAATATGTTATTGCAATCCGCAGCGGGAGCGTTTCTATAAACTTAATTTAAACTTACGTTTTACACCGTGCTTTGTTTCCCTTATGAACATGCTTGTATGCTTCACTCGCTCGCTTCTTATTGTTTCGCTCCCTTCTCAATTGTTTAATTAATTTTTTGTTCTTCGCTGTTTGCGGCTCCTCCTTCATTTGTCCCTACTGTGTTCACAGTCTTTTCATGTGATTACGTGGGAGGCGTGATGACGTGACACTCAACTCCTCCTCCCACAGCCATCGAGCTGCCGTCCATTACAGTATATTGTGAAAAAAGAGGTTCCAGTTATGACCATTATGCGTTGAATTTCGAAATGAAACCTGCCTAACTTTTGTAAGTAAGCTGTAAGGAATCAGCCTGCCAAATTTCAGCCTTCCACCTACACGGGAAGTTGCAGAATTAGTGATGAGTCAGTCAGTCAGTCAGTCAGTCAGTGAGGGCTTTGCCTTTTATTAATTAGTATAGATACATATACTATACCGGTCAAAAGTTTTAGAACATCTCAGTTTTTCTTCAAATGTAATCATTTGAAATACAATGAATGACCTAAAGTGGTGAAAAGGTAAGCAGTAAACTGCCAGGGTTTAAATTTAAAGTTTAAGTTGGCAAAAACTGAAAAATATGAAATTTCAGAATATTATAAATGAGTGTCCTTCATGGAACAACTAATATGTTACAACCTACAAGTGTTCAGTAGCTATTAAAGTAAATTAAGCCTTATAAGTTGAAGCAGACTATTTGCACATGTGTCCCAACTTCTGCTGATTACTTAAAAACCTTTAGTCTGTCTTAAAGCAGAGCTGGGACAGACTGTGTTACTACACCCTCTGAAGTGCTACTTGGACAATGGCACACTGTAGAAAGTTATAAGTTCCAGTGGTAATAGCAAGAAAATTGCAATTAAGAAATGAAATGCAATAGAGTATTATTACCCTTATAAGTGTAGGCTTTTCATTTAGACAAACTGCAAAAAATCAAAGTGTCAGTAAGTAAGGTGTCCTACTCAATCCAAAGGCAATTGGAAACTGGAAGAAACTCTGATAAGAAGATATCTGGCAGACTCAAAGTCCCAATCAGAATACAAGTTTCTGAGGGTCATCAGCTTGCGTAATACGCTCCACAACAGTTTCAAGCAGAGCTTAACAGTGGTCAAAAAAAGCAAGTCTCAGTTTCTACTGTGAAGAGGAGACTTTGTGCTGCAGGTTTGATAGGGCGAGTAGCAGGAAAAAAGCCATTCCTTAAAAGATAAAATGGGAACTTGAAATACCAGCTGTGGACTACTGCAGACTAGAAGAAAAACCTAAACCTGTTTAAATCCACATACGTTCATGTTAAAGCACTCCAACATGTGCAGGAGCAATCATTGCTACATATTCATAGGTGTGAATACAACATATTAGTTTTAAAATAACAGTTACCATAAAGAGTTGAGGGCTCCCATCTCAAAAATATGGAATTACACAAATTAGTTTCATGTGAACACTTTGTAATGAGATGTCAAGCAGAACATCTTTTATTGGCTAACTAGAGAAAAGCCAAGCAAAATGACACCTTTTATTGGCTAACTAAAAAGATTACAATATGCAAGCTTTCGAGGCAAATCAGGCCCCAATATGCAAGCTTTCAAGGCAACTCAGGCCCCTTCTTCAGGCAAGATGTAATCTTTTAGTTAGCCAATAAAAGGTGTCATTTTGCTTGGCTTTTCTCTACATTCATAATGGCTAACACGGTACAACACCCTAGTACTATTGGCTAACTAGAAAGATTACAATAGGCAACCTTTTGAGGCAACTCAGGCCCCTTCTTCAGTCAAGACGTAATCAAACAATTCCATGTAGCCATGTGAACACTTTGCAGATAAACAAAAGACCATTAGTAAAGCTCAAATTCATAACGTATTATGCAATACAGGAATAAACCGTTTATGGATAATTTATTAATAAAATATCCTGAATCCACTCACTTTCTTAATCTCCGCACATTTCATCCTAACTATAAGTAGAACATCACTTCTTGTTGCCATTGTGTGACTTGTGTATCAAAAAAGAAAGTCTTTGTGTTGTATTTTAGAAGGAGAACCAAATTTAAACTCACCTTTAGTCTGAATAGGAAAACTTGTTACTTTGTCTTTGTATTATCATGCTATACATACTTAGAATGAAACCATAACCACATTACAAAAACGGAGTACAACACTGACACTGAATATGCTGACAACACACCCATTTGGCTATAAAGACTACACTGGCTTCTTTTATTTTTAATTCATGTGCAATACTCTAACCCCGGAAAAAAAAGTGTAACCCTTTAGTTCAGGTACTGCAAAAATTAACTTGTTGCACTTTTACTATTATGTAATACCAGCTGTGTAAGCCCGTGCTGTAAAAAACCTGGGGTCCTAGAAACTATTGAAATTGTCAGGAAAAAAAACTGAAATGTAGAGATGTGAGGTAATTGAAAGGAACTATTGTCGGCATCTCTCCCCTAGGAGGATTCGTTTAGCCAACGTGCTCGCCTCACTTGTGCAGTAGCGGTGGGAGAACAAGTAAAAGGGATACTGGTTTGCCGATGTTAGCGGCTAAGTGATTGTCTTTCTTCTGAGGTTTTGTTTTGCTGACGTGCTGGCCTCGCTTGTGTTATTAGTGGCTAAGCAAGTAAGGTGGAGCCCTTACCCTGATTCCACATCTCACTTCAGGGCCGGACAGACACACACACTTTCATGCATAGACGTTTACAGTGGTGTGAAAAACTATTTGCCCCCTTCCTGATTTCTTATTCTTTTGCATGTTTGTCACACAAAATGTTTCTGATCATCAAACACATTTAACCATTAGTCAAATATAACACAAGTAAACACAAAATGCAGTTTTTAAATGATGGTTTTTATTATTTAGGGAGAAAAAAAATCCAAACCTACATGGCCCTGTGTGAAAAAGTAATTGCCCCCTTGTTAAAAAATAACCTAACTGTGGTGTATCACACCTGAGTTCAATTTCCGTAGCCACCCCCAGGCCTGATTACTGCCACGCCTGTTTCAATCAAGAAATCACTTAAATAGGAGCTGCCTGACACAGAGAAGTAGACCAAAAGCACCTCAAAAGCTAGACATCATGCCAAGATCCAAAGAAATTCAGGAACAAATGAGAACAGAAGTAATTGAGATCTATCAGTCTGGTAAAGGTTATAAAGCCATTTCTAAAGCTTTGGGACTCCAGCGAACCACAGTGAGAGCCATTATCCACAAATGGCAAAAACATGGAACAGTGGTGAACCTTCCCAGGAGTGGCCGGCCGACCAAAATTACCCCAAGAGCGCAGAGACGACTCATCCGAGAGGTCACAAAAGACCCCAGGACAACGTCTAAAGAACTGCAGGCCTCACTTGCCTCAATTAAGGTCAGTGTTCACGACTCCACCATAAGAAAGAGACTGGGCAAAAAACGGCCTGCATGGCAGATTTCCAAGACGCAAACCACTGTTAAGCAAAAAGAACATTAGGGCTCGTCTCAATTTTGCTAAGAAACATCTCAATGATTGCCAAGACTTTTGGGAAAATACCTTGTGGACTGATGAGTCAAAAGTTGAACTTTTTGGAAGGCAAATATCCCGTTACATCTGGCGTAAAAGGAACACAGCATTTCAGAAAAAGAACATCATACCAACAGTAAAATATGGTGGTGGTAGTGTGATGGTCTGGGGTTGTTTTGCTGCTTCAGGACCTGGAAGGCTTGCTGTGATAGATGGAACCATGAATTCTACTGTCTACCAAAAAATCCTGAAGGAGAATGTCCGGCCATCTGTTCGTCAACTCAAGCTGAAGCGATCTTGGGTGCTGCAACAGGACAATGACCCAAAACACATCAGCAAATCCACCTCTGAATGGCTGAAGAAAAACAAAATGAAGACTTTGGAGTGGCCTAGTCAAAGTCCTGACCTGAATCCAATTGAGATGCTATGGCATGACCTTAAAAAGGCGGTTCATGCTAGAAAACCCTCAAATAAAGCTGAATTACAACAATTTTGCAAAGATGAGTGGGCCAAAATTCCTCCAGAGCGCTGTAAAAGACTCATTGCAAGTTATCGCAAACGCTTGATTGCAGTTATTGCTGCTAAGGGTGGCCAAACCAGTTATTAGGTTCAGGGGGCAATTACTTTTTCACACAGGGCCATGTAGGTTTGGATTTTTTTTTCTCCCTAAATAATAAAAACCACCATTTACAAACTGCATTTTGTGTTTACTTGTGTTATATTTGACTAATGGTTAAATGTGTTTGATGATCAGAAACATTTTGTGTGACAAACATGCAAAAGAATAAGAAATCAGGAAGGGGGCAAATAGTTTTTCACACCACTGTACATATAAGAAGGTGTTACCAAAATACTTCTTTGGGTCTTCAAAACACTTATAAAGCATCACTAAAGTGGTTATTCATCTCTGCACCCACTAAGAAAGCTTCACTTTTGAGTGGTCTACGGTGACTTCGCTAAGACATATTTCTTTTGATATTAACAAGTCATTTTACCATCTACAGTATATGCCACACTGCAGACTACTGATGTTTTATAAATGTTATGAACACCAAAAAAACTATTTTTATGGTCTTGTTACGTAACAGCTGTGTAATAGACACATTTTTGCAGTACTTAATCTAAATTGTTACCAAAAAAGAAACAGAATTACAAACACTACATTGACTAACTAGCCCGACGTACCCATCAGTTTATACTAAAGTAGATATATTTTGTGGAGGACTCTGATCAGCATTTTTATGGTGGTTTTTAAATACTTAGAATTCAGAATACTGTCTATTGATTTAAACCTTATTTATGTATCACTATGCTTTGAATTTCTCCACACCACCATTTTGCTAAAGAGTTGCTAGAGGTCGTTTACCAGGAGTCATGGCAGGTGATGTCATTGGGGGCAAAGATGTAGAAGTCAGCCCCGCATAGTCTGCTGTCTCCCGTACTGTGAATATTCTCATATGCATGTAGTTATAGAACTTTGGCTAAGCATCTTTTTGACTTAAGAGTTTAACGCTCAACCTTTTCTCAGCCAATGAAACTTATTGATTCCACATTTTCTCTGGTAAATAGGATCCTAATGCCCATAGTCTTCCCAGTTTTGCCATTTTTATCTCCCATTCCTCGACACTTTACATCAGTACAGGTTCCATCTTTGAGGACCTCTGTCGTTATGTCTCTTTCCAAAGTTGGTTAAGTCTTCTCATTCAAACATAAAATGAACAACACCCTCTTGTTAACAGAAAATCATTTAAAGGAGTGGATTGTTGGTCCAGTGAGATGAAGTGGTGGTCCCCAACGTACAAGAGCAATTAGACCATCAAGAAGGCAGGGCTACAGCTTGCTGATACTGGTTAAGATTACTGCATAGACCATAAACTGAAATTTGCCTAAATTAATAAGTTTACAGCAGATGAAACCCAACATCATGCTTGGCAAGTGGGGAAATAATGTCTGGGTAGGAAAGGCAGTAATGTTCAGAAAAGTCAAAAATAAAGCCAAATCTGAAAATGAACAGATTCAGTCATGGAAGCTGTGTATTCAAAGTTTTGGAACTGAAAGAGGCTATTGACCAGGAGGTCTACTCCCCACTGATCTTGCGAGAGTTGGAAATTGCTAAATGAAAAATGCAATTTTAAAACAGGTTTGAGATTGTTTTCTATCAGTATAGTTTACCGAAACCTGCCTGTGCCTCTTTTTATTTCAGGTTCAAACAGTACAGCGAGATTATTAGTGGCATGTCTCCAACAGATAAATAACAGATATATAGCACCATACACTGAATACAAAATCAGATGAGATATACAAGAAACACACATCTTGTACACTCATGTAATGTCAGTATAAGCGACTATTGAGTAGCCTTAATCCAAAGATGGGAGCACTAAAGTGACTATTCAGGATGGCTGAGATCTTTAAAATATGCGAGTACCGGTAATATTCTGAGCTAATTTCATAATTCTAAATGAAGCAGGCACCATACCAAGGTTAGGATGGATAGGAAGCTGATGAACATAAATTGAGACATCCAAGCTTTCTAAACAAGCAAAGGCATTGGCGAGCTGTCCCAATTGAAAATGTTTTCTGCCCACTGAAGACTGTAAATAATATTGACCCAAGTAACGTAAAGATGCTCATCTTTTGCATAGCTTCTCTTTAATGCAGATGGTAGTGTGGCCTTCCACCAGAGCTCTTTGATTTTGCAGACATTAAGGGTGAACTTGTCGTCCCGGCACTACTGAATCAGCACGTGGACCTCTTCTCTACAAGATGTCTCATGATTGTGGTGTCATCATGATGATGGAGTTGGAGCTGTGTCTGGCCACACAGTCAGTGGTGAACAAGAAGAACATAAGAGAGCACAGGCACATTACTCTGTGGAGTATCTGTGTTAAGGGTTAGCATGGAGGATGTGATGCTGCCAGTCCACACATGTGGGAGTCTGCTGGTTAGGAAGTTCAAAATGCAGTTGCGGTGGGTGGCACTAAACAATAAATCAAGGAGACTGATGGTTGACTTTGGTTGTACAACAGTGTTAAAGGGTGAGCTGTAGTCTATAAAGAAGACTTTGGCATAGCAGTTTTTATTTTCCAGATTTTGCTGGATGGTATGAAGTGCATATTACTATCTGGAATATTTTAATGTGTCCCAGTACCAGTTTCTCAAAGCTCTTTACCACAACAGGAGAGTGGTATTGGTCAGAAAGACCAATTATTATGGATAGTTTTAGTCCACTACCTGCATTTAGCTCACTTTAGATGAGAATACAGTATATAAAAAGGTAACTCAATGTTAAAGCATTAAATCTAAAATGCCGAAGGAGGCAGCAGGACACTATTAACTAGTTCGGAGCAGTTTGCCATTATGTTTTCTTCCATAGGAGATATCCAGAATTACAAAAATAAGAAGTGCCTGCTGGAAAAGCTGTAAATATGATTCTGTATTTTTAGTATTCAGTATTAATGGATTTGAAAGGCTTATGATCAATCCAAAAGTAAAAGCTGTGTTACCTACTATTTTGTCACAACTTAAAGAGGAGAAAAAAGTGGACAGTTACATAGCCAGAGGAGACAAATAAAATAATTAAAGTCCATTTTACCTAGCTTGTGGTAGGGAAATGTGAATCCAGCATGAAGGCACACAACTCCAGAGTCCTACATTTCAATCTTGGCCTGTCTGTGTGAGGCAGGCCTGACTGTCCTACTGGTTCACTCGAGATACATGTGTTGTCCTCTCCTAACCCACAGATGACCAGGTTAGGTTGGCTGGCGTCTCCAGATGTGTACAAATGTGCTTGACCATAGTACAGATACAACACTAACAAGTGCATGAATGACCTTTCGTTACCAATAATTTATATTAGCATCACTTACAGTACGGACTGTATATATACCTAGATATGTATATTTACAGTAACATAACTCTTAAGGTATTGTACTCTTAAATGAATTCATGTGCTCCAAGTCTGCATGTGTTACATAAAAATAATTTATGCCTTGTAACTGATAATGGTAATAATGCCTCTGGCTCACTCTACAATTGTTACATTGGAAGAAGCAGGTTTGGGGAGTGACTGAGCAATACTAACACACAAGCTTCAAGGTCACTTTGTATCTAATCCCTTTGCTGAATGTCTTCTTTCTTACCCTCTGTGATATCTTCCTGGAATTCAGCATTTACTGTTCTTCCCTGTAGTAATGCTTGTGTAGGTGTTAACAATTTAACAGGAGCTTTGTTGATTGATATTTCAGCTGAAATTCTCAGATTTCAACATTCCTTCACATATTCTGCATGCCATCAGTAGCCTCCCTTCTGTTGTTCACTATTAATGACAGTCCTTTCTAGTCTATAGCTGCCTCTTTCTGGTTGGTTATCAGTTATAGTTTTCATTTCCTTTAGAAACAATGTTTTTCGTTCTGCTGCTCCAAATGAACTTTGTATGTAGGCTCTATTTTTATTTTATTTGACTGAATAGTGGAAATGCATACTGGGCATAACTTGTGCTCATCTCTGACTGTTACTTTTACCGTAAACTATACAATTTAGATTACAAAAAGAAGAAACACACAAATACACACTAGGTAGTTCAACTGTAGCAGTTTATGGACAGAATGTGAATATATTAAAATATGTCATATACAGCATTCACATAAAGTGTCAATGAATGATAAAGGTATGAGCTACTGTAGTTTAAAAGAATCCTAAAAAATATATGCTTGTATAATTTACCAGTGCATTTTGAGTTATTGCCTAAAATTAGCAGCAAAAAGTATTTAATAAATAAAATTTTTAAAGATGAATTCACATATCTAGTCAATAAACAAAAATGATATATAAAACATATAAACATATCTTGTGTTTGCACTGGAAATCAAATATCTCATCAAAGACTACAACAAAGGAGAGTTTCCACCTTAAAAATGAATACAAAATCCAAATGCAATTCAAAGGAGCAACTATCAGTCTTAACATGGTGGCAGAGGGCTCAGTTTGTATATTCTCCCTGTGCCTACATCAGTTTACCTCTCAGTATGTGATGGACTGGCTTCCTGTCCTGTGGCCAGTACTGCTGGAAGGTTTTGGTCCATGTGATCCTAACTTGGATTTGGTTGGTTTTGGAATGACTAACTGACCATTATTGGGGATGGAGTGCTGTACATTGTACAGCACATACCAGTTCTATTTTAGAAAACAAACAGCAAATTCCAAAAAAGCCCCAGGACAAAAACAATTTTCTTAGTACTACACTCTATTCAAGGAAAAAAGTTTATCTGATTTATCTCAGTTCTACTCATGGCAGAATGTGATTATTTCAGACAACGAAAATAACCACCATATCATCTAACAAATAAAATATATCAGGAGCTCTGAAATACTGTCATCTGTACATGGCTTTAGGTACTGTAGTTTAGTCACTGAAGAAAACCAAACTTCTCATAAAAATCAGTGATATCACTTAAATGGGTTAACAGATTTAGAGTACTGTACTCTGAGTAAATTGACTCTTTTGGTAATTTTTGGGTCCACAATGTGAATACAGACATCGATAACTTGAATAGTCCATGGCGTAATTAAATTAGGTGTTTGAAGAACTGAATGGAACAAACATGGAAAATCAGAATGTCTGAAACAAAGGAGTAATAAATTAAAATTTGGACATATTATTCAAATTAAGTGACAAGACTAAAAATATTTTATAGCAACTGTGATATTACTACACTGAAACTTCTTTTTAAATAAAAATAATTATGTTAATAATTTCATTTTATAGTCTGTGCATATTTAGATAAAACTAATAGACAACTTAGGTAAATGGTTACAGTTTTGAATCTATAATAGAATAAAAGGAAATTCATACTTCCAGTTAGAGCCATAAATGTAGAATACTTTCAACAGCTCTGGACCCATGTGTTGTATAAGACTATTCTTGATGTAAATATAAAAACAAAAGCATCCATACTATTATACCTAAATAATTATGCACTGCCTTGAATCTGTTCAAAATACAACCATTTAAGTAAACTCAAGTAATAAACTTCAAGTAATGTTGCTCTACTGTGGCTGAGGTGTTAGATTATTTTTCTCTGGTTCAAAGAAATCCTCCACAATGGCATCCACCAAGCTCTTAAGCTCTGTTTTTAGCTGCTCTGGGTCACTGTGAAAAAGAGAAAGAAATTAAAAAGTAAATGAAAGAAAAATTTACATGTAATTACTTTATGTATTGATTACTTCTGAAAAAAAAAAAAAAAAGCATATAATCGAAAAGTTTCAAAACTTCAGGCAGGCAACTATTTAAGAAGACACTACAATTAATGTCACATGATTGATATTCTATATTCTTTTCTCTCTTTATCTCCAATTTATTTTCCTTCACCACCATTTTGATTAAAATGTCATTATGGCCAATTTTGTTTCTGATAGGCCAATTGCTGGGACTGTTTTCTTTTTTCATACAACAGCAAGTTATGTTTAGGGTTTTAAGACAGGGAGTGTTGATTTTTTAACGGTAATAGAAAAGAATAGTCAGACATAGGTTTCTTTACGCTGAACAGACCAAAAAAAAAAAATCAAAAAACAATGGAAAAGAAAAAATCTTTTAATCAAAAAACAGGCAAAAAGTAACAACCAAAACTCACAGTCAGAAAAGAATTTGCTTAAGAAACTAGCACTTTTATCTTAACAAGTCTTTCTGTTATTTCAAACAAAGTTCAGATGTCTTTCAAAATTAAACTTAAATAAGTTGGTGGACATGATGTTGTGTGCTATGTGAGACACACATGTGCCTGGTAACCGCTACTGAATAGTGACGCTGATGACATAAAAGACAGCAACAAGCTCCTTAATAACATTAAAAATACAAAAAAAAAGAAAATTTAAATCCTGACACCAATACATGGTATAAAGATAAAAATGTCTAATTGTAATATATTTATCCAATGTACATCTTGAATTATACCAGACAACATTGCCAGTTATGTTATGCCACGTATGTTGACATGCTGTGCCTGCAGAGATCATCCCGAATATTGACGCAAAGAAAGCTAACAGCAGTTTCTCTATAGAGCAACGTATGGTATTCATAGGTTCTGTTTGAAATTTGGACCTTACTGTCAGCTATTTGAATTTCTACTTAGGGATGCTTCAATAGGTAAAATGCATCACAGTTTAAATCAGACATGTCAAACTCAATTTTATTGAGAGACAAAAATAACACTTTATGTAACTGACACAGACAAGGATGTATCAACTACTGCCATATTTTATTTACAAACGATACGCAGTCACAATCATACATTCTGCCTCACATCTCTCTTGAAATTATCTTCTATCTTTATCATCTTTTCTTTTTTGGACATTTAGCAGGTTAAGAAATCAACATTAAAATCAGCATTGAGTGAAAAAATCTGTCAGTGCATGAAATCAAGTGAGAGTGGCAGTCTGGACACAGACAAGAACTTGTAGGTAAAGCAAAGTAAACGTGTTTACACCTTCATTAGCATGCATCATGATTGGATGGCACTTGACTATCTGGTGATGGATCACACCGGCCACATTTGGAGTTGGCTAGAAATGTGTAGTGATGGTATTTAACTTAAGTAGAAATGCAAATGCATGTTATGCCCACATACAACAATCAAGTCATCAGGAACACAAAGTAATCATATAGGGCAGTAGTGGGAGTCAGGTAAGCTGTGGAGGGGTGGCCAGCCTGTGCAGCTTTAAAAAGGTGAGTGCAGTGGGTGAAGCCAAGCTACCATCTTCTTCAGGAGAATATGACATGTTTGGTGTCATGCTAAAATAGTAATGTTCTTTATGGCAGTGTGGCATGTTACTTTCTTTTCACTTCTTCCAGTTACATCAGTTTCCATTCTAACTATGGGTTAGTAGCTGTGGTACATCATATGATGGTAAAAATGTGCCTGCGTTGTTTCTTTGTGTGTATGTCTGCTGGGGTAGAACTCACACATTTTGATATGTAGACACTCGGCAAAAGTGAATGAAACAAAAAGAAAGGAAGCAAATGCTTTTACACTTTTACTCCACTTCATGAGGTAAGGCCACTGAACTCTGAATATAACAAGCGGCAAAACAATATTTTGATTATACATTCATAATATGACAACAACCTATTTTAGGAAATGTATTTTAAATATTTTAGATGGTGAAGAACATATAATTATTTGTATTTATGACAAAAAAAATATTTATGGGAGACATTATTTCAAAACATATTCACAAATAAACTTTTCATACTTTTATACTGCATTTTGTACAATATGCACAATACTAATATAATAAATTATTGACATTTCCTGAAAGGATACAGTTTTCACTCAGAGTTGCTGACATTATTTTTTAATTATTACTAACACAAATGCAGTGTCAAATATAAAAAATGTACAATTTGATAAATTACAAAATACACAAGACTAAAACAAAATACTGCTACTGAGATGACATGTTTAGGAGACCTTTTCGGTTTTACAGTATACAGTATATACTCTGTGTCTGTGTCGTCTATGATGTGATGGGCAGGAGCTGCCAGCATCTTCGTCATATCTAACTCTGCGTACTGTTAAAGGTTTGCAAAGGACTGTGTGGAATTTATAAACAGATGGCCAAATAAAGAGAGTGCAGTTTGTCAATTTATAGTATTAAAAAAAAAACAATATTATTTCTCTCAACTTCAATTTTGGTGTTAATGTCAGTCAAATATAGTAATATGTTATAAATATATATTTATAATAGTGTATAACACAGTAGAAGGCACATTGCTACACTGTTTTTTTAATTTGAATAATAAAACAAATTGTTAGAGATCCTAAAATACATAGATAATTCAGTAATTTATTACCATCTTTAGAACATGTTCATGTAAAATTCCTTCAGTCCATCTTTACACATACTACATTTGCCACACTAAATCATTTGTAGCATCACTTTACTGTATTTACCACCTTTGCTGTATTTATTTACGTGGATTACCAGCATACTATATTGCTACTCAATGTTTTTCCACAGCCAATGAAGATGTATTAGTACATTTTTGACTAAGTAATAGTACATTGTATATAATTCATAATTTTGATAGAATTGTTAAAGTTAGAGTCACCTGTTACCAGGAGGGGCACATATCTCAGCGTAATATTTGATTTTTGGTTCTGTCCCACTTGTCCTCATTGTGGCCACACCTCCATTAGAGAAAGTGAATGTTAACATTTCACTGCTTTTACTGGTAGGAAGAATCTGTTAGGAAAAAATAAATCTTAACTCATTTCAATGTTATTTTATTAATGACCAATTTTGCTAAAATACACTCTGGATCCCCACAACCCTTACAGATAAAACTGATTGATATAAGTACAGGTTTTACTTGCAACTCACTTATGCTACGTTTCAAGTTTAGAGGCAACGATATTTTAAATAACTTTGACTCTAATTAAATAAAAATCCCCTGTTAAGAATTAGCTTTAATTGTAGTTCTTATGTGTACATTAGCGAACTCTGCATTGGACTGCTGTCCTATTTCAAATGCTGCTAGGTTAGGCTCCACTTCATTGTGACAGTGAACTGTATTTAGTGGATTTAAGAGTGTTGGGTTATGATATACAATAGAACTAACTGATAATCATGCCATCACAGGGAACAGTCATGCCACACTCATACTCATTCACAAAGAGTCAACTTAGAATTTGTCACCCTAGCAGGCATGGACACAGGAAGAAATACAAACCACACACAGTCAATGAATGACATTGGATTTGTTAGTTGGTATGAAGCAGCACCCTTAACATAAAATTACTGGTAACCATTTACTGGATGCCCTTACCTCGGCAGAACTGGCTGCTAAACAGAACCCACCTTTAGATGTGATGCCCTTGGCTGAAAGGCACACTCTTAGACAGACACATCCACCCTGATGCCCTTTGAGCTTAGAATTGCCAGGCTAACTGACATGTGCATCTTTTGGATCAGGGAGAGAAACTATTGAATCCTTCATTGATTCCCTTAAAAATATATTAATACTTTCAAAACAATTTAACGGATAAATAAAAAAACAATTAAAACACTGTAAGAAGCATAGAACCACCAGTGAATGTTAATTCCATATAGCGCTCTACCTGGTGAATATGGTCTCAAAGTGCCTTTTAATAGGATTAAAATATAACCCACAAACATGAATATTGTTACATTTGGCACAAATCAAGTTTAAGACTCTTACTCCAGAAGTAATGATTTGCATCGAGTGAGTTATTAATCAAGTTACACAGCTTTAAAAGGTCCTGCTCCTGTACAACAGTACCCACATTTATCACTGTCAACAAAACTACAAAATGAATTATATACTAAGTCAGCAATACTTGAAAGCTCTCACGTGCCCTGCCTCTAACAGATATTTTATAATTTACATACAGGCTGACAGGACAGAAATACATTTTTGCCACCAATAAACAGAATTTTTTTTATTGTTAAAAGGCTGCCGAGGGGAGGTTCTAGGTTATGTACATACGGAATGGACAGCTGGGTCTAAAGTATGTTGAGTCTCAGGCAGATGGGGAAACCTTAATAAAATGGAGCCAAAGGATTTTCAACAGTTTGACATGCAGTAGATATGTGGTGGGTATAATAAATCACTGGGTTTAGCTGTGAAAGGTTTAGATAAAGTTGTTCTTTTAAGAACTGGACATGTCCTTTAAAAGAGTGTTAGTTGGTGTTGCTTTCAAGAGAAGAGTCTAGTGACAAATTGGCTAAGTAGCATTTGTTTAACACACCACTTCTTATACTTTTTAACAGCATTTCAATAGGTCTGTTAAACTAAAATAATACTGTAGTATACGATACATTTTAACAGTTTATGCTGAGCAGTCTAGTAAAGGTACAGTAAATCCAGCCTTAATTATTATTCATGTTCTCCATAACCCATTCAGCATTTTGGTCGGGACAGTGTTAACAGTTGGAGTAAAAAAGTAAAAGCTGGACAAATGTATTTTTAACTGTAACTGTTAATGTCTTGAAGCTTTATTATATGTATTAAAAACATGGAAAAATGACAACATATTTAACTTACAGCTTTCTTGTCTGATTCATTGCTGTCATAACCTGTGGTGAGATCTCGAACTCCAGATACTGTAAAACTGCCACAGGTTTTTGGATATGTGCCTTCACCTTCAAAGTTTCTTAGTCTGTTAAATAACTTTTTGATTGTCTCTGAATCATAGCAGATAAAGTAAGAGGCCTTAGTAATGTGGTAACCGTACCTAGGAAAGAAAAATCAAAGTAAGTTTTGCTTTTTTTTTTAATCCTGGTAGTACATTTTAATTTTTTTTTCTAGAACGGATACAGTTATAAGCTATCTACAGTCATAGATATCATTTAACTCGAATTTAATGAAGTTTGTTTTGCAAAGTTTTTCCCTTCTAGCAGCACAGTAGTTAAAACTGCTCTCTTACAGATCCATAGTCCTAGGTTTGAATCCCAGTCTAAGATTTCTCTGTGTGGAGTTTGCATTTTCTCGGTGTGTCGACGTGGATATTTTTTTCCAGGTAGTCAGGTTTTCTCCGATTTTACTTAAAACTGGTAAGTCTAGTTACTACTCACAATTTTGTTTTCTGGTCTTGGTTACAATCAAATAGGGCAAAAAAAAAAGAAAGCATTGAGACAGGTATTTTAAGCAAATGGCACTTTATTATTTGATGAATTTATCAAAATTACAGAAAGCTAAAGTAATTCTGTTGAAGTTGACCAAATGTGGTATAGCAATAGCATCAAGGGTTTATTCTGCATTTCTACCTTGTATTTGTCTCCTTATGTAAACTTCTTATTTTAGTATGCTGTACTTTTCTCAGAATTGCTACTGTAGCTGTTGTCAATTTAATAACTGCAAGAATTATTTTGATTCGTTCTATTAACTATTTTCTTTATTTCTATCTTCTTGGTGTTACTGCTATGTTGATGAAGTTCTCTCTCTTGGAATTGATGTATGTTATAAATTACAGCCCCATTATCAGACTTTCATGGCATTTTGTTGTTATCATTTACTTGTCTGGGTAGCTGGCTGACCGAGGGCTATAAATGTACTATAAGACTGGTTACTCTAAATCTGTCCAATATATGGTGGATGTTTGTGTGAATGTGCTGTGTAACTGGCTAATATCCAGTCTGGATTTGTCTTGTGTCCAGTGTTGCTGGGAAAAGCACCAGCTACTGTGACTGTGAACTGAATAATTTTATGTTACATAGCTTGTTCAGATTATAAGAAGAAATACATTGAAGTGAATTGGTTTCAAGAAGTTTCAAGGTGGAAATTGGAAGATTGGTTACAGCAGCTGATCAAACAGACAAACAAGTTTATTAAACAAACAGCTGTGTCAACATTTTCCTTTTTGTTATTTTTCATACAGTATAGCAAAATACCAGGTCCCCATATGATATCTATGTCATTCCAATAGGTTATTAAGAGTGGTCTTTGAAACAAAAGCACTTACTCTTCATAGATATGCTTTAGTTGCTGAGACAGTGATGTGTCTTTAGTTGCAAGGTAGCAGGCCATTTCTGCAGTGATAGCAGCTGCACTCACTCCATCTTTATCAAGAACTACAGGACTACACATATAACCTTAAAAAGAAAGAAAATGAATTCATATTTTGACTTACAATTTTACTTCAACAATTGCTCATATTCTGATAATCATTATTCTTCCCAAGGTCTGTGCTAAAGGCACCTGCAGTGTTTCCTCATATATTGTATTATAATAGAAAGCAATACCAACAATGCTTTGTAAGGCCTATTTTTTAAAACAGTTAACAGCACAAAACAGGATAGTAAGGAGTGGTGTAAAGTATGCAGCCAAAAGGTAATTTGCTCCTGACATCAGTTAAAGGTATTATGTTGGGTTTCCTTTTTGCTTAATGCATAGCCAACCATGGCTTGAAAGGAGTTATCAAAACATTTACAAGATCTTGTTGTTGAAACGTACAATTCAGGAGGAGAAGAATGTCGAAGGTAGTACATATCTTATTGAACACCGTGAACACTATCACTAAAAAGCTGAGGAAGACAATTGGCTGAAGATGCTCTTCCAAAACTAATAACAGGGTAAAGAGAAAGCTCAAAAGAAAGGCTACAAATAGGTTTAAAAAACATATGGAAATGTACAGCAATAACTGGCTTCTTCCTGCATAGTAAAACGACAGAGCACATTTTTCACAAGTATGGCAAGACAGAAGCAGTATCTCACAAAAAATAATATCCAAAATCATACACACATTGTAAGAAGACACTTTCTGTCTCTTGAAGGCAACTAGGAAGATAGCTTCTGGCTCGATGAGACTAAGACAGGCCTTTAGACATTAATTCCAAAAGACATGTTTAGCTCAAAATGAATCTAGCTCAGCAAATGTCTTTCTCTCTTTTTTTTAAAAAAAACAACTATTAATGTATTAATTACTATTGTTAAGATTTACCCTCTGGCTTGTTAGTTGGTACTACAAATATATGAAAGGATTTTTCAAATTTATGAATGGAGAGTTTGGAGAGTTGTACTGTCTAAAATGTCTTTCTGACAAACTTCATGCTAGGATCTGATGACTACCTTATATCTACAACATCTGAGAATATAAGAGACTCAATGGAATATTAAGTGAGATATATTAAATGTTCCTGTACTCAGCAGGTAGCACTGTGATCTCTGCTGCCTAAGGTGCTCTCTTTCACTTTACTAGAGGAGCTACTTATCCAAATATGGAAAAGGCAACGATCCAGAGCGAGGATAAAAGTAAAGTGGAAAAGATTCAGAAGTGGCCAGCCTCCACATAACAAGGAATGTTTGATCACTTTTAAATAAGTTGAATGAACTGTCATATCTCATGGCATGTCACACTGAATTTAGGTACTATGACATTTTGGGTATTTTTGGGTATTATGGAAAACCGATGTAACATCTTATTTCCGACATTATTTTAATGTTGGAAGGGTTTCATTTGATATGATCAGACATTCTGTGATCAGACATTCTGGAAAGGACAGGTGTGAAGTGGAGATTTAGGTTAATGAGCAATGGTTAAAAAGTCAACACATTATAATTCAAATTAAATGTGTAAAGACAAACACTGAAGTGCTGACTAAATTAGACCACATTACTGCCCAAGGACATAAGATACATCATCATGGCTACATGAGCAACAGAAATGATTCACCCTGCTACTAATATTTTACTGATGAATAATCTGACCCTAGAATGCTGGTGACTTCAACCAGGGCAACAGACTTCAATCAGCATGTTCCATTTATAGATACAAGATGTTAATACTTTTAAATATAAACCTGTGGTACAACTGTGGTACAATAAGGTCCTCATCTTATTGACACCTTCAAGCCTGTTGTTCACAGCAGCAGCTTTCTTATTATACATCCCATAAGTTCTTATGCGTGTTTATGGGGTTGTTTATTATAATATTTATATTTTGCTTGATGTTCTGTAAAGTTTTAATTTCCTCTTGGGAACAAGTAAAATATTATCTAAACAAGGAAGAACCAAGTGTATAATATCAGACAAGGTGATTCAGAACATATTAAGGGTAAAAATGGGGTCTGGCATGGATGGTCTTAGTTTCAATCCCTTCCGTTAGTATTTTAACAAAGGTGGATGAACCACTCACATCAAGTGTACATTGCCAGGTTTTGTTTCACTTGCTGTAGTCTGATATTAAGCGCATTAGTGAAAATACAGCACCCATTCTAATGGTTGGATATCAAACCTACTTCACTTCCTTCTGGATTACCAAGATGCAGGAGATGTTGGTCAGACATTCAAGTTAAAAATTCACTGTACCCTGTACACCTGACAAAACTTGCTACTACAGCATATCCAAATGATTTTTTTTATCTACTCTAGTTTGAAAAAAGGAGGTAAGATCTAACTCTTGCTACACAAAACAGTACAGGCAGATTTTTTTCAGTCTTTAGAAATCTCTTGTGAGAATTACTTTAAAGAAGACATTATCTCATTGTCATCCTTCTGCATGAAAACCTACCAATGGCTTCTTCAAAAGCAAACAAAACCTTTTTCCCTTGTTCTAGCAGCTGGTGGCTTCTGTTTCCCATCCATTTGAATCCTGTCAGTGTTTCCTAATAAAAAATCCAAAAATGTATTAGCCAACATGCACACATCTAACAGTTAAACTACTAATTTACACTTATATAACACCATAGTCAGTAGAAAAGGAGACAGAGAATGTTATATATAGATTGCATATATTGTATAGATTGCTGTACAGTATGTAGCAATTTATACACATACTAGACATTAAGCCTGTTACAATAACGGGCGCTAGAATAGTAGTGCATAAACATTAGTAGGAACAGTCTATATTAAATGATAAAGGACCGTCTATTTTCTGTTACAGTAACACTGGCTTGTATGTGGCTGTAATATGCGTCACTGTATTGTGTGCCTTTAATTTTCTCTTACAGTAATACATCTCTCCAGCAAGTATTTTACATTACAATGATTATTGTATGTATGGTGTCTCCCCAGCAACGGATTTTATGTGCACGAAAATAAATCTTTTAAAAGTCATCCTATTGTAATATCATGAAAATTCGTATATTTAGGAAAACACTTTACCGAGCCAACTTTGTTAATCGCAAATCTTACATCCTCAGAGTGAACAACAAACACTAATCCCACCTCTTTGGGGAAGCTGGTCTCCGCGTCTCAGTACCCGATTGGATTTTTCGTGCGTTATGTTTTAGGTCTTACCTCATTTACCGAAATCCGAATGGATCGGCTGCACGATATTTTATAGGTCCCGTCCTCTCTGTCTTGTGTGGCGCGTCAGGCGGCCTTTGAAGCATTGCACCGTGCCCCGCTCATGCGCACTTCACCAGAAGACACACACACATGGACACACACAGGGATTTTATTAAAGAGGATGTAATGTAAAGGAAGGTGCACTTGTGCAGGTGATTGGTGAGGACTACATGCTCACCCGTTACGTTAGGTGGTAGCATCCCTTGTCTTCCCTGGTCCTTCTATCACCCTGGCCGGGTATTGTTCCTCAATCCCACCCTCCTGGGACGTTAGCGTACTCAGTTCCAAACTGGCATCTTCTGCCGTCTTCCTGACTAAACCAAGGAACATCCTGCCTTTCTTGTTGTGCTTACAATGGGCTGGCCTCCCATCCAGGTAAGGAACTTTGCCTCATCCTGGCTGGGCCACTCACCTATGTGGGCCGTCCTTTACTATATTATATATACTATATTTACATATATATTTATCTATATACCGTCTTTTTCCGAAAATAAGACACTGTCTTACTTTCTTTTTTGGTCCAAAATACGCACTAGGGCTTATTTTCGGGGGAGGACAAAAATAAAAGTATATTTATATATTTTTATTTAATATTTATTTATTTTACACAGAATACAGAAATTAAAATTTATTCAATTACAGTCATGTCATCTTCTTCTGGAACATCGTCATAAATCAAGATTTACACCCCTGGAGTCTTCCACAATTCCCTTTTTGTACTCGACGGAATAGCTCTTTCGTTTTGTACTCATTTTAACTGCGGTTAAAAATTATTCACTTTATAAAAAATAAAATTACGTATGAGGAAATAATCAGACTTACAAGACTGAAATGAACAAACATTGTATCTGCACTGTCGCTCAATGTAGACTGCTGCCTTAACGAACAATTATTTATAGTGTGCGCCAACGACGCGTTCCGTCGCATTCCGCATATGCATGCCCCCCTCCACCCCCTCCCCACCTCATTCGACCATACTCTGCGATACGCGCGACGCAGTACAACACAGCAGAGCAGAGCGGACACAATATTTACGGTATGTATTCATGCTGCCTTATGTTGTATTTTTAAGATAAATTCCAAGAATTAATTTGAAACGAACTGTAGAGGTAAACAATGAATTTCTCGGAATATTTTATTTCAAACATTTCTCTGAAATACGAGTATTAGGGAAGCTAAACATACTTAATAAATCAACAGCATTTTTTAACGAATTCTTTTTTTCACATTATTTTAACTAGGGCTTATTTTCGGGGGAGGGCTTATATTACAAAAAGTTCCGAAAATCTCGATAGGGCTTATTTTCGGGGGATGTCTTATTTTCGGAAAAAGACGGTATATAAAATCCAAAGTCTGTCTGCTTTTCATGAGAGATTTATTTGCGCGAATCCAAGAGACAGGCTGGGGACCGAGGGGGAGGCGGGACCTCAGGAGTAGGGAGCCAGGCAAGACCATCCTCACTCACGCGACAGCCTCCGTTCAAGTCGCTCTACCTCTTGTCACGTGTTGGAGCGTAACCTGCTTCCACTTAGCTAGCGATACCCGCTTCTTCAGCAGACATTATCATCTAGAGATTGTTAAAGAGTAACGTTTTGACATTTTTGAGAGAGATCACAGCTACGTGTGTTTTAGAGGGTACCTGCTCATTGGCAGAGATACCATGGCCTCGTGCTCTTATCCTCACGTGGTGGATGCTGTCCCGTCAGAGCTGAATACGATCAAATATAGTGGCAATATTTGACATTGGAACGTACCTACCTTCCACTTGGTCAGTGAAACCTTGCCAACATTTACATTTTTGGCAAAGCGATCACAAATACATTCCTGTCCCTGATAGCAAAACCAAAAATATTGTATATCATGAGGCCCTCGGATTCGAAAGCTATCAATATAAATTCTTCTCAATACAAATTATTACATTTTTTTTAATTGATATTTAAAGTTTGTCCTGTTTCACTACTACTATTACTATTTTTTTTATATATTTATATCTTCTATATAGATAAATAGTCAAGGTGGATGGAATCATGAGTATCTCCAAGTATCTATTTTGGCATAAAACCTTCAAACACCTGGTAGGAAGCTGAAGATGAAGAGGAACTCCACCTTTCAGAATGATGGCCAAAAGCATACATTAAAATCAATAAAGCAATGGCTTCATCAAAGGAGGATCAATGATCTGGAATGGCCCAGCCAGAGCCCAGAATTAATCCAATCGAAAATCTGTGGGGTGACCTGAAGAGAACTGCTCATAGGAGATGCCCTCATAATTTTTTGCAAGGAGGAGTGGGCAAAGAATTGCCAAGTCCAGATGTGTCAAACTGATAGACTCTTACCCAAAAAGAGTGAGTGCTGTAATAAAATCTAAAGGCACTTGAACTAAGTATTAGTTTAGGGGGTGTGCAAACTAATGCAAACAGGTTTTTGTATGATTTGTTTTCTTTTTTTACTACATGATTTCTGATTTGTTTTCACCTTCTTTGTATAGACTGCAGATTTGCAATAAAGATGGAATAAGTTCTGACAGGATTTATCTTGGTTCCATTTTTTATTACACAAAATCTGTGATTTTGGAAGTGTAGAAAAAAAAGTGTGTAGACTTTTTATATACACTGTATACACATGCAGTATATATAGTATTTACACACACACACTAAGAAAAGAGATAATCGAACAGATAAAAAAGGTTTACTTTTATTTTACTTTAGTCAAAATAATAAACTAGAGAGTGTATGTACACAGAATCCCAGGCTGAACAAAGAAATTAAATGTTTGATATTTTTCCACATTTGTAAAACAAGAATATTAGTGAAACTCCCAAGTTGACAGTACCTCAAAGTGGAAGCCCTCTTTAACAGCAATAGCACGTAGAATTTTTGATGAGACTGTGCTGGCCAACATATACACATCTTTGACAGCAGCAGGATCTTTATTTTGTTCTTTCCAGCAGGTAAACATCCACCAGCCTAGTAAGGCCCCCAGCTCATTTCCTGAAAATACTTTCCATTCTCCACTAAAATATGTAGAGATGAGAAATGGTCAGTTAAGGAATCAACACTTTGTGTTATACTGAAGTTTCATTATGTATGTGAAAAATTATAAATAAAAGTTTACACTGTGCAGTAGGGATTCAAAAATTCTCAGAAACTAAAATATGCAAAGGAAAAATGAAATGAGTTAAGGACTGCACAAAGTGCTCTTCTTTTCTGAAATATTGTTTGTTAATATTCTTTTGCTGTTATGTAGTTATAACCTCTAGCATTGTTATAATTGTATGTTACGATATCATTTATGGATAAGTTCAGTTTGAAATGATAATTTAAAAGAAAACAAAAACAGTTTTCTGACAAGTTAACATATATTCTAAGTGAAAAGTTTTGTAACGGCCGACCCCTTTTACCCAGCCGGCAGCTACACCTCCAAGACCAGTGGCCTGGATAATTTACTGAGAAATAATCTACTATCAAGCCGTACTTCTTACCATTTGAACTTTTCCCCACAATCGACGGTGAAAAATATAAGCACACAAAAACGGGAAGTAAAACGGGTTATATGTATTAAGTAAAATGACATAGAAAAATAGAAACATAAATATATCCCTCCACCCCAGCAATAATAAGACACCACCAAATATATATATATACACACAACAAAAACCCTCCCTTGTCCCTGTAACAAATAAACACACAACACGAATAACGACAATGAAAGACAAACTGAAAATGAATGAGTACGTGAGTCCGGTAAAAAAGAAAATGACCTGAAAGCGGATGACTGAATTAGTGATAGAGTTGTTTGATTCTCCCCGGAAAAAAATGGAACAGCCTCACCGTGAATCCTCGTGTATGTGGTGGATGATTAAGTCCTACCCCGGGGTATCTCGTGGTGAGGTCCTTGAAATAAATCCGGCAGATGGAAAACAAACTGGATGGATAAGCGCAATATGGAAAACAGGTACAGGTTGCTCGTGGTCGTAATGTTGAAACAAAATCTCCTTCTCTCCTCCCTCCCTTTCCTTCTCCTCCTGATGGCTTATATAGTCCTGTGACGGCTGGGATTGATTGATTGAAAACAGGTGTTTTTCCAGGTTTGCGGCTGTGGTCTCCTTCCATCATCCGTCCCCTTTTTCGGGGACGGCATAAACTGATGCACAAACAGTAAACCGGGGACGGCATAAACTGATGCACAAACAGTAAACGGGACAATGAAACGAGACGCACACACAACTGACATTTAAACACTATGTGGCCCCGCTACAGTTTAAAAACACGCATTTTTACAGAACTGAGAAGAACGGCTAGGTTTCTTTAATATTTACTTATCCCAAGTCTTTAGGGGATTCTGCCAAGTGCTAATTCAGAATGATAAATTTGTAGGTAGTACTGACCTTGAACATGGAGTACACTTTTTTAATTTATTGGTGACATCAGAAGAGTGGATTTAGTTGTATGAGCTCTGAATATCAGATGCAGGGAAACTTTACATTTTATGAATGTTCCTTCCAAATCCAGGAAGATAGCTTGGGGGATGAGTTTTATATTTATGAGCCTCAGTGATAAGAACACAATAAAAAGTCAGACTATGAGCTGTCTAGAGATGGAGAGAACGGACTACAAATCACTCCAGTCAGTTATCTAGTTACACAGAGAACTAACTAGAAAGATGTGGCTTGAGAAGACAATCTGACCAGATACTTTGTGTAGTTACTAAGATTATGGACCACCTGGAATCGACATATCCATATTGAAGGTGTTGCTGATCTTTGTCTGCTTTCAGAACTATAGGACACTCCAGGCTATACTAGTATGAAAGGACAAACTCTTTTTGCTTTTACAATAGTTACAATATTTATAGCTTAAAACATGAAGCCAGCTTTCCTACATTTTGTTCTATTTGTTCCGCCAAGAGAACCTGAAGCTGGTGGACATGATAAAACACACAGCTAGGGCATATCTGCAAGAAAGAACAAGTACATATTGTTCTTTAATAATGGGCAAAGTGAAAAAAGGCATATTCATGAGGTATACTTGCTGTTAAAGTGAACAGACATGTTCAACAACATACTGATCCTGAAATACGAATACCTAAAACAATGACATTTGCTATTTTTTAACTTCTGTTATTATTTTCTTTATTTTAGGGCTATAACCTGTGAAGAAGAATACGTGACTGAAATAAAATTGTTGAATCCGACGTATCAAAATACTTTATATATGAAAGGTGTGAGAAAGAGGGTTGGTGACTAATACTCTTTGAAGGTTTTGTATATTTTTTAAAATTTAATTTGCATCCTGCTTTTTTTTGAGTCAGCCTTCACCTGATTCACCTGTGGGTCAGGTTTTGTTTTTATTAATTTCATTATTTTTTATTTTGTAGCTTTCCTGTAGAACAAAGCGCTGCAATAAATATCCATAACAGGGCATACAGGGTCAAAAAGCTTGTCGAGAGTGAATGCTTATCAGATTGGAGTGCAAACATTGCATTTCTGATTAAGCACTATTTGATCTGTAAACATATTCATTATGTCTACCTTGACAAAAATGAAAAGTAAAAGATAGGCAATGCAATGCAAAGCCAATGAATGGACATACAGCGGGTTCTGCACTTATGTTAGTCATTGGATCTGCTCCACCAATGCCTATAGCACATTTCTTTAATGCACAATAGTTCTCTTAAATCACCAGCAAAACATGTTTATACATGCAATACACGTTTATCTTTTTTGTTTAGACGTCTTGTACATATCAGAGAAGCCTTTGAACTTATTATAAATATTAATTAACCGTTTAATGTCATCAGATAATGTTTTATGCAGGGTGATTCACATCATAATGGCTAAAAGTGTATCAGATTTCTGATTATTACCCTAAATATTTTATGAAAATATACTTTTTACAGATTTTGCAGCATTACACCACATGGGTACAGAATCACTTGGCCGACAAAATATGAAAAGAAATGATGTGTGTCCTGCACCAAATAGCCACCTAATGTTAAGGGAAATATTCAAGAGTAAAAGACTTCCACAGCCAGCCCTATAGGCTTGAAGATTTCACAAACTTAAATCTTCTCAAAAGAGACTGCGCTTTAACTGTACCTTTCTTGTTTTTCAGCAACAGCCAATCGATCAGCATCTGGATCATTTGCCAGTATGATGCTTGCTCCTTCTTTGGCTGCCAATGCAAATGACAATGTCTGTAAAATAATAGGACACATAAATGCTTCTTTTCAGTGTAACAGCATCTATAAATGCATCACAGATAAACAAAGGTATTTAAGATAAATTAGAAGTAAGTCAGAGTACCTAATGCAGGAAACAATATGAGAGGGTACAACAACTGAGAACAAGATATCCGAGAACAACTCTTGCTGCAGGCTAGATCTGAATAACTCACTGAAAGGATGTTAAGGTATTTGTTATGTACATATACAGTACTGTATAAAAGTCGCAGGCTTCCTCAAGAAAATTATCTTTCAAGCTAGTTATCTGGGCAGTAAGTGTTATATTTGCTCTTGAAAATACTATAAACATTAAAATAAACATACATTTTTAAAATAAAACATGACAAAAATCAGTATTTTCTGTGCTCTACATTAGAATTGAAAACTGAAGTAATTTGCTTTGGTACCCTGCTGTATAATGTTTTTAAGTAGTCCTAGTTTCTTGCAGAGTTCTCTGCAGTGTAACTCTTTTGATTTTTTCTGCTGTTTGTTCTTTTTCTCTGTCCAAGTCATTATACATTTCTTCAGTTGTGTTAAGGTTGTCTTAAGGTTGTTTTCTACTCCATGTAGGTCTAATTTGTCTACTACCTTAATTTGGCCAAGCCTGTATCTTGAGCACACAAAGTACTTTTACTTAGACAGTAAAACGGATGCATACCAGTACACCTTTTCCTTCTTCTGGGTTAGGATACTTCACAGTGGAGAACTCAGGATCAGGGTCCTTCTGCTCAGGTACTGCATAAGGCTGAGCAAGGTCAAAGGCCTTAAAGGCTGACTTGACAAATTCATGTCCTACTCCATGAACAGATGTATGCACAAACTTTTCCTTGGAAGTCTTATTGATATTTCTGTGTATGTAAAAATAAAAAATGTTATGATGTGTGACATACAAAATACATGTTTAGTCTAGGTTAAAGAAAGTTAAGTATACATAAAAGTATATCAACATTCAGGACAAACAGAAAAAGTAATGCATTGCCACAAACAGATAAATCATTCACTGTCTTTGGGATATGGTCTTCTAACCGTAGGAATAATAAGGTAGGCTTCCAGTCCTAATGTTATTTTCATAGTCATAGCTTCACTTGGCAGAGAACTAAAGCCTTTCACAGCATCCTCAGAATCAAAAGTGCTTCTAATGCAGAAACCTCCTTCAAAGGTTTAGAGACATGGTTGGGACGGAGAACAAACACGATCTAAAATTGCAGGCAAGATCAGGTAAGTTCAATGGTCCTGCACACAGTTAAACATGGAAAAGGCACTATAAAATATATCATTATTAAATATGGACTCCAAATACATTGGTGGAAATTATATGAAATTATCATTTCCAGACAAAATAAAGCAACACTCTCCAAGTAGTAGTATTAGTAGTATTGTACACATATGACAGTACATAATGCACATAGCAGAAAGCAGTTCATAACCCTTAAACATATTTTTGTTTATGGCACAGAATACTTTTTTCAGGGTACATTAGTAACAGTTGATGTAGGGTTGTAGCTAGTGTTACAGTTAGGACTGAGCTGTGGTTTACTAATCTGTGTCTTGGTTTTCTCAATTAGACTATGTGGGTCTTGATGGTACAATGGAAGATTTTGAAGACTGAACTGATGATGTATTTGAGAAAAATATATCTTTTGAAGCGGTTGCTCTTTAAATTATATTTTTGAGAGATTACAGCAGATTACACTCAGATTTACATTTCTGGATGTAAAGGGAGCTAACTCTACAGCTAGGTGCAAGACACAGTAATGATCTACACTGTACAGCACGTCTACATGTGGGAGACAGACTAAGTAGAAGCAGGAAGGAGCTGCTGCAGAGGAAAATCTGTGAAAGTAAGAAATAGAAGTAGTAGGTAAGGGGTACAGCCATGCAGGAAGTTATAAGGTAGACCATGAGATGTACTGGATTTTAACCACACTGAAAAGCCAAAAGATGTAAAATAGGAGTAATGTAAGGGGAAATGATCCCAAGATTAAAGAATTCACTGGCTACTCCCTGCCAGAACCTGTTGAGTGCTCTCTAGAGGTGGTTTTGGCAACTGCTTGATTAGCTGGATGGTATTACAGACGGAGACTTAACATTTATAGACAGTTAGAGAGAGATACAGACATATATAATTTCAGAACTTTTTAAGAAGGAGAAAATAAATCCCTTGCCTGTGAAAGCAGTGCTGCTGAATATCCTGGAAATAGTGCTGATTGATTTCTGTATAAGGATCCTTAAGTAGGGGACTGTCCTTTATAAGCATTTCATCCCAAGACTTGGGCCAAGGCTCAAGATTTTGGTCATAGAAAATTACTCTTATCTGGCAAAAGAATTTACCAAGTTGATTAACTAAATCAGGATATATTTAATAAAAGCACTGATTAGTAAAATAAGTTTGTGGTCAATTGAGAATTTGAGTCTTTTGAGCTGCATTTACCACAAGAATTAGATGGTAAAGGAGCAATACAGTATGTGCTTTAAGTGGTAAGAATATTTGAGTAGACAGCATAGAACACGTAAGTAATGAAAATATATCTTTTGAAGCGGTTGATCCTTAAATTATATTTTTGAGAGATTACAGCGGATTACATTCAGATCTACATTTCTGGATGTAAAGGGAGCTAACTCTACAGCTAGGTGCAAGACATAGTAATGATCTACACTGTTCAGCAAGTCTACATGTGGGAGACAGACTAAGTAGAAGCAGGAAGGAGCTGCTGCAGAGGAAAATCTGTAAAAGTAAGAAATAGAAGTTAGTAGGTAAGGGGTGTGGCCATGCAGAAAGTTATAAGGTAGACCATGAGATGTACTGGATTTTAAAACACAATGAAAAGCCAAAAGATGACATGAAAAATAGGAGTAATGTAAGGGGCAAAATACTGCATGAAGACAGCATCTTTCTGAATAAACTGGAGAGGTCACATAGTAGATGTAGTAAATTCCACTTGGAAAAGTGTAGTAGACTAATCCTGAGAGAAATGCTGCCTGAAAAAGAAGTTGAGACAGATAGTTTGTATTTCGTGAAAAAAGAAGTGACAGGACTAAAACAGGAAAGAAGATATAAATGCAAGCCAGAGAAGTACATACTGTAGGGTCACACAGAGTTGACATTGTCAACAAAACCACTGAGAAGACAAGACAATCTTTACAAAGAAAAGCTGAAGGCAAGTATAAAATACTGCTCTTGGAGAGGCCGAGTTTAAGGTGGTGGACATTCACCCATAGGAAGAGAAAGAGAAATAAAACCACAATAGTGGAACTGCCATTACAGTGAAAGCTGGGGATCCCTTTTGATTTATCTGTATTCTTGCATGAATTTGACCCTTAAAATTAGCCAATTTTTATTCAATTCCTGATGTTTAAAAACTCAATTCTGTAATACATAAACATTTTATATATTCATGTTCTCAGTTACAAAAACTTTATATATATTCTTGTTCTCAATTAATCCATTAATATGGCCCATTACAAGTACAAGATTTCACCTAAAGAGATCATATACAGTAGATGGGAGAATAGAGGGACACAAAAAACACCAAAAAAGAAGTGTCTAAAACACTTGGGCAATAAATTCAGCTATACTATACAGAAAACAGTACACACTATTAATGTATTAAACAACCTTTCAAACACTTCTGAAAAAAGATGTGATTATTAGCTTGATTACTGCCTAAAGATAAAATAACAATAGACAGAACCTCATGTAATGAAAAATATGCAAATTCAAACCAATGTTACATAGGTAGTAAAGGGTCAACATACCATCAAGCTGAAGTGTATATGGGCATGACAGCAATAGATGCTACCAGTTACTAAATCTAACATACTTTTAGTAATAGGCTGTAAATGCTCATGTATGTTAATGAGCTCAAAGAAAATTCAACTGTGTCATTCTCAGTTCAATTTTTCTTATTTATAAAGATGTCCCTATAGTTCCATTTTCAGTGGACCAAAATGATGATAGTTGTTTTTTTTTTTGCCTAATATAGTTACCAACATACATCTGTGAATTTTGTCATGCATGACCTCCTTCTACTCAAATAAATTTTATTACAGCACACTGTTCAGCAATGGTGCATTCAGGAAGTGGAGCGCCAAAGTTTACACACAAGAAACTGTTGGCTGAGATCCAACACTACAAATACAGTCAGTTTTCCCAGCTTTATTTACCACCTAATCTATACATGTAACAGATAAGTTGCCTCTACTTTTTGATTTTCAGTAGGTAGCAGGAAATGATCCCAAGACTAAAGAATTCACTGACTACTCCCTGTCAGAACCTGTGAGTGCTCTCTAGAGGAGGTTTTGGCAAATGCTTGACTAGCTGGATGGTATTACAGCCGGAGACTTAACATTTATAGACAGTTAGAGAGAGGGACAGACATAATTTCACAATTTTTTAAGAAGGAGAAAATAAATCCCTTGCCTGTGAAAGCAGTGCTGCTGAATATCCTGGAAATAGTGCCGATTGATTTCTGCATAAGGATCCTTAAGTAGGGGACTGTCCTTTATAAGCATTTCATCCCAGGACTGAGGCCAAGGCTCAAGATTTTCTTCTATGGCAGATGCTATACCTGCATCATGTGGAGGGATAATCTGAGAACCATTGCTCCAATATACCTTGGGAGAAAAGGGAAAGGAAAATAAGCACCTTAGGCAAAGAATAAACAAGACGCATTACCCTTTTAAATGGAAGAAAATAATTTTCTAACTCATTTCACTGTTGAATAATAAATAAAAAAATTCCTGTTAGCCATGTTTCTCCTTTACTGTAAGACGCTAGATACATTTTCTCTTAACATTACAATTGCAAATCAAATATTGGATCAATACAACATTAAGTAATACAAAAAATGTACACATGGTTACACTTAGCATTGTAGGCAATACTACCTATTTTCACTTCTTTAGCATTGCCTTTTTAATTTTATAGATAATCAAAGCATCCGTAGAATCAGCTTTCTTTCAAATTGACTTGCGCACTTCTTGGAAGCCCCCCTGGTGTTGTAGGGTACAAGAGGAGTATGTTTATAATTTATGCTTTTTTGTTACATCACAATAAATTTTTGCCTTGTAAAACAATCAACATTTTTGATGGAGTATTTGTATAGGCCTGCAAAATGACCGGCTACTATGAATTATGAATCAACTCTGTTAGCTATTGGCCAAAGCTAAAATTACCATCAATCAAACATCCTATTTATTGCACAAAATCACGAATGTATTTTTATTTACTTAATGTAATGGATCAGACTTGAAAATGGGTCTGAATTTGGGCTATGGTTCATTTTGTTCAACATGTTTTGCTTCAGAAAAACACCAAGTGACTACTTTTTATAAGTAATAATTATATTTAAAGCAATTATATGTGTAATTTATTCAAGTCAAAATAATATATATATATATATATATATATATATATATCACTTTTTGTTTCTCTAGTGTTTTTTTCTATTCTAAACCCTCATCTCTCAAAAACTGGATGTGACAGAGCAATTCTGTTGCCAGATTTAGATTTTGTACCTTAAATCTGCACCTAAAATGTTTGATGGGAGCCAAAAAACATTTTTTGGAAGACTACTGTTATAAGCTGAGATTATTTTTCAGTGGATATACAGAAACAGTAAGTGAATAACTTTACTAGAGGCACATGTTATGATACATCAGGTAGTCCACAATGATCACATTATTTGTATAAATCCTATACTGAAATCCCCCATAGCCAATACATTTTGTTGTCACTCTAATGGTATACAAATTCACAAATCAGCACTTTAAAGTATGGAACTTTTTGGCTAATTTGTATTCCACAAACAATCATAGTATTGTTCATACATAAAAAAATCACTAAAAGAAACAAATGTAAATAAGAAGAAAACACACATGCAAAAATTATTTTTAATAAATTGTTAAAAACCTGCCAAATACAGTATCTGTTTTTGGGGTGTAGGTTAGACATATCCATTTATCCAACCCGCTATATCCTAAATACAGGGTCACGGGGGTCTGTTGGAGCCAATCCCAGCCAACACAGGGAGCAAGGCAGGAAACAAACCCCGGGCAGGGCACGCACACACACACTCCAAGCACACACACTAGGGCCAATTTAGGATCGCCAATGCACCTAACCTGCATGTCTTTGGACTGTGGGAGAAAACCAGAGCACCTGGAGGAAACCCACGCAGACATGGGGAGAACATGCAAACTCCACGCAGGGAGGACCCGGGATGCGAACCCGGGTCTCCTAACTTCGAGGCAGCAGTGCTACCCACTGCGCCACCCAGTTAGAAATATCATCTTCAATTTTACCTGTAAGAATACTAAACAATTTATGGTGGGATTTCAAAACATGTCAAATTAAGAAAAAAAAGGTTGAAAAACCCTAGACTAGTTTTATTTGAAAACATATTCATAGAGGCAGTATTACTGTAAATATACTGTGTACATTTTGAATTCAAGTTTTCTTCTGACATTGCATTTTTAGTTTTATTAAAATTGGTGTTAATAAAATTTATTTAGATCTTTACCTACTTTTGACATCAACTAGTATATTAGTTTGGTTTATTTTGTTTTCAGGCTGAAGTTTTTCTTTGTTTTGTTTACTTCTTTTTGAGAGTGTATAATTTAGTATTCCTTGAATTGTAACCATTCAACTGATGCTCTTGCTTGGAGTTTCATTGTTATTTGACTATAACCAGTTTGCTGTTGGTATGTTCTTTCATAAAAATATCTACACTGGAGAATTCATTGTCCAAAATCAAAGGTTGTGGTTATTAGTAATAAACAGTGTGAGGATTTGGAGTGCAATCAGAATGAATGGTGAGCTACTACCTTAATTTTTTTTTTTTTGTAGGGAAAATAAGTATTCCTCCCCAGTCTACATCTGGCTTTCCACCTTTTGGCTTACATTCCCCAGCTTCTGCTTATCATAGCAAGCGCAGGCTCTGTAGCTTTAGTAGAAGGAATAGTCAGAGAGAAAAACAGTAATATCACTGAATATAAATCTATTGTGCCATCTGTTAAAAGCGAGATGGTGTACACATTCTACTGTAAGTATAAAAAGAGTTTTTTTTTTTTTTTTAAAGAACAATTTAAGTACCCATAGACCTAATAATGCATGGCTGTGAAATTAGAATTACAAAGTGCCAACTCACCTGTTAGGCATGTGATTTAAGGCATAGAGCTACATTTTAATTACACGTCCTCCAAAAAATAATCTTTCAAGTTCTGAAATTCTGTTACAAAAAATCCTGTTAAACTTATTTTACCAAAGGGCACTTCACTACCAAATGTCACAACAGAATTGTTTTTCAGAGGGCAAATGAAATGTTAGAAATGCTGTACCTTGTAACCATTGTCCTGCTTGGGGTTGTGAGATGCAGTCACCATTATTCCTGCACATAGCTTCTTGTAAGTTACTGTATATGGCTGAAATATAAAATATAATTTTAAAAAAGCCACAATATTTCATTGTAATAAAGCTATGTTTTAATTAAACACATTCCAGATATAATACAATAAACAACAAATACCCAATTAATATTAAATACATTCAAATAAGTTTGTTTACTATAAAACGCTATTTATTAAAACCTGAATTTACTGAATATTTACTCTTCAGTTTAGTGTCTAAATCATATAATTATACATAAATATATGCAATATATTCATATTGATTTTATAAAACTGAAATATTTTGGAACTCTTAACTGCATCTTCCCTGATTTGTTAAAACAATAATATTTTACAAAAAGTGTGTGACACAGTACCACAAAAGGAGTCGGGGTGATACTGGAGAAGAGAAACACTGGAACTCCATGACTCACAAAGACAGTAGCAGCCAGTGTTGCAAACCTACACAAAAGAAAAATGTGATGACAGTTTGAAGTTTCCATTTCTTCTGAAAATAACACTAGGTTTTTTTTCAAATCTCACACAATGGAAATCAGACATGATTTTGTTTTAATATTTGGTATAAGGACTTTTCCATTCATTCATTTTCTGTAGCTAATTCTAATAACAGAGGGCCTTGGCTAGCTGGGATGCATCTTGAAGGCAGAAGCCAAGCATGGCAGGGCTCAATCCAGTACAAACACCTCCATTCTCAAACTGAACCAATTTAACATCACCAGTCAACCAAAGCTGTTATGTCTTTAGGAGAGTAGGGGGAAGTAAAAAACCTAGAAAAACAGAAAAGAACTGCCAGCTACACACATACATTTGGTAGGCTATGACCTGAATGTAGGAATTCCTCTCAATTCAGCTAAGCTCTACTTCCAATAAGGCAGCATTCCAAACATAAAACAAAAGCCTTAAAAACCTTCTGAATATGTAAATTATGAAATGGGCTCCTGATTTCAAAAAACATTAATTCTGCTTTTAGTAGTTATGCCTGTATCAAAAAAATAAAATATGTATTACTCTCCAATATTTTCCACTGTTTTTCCTGAGGGAAGGATGGATGGATGGATGGATGGATGGATGGATGGATGGATGGATGGATGGATACTTTATTAATCCCAATGGGAAATTCACAATATACCAGTGCCTTTTCATTTTCGTGGCATGGTAGAACAGATACCCAATTATTATTAAATATTAATGTAGTTAAAATGGTTCAGAAATGCACAAACTCATGATGTAAAAACAAAATAAAAAAAATTTTGCCTACATTTCCCATCAGTCCTTTTATTAATACTAACACAATGAAGATATGGCTAATAGCTCTTAGACTAGATACCAATATACACTATATTCCAATAACAGTACATGGTACAGTATTGAAGACTGTGCATTGTTAAGATAGTGACAAGCCAGAATGACACAGGTAACTAACTAACCATAACTGTAACTAACCATGCTGCTGCTTCATGGATCCAATGTCCTGGCTTTGAATCCCACAACCAGTCAGTTCTAGGAAAACTAGTGTTTCCAAGTTGGTTATGTGTGAGGGTGGCTATGTGCACAATTGAGCTCTGTGGTAGACTGGCACTATATCCTATACTGTTTCCTGCTTTGCACACAGTGCTGCCAGCATAGGCTCTAGTCTCTTGCAATCCCAACTTGGATTAAGTGGCTTTGAGAATACTGTGTTACATCACAAAATGAGGACAATATTCTCCTCTTTGAAATGGTAGCATTACATAATTTTTACAGTATTTTTGGACAGTTTCCCAATTGCCTGTGATTATTTGATCAAAACCTTTTGACTAATATAAGTAGACAACGTACAACATCGTGTGAAAAGAAAATACTCATTAAGCAACATAATGGACATTTCACCATTAAATTCGGGAATAATGTGAATTATGATAAAAGCCTCATAGTATCATTTTCTAGTATAGTGAAAATTATTGCAAGAAGTTAAATTCAATTGTATTATAACAATTTTACAAATTCATCATTTGTTTTTATTATTGCAAAATTTAATGTTTCAGCCTCTAAAATAAAACCTGCTTTTTTAAAATATACTTTTTTCATATTAATGACTAGCTTTCCATTTCCAGGCTCTCTGCTTAATTTGATGATATTATTTCCCTGCATTTCACCTGGATTTTAAGTTAAACCACAAATATTCTGACTTGACCTAACAAAATTAAAGACCTTGCGCACTCCATGCCTTAATTTACAATTATTGTCCTATTTAGTGTTTTTCATAGTTATCAACTGAGATCATTCAATGGTAAAAATGTATTCATGTTTGGGCTTTGCAAATTTTTTCTCTCTGGTTTCTACAAGGACACCGTTATCCTCTCTTCAAAATATATTTAGGCAAATTCTCCTTCAGGCAGCAATAACAATCACAACCAAGGAGTTTACCAAATAAAAACAAAAAGTGCCAGTTGGATGCTGTACCTCTTACTGTTCCCGCCACTTGCGGGATGAGCTCTTGCATCAAATCCAATCACTACTCCTCTTTCTTTGAGATCGATGAAATGTTGTTCAAGATATCTGCAGAATCCCTACAGAAACAAACAAAGAATATGTCACATATATTGTGAATATGCGGTTAAAAAATACTAACTGAAAAGTAGACAGTACAGTATATTCCAAGTCAAGAGATGACCTTGGGGAAACATAATGGATTTTTCTTTTTGTTCAGCTAGGAAACAATGATTGTTTACTTGTTCTGTGCAGCAGAAATAATTAAATTCAATAAAAAAGCATTCTTAATTCTTTTTTGTTTTGGAATCTGCTTCACATGTGTATATGGATGTATATTCATATCTCTCTCTTTTTCAAACACTTGCACCAGAAGTAAAAATCTCAAAATTTTGCTAAAAAAAGTAACTCAAAAGTTCTATCCAAGAAAAAACTGCTAACAGTTTAAACATTCTACAAAAGTTTTTCCAGGACTCATTACCACTGCCACTAAATACAAATTCAGGAAAATATCTAATAGATTTCTCCAACAATATACCATATGAGAAACATTATATATGCTTTACTTCATTCCAACAAATACTCTGATAATTTCATGTACTTGTTTAACTGATGTATCAGTGAACTCTAACCCCCAAGGGTCATGCGAAAAGACAATTTTCCCTCAGGAATTAACAAAGTATATCAAAAATAATTGTGCGACTAACCATGGATAAGGTAAATAAGAAAATTTAACATGATTATCTCTTCTCCTCTCCTCTCGTTTCATCTAATCAGAAACTGCTTTTCCTGGGGTCAGAGTTATAAAACTTGTGTACCCACAAAGAGAGTCTTGAAATGTGTGTACGAAGCTTTCCACACAAAAGTTTGGACTTGACAGGGTAGCTTACATAAATTTATGGCAACTTTTACCCAGCTGTACACAACATTTTATTATAGGCTTTACCTGGGAGGCTGAGAAGTGTGATGCATCTGTAGTTGGAACACACCTTATGGTTACCCTTCTTACATATGAGGACAACTATACCAGCCTGCCAGTGCAAGGGTACTTTACCCACCTCCATGTGATATTGAATAGGGGCATTAGCCAAGCTATCCCAGCAATATTCAGTGCTTTCAACATCACCAGTTGGTTCTCATCTGCCCCAGCAGCCTCACCATCATAGGAGTTCTCAGACAACAATAGCGACTTCAGCTTAAGTGATGGGACCCCCCCGGGGACATGTCCAACATTCCTTCCTGATACAGAGGTATGTCCACCAGACTGAGGAGTTCCTTAAAAGTATTCCTGCCACTGCTTCACAATTTCCCAATAAGAAGTGAGCAAACACAATATAGATAAGGTCATGCCTTCCACTTCTGATGCATCAAACAGTTTGTCAGAACAGCCTCTGGGCCATCCAATAGTCTTTCAACATAGCCTCTCCAAACTCCAGCAATGCTCAAGCTGTTGCTACTGCAATCACTTCTGCAGCAGTCATCTTAAACTGTTGGTACCTCTCAAATGAGTCAGAGAACATTTATCTAAAGGCCACCTACTTCTGTCTGACAAGTTTCCTAACCTCTTGTGTCCATCATAAGATCCTAGAGTTGCCACCATGTGATGATTAGACTACCTTTAGACCACAGCTTTTAGTAGATGCTTCCACATTTAAGATCTTCAACAGGGTCCATTCAATGTTCCCAACCTCACTTGGCACATGGAAAAGTGTCTTCAGAGGCAGGAGTTGAATTGATCACAAACAGAAGTCTCAACTAGACATTCCTAGGTCACTCAAACTGTTAATCTAGGCTTAACCAGTCTATCCAGCCTATGCCCCTTGCTTCAAGTCCAAAACACTACCAAGTGATAATCAGTTAACAGCACTGTCCCTACACTCAAATGTCCAAAACATATGACCTTAGGTCAGAAGACACTAGGGTTGTGTGGTATACCAGAACACAAAAAGTACTGAAAAACCCACAATTTAAAATGGTACGGTGCCAGCATTTTTGGACTTTTTGGTACCAGAAGTAAACATAATTTTTCCACTCAAACTCCTTCCCTAACAATCAGAGGAGTAAGAATGGAAAATGTGCTTAGACATGCTTGAGATGAAACCACATGCTTCAACACAATCAAGATTTCAACACTATCAATATAGAAGCAGTGCATAATGCAGAGTGATAGTGCAGCAGGGAGGCTAGAAGGGGAAAAACATACCTGTCTTAATCTACAGTTTTTTCATCCTTACAAGCAAAATATGCATGACAATAGAAAATATTAGTAATCATAGTACAGTAATCCCTCATCCATCGCGGGGGTTGCGTTCCAGAGCCACCCGCGAAATAAGAAAATCCGCGAAGTAGAAACCATATGTTTATATGGTTATTTTTATATTGTCATGCTTGGGTCACAGATTTGCGCAGAAACACAGGAGGTTGTAGAGAGACAGGAATGTTATTCAAACACTGCAAACAAACATTTGTCTCTTTTTCAAAAGTTTAAACTGTGCTCCATGACAAGACAGAGATGACAGTTCTGTCTCACAATTAAAAGAATGCAAACATATCTTCCTCTTCAAAGGAGTGTGTGTCAGGAGCAGTGACTGTCACAGAGATAGAGAAAAGAGCAAACAAATCAATAGGGCTGTTTGGCTTAAGTATGCGAAGCACCGCAGCACAAAGCTGTTGAAGGCGGCAGCTCACACCCCCTCTGTCAGGAGCAGACAAAGAGAGAGAGAGAGAGATAGAGAGAGACAGAGTTTGTTTTTCAAGCACAAATCAATACGTGCCCTTCGAGCTTTTAAGTATGCGAAGCACCGTGCAGCATGTCGTTTGAGGAAGCAGCTGCACAAAAGATAGCAACGTGAAGATAATCTTTCAGCATTTTTAGACGAGCGTCCGTATCGTCTAGGTGTGCGAACAGCCCCCCTGCTCAATCCCCCTACGTCAGGATCAGAGAAAGTCAGCGCAAGAGAAAGAGAAAAGTAAGCTGGGTAGCTTCTCAGCCATCTGCCAATAGCGTCCCTTGTATGAAATCAACTGGGCAAACCAACTGAGGAAGCATGTACCAGAAATTAAAAGACCCATTGTCCGCAGAAACCCGCGAAGCAGCGAAAAATCCGCGATATATATTTAAATATGCTTACATATAAAATCCACGATGGAGTGAAGCCGCGAAAGGCGAAGCGCGATATAGCGAGGGATTACTGTAATCAAATCAATTGTGTCATCTCCATTTGCGACTGCTCATTACTTCATTACCAAATTAAATTTTATAAGGGAGAAAGAAATTTACTGGTCCAAATACTATGTTTTTGCTTAATTATGGAATATGAGGTAATTTTAAATTAACAGTGTCACGCATGTGCGAGGAGGAGAATGTTGAGTGGAGCAAGTGAAGGTAATTCCACACCAGGCCAGGGGGTGGCGGGATGCATTAAACTTTCTTCTGTTGTCTTAGCAAACAAGCCGCAGGATTATCTGTCTGACCCATCCTTGAAGATGTCACTTCCGTTTCCGGCGCCTGAGACAATGTCACTTCCGGTTCTGGCCCCTATGGTGATGTCAGAAGAAGGTCAATTCTGGTCCCCTTACATCACTTCCGGTTTTCCCACTTAAAAACGCCATCTTCCCAAACCTCAATCAGTTCATGTCTGGACTCCAACCAAGACACTTCTCTCAAACAAATCAAACCATTGCAACCAGTGATAATATACGGGTGGCTGCCCCAAACCTTTTTAAGTGAGTTGAGTCTGATCTTTCACAACAGATAATGCAGCACATAGCAGTTCTGTTGAATAAACCAACTTAAACAAAAAAGAGGCTCTCAAGGAATGAAGAAATCTTTGGTTTGGTTAGGTCAGGCACTGTATTAAAAAATGCATTTCAGGTACAAAAGAATACAGAAAAAGCTATGCATTAGCAGACAATGAGATAGATAATGTAGGCATCCTTCATATTAAAATACTACAGGAATGGCAAGAAATGTCCAGTGACACAGTGAATGATGGCTCTAGCAATTGGAGGTAAGGAATAATGGAAGGAAACATAAAAGTGCTAACAACTGAAAACAGGAGAACGTTTGAGAGAAACCATGACTAAATAGTACATCATTTTATAAAAAATACTTATTGCCAGATATGTTTGTCCAAATGGCAGATGTTGTTGTTATTAAAGCATAAACTGAAGCCAAATGATTAGACTAAACTAAAGCTTACAATTATTTTTGAGACTAAGTCTTTATTTTTATTTAAAATTCAGATAAATCATATCCATAACCCCTCACTCTTAATAAAATGGCACTTACCATATCATCAATTGGTGCATGCACAGTGACTAAAAGTGTTATTGAAATCCAGTGTGATACTTACAAGAATATTGTTGACAAAAATGCAACACAAATAATAGAAAATATAAATAACCAGCAGATCCTGAAAGAAACTAGGAGAAAAACTACTGAGGGGTAAAATGGTATTTTGCATTTCTGGAACTATTTTTATTCAACTCATAGTTTGCAATAAGGATACAACCAAATGCATAAACATATGTATAATGATGAGAGGTTTTGGAGGCACAACACCTTGTATACTTAAAATTATAATTAGCAGTCATTCCAAACATTTAGATCCTCATGTGGATGGAACGGCACTGATACACCATTACAATACAATATGCACCACAAAACCACTTCTGGCTCTGTACCTGAGTTGTCTGGATGACAGTCAGATCATTCATACGGGAGGTTCCAGCTCCCATTGCAGAACGAAGACCGGCAGTTCCAAAATCCATTCGTGAACCAAAGCAGACATTTAATTCCTCAATGTTGTTATCAGCAACGAGTTTCTTAACTATTTCCAATGTCTGAGGATTCTAGGAAAGCAAAAAACAAACATTAACAATGAAATTAAACAAATGAATAAACACCAAAATAATACATCCATCCATCCATTTTCCAACCCGCTGAATCCGAACACAGGGTCACGGGGGTCTGCTGGAGCCAATCCCAGCCAATACAGGGCACAAGGCAGGAACCAATCCCGGGCAGGGTGCCAACCCACCGCAGGACACACACAAACACACCCACACACCAAGCACACACTAGGGCCAATTTAGAATCGCCAATCCACCTAACCTGCATGTCTTTGGACTGTGGGAGGAAACCGCAGCGCCCGGAGGAAACCCACGCAGACACGAGGAGAACATGCAAACTCCACGCAGGGAGGACCCGGAAAGCAAACCCAGGTCCCCAGGTCTCCCAACTGTGAGGCAGCAGCGCTACCCACTGTGCCACCATGCCGCCCCAAAATAATACAGTACTAGGACAATTACCTAGATTGATTGGTCTGATTTGCAAATTAAAAAAAATGTTCATCATGCTACTGAATCAAATTCGCTTCGATATTTTACATTGGGGTCCTCAATCATGATTTTGTAATTAGAAGCCATTCCTTACTGATAATTAATCTTGGTATTTAAATATGCAGCTAGTTAGTGCTTTCATTCTGCCAAAAAAAATCTCTCTTCATCACTAACTTTTCCTTTTCTGAGAACATTATCCATATGTTTTGTAGACAAGAACATGTTTGTACTACTTTGTCCATGCCTCTTCTCTTTCGTTTACTTCTAAACATTTTTATTAACACAGATACTTTTATGGTGTACAGTATATAGAGGTTTAAATCGGATCAAGTTAGCAGAACTGGTGTTTTTTGTTCTTAATTTTTCATATCCTCCTCTTGGAAATTTTCTGCTCTTTAATCCAAATATTTGGTTGTTTTTTTACACCAAAATTGAATTTAACAATTGTTGAAAACATTTAGTGCCATTCTATGCCATTTTGTTTAGAATTGTGTGAAGTCATCACTTGACACGGTTTCCTAGTTTCTGGTGGTGTGGTCTCAGAGGTTGCAACCTCATCAGTTACTGGCAGGTTTTAAAATAGACACAGGCAGCCATTTTCTATCTAAGTTTATAGATAACTTTCTAAAAGACTAGTGTGATTCTTTCTTCTTTTTCTCTCAGAAGCAAGTCTGTTTAGCAACGTTTTTGAGCACAATTTTCAGATATTGTTTTTTGGCTTGTTGGTATTGCAGTTAGACCTTTGCTTTTGGTCTGTGGGCGTTTCTTATATCAAGTCTCATTTTCTGGTCCTTCTCTTTCAAAAATACGGTCTCTCCATTGGGGACAGTACAGTTTTACAGGCAGAACAAATTTTAAGTGAATTCTACACCTCGTGATTGCTGGTACATTGATTGTAATTAGACTTAAGTGGAGTATACAGTAAGGTGTATCAATCTGTCAATCGTAGCAGCAGAGAGTGCTGATAAGTTCTATGTTCTTTAGATATGCAAGCAAGAATTAAATTGTACCCTGAACATGTGACGATACCAAAACTATTACAACTACTAGTAACAGTACAAAGAGGATTTTGAGTGCAATTTCATTTCCATGGCTAGCAAAGAAGTTGTGGTTTCATTGAATTCTGCATCCTTCCAAATGCTTATTGTTCATTTGTTTTAAGCCCAATACTAGAACAAACTGAGGAACGCCATGCACCATTTTGTCTCTGAAAATTAGTGTTTTTAATAGTTATTTTGAAATAAAAAGTAAACACATTTACAACAGAATCTAATTTTTAAACATAATATAGAAGTATATCTAATAGAACATTGATGGTGTAAATGCCAAGACTGATGTTCTGGCACAGCTGGATGAACAGGCGGCCGGCCGGGTTTAACTGCAGTACCTTTATTGGCCGGGAGGAAATGGAGGGACAAGGAAGGATTGTCTCTGAGCGCTATTTAATCCTGCCACTACATGGCAGCTTCCCTCGGGTGGCGCTTTAATTCACACTCCCGGAGGGCACCTGGGGAAATGTACTCTGGGTGAGCATCCCTGTCAAAGTGTGTGGGTTTGCACTACAGGGGGCTGTAAAAAAAAGTAGACACTTAAAAAGAGGTTCCGCCTGACCCAGAAGTGATCCAGGCTGTAGTCATTTGACAAAGGAAGTACTCCTGGGTCTAGCAAAAAAGAAGCCACCCGGCCTGATACAGGTAAGCTGAGTTGGGAGGAGGTGGAAAAAGCTTGCCTGGAGGAAAGGAGAAGGATTTATTTTGGGGAGAAAGGCAGTGTTTGAAGGATCATGACCTGTACAGTGGAACCTCGGGTCACGACCGTAATTTGTTCCACTCTGGTCACAACCCGATTTAGTCGTGTCCCGAAGTAATTTCCCCCATAGGATTGTATTTAAATACAATTAATCCATTCTGGACCATACAAGCTGTATGTACATATATGTTTTTTTAAAGATTTTTAAGCACAAAAATAGTTAATAATACCATAGAATGAACAGTGTCATAGTAAACTAAATGTTTACTTACTTCTTCTGTAATGTTTACTTCTTCTGCTTGGGCTCTCTCTCTCGTGGTCTTGCGCTTGCGCTCTCTCTCGCTCGCGCTCTTGCTGCACAGGGAATGCACAGGGAGAGACTGAACATGTGCGGAAATCATCGGCGTGTACGATCCGAAAGGGAAAATGGCTTGTTCGTCACCCAAGTGTGTGGTCGTGAACAGATGCAAAAGTTTGGTGAACTTTTTGGTCGTAACCCGATTTGTACGTGGTCCGAGACGTTCGCGACCTGAGGTTCCACTGTATATGGTATTTTGGGCAAAGAAAACATCACTTATAGAAGCTTTTGACTGTGTGTCGGCACTTGTGTCTGGGACACCCCCTAGTGTTCACATTTTTTCTTTAATCAGAGAAGCTGAATCATTTCTTTGCCCACTTTGAAATGAGAGTCATAGCTCCAGATACTGCATCTCCGCTACCTTACAACAGCCATTCCCCAACTGTGCAGGAATATGAAGCGAGGCACGTGCTCACAGAGATAAACCACAGGAAGGCCGCCGGTCTTGATGGTGTGACAGGAAAGGTCCTAAATGAATGTGCAGACCATCTCTACGTGATCCACACGAAGATCTTCAATCAATCCCAGTCCAGGTACACCATCCCGCCCTGCCTGAAGTCTTCTATAGTCATCCCAGTGCCAATAAAGACCGCCATCAGTGGTTACTGTGATTATTGGCTGATAGCTCTCAAACGTATTATAATGAAGTGCTTTGAGAGTCTGGTAGTCCAAAACATTTGATCCACCCTCCACCTACCTTTGATCTGTACCAGTTCGCCTACAGATGATGCCATCACCACTGCCCTTCACACAGTACTATCTCACCTCAAACAACGGAGGAGCTATGTAAGGATGCCTTTCTTAGACATGTCCAAGGTAGACAAATTACCAAACTCTATGGCCTTGGACTTTCCCAAACCACCTGCCACTGCATGAAGGACTTTCTGACAAAACGCTTCCAGACTGATAGATTAGGCCCACACCTCTCCAATACGTACTGCGTACTACAGTAAGTCCACTTCTTTATGCTGTTTACACCCATGACTCCGTCTCGACCAGCTCTACCAATGCTATCATCAAGTTTGTGGAAGACATGACCGTGGCTGTACTCATCTCAGAAGGAGATGAGACTGCCTACAAGGATAAAGTCCAGAGACTGACAAATTGGTATTTGGAGAACAGTCTAGTTCTGAATTCTGTAAAAACGAAGAAACTCATAATAGATTTCAGGAGGAACAATGCAGAGCCCACCCCACTATACATCAATGGGGATTATATAGTAAGGGTTTCAGCTTTAAAGTTTCTGGGTATGCTGATAGATAAGAACATTTCCTGAACTACTTATACCATCACAGTAGTGAAAAAGACACAGTAGAGACTTTTTTTTTTTCTGAGAGCCCTCAGAAAATAAAACCTGCAAGAGAAAAAAGTGTTATCTTTCTATTGCTTTCTATGGAAATTGTGATGACATATGGCATTTCTGTATGGTTTGCCAGTTGCATAGCAGCAAATAGGAGAGCCCTTCAAAAGGTCATTAACACTGCCCAAAGGATTATTGGCTGCTCTCTGCCCTCACTGGAAGATCAAGATTCAGCAGTCACGGTCTAAGCTGAGTAACCAATATATTAAAAGTCGTATTCCACCTAGCAGTATGCAATATGTATCGTCTATGATAATATCTTTATTGTTGCGTTTAATAATGTGTGAGCTGAAATTATTGAGTATGTCACACACTTTACAAAAAACAATATAAAACATGCCTTAAGAGCCCACGCATTAATGGTAGCATCACTGCCTAACAATTTGTGAGTAGACAGTCAAGTCAAGTCGGGAAGCATGCACTGGTACAGTGCGTTGCCACACCTACCAGATGACAAAACAGCTCGGGACCCTGGTTGGCAACCCCCCAGGCAGACGCGCTGTCCAGTCCCACCCTCCGGAAATGACCATCTATCTGCCGCAACCAGGTGTTATGTGTGCGACCCCTTGGCCTGGTCCAGCCACTCGTGTCTCCAGCAATGAGGATCCTACAAGCCGGATTACCCTCGGGGAATCACACCACATGGCTCTAGTGCCGTAACTGACTCTCCCTCACAATGCAGGTAATGTGCCTCATTTGGTACTCCATGAGCAATCGCTCATTTGACACAAAGTCAAACCAGCGGTACCCAAGGATTTTCCTGAGACACAGTACCAAAGGAGTCCAGTCTTCGTCTCATGTCACTGGATAGCGTCCATGTCTCACAACCATATAGCAAGACAGGAAGCACCCGGACTCTAAAGACTTGGACCTTCGTCCTTTTGCATAGATTATCGGGAGCGCCACACACCCCTTTCCAGTGACCTCATGACCCCCAATGCTTTCCCAATCCGTCTACTGACTTCATGAGAAGAGTCACCAAAGACATGAATGTCACTGCCTAAGTAAGTAAACCAGTCGACAAGGTCGACACTCTCTCCGCAGACAGACACACTGCTGATGGCTGTGCCTAAGAGGTCATTAAAGTGGTAGGTGTTTCCTTAAGAGGCATTAGCTCTCTGGAAATGTGTTCTTTTCAATTGTGGTGTTTTAATTAACCTAAATTTAAGTAATTATAAATAAAAAAGGTATTATTCCCCCCCATCATGCAATATGACGGTTACAAGATTACACGAGAAGTATAAAGGATAATTTAGCTCTTTACTGACAGTTTCACGCGGTATTACAGACGGGAAGCTTATGACAGACTCTACCAAGCATGTGGGTGTCTTGACCTACGCAGTCTGCCATCTTTCATCGCCACTCTGAAAGGATTTTCACCGGACGGAAGACATAATCTTCCACCCAGCAGCTTCAAAGTGTTGGCCGTAGGTCCATCCTTATATTCTGGTTGCTCCATGTGCAGTCTCCTTCTCTTGGATCCAAACAAGGACAGGAAAGGACTCAAACCCCACCTTCAAAAATACAGGAATAGCACAATGCCTACATACAGTTCTCATTCTCCCAACAAGGAAAGAGGATGGTGTGCTGACAAAAGACAGAAATATACTAGTCTGTCTTTAGGCTGACTATTCAATTCTCCAGTTGTCTTTGGCTCTCTAGTCCTGTGCTTGGCTCGGCAATTCTAAATGCTGATGCTGTGCCCCTGTGTACCATACTTGGTCTGCCTGTATGAATGAGTCCATAACATATATATATATATATATATATATATATATACACACACACACGCACACACACACACACACACATATATAGTCACACACGTGCACATGAGAGGCAGCTAAAGGGCCTGAATAAGAGTAATTCCACGGCAGACCAGGTAATGGCGGCGTGCACTAACTCTTTCTCTTGCGAGTAGGGGGCAAAGCCCACTAGTATGTGTGTGTGTATATACTGTATATATATATATATATATATATATATATGATATGGGGTTAAGATTCATTTTTAATACTGTGACCTACACAGTCATGATAACAAAGTGTTGCCTTCATATTCATTCGGATTGCAATGAGCACACCTACAGTTGTCCATCAAAGCACCCATTTATTTTCTTACCAGTGTACAGAAATCAGAATCAAAGGGGAAACTTTGTATGCATCCAAAATTACGCATATAGGACTGTGAGATGTGGAAGGAAACTACATAATGACATTGCTAACAAACAGCAATTAAAAATCAAGGCAGGTCTCAAGTTAAGTGGCTATTTGGCTTGCCTACAATGGCAATTAAATGAACTGCTCCATAAGTTCCATAAATATCAAAATAAAAATCATTTAGTTTTTCATTGCTTTGAAGCACAAATCACTATTAATATGACATGGACTATGTTAACAGTAACACATAATTGGCGAGACACACAGTTAGTTAGCAGGATGTGTAAAACAGCATACATCATTGTTGAGTACGAATATGCATACACTAAATTTGCGTCACTCATTTGATTTTTGAATGCAAACTAATGTCCGTGTCTATAAGCCCTAAAATGTGACAATCATAGTAAAACCACCTATGTTATTATGTGTTTTGAATATTTAAATGGACAAGATTCACAGACTACAGGTAATACCAGTGCAATTAATTCTCTAATTCTGGATTTGCATACAGACTAAGCAAAAGCAAAGTCTGATCACACAAGTGAGATACTTTGAAAACAGTAAAACAAAAGATGCTTTGCAAAATCTAAATAATGGATGGATGTTACTAGATAGAAAGAGTCAGAGAATAAATGCAGAATGAATACATGGTAAGATAAAACAAGTAGTCCATGATAATACAGTTCTTTATGAAACCCCCAATATTATATCATCCCCACCTTGTGAATTTCCCCATGGGATTAATAAAGTATCTATCTATCTATCTTGTTATTACACTGGGTGAATCCACATGTCTGTCATACATTAAAATTCAAGCCCTGCATTGTATTTAGATATTTACTATAGTTCAGTAACTACTTGATGGATAAACCAGTATTTTAAAGCTGTTGTTACTGTAAGTACTTGTATGTTTTATATGATATAACAGAAAAGGCACAACACTGTTCACTTAAATAATGGGGGTGTTTGAAAAAAAAAAAGATGTTGAATGGAATTTCTGTTTTTGTAGTGGTATTGAGAGTACATATACAGTATATTATATATATATATATATACAGTGGGTACGGAAAGTATTCAGACCCCCTTTAATTTTTCACTCTGTCATATTACAGCCATTTGCTAAAATCATTCAAATTAATTTTTTCCCTCATTAATGTACACACAGCACCCCATATTGACAGACAAAAAAAAGAATTTTTGAAATTGTTGCAGATTTATTAAAAAAGAAAAACTGAAATATCACAGGTTGCTAAGTATTCAGACGCTTTGCTCAGTATTTAGTAGAAGCACCCTTTTGAGCTAATACAGCCATGAGTCTTCTTGGGAAAGATGCAACAAGTTTTTCACACCTGGATTTGGGGATCCTCTGCCATTCCTCCTTGCAGATCCTCTCCAGTTCTGTCAGGTTGGATGGTAAACGTTGGTGGACAGCCATTTTTAGGTCTCTCCAGAGATGCTCAATTGGGTTTAAGTCAGGGCTCTGGCTGGGCCATTCAAGAACAGTCACAGAGTTGTTGTGAAGCCACTCCTTCGTTATTTTAGCTGTGTGCTTAGGGCCATTGTCTTGTTGAAAGGTAAACCTTCGGCCTAGTCTGAGGTCCTTAGCACTCTGGAGAAGGTTTTTGTCCAGGATATCCCTGTACTTGGCCGCATTTATCTTTCCCTCGATTGCAACCAGTCGTCCTGTCCCTGCAGCTGAAAAACACCCCCACAGCATGATGCTGCCACCGCCATGCTTCACTGTGGGGACTGTATTGGACAAGTGAAGTGATGAGCAGTGCCTGGTTGTCTCCACACATACCGCTTAGAATTAAGGCCAAAAAGTTCTATCTTGGTCTCATCAGACCAGAGAATCTTATTTCTCACCATCTCAGAGTCCTTCAGGTGTCTTTTAGCAAACTCCATGCGGGAGTTGGCCTTAATTCTAAGCTGCAGGGACAGGATGACTGGTTGCAATCGAGGGAAAGATAAATGCGGCCAAGTACAGGGATATCCTGGACAAAAGCCTTCTCCAGAGTGCTAAGGACCTCAGACTGGGCCGAAGGTTTACCTTTCAACAAGACAATGGCCCTAAGCACACAGCTAAAATAACAAAGGTGTGGCTTCACAACAACTCTGTGACTGTTCTTGAATGGCCCAGCCAGAGCCCTGACTTAAACCCAATTGAGCATCTCTGGAGAGACCTAAAAATGGCTGTCCACCAACGTTTACCATCCAACCTGACAGAACTGGAGAGGATCTGTGTTTTAGTTTGGGAAAATGGTTCCAAGGTTTTAAGAGAAAATAAGCAGGCAGGAATCAAAGAGGAAAGGTCCAATACTTCAATTGTGTTTACTTGTTCAAATATAATATCAGTTACATACAATATAATAGCAATATACATGCAGATATAGGAATTGTACTATTGATTTACAGTAATATATATATATGACTTATACTATACTTACAGTAATATCAAAAGACCCAGAGCCATCATCCTAGACCAGTAGACTGAGGGAGCCCGCGTGTCAGTCTCGTCAGAGGATCAACTCGTGAGCCTGGTCCAATACCGGGCGGTGTGCACGTTCCCCACGGTTGAGCTTCCGAAGAAACTGAGGGCGGAACCTTCCCTTATATACTAATTGAGTGTCCTTACCCAAAATGGCTTACGTGTAAGCAGTGTATACAGAAGTGATCAGTTTCTGCACACCTTCTTCCCACGGGACATCTTATGTGTTATCTCTACTAAGCCTAAAACAACCCTTCTTAGAGACATCAAAACAACTTACAGAAAAACATCTTGCATTAATTAACCTTTCCCTAAAACATTCTGAAACCCTTTATGAGAAAGAAGTTTTGCACATTCTTTCGCTATCATCCCAAACATTCCAATCTTTGTAGCTGGTTTTGCACTGAAGCGACCAACCCCCTCTTACTCCTTTATTTCATCCCTTCTCCTGTTACAGAGAAAACCTTTTTATTACAATCGGTCCCTCGCTCAGCGCAAAATCAGCAACCTTGTCTGTCGTGCTCTATTATTAATTCGTTTTAAAACACAAAACACATAGCAATTAAATATAGTCATTAAAGCAATAATAATAATAAGCAGCACCAAAGGGTGTCCGTGTGCAACAACAGGTAAAACGTGATATCTACACAAGGTTATCATAGTGGTAACATTATATTGAAACCAATACCCATTACATATTGTATCATTACACTCAGTATTTTCAGGTTTAACCGTTAACCGTAAGCTACTGCTAAAGTTCCATATATCATGCCATATTTGCATATTATTTTTCTGTATCTGTGCTTGTAATATGTTAAAAGTGCATACAGTCCAGTTCATGAAAGTTGAGACATTTAGCCATCGAGTGTCATTGCTAGCCGTGATTATCCAATCTGAAGCGCGTTGTTCCCAGTTTACGGTTTGCTGATGAGAGACCATGGACTGAGGTAACCACCTAGCCATTTGGTCTGCCACTTTGTGAGTATGTCGTCCACATTCTCAAGCTTGTTTGCAGTTATTTCATTATCTATGGTGTTTAAAGTTCCTAGGGTGGTGCCAACCCCTCCTAAGAAAGTGTCATACCATGCCCGTTTAGCACGCTTACACTGTGGCAACAGTGGAAATGTCACTTGCCATGTAACCTTAGTCCTTTTTGCTGTCATAGAAACAAGTTTACATGTGTCAATTATTGGTTCTACGTGTGACTGTCTCGTTATGGGGGTTCTGGCCCACACGGCTATGGCAAGCATTGGTATAGTCCTGTTAATAATTTCAGTTGCATTGATCCAGCCAATGGGCCCAGTCTTATTAGAGGTGTATTCGCCTGATGTTGCATTGACCTCGCACTGTACCTTGGAGCCGTTCCAGGGCCCCATACACCAAGTTACTTTCGACGTCCAGGTAATATTTAAGTTTTCAGAGCACTCAATCAGATACCTCTGTGGTTTTACCCCCGGCACCTTCAAGTTCGAGGAGTAGATGGTGCACCCATCACCAGTCGTAATTGTAAGGACATTGCAAGACTGATTCTCCGGACACGTCGTGTTCTCCTGCCGTCTAGATTTAGTGGAAGTGTTCCACCACCATCGGACCTGAGTCGTCTCCGTTGCCTCGCCTCCTAATGTAGTGGCTCCTACTTCATTCAGAACACCCCCAATTCTGTAAAACAAGAACACAGCATGTTGCACCCACTCCTCACTCCCGTCTATAGCAGTGTTTTGCAGGAACATTTACCCATGCTTCTTCTCCATTGTATAGAACAGTTACAATCAAATCCTGTCCCATTGCGATGATTTCTGCCGAGCGGGGTGGTCCATGGGGTTGTTTAACCCACACCTTCGCCCCATTAACCAATTTAGGAGCATCTGTTGATCCAAATCCCCCCACATTCCGGCCAGTCTTAACTACTGGTGCAGTACTTTCCTGCACTTTTCCCATGTGAACTGGTATTATTAACAATTGCGCTATTCGATCTCCCTTAGTCAATTTGATTGGATCCCCCATTGAGGATTGTAACAGAACTTTGACGGTCCCTTGGTAATCTGCGTCGATTACGCCTGCTAGCACAGTGACTCCCTTTAGCGCTAGACTTGATCTTGGGCATACATGCCCGTAGTGTCCCTTCGGGATTTTCACCCCTATCCCTGTATTAATTATAGTTACTCGTTCGGTGACTGTCTCATCCTGTATCGCATAGAGATCTAAGCCTGCTGCCCCCTCATTGCCCCTAATGGGTAGTTTCGCGTCTGGATGCTCTGTCCAGATCTGTATTGGCCCGTCTGCGTCCATTTTACAGATCTGAAATTTCATCCTCTGCAACGGAGTTGAACCTGTTGCAAATGGGCGATTATTGAGCGCGCAAACCGCATCCACTAAATGCTCCTTCCAGTTTTGGAGCTTTCCCCCTCCTCTCTTACGCAGCTGAGTTTTCAATAACCCGTTAACTCGTTCCACTAACCCTGCGGCCTGCGGATGATAGGTTACATGGTATACCCACTCTACCTGTCTTTCCGCCGCCCAGCGCTTCACTTTCCATCCTGTAAAGTGCGTCCCGTTATCTGATTGAACCTGCAATGGGAGGCCATATGCCAATTCTACCTTTTGAAGGGCCAATAGGGTGGCCTCTTGGTTGGCATGTGGGCAGGGATGTACCACCAATACTCCGGAGTATGTGTCCACCACCGTGCATGCATACTCACACCCTTTGGACCTAGGCATGGGCCCAATAAAATCAATTTGCCAAATTTGTCCTGGTTCCCGCCCCCTGTTAATATGTCCCATTACTGGTTGCAATACCGGGAGCTTCTGCTGATGCTGACATGTTTCACAATTTAATCCTACCTCCCTCGCTTTGTCTATAGTTAGGGCCACCCCCCTCTCTGCTGCCCACTTTACAGTAGCAGCCGCCCCAAGGTGACCCCCCCTCTCATGCGCCCACTTTGCCATGTCTGTTCCATGTTCCATTATTGTTACTGTCGCGGTTTTGGTTTGGGCATCCGCCACCGCGTTAAAAAGAGCCTCTGCATCCGTCCCTTTTGTATGCGCGTCCACGTGCGACACCGTGATGTTAGGATTATTGGCAGCAATTTCCCAAATTTGTTCCCACATCTCTCTCCCCCAAACGTCCCTTCCTTTGATTGCCCACTTATTTTTCTTCCATGTGGGCATCCACACTCCTAGCCCGTTTGCCACGGACCATGAGTCAGTGTAGATATGACAGGGACTCAGCTTTTCCTGCTGTAATATCATCGCTACTGCCTGTAGCTCTGCCCACTGACTGCTCTTTCCTTCTCCCCTCCCTTCCAGCATTTTCCCAGTGTGAGGATTATACGCCACCGCTTTCCAGCAGCGCCGCCCCCCCACCACTCTGCAACTCCCATCGGTGAACCAGGCGTGCTGTTTTTGCTCGTCTGTCAGGGTATCGTATAACTTACCCCATTTCACCGGCGACTCCTCCTCGTGAGTCACCATTATTATTTCCTCACCTTCCTCTGGTACCTCTGCCACTTTCTCGTGTAATACAGACACACCGGTTGCGCCGGGCTTCGCCCGGTCAGCTATGTACCATTTCCATTTGATTATGGTGTTTTCTTGGGCTGCCCCAACCCTGTGAGTTTTGGGGTTGCTCATTACCCATGTCATGATCGGTATCTGCGGTCGCAAAAGGACCTCATGTCCTAGTGTCAGTTGTTCTGTGTCTATGAGTGCAAGATAACACGCCTGCAATTGTCGTTCGAACGGAGTGTAGCGTGAACATGCATCTGCTAATTTTTTAGACCAGAACCCTAAAGGTCTGCGTTTCCCACTCTGCTTTTGCCACAAGCTCCAGTTAGCATAGCACTCGGTTGAGGACACCTGCAATTCTAGAGGCCCATCCTCCACCCTTGCCAGGCTCCCTGCCTGCACTATCGCTTCCTTGGCCAGCGCGAAAGCCACCTGCGCTTCTGGTGTCCATTCGAACGTATTCTTTTTACGTGTGATCTTGTATAACGGCCCCAGAATTTGCCCCATGTGCGGTATATGGTGTCGCCAGTATCCAAATAGCCCCACAAATTTCTGCACATCCTGCTTTGTTTTTGGGGTTGCAAAGTGAACGACTTTGTTGCGTACCTTTTCCACTATCTCTCTTTCTCCCTTGTTCCACTGAATCCCCAAAAACTTAACCGTGTGAGAGGGTCCTTGTATTTTTTGTGGGTTAATTTCCCATCCCTTGCTTTTCATGTGTTCTACTAGTGAGGCTATCGCCTCTCCTACCTGCCCCTCTGTCTCCCCCTGCACCATGATGTCATCGATATAATGGGTGATTGTGAGGTCCGCTGACCTTTTCCACTCATCTAAATGTTCTGCCACCAGCCGGTGACAGATGGTTGGGGAATGTAAATACCCCTGTGGCAGGCGTGTGAAAGTGTATTGTCTCCCCAGCCATGTAAATGCAAACTGATCCTGCTTATCCTCAGGGATGGGGATTGTGAAAAAGGCATTTGCCAAGTCTATCACCCCGTAACACTTTCCCTTACTTGCCTGAATTTTTTTCTATCAATGTAATAGTGTCAGGCACCGCCGCCGTCAGGGGCGGTGTGTGCTTATTTAGTTCTCGGTAATCTACCGTCATTCGCCAAGTGCCGTCTGACTTTTTAACAGGCCAGATTGGGTTGTTCCACTTAGTGGTTGCTCCCCTCAACACTCCTACGTTCAGGTAATCTTTTATTGCAGCCTGGATTTCTTCCTGCCCTCCTGGAATCCTATACTGTTTTTGACACACTACCTTTCGGGCGATTGGGATGGGGAACGGTGGTATTTTCAATTTCCCCACTGTCACTGCTCTAACTTTCTTTGGGCCCCCAAAAGAAAATGTCCCCTCATTGGGGAGATGAAGAGTCATCCCCCGTAAAATGTCCATCCCTATTATATACTCTTTCACTGGGGTGATTAGTACGGGGTAGGGTCTCACGGGCAACTGACCAATTTGTAACATCACCGTCACCTGAGTGGCAGGGATGTCCGTTCCCCCAATCCCCTGCACTGTCAATCGTTTCCCCTTGAATTTAGATGGATTCCCATATATTAAAGTGGCCTCCGCACCCGTATCGATGAGAGCCTTTACTATTTGTTTGTTTTTAGTTTCCCAATGTATCGTTACCGGTACAAAAGGTCGAATGTCCGCATCATGCCAATTTAGAGCTCTCACCTGTGCTTGGCCCCATCCCTAACAATCTCGTGCTGCGCGTTCTAATTCTTCGACGGGATATAAAGTCCTTCCTTTATTTTTCCCTTTCCCTTTGCTCTTAGCTTTCTTCCCTCCTTTCTCATGTTTACTCTTGCGCCGGTTTTTCCCCCTGTCTTCCTCCTCCTCCTCCGAGGAGCTCTCGGAAGATGAAGAGGGGCCAATTTCATCACGCTTCTTACTCAACTTTTCCCACTCAGCAAAAGTAAGAACTTCGTCATGCTTTTTACTTAATTTTTCCCATTCAGCGAAGGTAAGAAGTGAATGTACTTCTGCCTTTGCTACTCGTTTCTTTATTCCACCAGACTTATCTATAAGTCCTTTTTTCTTTGCCCTGTCCAGGAGCACTCCTGTAGGCTGTCCATCTATCTCTTCCTTAGGGACTTTAGCATTAATTAACGCTCCCCATAACTCCTTCCTATTCACTCCCCCTGTTCTATAGGCGCTATCCCTTGATGTAGCCCCAGTGGGTTGTGTTGCAGCTGTCCCTGGCGGGGCTCCTCCCCACTCCCCCAGGTCACCTAAATCCCGTAATTTAGCTACAACTTCCCCCACTCCTGCACCTACCTCATTCAGTAAAAGAGTCATTATTATTCCTTTCAAGTTAGCAGGGGCTGTTTTTATTAGGATGGTCCTGGCTATAGATGTAAATGGGAACACATCTAACTGGTCCGCCTGGCCCGCTACCACGGCGTCCCTCATTGCCAATTCTCTAACCACTCGAATTGCCTGCTGCAAAGTCGTCCATGGTTTTACTTCAGGCCAATTCTGTGGGTGTGGATATATTTCATACGCTGCGTTCGCCGCCAGCGCCAGCAACGTGCTGTCCCCTTCTAACTTAGTCAATTCTTGTCTCATTGCTTGTTTAAAACGGGAATCGACAGCATAATCTGTAAATTCAGTACCATCCCCCTTATCCAGTGACACATGCCCGGCTCCTGCATCATGCAAGCGTACAAGCCATGTGTCTACTGGCTCATTTCGCCCTTGTGCATAACGTGATCTAAATCCTTCTCTTTCTTGTGCAGTGTAATCTTCATAAACATCTCCCCTCCTAACATTACCCTGTGCATCAGTAAAAAGTCTGCGACGTGTCACGGGTTTAGCCTGTAAAGGCAGAGGATCAATTACCAACCCTGCATCGGGTCCGTCATCATCCTCATAATCATCATCCCAAATGTTACCATCCCATTTTTCAGGATCCCACTCATGGACATTAGCTGCGGCTACAAACGCTTTAACCTTCGCAACATCCGGTCTGCGCTTCTTTTTCGCATTCACCTTGGCTATGCAAAAGGCTGCCTTTTCCGCCATCCCCTCGGCTCTCTGTACCCGCGGCAATAATACAGCTACCTGGGATTCGGCCATTGAGGCCCGCCCTAACGCATCCGCCAAGTCCATTTGCATTTTCTTAATCTCCCTTTCTTTTTCGTCTATCAGACTGTCCAGATTTTTAACCGCAGTTAGCAAAACCCACCCTCGCGTCTGCAAGCCCATTATGGGTTCCTTTGCAGACACCTGACATTTCTTAAGCGCGGCTAGCACATTCACTGGTGTTGGGGGATCCAAGCTCTGCCAATATTGTGCTAATCCCCCCCCACATCTCAATTCTCTGGCGCAGTCTTCCCATACCGTTTCCTCCCAGCCTGGGAGAGGTAAAGGAGCTGTGCCAGGGTTTTTATCCTTTTTCTTAAACATCTCTGATTTCCTTTGCCTCACTTAATAGTTCAATATTTTACCAGATTCCCCAAAATCCTGCAACCGACTACGCCAAAATGTTTTAGTTTGGGAAAATGGTTCCAAGGTTTTAAGAGAAAATAAGCAGGCAGGAATCAAAGAGGAAAGGTCCAATACTTCAATTGTGTTTACTTGTTCAAATATAATATCAGTTACATACAATATAATAGCAATATACATGCAGATATAGGAATTGTACTATTGATTTACAGTAATATATATATATGACTTATACTATACTTACAGTAATATCAAAAGACCCAGAGCCATCATCCTAGACCAGTAGACTGAGGGAGCCCGCGTGTCAGTCTCGTCAGAGGATCAACTCGTGAGCCTGGTCCAATACCGGGCGGTGTGCACGTTCCCCACGGTTGAGCTTCCGAAGAAACTGAGGGCGGAACCTTCCCTTATATACTAATTGAGTGTCCTTACCCAAAATGGCTTACGTGTAAGCAGTGTATACAGAAGTGATCAGTTTCTGCACACCTTCTTCCCACGGGACATCTTATGTGTTATCTCTACTAAGCCTAAAACAACCCTTCTTAGAGACATCAAAACAACTTACAGAAAAACATCTTGCATTAATTAACCTTTCCCTAAAACATTCTGAAACCCTTTATGAGAAAGAAGTTTTTGCACATTCTTTCGCTATCATCCCAAACATTCCAATCTTTGTAGCTGGTTTTGCACTGAAGCGACCAACCCCCTCTTACTCCTTTATTTCATCCCTTCTCCTGTTACAGAGAAAACCTTTTTATTACAATCTGCAAGGAGGAATGGCAGAGGATCCCCAAATCCAGGTGTGAAAAACTTGTTGCATCTTTCCCAATTAGACCCATGGCTGTATTAGCTCAAAAGGGTGCTTCTACTAAATACTGAGCAAAGGGTCTGAATACTTAGGACCATGTGATATTTCAGTTTTTCTTTTTTAATAAATCTGCAACAATTTCAAAAATTCTTTTTTTTGTCTGTCAATATGGGGTGCTGTGTGTACATTAATGAGGGAAAAAATTAATTTAAATGATTTTAGCAAATGGCTGCAATATGACAAAGAGTGAAAAACTGAAGGGGGTCTGAATACTTTCCGTACCCTCTGTATATTTTATATATATATATATATATATATATATATATATATATATATATATATATATACACACACACACACACACACACACAGGATGAGCCAAAATGAAGTACCACATACCACATCTCTCATGGTGATTGCATGAGGTAGAGGCAGCCGAGTGGGTAGGGATGGAGGTCCTTTGATAGGTGATCCCTTGTAGTTTTCAGTCGGCAACATATCTTTGTCTGGTCCGCATCATGCTTTCGCTGTCAAAGCTTTCTTAAAAAACAACAAATCCATCATCATTACGCAACGCGCTTTCCGAACGCACTTCAGCATTCCTCCTAATGGTGATGTCCCAAATCGGAAAACAATTCTTCAGTGGATGGCTAAATTTGGAAATACCGAATTCCAAATGTATCCCTTTTTAGATTCACCAAGTTCATATAACTTTGTCAAATCTTGCTCTTTTTGATACGATGTACTGTATTCATGACAGTCTGTCCTTATAACCCATGAGACTTTCATCGATGCTGACATCATGGTCCAGAATGTAAGCGCTCTGAAATTTTACAACAATCACCTGTTATATCTCCCAGATATTCTTCAGTTTGGGTGCTAGATAGGTATTCTCATCAAAGTCTTCGTTGTTGGTAAATTGCAGATATTTCATAATTAGTGAAAACCTACACTCAAACGTAATTTCTCAAAAGAACGGCAGCATTGGCAGCACTGTTACAGCCCGGGTGATTCTTGGTTCTAAATCTCATGTAAAACGTATCTTTACAGTTGCCCAAATGACACTCGGGACAAACGCTTTTAGAAAAGTTTTCGTGGCCCGAATAACACTCAGGTCTAACGCTACACATTTGTACTCTGGTTCTAACTTTTCCCAGTTAAGGCTGTGCAGCTCAAGCCAGTGAAGTGGCACAAAATGTACATGGCCATTTGCTCCCATAAAGGCAATCACAGTAATTTAAAAGAAAAAAAAAGTAAGCAAATGAGTATCAGAAAGGCATCAAGTATTACACTGATAATAATGGGCTAAGTGGCATCCTGATCTTCACCCATTGCTGAGGAGAAGCAGTTGATGGTGCTAAATTAAAAAAAAAAAAAAAAAACTACTAAGGAGGCCTTACGCTCCTCCCACTTTGTTCAAAAGAAGCCAACAGTATGATGCCCTTGTTTCAATGAGGTCCTGGTGCAAAAAAAAAAAAAATTAAAAAACATATGTTGATACCATTTATTCAGTTGTTTGCTGGCCTCTTACTGTTCAGCAAACACCTGTCCACATGGTGACTGTGGCTAGTGCTGATACCAGACAGGCCTAGGGTCTTGTGTTCAAGTCATACATTGTGTGTGTAGTCTGCATGTTCTTTCCACGTTACTGTGGTTTATTCCTGTAGCCAAACCACACTATTGACACATTAAGAGAAATTAAGAAGTATCCTTGAGAAGGTCTTAAATTTACATCCTTGGTCAATGTCTCAAGGTCCCATTAGACTGCTGCATGGTATGATTCATATTACCTAGCCAAAAACAAGCATCAGATAACAAACACCACCTTAAATCACATTTAGTGAGCCCTATCTTCAATGTGCTTGTGGGTGCTGTCCTCATTTCTTTCCATAGTTTTACAAACACATATAGCATTATGTCATTTCTCTAAAAGATGATAAACTTAAAAGGTTAGAAATTTCTTCCCTCCTGTTCTACTTTATACGTGGCATGACTTTCGCATTCATGTAATAAAATACAATTGCAAAAATCGTTTCCTGCTAATCTTCAAGAGTGCACGAAACCTTTCATTCCATGGTAATAAAACTTGTGCAAGTCCAATGACTAGTTACAAAAATGCTAACCATAGCCAGGATGCTCAAAGCATGAAACTTGCCACTTTTTTTTATTATTTAATGCAGTAAGGGGTTAATTTCTGGCTTTAATTTGAACCTTATGCCTCACTTATTCTGATTATTTCATGAACAAAATTATAGATGTACAAAATAAGATTTTTAAAATACATCATATGTAACAGTTAGCATAACTAGTATCCCATGACTGCTGTCACAAGGAATGTTTGTCAGGTTACGTAGGATCTTAAACATTAAACCTCATGCACCAAACGTTTATGGAAAGTATTTTGACAGCTACAAATTATTTAATGGGGCATTCTGTATTGCAGCAAATACGATCATCATCCAGACCGTTCATTTTAAAAATATACTGTGCCACTAATGGCAAGAAAGTATTTTGTGCATTTTATACTTATCGGCTCACTGACTTTAAGCTTTTTTGCTGTTAAATCTACCCGATGCTTGCCATGTCCGACCGAGTATGTGCATTAAAAAAAGGCTCGCATATACTCAAATGACATTGATTCGACTGCAAATAAAGACTTTGCCCTGGCGTGCTTAAAAAAAAAAAAAATCACACTTGATCCAACCGTGTCAGTGACCCAACTACACCAACAGTTACATACTGGATATCGTTTTAATACTGACATGACATAGCATTCTCCACCCAGCCTAAATCAAGCTTGGGGTCAGGGCAGCCGTTTCTAAATCATGCAAGTCTGCGTATACACGAATTCACTGAACGAGAAAGTATTTCGAATGATATTATGTCAACCACCAGCCCATCCCTCAAGTGAGTGCATCACACAAGCCAGCTACCTCTGTAATACAACATGCAACTTCAGAATATTAATTGAATGTTGTTTTCCTTTAATGTATGTTATGTATGACTCATCATAAATTAAATCTGGAATCAAAAACTGCAATAAATCTAAACTGATAGAGTTTGTCAATAATCGAGTAAAAGAGCCGCCACTTACTTTATCGTACTGAAGCCACTGTGTAATGGCTTCATCCAGTTGCTTATTTCCAGTGTTTGGGGTGCATTTAGCCATTATCGTAGTTTCTGACCTCTCTTAATACACAGCAAGTATTTCGGTGTTAGACGTTTCTTTAGTTAGGGAGTAAATGATCAATGACAGGAGGAGGTCGCACACGCTTCCGCCAATAACACCGCAAAAAAAGGAAGAAAGAAACTCGGAAAGCAAGGGGAGGCGAAACAACAGCTTCTAGAAGGGTGGAGCTATGCCGTGAACTTGCGCAGTAACCTGCCTTTTGTTTACCGTAATGCTCATAATATACAATATTTCTTGTAGTACGTCTATTAAACTATATATTCTGGGAACTTCGATTAAAATAGGAACTTTTAAAAATGATAAATTTTAAAATAGCGATAGTATAACAAACCACCTAATTTATAACTTGTTTCTTACTACATTAAATTTAAGCTTTTATTCTACTTCAATAATTACGGTAAAGTAATACTTGTTTGATTGGACGGACCGTTTCTTAGTTTCTGCGCCTGCATTTAATTAACCCATTCATCCGCTCTGTAGCTGATTTGATGTGTGTAGTGGTGGCAACGGGCTCAGATTAGTGGTAAGGAAAAGTGCATTTTATTGTTACAATTTTTGTTACTTTTGTCCTGGCAGGTGTTCGTAGTGGGTAGAAAACCATGGCGTTTAATCCAAAAGTGCCCGAGACTAGAAAGTTACTAAAAACTGCACTTACCACATTAAGGTATAGTATTTTTATTTAAAGAAACTGACACGATTGTAACATTTTGCAGCAGTGTACTGTTAGGTTTTTGTGAGCCGGGTCTCGTTGTCACTACAGGTTACAGGTCACAGGTCACACACCCCATAGCGCCCCGGCTGAGGTAGGCACAGGATGGTACCCCTAATGGCACAGGACGCTCATTACAATAGCCAGGGCTCATTAATAACGCAAGTGCAGTTCTCCAGGACATCCATCCATCCATTTACTAACCCGCTGAATCCGAACACAGGGTCACGGGGGTCTGCTGGAGCCAATCCCAGCCAACACAGGGCACAAGGCAGGAAACAATCCCGGGCAGGGTGCCAACCCACCGCAGGACACACACAAACACACCCACACACCAAGCACACACTAGGGCCAATTTAGAATCGCCAATCCACCTAACCTGCATGTCTTTGGACTGTGGGAGGAAACCGGAGCGCCCGGAGGAAACCCACGCAGACACGGGGAGAACATGCAAACTCCACGCAGGGAGGACCCGGGAAGCGAACCCAGGTCCCCAGATCACCCAACTGCGAGGCAGCAGCGCTACCCACTGCGCCACCGTGCCGCCCCTCTCCAGGACATGAAACGCCAAAGATTTTTCAGGACCTCGCGAACTAATATATCATGTCAAAACATGTTCACAAAAGAGAGACAGGTAGTAATAGTGGTGGACTTAGTCTGTAGAGGCATTGAAATGCAGGTTCACTCCAGCAGTAGACCCTCTTGTACGGTGTATTGTCTCCAGAAGGGTGGATCTAGATGTCATTGACTACATTGGAATGACATAAATAAAGGCAGGATGGCAGTTCTGCAGTCAAAATGGAAAGAGTTACGTACCAGGCTGAGGTATAGAATTAATAGGGTAGTCTCTGAAGATCTTCCTGTCCCACACAGCAGTACTGGCAAGACTGAGGACATTAAAATATTTAACGTGGCTCAAACCTTGGAGTAGGATAGAAAGGTATAGGTTCATTGGGACTCTTTCGGGGAAAGGATGGCACCTGTTCCGCTGTGTTGGCTTACATTTGAACAGAAATTGTAACAGTATATGTGGAAAGTGTATGAGTAAGTCAAGAGGGGGGTTTAGGACAGGACAGGCCAGGTTTAGAACTTCACATAAAGGGATGAAGAGTGGTGGAATAAAAAATATGTGTAGTAACTTCATGTGCAGCCCAAGGTTAAAGTGCTGTAAGTTAACTGTCCCACAAATTGTATTTTAATTGAATTGTTCTAATTTTTACCTTGCATATTCACCTGGTCACCTAAAAGTACTTTTGTTTTGCCTATTGAAAATAAAATTGACCCCAGATTATTAACAAAGTTTCAGATTGCATTATGAAACTGTGCATATACTGCTATTCTTAAAACTCGGTCATGCTAGTGTTTTAAGAAAGATATACAAATTATTTAAAATACAGTACCTATAAAACACATCTACCACATTTGCTTTAGAGTCGGGGGGAATCAGTAGAAGTAGGAACATATGGAACTGTTCAGTCTGTAATAGTAACATGGAAATATTATAGCACAGCGGTATATTTATCTACAACAGGCTATAAAAGAAAATAGGTTTAATCTGCAAAGATGGAAACATGAACAAAATAGTCTTAGAGTGTGACTGGTGATTTATATGATTATGTCAAATAAAAACTGAATGGTTATGATAAAATATAGAATAAATGTCTGTATATTTTGATTGTTAATCAAGTTCCAGTTATTGGTCTTTCAGTTGACCAGTGATAAAAAGTCCCAGCTACTTTTTATAGACTTGGTGTTATTATTTCCTTGGCACTTTAGAGGCTATGTTTTTAGTGATTTTTGTTACCTCATAAAACATACAGTTGCATTATCTTGGAAAGGTAGACATTTATTCATTGATTATTTTATAAAGGCATGTTGGAGTTCGCTCAAAAATGAAACCCTGGCAAAAAATAGGTAAGGTCTGGAAATTCTATAAATTTTGTACAACCAGAATTCATTCTGAAAATAATTCAAATAATTAGGAAATCACATTGATATTATATGTATATGAATATACAGAATTGACAGAAGCAAGGAATGAAATTTTTCTGTTAGCCAACAATACCATTTTTCAGTGTGCACTTTACCTTAAACATTGTTTTTAGGAATACGATATCAGGTGCAAACTTTTAAAATTAGAAAATGTCAAATTGTTTTATTATCACCGACAAAACAGTTTAACGTTTGGTTTTAAAAGAAAGATTTTTTTTATTACCTTTGCCCATAAAGTTTCTTTTTAGTGAGGTTGATTTTTTTTTCTGACTGTAATTTTTAGAAACTGTCTGTTAGTGACATAGTTGCTGCCTATTGACAGATAATGCATTATAACACTGAACCTGAAGACTGTCAGCAGGGTGGCAGTGTTCACTAGGCAATACATCCAGGCTTTACAAACCGTGTCAGATATCTTGAGTATTTTTCCAAACAACAACTGGGACCAGTGTTAACTTGGTAAGTTATACTATGACCAGATTTGTTTGCCTATTGTTTTGAATAATATGCAGGCCCAAGACTGAGTATAACAATGTCCATAAGGAACACTGCTCTGCTGGCCTTTTCAATGGTGTTTTACCTTGTTTGTTGCAGTTTGCAGTTTGATGGGGGTTTTGATTCAGCACATATCATGAGTAGCTTCTTCCAGAACAGAAATTTGGGGTAACAAATACATGTATTACATTAGGTAATTTCCAAGCATTTGTGGGCTAGTGTTGGTCATTATACATATTATTAGCTAAAATATTATAAATAATATGTACTGGAGAGACTACCCAAATTAAGTTTAAAGCACAATTTTATTTCAAGACAGTGGACAATTTTTCCTGTCACTCAAAAAAAAAGTTATTTTGCAGTAATTAATGTATTATTTCACAGTAGCATTGTATTTTAAGAATTTACTGAAAAATACAAATTCAGGGTTTGGAAAGTGGATGGATAGATAACATTGTTAGTCAAGAATGTCATTGTTAACAAGAATAAATATAACCTGAGATTATATTTTACATGAGCATTGAAATGCACATGTAAAACCAGGTTTCAAGTTGAAATTTAGTGTCACATGTGTAAACAAGGAATAAAAAGATAACACACGGACATCCGCTGGTTGACGGTTATATTTCTGATGGTGGCTAGTGCTGTTGCCTCTCACTTCCAGACTCCTAGGTTCAAATCCTAGTTACATCATTTTTTAATTACATTTGCATTTTCTTTCCCTATTCACGTGGGTTTTAACAGATTACCAAACCCCATCCCCATGTGCTCCACAAACATACATTTAGGGATTTATAAGCAAACTCCATTAAAACAGGTTGCATAACTGCATTGTTTTTAAAATGTGAAATTTCTTTACATTATTGGAAATACATAAAAAGAATTGCTTGTATCAATGTTGCTATAATGAATTGCATATTTAAAATGTTTTGTTCTCTGTGTGATCCAGAGACACTTGGGTCAGGTTGTGACAGTTAGGACATCATGCCCTGGAAGCATTTAATTGATGTGACTAAATTTGTATTTCAACATACTGGAATAACAGCCTGAAATAAACAAGGTATAACCTAGTACATTTACAACAGAGAGCTTTGAATGCTGTAGGAAAGGTGGGAGATTGGTGTTTAATGGAGAGCCATTGGTCAGTGAGGGGGCTGGACATCGGGGGGAGGGGGCACTGGTCCATGAGTGCATGACACTGGCATGTGAGAGTCAAAGATAACAATACAGTGCTTGAACCCTGGTCTCTGCTTCATGATCCCAACATGCTGCAAAATGTAAAAACAATTACTTTTTCTGCAGTCATTAAACACTTGCCTTTACTCACACACAAAGTGAAAAAGAGAGCAAAAACACTTAGAAATAGGAAGGAATTGTTGCAAAAATGCCCTACACAGCCCCTTAGCAAAAATAAAGAAAGAATTAAAGCAAAAGTTACAATTTAATTAACTGCCATGCAGAACTAACACACTACACACAGAACTGCTTATGATTCACCAGGCGAAGAAAACTTTCACATGTCAGCTCATTAGCAAGCAATCCAGCAATTTTCTACAGCTATCTATGTACAGTATACTGCTGAAACCCTCTTTATTTTTCTCTGATTCTGTCTTGCATCCTATTTAATTGCAAACATTACATGTTGTAATGCTGTTTGAATTCAGGAGTAAAAAAGTTGTGTTGTAACGGTAAATGCACTTGTGTATATGGCCCCTGGATATTGTGATGAGCACGGACTTAACAATGGAAGGTCTGTGGGAGATGAGCACTGATAAATATATTCAGGCCCAATACACTAGGTGGCAGCCTCCTTGGATTAGAATTCCCACATGGACATCCACAGGGCATGCTGGGACCAGTAGTCCTGTGGGCCACCAGACTTTTTGGGACCTTCAGGTGACCCAGAAGTACTTCCATCAGGCTATGCCCTACCACTGGAAGTACTCCAGTGTCCAAGATTAAAGAAACCATTTAACCTCATCCAGGCAAGTTGGAGTTGGGTGGGAGGAGGACAAAGCTTGCCTGGTAGATGTGGAGGAGAGAAAGAGAGAGAATTGTGGTGTGCTGTATTTATGATACTTTTGAAGCCTTTGTGTAAGGTATTTTCTAAACAAATAAACCTTTTATTATAAAGGGAATTGTTTCTGTGAGGTTCTGTTTGGAGTTTACAGTGCTGCAGTGCAACTGGTGGTCACAGCCCATACTGACCCATAGCTTGTTGTCCCATGGAGTATGTGAAGGCACCTCAGTAACCTGTAATGCAAGGCAAGCAACTGGTCTATAGAGTGAGACTCTGGTTACTCTGAATTTAAAAGAGGACTTGCAGTTTGTAAAGAATTTTGTGAAGGAGAGTGTAGAGTAGTATGATCGTCATCTGGAAGGTTGGAACTATGATTGGATAACTGAGTAGAACATAGCAAGTAAGATTAAAAATAAAATTTGCAAGAATTTGTGGAAATAACTGCCACAGGTTCAAATGCATGTACTGTATTATAATATTCACAAAGCTTTTTTTATGGCATTACAATAAAATGTTTGTCTTATGGATGTAGCCACTATTCTGTAGCTGACTTGATGTCTTCAAAATTGGCACAATGAAGTTCACAGTAAGACCTTCTGATTGAGGATCAGGTGGGAGTCACCATAGTCTACCTCTGCAAGCCAAAATGGCGAGAGCAGACAGTTTCCTTGACTTCTATTGCTTATTGACTGCTGCAAAGGCCAGTGCAAATCAGTGTAACATTAACTGGTTTTACAAATTGTACACATAATCTTGTTATCTTACTACACTGGATTGGACCTTAAATGTCTTTGATATTAGAGAACCATCATTCTCCTATTTGTTGAATTGTTGTTTGGACTCAAGGTCAAGGTAATTGTAACCAGAATTGAAAAAGTAACTATGAAATACCGTTATTTGTGAGCCTAATATACTTATGTTTAGCATAAATGCATACATTTGATAACTGAAGCCAAGCAGGCAGATCTTACAGACAGAGACCTTAATGATGGAATGAGCTATATTGAGGTATTTGAGTGCCTAACACAAACAGAGCATTGGTCAGTAGAACTTGCAAGTAGCTCTCTTAATGTGCATAATTAGACACAGATTTTCCTCACCTCGTACCCTCCAGCATGCTGGAAAAAATACTGCTCAATTTTCGAGAAATTAAACACCATTTCCGCATTATATAGATAGATAGATACTTTATTAATCCCAATGGGAAATTCACAAAATATATATAAAATCTTATTAGAGTCTCTACCTTTCAAAGACCCAAGAGGACATTGGGAGGAAGATCTCTTAATCAATATATCAGAAAAGGAGTGGAAGGTAGCAAAGCAGAGAATTCACTTGAGCTCCATATGCGCAAAGCATAGAATTATTCAACTAAAAATTATATATCGAGCTCATCTGTCTCGCTTAATACTGTCCAAAATGTTTCCAGGGCAAGATCCAACCTGCGAATGCTGCAACCAAGCTCCTGCCTCACTGGGTCACATGTTTTGGGCCTGCACCAAACTAACATCATTTTGGACCAAAATTTTTAAGTGCCTTTCAGACAGCCTTGGGGTCACAATCCCTCCTAACCCATTAACAGCTGTGTTCGGTGTTCTTCCAGACGGACTTGAAGTGGAGAAGGACAAACAAACGGTGATTGCATTCACTACACTTTTGGCACGCAGACTTACTCTCCTCTGATAAGTCAGTGGGAAACTGATGTTTTATATTATTTGAAATTGGAAAAAAATCTAATTCTCAGTTAGAGGATCTGTACAGAATTTTTTTTAAAACCTGGCAGGATCTAATCAATATTATTTTAGAATAAGAGAAATAACTGTTACCGCATTTAATTCCCTTCTCCATTTTTTATTTACCTATATATATTTCTTCCTTTCTTTTGTTTATTGTTGCCTTATTAAAAAGCCCTAAGCAATTCTCCTTTGGCTAAGCTCTCCTTCTCAGGGGTGGGGTTTGATTTGTCTTCATTTTTTTTTTGTTATAAATTGATCTATTTGTATGGAATGTTTACAATAAAATTAATAAATAAAAAAAAATAAAAAGTATTGGTCAGTGTAAAGTAGGAGTATAAAAGTCTGTCAGAGGTTCAAAGAGTCAGAAGCCAGAATAATTGTTAAATTCAAAAACCAATATCAAAATTAAATTCTCCATTCTTCAAAGGTCCAAAATGTCAGAGAAAAAAACACAATTTATATTGAGTAAACATTTTAAAACAGAATTAACTAATAATACTTACCCAATAGAGGTCTACCATTGGCAGCTTTGGCCACTGAGCCTGTGTCATGGTTTAATTGCACAGTAGTTCCCTCTCTGTTTCTTAGGTAGGTTGAATCTAAGGCTAAATAGCTGTATCTGAATCTGGCTGATGGACGTATCCTTTAGTGCAAAAGTGGAGATGTTGGCTTTGATTCCAGTGAGCCATGTTTGTATTTCACCTCTTGCCCATTTATAAGTATATGACTGGACAGAAAACACAATGCTTCATTTCAGGAGTCGGAATTCTGATCATCCAATGTGAATACCCAGAATCTGTTGATAGATGCTTGTAAGACATTGAAGATTGTCCTTATTTTTTTTACAATTGGCATCTTGTGGCTGTGGATGCAGTATATTGCCAAGAAACAGGGTGTGATCTGTGATTCTGAAACAGTTCTGCTACAAAAGAAATCATGTTATCAGATAACCTGCGAAATACACCTTATACTAAAGATTCCAACTAAACTCTTAGGTTCTTTTCTAGATGAGGAATAGAAAGAAGTCAACTTTGTAACTGCATTTGTCTAACTGTCCATGCTGTGCTACACTTATTTCACCCTAGGAAACTCTATGACAGGCTGTTCGCTGTTCTGGGGCTGTCTTTCCTTTGAAACCATCATTTCAACCCACTTTACCACTAATAGAGGGCTTCACAAGGATATTCCCTTGTGCCTTTATGGGACTGCAGTTAGACATGAAATGAGTAATTTCACCCTCGGCTCGCTAGTAAGTTAGGCAGAGACACTTGCTTTAAGCTTTTGCATCAAGGCCAATTAAAGCAAGTACAAAATGATACATACAAGCTGGGGGTGTCAAATATTCATTTCCATTAGCAACAGCAAGGCGGTGGTAAACATTCCAAAGTGACTACTTGTCTTAGTCGCAGATATGTGTTCTTGATCAAAACAAAGAGAGATTTCTTTCTAAGGAAGAGAGACAAAGATCTAAATCAAATCTAAAATCAAATCTAAAAATCTATCAAACACATGCACAAAAATTAACTATTTTACAGGATACAGTTATAGCTTCGTCCACAAATCTGACATGCAGTTCAAGGTTAGTTTCCTGGGACTCAAAACACAGAAGCAGCCTAAGAATGCAAAACATTAGCATTCCATCTCTCCCAGTATTCACTGCATTCCTGTTCATCTTGACCAAACTTAGCATCCCCTATACAGAAGGTAGTCTGCATTGCAAAGCATTTAAGCTTAGATTAGTTGGTGAAGAAGTTTATGGGGGTCTTGGATTTCAGGCAAATAAAAGAACCAAACTTGTCAGGAGCAGGTTACATGGCATTAAATATTGTTCGTTTTGATTTCCAATTTTTTCCCAATAATGCAGTTATGAGTTCTTTTATGCTGTCTGAGCAGTGGACATATTCCACTTTTGTTGAATTCCTAGTAAAAATAGGAGCCATGAAAAAGTAGAAGTAAAACTCATTACACCTTGTCACACACGTGCGAATAGGAGGAAGCTGTATTGACCAAGTGAAGGTAATTCCACGCCAGGCCAGGGGGTGGCAGGATGCGCTAAACCTTCTTCTGTTGTCTCTGCAGACCAAAAATGGGGAAAAACAGTCTGATTCAACCCTGAAGACGTTACTTCCAGTTCCAGCACCCGAATACACGTCACTTCTGGGTCCACTACGTCACTTCCTCTTGTGGCATTTAAAGCTGCCTTTTTTCCAAGAACCATCAAGGACACATCTGTCTTGATTTTCAAAACCCATTGCAGCCAGGGAAATTATACGGGTGGCTGCCCCAGACCTTTTTTTAAGTGTGTTGAGTCTGATCATTTCACAACCTATAAACAGTAGACTAAATTAGATTAGTGAATGTGAATAATTTATGTACTCTACCTCACATAGACATATTCTTTGTTTCTGTATATTCATAGTACTACACGTTATGTCGTGCACATCATACCGTCTATACTTGCTCACACGTAGTCTATATGCTTTACTTCCAGGCATACTGTATATGCGTTCTTCGCTTGTACTGAAATTTGTTGTATACATTTAGCTAGAAGGTCACAAGGAAAGATAAATTATGGTATGACTTTTCTGACTCTGTGATTTTTAATAGTAGCTGTAGAGCAATATAAACAGCCACACGGGCTTGACAAGGGATGGACGGTAAACAGAACAAGGCTTGAAGAGAGCTAATTTTGTCCAGTATCTTGTAAGGATGAAGACCTTCTAGCCTTGTGGCCATTTCTGAAACTGAAGACCACTGCACACTTATACAGTGCATCCGGAAAGTATTCACAGTGCATCACTTTTTCCACATTTTGTTATGTTACAGCCTTATTCCAAAATGGATTAAATTCATTTTTTTCCTCAGAATTCTACACACAACACCCCATAATGACAACGTGAAAAAAGTTTACTTGAGGTTTTTGCAAATTTTATTAAAAATAAAAAAACTGAGAAATCACATAAGTACATAAGTTATTCACAGCCTTTACTCAATACTTTGTCGATGCACCTCTGGCAGCAATTACAGCCTCAAGTCTTTTTGAATATGATGCCACAAGCTTGGCACACCTATCCCTGGCCAGTTTCGCCTATTCCACTTTGCAGCACCTCTCAAGCTCCATCAGGTTGGATGGGAAGCGTCGGTGCACAGCCATTTTAAGATCTCTCCAGAGATGTTCAATCGGATTCAAGTCTGGGCTCTGGCTGGGCCACTCAAGGACATTCACAGAGTTGTCCTGAAGCCACTCCTTTGATATCTTGGCTGTGTGTTTAGGGTCGTTGTCCTGCTGAAAGATGAACCGTCGCCCCAGTCTGAGGTCAAGAGCGCTCTGGAGCAGGTTTTCATCCAGGATGTCTCTGTACATTGCTGCAGTCATCTTTCCGTTTGTCCTGACTAGTCTCCCAGTCCCTGCCGCTTAAAAACATCCCCACAGCATGATGCTGCCACCACCATGCTTCACTGTAGGGATAGTATTGGCCTAGTGATGAGCGGTGCCTGGTTTCCTCCAAACGTGATACCTGGCATTCACACCAAAGAGTTCAATCTTTGTCTCATCAGACCAGAGAATTTTCTTTCTCATGGTCTGAGAGTCCTTCAGGTGCCTTTTGTCAAACTCCAGGCAGGCTGCCATGTGCCTTTTACTAAGGAGTGGCTTCCATCTGGCCACTCTACCATACAGGCCTGATTGGTGGATTGCTGCAGAGATGGTTGTCCTTCTGGAAGGTTCTCCTCTCTCCACAGAGGACCTTTGGAGCTCTAAAAGAGTGAGCATCGGGTTCTTGGTCACCTCCCTGACTAAGGCCCTTCTCCCCCGATTGCTCAGTTTAGATGGCCGGCCAGCTCTAGGAAGAGTGCTGGTGGTTTTGGACTTCTTCCACTTACGGATGATGGAGGCCACTGTGCTCATTGGGACCTTCAAAGCAGCAGAAATTTTTCTGTAACCTTCCCCAGATTTGTGCCTCGAGACAATCCTGTCTCGGAGGTCTACAGACAATTCCTTTGACTTCATGCTTGGTTTGTGCTCTGACATGAACTGTCAACTGTGGGACCTTATATAGACAGGTGTGTGCCTTTCCAAATCATGTCCAATCAGCTGAATTTACCACAGGTAGACTCCAATTAAGCTGCAGAATCATCTCAAGGATGATCAGGGGAAACAGGATGCACCTGAGCTCAATTTTGAGCTTCATGTCAAAGGCCGTGAATACTTATGTACATGTGCTTTCTCAATTTTTTTATTTTTAATAAATTTGCAAAAATCTCAAGTAAACTTTTTTCACGTTGTCATTATGGGGTGTTGTGTGTAGAATTCTGAGGGAAAAAAATAAATTTAATCCATTTTGGAATAAGGCTGTAACATAACAAAATGTGGAAAAAGTGATGCGCTGTGAATACTTTCCGGATGCACTGTAAGTGATATCTTGCTCATATCAAGAAAATATCAGATAAGGTGGGAACTCTGGTTGCAATATTTGGTGCCCTCTCTCATGGAGCAGTATATTCAGTCTGTCATGATTGAGCACACATACAGAATAATAAGTAAGCATTAGGTAACAAAAAGAACATAAGGAGAAAATGGCACTTCACCATGAAGGATGCCATCTTAAACCATTATAATCTTTTTGGTTATTTGTTAAATTGTATTTTCTATGACAACTATTTTCTATTTGATATATTACTCAGAATACACATGTAAATTAAAACTCTGGGGTAGGAGTTACCTGTAGGCCATCATGGAGGCCAGTGATTATTAGTGCTGTCTCTCAGCTCCAGATATATCTAGGTTTGCTTCCTGGCCTGACCCCCGTATCTGTGTATTTCAGTTTTCTCCAATATTATGAAGACCTAAGTATAGGTTAATTGGTAAATCAATATAGACCCAGTGTTAGTATGTTTGTCAATATGCCTACCCTGTGAATAGTTTGGATCTTATTGTTAAAAGATACAAAATAGGAGATTCATATAAATGATTGTTTAAGGCATTATACTTACGGGACACCATGATGACCACCAATAACAAGTGGAAAAAATCGCCAGAAAACTGCAAACATCAAGAGGTTTCTTTATCTATGAAGGACATCAAGATGTTTCTTTATCAAGGAAGGCTTCCAAGATGCCAACTACAACCCTAAAAACCTACAGAAATGTATTTATTTAAACTGGCCATTCCTTGCATACTACAATGATTTAGCAAATTTTTCACAAATTTTTGTTGTGGGGCAGAATGGTAAGACCAAAGCAATTTTTCAAAAAAAATCTGAACCCATAAACATTTTAGAATCAGACACATTTATTCTTTCAAACCAAGAATTTAAATATTTCTGGTCTAATGAGTCTGAATGTTATGTTTAACTTTCAATTCCAAAATATATGTGTGGAATCTATTAATAGGGCGGCACGGTGGCGCAGTGGTAGCACTGCTGCCTCGCAGTTAGGAGACCCGGGTTCGCTTCCCGGGTCCTCCCTGCATGGAGTTTGCATGTTCTCCCCGTGTCTGCGTGGGTTTCCTCCATGTGCTCCGGTTTCCTCCCACAGTCCAAAGACATGCAGGTTAGGTGGATTGGTGATTCTAAATTGGCCCTAGTGTGTGCTTGGAGTGTGGGTGTGTTTGTGTGTGTCCTGCGGTGTGTTGGCACCCTGCCCAGGATTGGTTCCCTGCCTTGTGCCCTGTGTTGGCTGGGATTGGCTCCAGCAGACCCCCGCGACCCTGTGTTCGGATTCGGCGGGTTGGAAAATGGATGGAATCTATTAATAAAGTGAAAAAGCTCTGTCATTAATTGTTGTGATTCTGGAATTTTAAACAGCAGTTTTCATTTTGGTGTTTGTCCTGTGATAATCGTTTTGTTTTCAAGGCGTTACAAAAGTTTAGATGTACTTTTCATTCATTGGCTATTTTGGTTGTGGGTCAATCAGGCACTTTGGATGAAGATTTTTGGTGTCATTGCTGTCACAAATGGGTTGGCATCCCAGCTTGGATGGATGGTATTCCTGTACCCGGCCAGGATAAAGGAATAGGGGAGCATCCTGATGAAGTTGCCTGGTGTTCTTTTCCACAGCCAGGAGACTCATTTGGACAGTCAACATAAAGAATGGACAGGCATTCTGCCCACGTTGCTTACTGCTCCCTTGATTGACCAGAAAGAGATAGTAAAGGTTTCAGAACAAGATGGATGGATGGGCGTCCCAACCAGGATGGATGCTGTTCTCTACTTCAATTAGGAGGTGGGAGTTATGGATGAACATGAAGAGACTTTCTCCAGAGAACAGCTGTTTCCCCAGTACACTAGGTGACAGTACTCCTCTGGTATGCCTCCAGTTTGGACACCACAGGGCCACATGAGAATTATAGTTTGGGGGGCAGCCCTGTTGGGATCATTAGGGGCTACCTGGGGGTTCTGTCTGGAGAGGACCTACTTGTTCTGTGATAGCTTTGCCTGACTTCCTGGGAGAAATGCTCTGGCACCAGAAATACTCCTGGGTCAGTTACAAAAGCAGCCACTCTGGCCTCCTCAGGATATCTGAGGAGGAGGAAGAGAAAACTCATCTGGGAGGAGTGGAAGAGAAAGGGAGGAGTGGAAGAGAAAGAATTTTACTTGTGGCAATTGTAATAAGAAAAAAAAACTGTCTGAGGGGGGGTTTCTGTAAAATGAAAGGTGTTTTGAACCTAAGACTTGTGTTATGGACAGTTGTGTAGAATTACTTGAAGTTACTGTTATGCAGTACCGACACATTACGGGGGTCCCATTTGATATTCTACGATCGACTATCATTGTATCTCACAATTTCAAATACTTGCACCGTTTCTTAGTGGACCACTGAGCACCAGAACATCATTGCAAAATATGGTGGTGCTAAGCATGTGTGCTTAAGTATTTTATTGTTAAAACTTCTGCATGGTATTTTGACTTTACTTTTTTTTAAAGGGACTATCTTTATTGTTTTTGTTGAATAATCTGTGAAAAGCACTCTTGAGTTGAATGTAAATGTGTAATAAGGTGCTATATAAATAAAAGTATTATTATTATTATATATTAAAACTCAGTAGTTTTTGGGTTTGCTTTGATCTCCTCATTCTTTGACCCCTGCAAAACACCTTTTGGCATTTGTTTTGTCCTTTCCATCTCCTGATCCTTCATAAAACATTCCATTTTCCTTTTCTTTTCTATTTAGATCAACAATAGTCAAAACTTCAATAAAAGCATGATTTTGATATCAACTGTACAGTATATTTCATTCACAGAGAGACAATCGGTGATAATTGGCCATTTCTGGGTACCGGTAGTTTCGATTAGGCTAGGAATGCTTGTTGAACTGGCCGTACTCACTTGCATTATATTTTGACAGCCCAAAGCCAAATGAGTAAGATTTCCTTCCCATTGATTTGCAATTAACTGTCAACTTGCATTTCCTTCCTCATACACTGGGACTGCTAGTTTTTCTCCTTTAGCAGTAGTACTTAAGGTTTGTCTTATACATGACCTTACAAGTCCACATTCCAATATTTACTTATCTTATTATATATTTAGTGGATTCTTTGCTGCAGCACATTTACTGCCTTTAGACACATTGAGATATCCACCCATTGTGTAATTTGAGCTGGGAATGCAGTTGTTTAAGGAATCTGCTTGAGAAACATTAGTCATACATTTTTTCTATCTACCAAATCTTAATCTTGCCTCATCTACCTGAAAAAAATAGGAGCAAAAAGTTTAATTTTTCAGGCAATGAGACTACTTAGTTTTGTCTTACTTAGTTATTTCTTCTCAAAGTGGAGGAACAGATTTTATACACTAAGACTATAATGTTTGAGACTTTAGTCAGTCATATTATGGAGAGTTAAGCCTAGCAGCCCAATGAATTAACCCATTTTTCCTCAGGTCGGAGTCATTCTGGCTATTGCACAAGCTACAATAAATATAATTCCATGGAGGTTTGGGGGTTTTACTTTGAAAACTACCTAGCAATTCATAAAAATGATCAGATCACATCTCCTTACATTTAGATTATCTGTGCCATACACTCTCGTCTTAGTGACCTAGACAGGGTTGAACAGGTTCCACCTTGTGTCTGAGTACCATTCTGCCATGGTTCAATCTTGCTTTATCCACAACAGTTGTGAAACCTTCTCAGCCTCTTTTGTTATGTTCTTGATGGCTCTTCTCTTAAGGGCTTCTGTTATGTTCTGCCAACTAAGGGCAGTATAGCAGAATTGCCCAGCAAATCCTCTGCATCCTATCTCTGCACCCACCTTTTGCTGTGGCACTCCTCAACCAAGCCATGATACTTCCTTTCGTATGTCTCCTTCGTCTGGTCTTCCTAGATAACTATCGGCTCAAGCATGGCCATTTGCCTGGATGACATTGACAGCAGAACTATGTCTGACCTAAAAATGATATATGGAAATCTGAGTTTTTTTCCCCAGGTTGACCACCAGCTGCCAGTCCCTGGTTGTGGTTTCCAGAATGCCTGACTGCTGTTGTTGGAGATCACATGGCTTCTCACCTGCTTTAACAAAGGACATGGTTGTTCTACTCAGGGCGGGGATTGCTTGCTCTGGATTATGGCTTTAATAATGGTGTCAGCTACTGTTCTGAACACTTTGGTTATGGTGCCAATGATAACACCCTTCTCTCAATGTTTTCAAACAGCTAAGAATGTCTTCGAGTGACCCTCTTCTTTGCAAGATGGTGATTCAGCCTTTCCCTAGCAAAATAGACTCAATGACCTTGGAAGAATGTCATTACCACCAATTATCAGGAACTTCAGGCACTGGGGTTCAGCATTTCACATCCTGCCCCAGAGAGGTTGTGGTCCCCCTACCCTGCTCATTTGGTCTTGGGCACACTGCTGACACATATCCACAGCCTCTACTGGCATGCAGCTCTTCAACTCCAGCTCTTACCACGTGCTTACCTCTTGATTTATTCTGTTAAATTATCTAGAAACTGCCCAAGCCTTCCCACCACCTGGAATCATCTTGTTTAAGTGCAGCATGTGTTCTCCACTTTCTTCTAGTCCTCAACACAATTCCCACCTGACAGGCCTTGGGATCAGTGGACACGTCCCTGTACTAGGTGACCATAAACTAACAACCTTCCTTATATTATTTACAATGTAACTAATGTATTAATTTAATTAAATTAATTTGTTACAAGATGTCATGGTGGCACAGTGGTAGCACTGCTGCCTTGCAGTAAGTAGACATGTACTGGGTGCTCCCCTGCATGTTCTCACAGTCCACATGGGTATCCTTCTGGTGTTCCCAGTTGCCTCTCACAGTCCAAAGACATGCAGATTAGGTCATCTTGTGATGCTAAATTGGCTCTAGGGTGTGTGTGTGTGAGCACCCTGCAATTTGCTGGTGCCCTGACCAGAGATTGTTCTTGCCTTGCCCCTGTTGCTCACTCTAGGTAAGCAGGTTTAAAATATGGATTGATGGATGGATCTGTTGCAGTGTTTGATTCCAGATTTTTTATGATTAGTCATAAATACATACATTGAAGGAAAACAACATTCAACTAATATTCTGAAACTGAAGTTTTCATTACAGAGTTTGCAATGAGGCATGGTCTACCCAGGCAGCACACTCCTCTATACGCTCACATTAGACCAACTCAGAGTTGTCATTTAACCTAACATGCATATCTTTGGTACAGTATGTAAGAGGCAGAAGAGTACCTATAAAAATCCATGTAGACATGTACAGATCATGCAAACTAAACCTATACAAATCCTGACAATATAAAGTCCTTGTGTTAGGAAAACAACAGGCGCTGTCAACTGAATAATATGTTCTTATGCAAGAGCCAAGAATAAATACCTGCCTGGGGCAGTTTTAGAAGTCTGTGAGTCATCAACATCTCCTTTAGCATACAAGTGAATGGACATCAGAGGAGACCCAACCCAGTAGAGGGTTGCACAAGTGTTTTTTACTGTTGGTGGAGAAATCGGGTGTTCTTCACAGCATATAGTGGTCTCAGGTTAGGTCTATAATACTATCCCTTTTCTGAAAGTCAGTTTTTAAAAGTAAGTATGGATTGTTATTAGACAGATTCATACTGTTAAAATGTGTGCTGCATGCCATCTAGTGATGAGATAAACAATTTACACTAAACTGACTTACCAGCGATTGCCCACCTATATTGAAGTCTCAACAATATGATATTGAAGAAAGTCTGCGGTGTTTTCAGTGCATAAATTCAAATAAAATATTGTGGTAAGGCATCATATTTGCTGATAAAATCAGAATACAGGATCATCTGTAACTGGAAAACAATTTGGAGAGTTGCATATCATCCATGTTTTCCAGTGACAAATGATAAGCCCCTGTTAGCATAATAAACACATTCTCTCCCTGTGACATGCTGTTTTTGATAAGAGCATATTCTGTTGATATGGGTCTTCCGTTGCCACCAAATTCAAAACTCTCATTTGCATTTACAAACATTTTGCACTATGCCTTTCTTAGGGTTATATCTTGTTTTATAGTGTTTTAAATTTTTTGTGAGTGCTCTCATTTTTTCTTACAAATTTTTTCTTTGTTCAATTTTTTGTGTTACTTGACCTCTTTCCTCACCTCTGTGCAATTAGGGCCTTAAATATAGGTTTAACATATATATATAGATAGTTATTTAAACATAGATGCTTACTTATATACACCAATCAGCATATCATTAAAACCACCTGCCTAATACTGTGTAAACCCCAGTGGTGCCAAAAATGCCAAAACAGCTCTGACCTGCTGAGTCACCAGACTCCACAAGAACCTGTGAAGTTCTCTTGTGGTATCTGGTATGAAGGTGTTAACAGCAGATCCTTTTAAGTCCTGTAAATTGTAAGGTGAGGCTTCCATGGATTGGACTTGCTTTTCCAACATATCCTACAGATGCTCATTGGATGAGCTGTTTGTCATGTTCTTCAAAACAACATGAACGGTTTTTGTGGGGTGGTAGGATACATTATCCCGCTGAAGAGGCCACAGCCATCAGGGAATACTATTGCCATGAAGGGCGTGCATCGTGGTCTGCAACTGTCTTTAGTTAGGTGTACATGGAAAAGTAACATCCACATGACTTCTGGAACAAAGGTTTCTCAGCAGCATATTGGCCAGAGCTTTGCATTTGCCTCTGTTCCCATAGGTGCATCCTGCTGTCATCTCTTATCCAGGAAAATGATGCACACATCATCTAAATGAAAATGTCGGTTCATTAGACCAGGCACCCATCTTCCATTGCTCCCACTGGTCCAGTTTTGACACTCGTGCTAATTGTAGGCACTTTTGGCAAGAGGACAAGGGGTCAGCATGGGCACTCTGACCCAGTTGGTGACTCAACGGAGCCCCATATGCAGCAAGCTGCAATGCAAAAGTGTGTTTGACACCATTCATTTCCTGGTCAACATTTGTTTTTCAAGCTCATCTGTTGGATCAAGACAGACAGGTTAGCCTTTGCCTCCACACGTCCATTGATGAGACTTGGGTGGCCATGACCCCATCACTGGTTCATTGGTTGTCCTTCCTTGGACCACTTTATGTAGCGTTTAACCCCTGCATTCTGAGATCACCCCATAGCACAAGCAATTTTGGAGATGCTATGACCCAGTCATCTCATCACAATTTGGCCCAAATCAAATTTGCTCAAATCCTTACACTTGCCTGTTTTATCCTGCTTCGAACACATCACCTTTACAACTGACTGTTGTAGCAGTAGAGGTCTGATCCACCTCTTGAACCCTCAGGTACCACTCCAAACACCAGGTAGAAGTCCAAGACTCTTTTATTTTACAATAATCACGTGCACAAAGCACCCTCCACTCCACACTACTCATACGAACACAAACCAATCACAATACTCTCTCTCCTCCGCTCCCAGACACTTAGCCACCCTACCTCCCAGCTCAGCTCAATGTCTGGGCTTTCCCAGAGTCCTTTATACCCCCTGACCCAGAGGTGTTTCTGTTCCATTACCCACAAGTCCTTATTCCTTCCAGGTCAGGGTAAACCGTCCTTATCTTCAACCCGGGAGCACGTCGTTTCTTCCTGTCATGGGAGTATGATGCACTTCCGGGTTATAGGGCATATATGAGTCCACGAGCCTCCCTACAGCGACTCCAGTGGTCCCCAAGGTATCCAGCAGGGCTGTGCATAAAAAACTACATAGTCCATGAGGCCCTACTGGAATTCGGGGCCGTCCATGCTGTCGGGAGAGCTCCTCCTGGCGGCCTGGGGGTGAGGGCCGGAAACTCTCGCCGGCCATCCATCACACTGTTCACTTGCTGCCTAATATAGCTCATCCCTTAACAGGCACCATTGTAATGAGATAATCTATGTTATTCACTTACCTGTCAGTAGTTTTAATGTTATTCTGATATTTTGTAAGTGCCACAGAGAAAGAACAAGCATCCCGGCCGGGATGGAGGATGATTTCTTGCCCAGACCGGAACATCTTACATTCTTCATTCCTGGGGAGAGAGAAGTATAATGGATGGACTGGGTGAACTTGGATGCCAGGAGCAGCTCATTCACCAACACAACAGGTGGCAGTGTTCCTGTGGACTGAATTCAATTAGGACACCTGCAGGTTGGCATGGGAGGTGGAGTGCAGACATGCAGCTCTGTCGGGGTCCTGGGGTGCCTCCTCTGTGTTCTGCCAGGGAATGACTACCCTGAATTGCACATGATCTGAAAGTGCTCTGGATGACCAATACCATGACACTGGAAGCAGACCATGGTCCAATTTAAAAGAAGCCCACAGCCTCATCTCATAGTGTCAGAGTCAGGAGGCAGTGGGTGACATTCCCCTGGAGGGTAAAAGGAGAGAAAAGAATCCTATGATTCTGTGATTATTGGCTGTGTTCATTGTTGGAAGTTGTTGACGAAAAATGAAAGTCTTTTATTTGAACCCAGGGTTGTGTTGGATGTGTAAATGCCACATGGGTTGAACAGGCAGAAGAGGGGATGGTTCCTTATCCGGACGGGAGGCTCCTATCAAAGAGATAAGCATCCCGGCCAGGGGTAAGAAAGGTTCCAGACCCAGAAGTGATGGCTAGATGGGAAGGATGGACAGTCCCACCAGAAGATGTCTCTGGGGACTGTTTATTCCCCCAGGACGTACAATGGCCAGTTGGCCCTGGATATCGTTACACAGTAGGCATGCTGGGAGATGTAGTCCCGTCAGAAAAAACCTGCTGGGGTCCATGGGTGCCACAAGAGGGTGCTGCAGGGAGATGTACTCCCTGTTATGTTGGACTTCATATGACCCGGGCAGCCAGCCCTGGCACTGGAAGTACTCCTGGGTCCACATAAAAGGGACCCTTATATAAAGGCGAGTCGGAGCTTGCAGAATGGAGAGTAACACTTGACTGGAGGAGGGTAGTGCAGTAATGAGAGGAATTGTGAGGTATTGTGGAGAGAAAGAGAGAACTTGTGTCAACTTTGGAGGTATTGTGTTTAGTAAAAATACCCGTTATTTGAACCCGGACTCTATGTGTATCCATGTTTGGGGCTCGCTGGTTGCCTGGTTCCATCACAGGTGACATTGTGAATGTGTTTTGGGGCTCATGGAGCTCCGTTGTGGTTACATTATATACATGCACACATACCCACCTCTTGGTTCTCTGCAAGAGGTCTGACCTCTAGCTTATGATGTCCACCTCCCTTTTCATTTTCCCCATGATGTTACAAGTGTTTGGATCCTTTGTTGGAATCTCACTGTCTTTGGCCTTTTCTTTTTTGGATTGTTTATGATTTTGTATCTTTGCAATTTTTTTCTGAATGTTATACATTTTCCAGAGATTTATTTATTTTTTTAAGTTCTGAAACTAGTTTAACAAAGTTTTAGCCTTCATATTGTGCTTTTACTTTGATTTGGGATTAGTTATTTATTCATAATGTTCTGTCTTACCATCAACGTGACTGCTGACTAACCTGTTGCTTGTCCAAGTTTATGGATAACCTCTGTAAACATATCCATTACTTTCCAGTTAGTTTGATCTTCGAGCAGTCAGGAATCTTGCTTTGTGTCTTTGACAATAAAATTTGGCCAAGGTATTTAGCATTGGTATTTAGATTCTATAAAAGTACTTACTGTGTGGTATTTACCCCAGCTAGTCTTCTAGTTATTGTTTAGTCCTTCAACTCCTGGTACTGCTCTTAAATTTTCCTTGGGGTCTGCCAGTTTTCTGTGGCAGATCAAATTTCACTTTTTGTTTGTGATTTTGCTTTCTTCATTTGAATTATTTTGAGTTTTTAGTAAATATACTTTATTATAAACATTATTGTTTTTTGCTTTCATTAGGGCCAGGGATTTTACGGTTCCCCTCTCCCCTTTAATAATTAATTGACTTGACTTTAAGGGTGCAGGCCATAACCCTGAATTTGAGTTTCAGAGGGAGTCCTTTTTGAATTGAGGCCTTTTTTGAGTTTCATGGGCCAGAATCCATTAACGGCCTTGGTATTATTCCTGATATGTCATTACAAATATTTCCCAAAATTCACGTCTATTCAAATTCAATCTAATTATTACCATTCATGCATAATAACCCTCTCAAATTAAAACCCCACTCGAAAAGCAGTGGAAATAAAATACTTGTACCAGTTCCAGTTGTACTAGTCTGTAATTCTATTATGTGTGCACTTTTGTTTTTAATAATAGACATGTCTTGGAATAAGACACTGTCACACATTTGAAAATGTTAAAACAAATCATTGTCAAGACTGAAGTTTTGTAATTTGAAACACACAATGAGTTAATAGTTATATGAAGGGCCAGATTATTAAAGTATTCTGTAGATGTCACTGTAAACTACATTTTGACCTTCCAGGTAACATTTCAAAACAAGAACAGCATAAAAAAATACTAAAAATACTATCTGACATTTCCTACAGAGCTGAATCTTCTGCAAGAGTAAGTTATTTTATTTTCAATCACTTGTAAAGCACAGGGATTTTCAAAGTAATAAAGCCGCTAATGCAGTTCCTCTCACACAAGCCAGATCGACAGATGAAGCAATGAGCACCCAGCCACCTGCTTGACAGCTCCTCTTATAAAGTGTTGTATCAATGTGCTACAGGCTTTGTTCCCTATTATAGGTAATTCTTTTTTTTTCCGCTTTGCAGCTTGCTGACCTCTTCTTGTTACTGTTCAGACATTTTTGTCCAGTTAAGTATTGACCCACCCAGTGAATGTTAATAGATTTGTCACCATGTTAAAATCAATTGTTACAGCAGAAACCTTATTCAAGCTGCCCTTCAATAACCACTTTGAAAGCCTTAAATGAAGGTTTGATAATCATAATCCTGACAAGCTCCAAAATTCTGAAGCCTTCAGCACGATGACATAGTGATAAAGTGACTAGTGTCACTGCCTCTCAGCTCTAGGGCACTAGGACACTAGGTTCAAATCCTAGCCCATATTATTACATACATATTATTTCTTGGTACTCCCATCCCAAAGATGTATAGCTTAGGCAGACTGGTGACTACAAAAAAATGGATGTATATATGATACACCTTACAATGGACTTCTGCCCTGTTCCTGATGTACTCTCTATGCTGCCAGGATAGGCCCGAGCTCAATGCAACCCTAAATTGGATTAACAGTGTTCTGGAAATCAGTGAAGGAACGAGAGAGCTCTGAGCATGTGAGGATGGCTTGGCTGAGTACAGAAGACTTAGCTACTCCTAAAAAGAGCAATGGACAACTGTAAATGTGTTGTGCAGTAGTTTTCAACCAAAGTGCCACAAAAATAGTTCAGGGGTGCTGCAGAATCGCATGTTAATAAATTAAAGCCAGTGTTGTTTCATTTTTACTTTTTCCTATGAATGGTACTGGTGCATGAGACTGTGTTTTTTGGGTGCGTGCTGGAAGAGGGCAAAGCAAAATCAAAGTTGAGGCAAGATTAGAAAGATAATATGTCTGTTATTATGGCATGTTGGGAGCTGGAGGTTAGCTGGAGAAAATAGTATGTCACGTAATACTCAGCAAAATGTAATCTATTAACTGTATAATAAAGGTGTTTTAGTTACTATCTGGAAGTCTGGCTTATAAGCAGAATGGGACCCCAAATCTACTCCCAGCATCCAATCACCGAGGTGGAGGTTCTGCTGCTTACCCACTTCTGTTTGTGTCGATGCCAATACACAGCTCTGCCTCTGTGTGTGGGAATATATAAATCAATGCTTGGTTCAGTGAAAGGATTTGTCTGTTTATTGGAGAAAGAAAATAGTCACATTATAACAACATATTGCTTTCAACATCATGAAGTGCTGGTTGGGAAAACACTCAACAATGACTTGAAAATTCTACTAGACGCAAATTAAAAATGGTTAAGTACAGTATACAAAAAGTATACTCTCAAGTAACAGCTCTTTGCAAGACATTAGGACAAAGCAACTTAATCTTCTCTTCACCAGGAAGCAAGATGGGTATCTAAAAAAGACAAAGTCTTGCCATGAGTCTTTGAACTGAAGAAACTGAAGGGAACTTGCAGATGATACTTGGATTGCAACAATTTCATACTTAATTGATATATTTAAATATTTAAACAAGATTAATTCCAACTATAATTGTTGGGGTGTATGGAAAGGCACCCTGACAGGGAATGAGGCCATAACAGAAGATGTGAAAGGACAGGCATCCAAGTCCGGTTGGTTGCTGGTACCATTCCTGGTCAAAAGGTCATACTGGAAGGACATAGGCAGGCAGCTTCCTTGGGCTACGTATTCCCTTTATACAGAGGGTGGCAGCATGCCTCTGGTGGAACTCCCATTGGAACACCTGCAGGGCATATACATGGATAACACCAGGGGAGCTGTAGGGGAACGATATTTCTACTTTGAGGGACTTCCACCTGGGCTGGAAGTGCTTCTGATGTGCAATGCTTTGGTACCAGTAGTACTCCTGGGTCAGGCATAAAATACTCCACATCCTCTGCATCAGAGAATCAGAGTTGGGAGGAAGTGGATGACACTCGATGAAGACTGGTGCAAGGGGATGCAAGGAGACCAATTGTGCAGGACTGATTTAATTTGCAAAGGAATTATTGTACATTAAACATTTTATTTTACCGGAAATTGTGTTTGGCTGAGTTGTGCCTGGTGTTTGGGGCTCTGGGCAACTTCCTGGTGGCAAAATGGAAGAGAAATATCTTTATATTACATATACTTAATATGAACACAGTGGAACCTTGGGTCACGAACGTCTCGGGACCACGTACAAATCGGGGTATTGACCAAAAAGTTCACAAAACTTTTGCATCTGTTCATGACCACATACTCGGGGTGACGAACAAGCCAGTTTCCCTTCCAGTTTGTACGCGCCGATGATTTCCCGCACATGTTCAGGTCTCTCCCTGTGCAGCGAGCGAGCGAGAGAGAAAGCGAGCGAGCGTATATACAGTATATTTACATACAGCTCGTACGGTCCAGAACGGATTAATTGTATTTACATACAATCCTATGGGGGAAATTAGTTTGGGTCATGACCAAATCGGGTTGTGACCAGAGTTTTGGAACGAATTACGGTCGTGACCCGAGGTTCCACTGTATCTACAGCCACATGCAAGTTTAAAATTTAAAATCTGTATTTGGACACATTTGTTGGTACCCTTAGATCTGATTGAAAAAGTGCAGCATGCCTCCTGAAAAGTAATTAAATTGAAAGCAATTGTTCCATGTACACCTGCATGCTTTTGATATGTCATCAAGTAAAACAAAGCAAGTGTGAAAAGAGGTAAAGTATTGCTTATTCTACAAAAACATTCTAAAATGGCCTGGAGTCTTTTGTTGGTATGCCTAGACATTATTGACAAGCATGTTAAATGCAAAGGCTGTAAGACCATCTCAAAGCAGCTTGATGTTTCTGTGACAACAGTTGCAAATATCAATAAGAGGTTTAAGGTCCATAGGACTGTAGCCAACCTCCGTAGACACAGTTGCAAAAGGAATATCGATCCCAAGAAAGGGCAGAAGTATAGTAGGAATGGCAGACAAAAAGCCAAGGACAACTTCCAAAGAGGTACAACCTTAACTCCAAGGTGAAAGTCCATCAGTGTCTGATCTCACCTTCTGTCGTTTTTTAAGTGACAGTGGGCTCAATGGAAGAAGATCCAGGAAGACTCCACTGTTGAAAGAAAAACATAAAAAAGCCAGACTGGAATTTGCTAAAATACATATTGATATAATGCTTCTGTGAGAATGTCCTGTGGACAGATAACACAAAACTGGAGGCCTTTGGCAAGTCACATTACCTCTGAAAAAATAAAGCTTTCAAAGAAAAGAACACTATGCCTACTGTGAAACATGGAGGGGGATCGATTATATTGTGGAGTTGCTCTGCTGCATCTGACATGGGGCGCCTTCAGTCTCTGCAAAGATCAATAAAATCTCAAGACTATCAAGATATTCTGGAGCAAAATGTACTGATCCATGTCAGAAAGCTCTGTCTCAGTCAGAGGTCATGGATCCTCCAAAAGGATAATGACCCAAACCACCAGTTAAAAGTACCCAAGAATGGCTAAGAACAAAACATTGAGTTATTCTGAAGTGGCCTTTTATGATTCCTGATTTGAATCCTATCAAGCATCTATGGAAAGAACTGAAACATTCAGTCTGGAGAAGACATCCTTCAAACTGGACACAGCGAGAGCAGTTTGCTCAGGAAGAGTCGGCCAAACTACCTGCTGACAGGTGCAAAATCCTTATTGAGAGCTACAGGAAGTGCTGATTTGCAGTGGTGAACACTAAAGGTCATGCGACAAAATATTAGGTTAAGGATCCCATCATTTTTGTCCATTCCATTTTCACTTGTGTTAATATTTGAAATTGTCAGTTGAATCAAAACTCTAAACAGTCTGCCTTTTGTTAAATATACTTTTGTGAAATATAGAATAAACAAGGATGGCTGCCAATTACTTTTGTCAGTTTTAAGTTATTTCTGACACAATTGTCGATTCTTCATTTTTCATGTAGGTGTATCAAAAAATTTGTCCACATCTGTACATTATTATTAACTTGAAGTTATCTAAATGGCACGGCTGTTGGGGTTTTAATAAATTGAAATATTTCTGATTGTCCTATCAGGAGTACTGCTTTTTTAAAAGTTTCATTGGGAAAACTGAGAAAATGTCAAAGCTGTTTTTTTAAAAGTCAGTTACTGGTATTTACAATTCAATTGGAGTAATCAACACACATGCATTTAATAGCAAATTCCATATTGTGATTTCTGTTTATTTGTAAAATGCTATAATGAAAACCTGAATTTAAGGCACAAAAACTCTTAACTTTTGATTTTAAAACAGTGGTGTTATTATTCCCTTGTACAAAAATGTTGAGTTTATTTTAATCCTAGCTTGTCTTTTGCCATCTCCATTAAATCCTACATAGTAGGTCAGCTTAGTAGTGAAACAAGGAAAATTGAGAGTGATTGAACATTAAGTAGTTGTAAATGAAAATAAAATTAATTCTTATTTTACATGTAACAAAGAGAACAGAAAAAATGGGCCATAGATTGCTGATATTGGTTATGACAGATTGCTTCTTTCCTTATCTCATATTTTTTACTTAACTGTGTATACCCAGGCTAAATAAGAAAAATAATGTATTGTTCTATATATACAGTATTTGTATTCTCACACTCAGACAAGTACAAGAAATGTACATTAAAGTTTAAGCAACATATTGGGCCAGTGCCATAAGTTTCTGCCTTTCCACATCACTCAGAAAGGCTGCCTTGTGAGAATACTGTGTTACGCTTTTGTTACCTGTTGCAATTTATGTCACTATGCTTATTCAGCACAAAGTACCAAGGGATTACTACAGGCTTAAAATGAGATCCCTGGCTTACAGTAAATGCATCAGCTATGTCACTCCTTAACTTGCTCAATTACACCATTTTTCTACCTGATAACAAATCATCTTTAGAATTTACAGTAGGTACTAACTAAACAAATCTGAAAACTGAGTCATCAGAGATTTCCTGCTGTCTCTACTTGCATACACACTGTAAAATGAAAATAAAAAGAAAATAAATAGGCCTGGTGTTCCAACAAGGAATGTCTGTGTGATGATAGTTTAAATGGAGCAATCCTGTTCACAAAATATTCATGTGAATAATTTAGATCCATTGTTTTTGATGGAAGAATCACTGAAGTCAACACCACAGTATGTCCTTGCCTGATTCCTGGTCAAGCCTGTAGTCTACTTCCTGGAGACATGCTCTTTTAAGCTCCAGGGGCCAGAGGGCTGGAATCAAGTTAGAGCAGAGATGAAGTCAGGTTGTCTTTAGGGGAGACACCTTCGTGCCTGAGGACTGCAGCAGATTAATCTTCAAAAGACACTCCACATTCTTGTGTGCTTCACACCTGTTAGACATCAGAGACATTCTAAAACTGGCATTTTTTGCTACCTTAATGTCCATCTAATTAACACTCTGTGAACATTCATTCATGTTGGTCATCTACTGTGGAACTATTAAATGCACTTCAATCACAAGATTTAAATCATACCTGAAGATGTACCTCATCTATCTTTCAATTTTAGGTCTCCTTTCTGTAATCCATTGTTTTATAACTTGACGCTGCTATAATAATGAAGACCTGCTGTTAATTATTAAGTCTCAGGGATGCTATCAATTTATACTGTAGATTGACTCCTATATGCTCTCAAAATAAGGTGTTGTTTTATTTGATTTGATTCCAGAATAAAAAAATACCTAGAACTGAACACTTGCCGATGACTTATTATGCATTAAATTAATCTATTAATCTAAAAATCTTGTTGAAACTCACTGGATGTTTTGGGGTTGCTTCAGCTATTATGGCATTGGTTGCTTGCACCCGGTCAAGGGCATGATGCGCTCACCACAGTACATAGGACTACTCTGCAGAAAAGTTGTTCTAGAACTAAATAAGGTTATTTCCTGATGGATCCGATGTTATTCAACAAGATCTGGCACCGTTTCACACATCGAAACAAGTGAAAAACAATTTCAATGAGAATCAAATGAACATACTGGAGTGGCCTGGAAACTCTCTTGATATAAACCCAATTGATAACTTGTGGTCTATCTGTAAGTATCGACTTCATGGAATGGACTGCAAAACCATGGAGAAGATGATTCAGGTCCTAATTCAAGTTTGGCACAGCGACCCCAAAATCCTTCAAGACTGTTCAAAATTGGTGGATTCCATGCCAGATCGCATCCAGATGCTTCTCAAGAGTCAAGAAGGTCATATCATGTACTGATGTAAGTATATAAATATTATTCATAATAAAAAATTGAGCAACACTTATTAATGTTGTTTTCACAGTTTGCTTCAATTAATTTGCAAATAGCATCTTTTTTTCCTATCTGCACACAGTGCTCCTGCTCTAATCACTCACTGCCTCTGCTTGAAGTGATAGGTCGGTCAGGCTTGCTTTAATCAATTTAGATCCTGCCTAAAAGAACTGGCCTGTATGTATGCTAACCCAATTAGACTCACAAATAACAATTGTCAAATAGTTATTTTTCAATTCTGGTTACACTGGCAAAGACTAGAAGACTTTAAAAATTGTACTGATCTTGCAAATGTAAGAGACCTGGAACACAATGACAGATTGTCCTCTAGTTGGACTTCAATAATTGGAGCACATATAACAGAAGATTGCACATTAACAGATCTACACGATGATTTGCAGAGTCCTGACTTTCCAAACCTGGGATCTCATAGAATTTCTTACAAACAAAAACTGGTATGTGACAGCCAAGTTCAACTTGCTGCCAAAGACATTGTGTGTTGTTTCGTAGTAAAAAACTGAAAAGAAAATATATCATTCAGGAGAAAGAAGCTCTCTTCTTTACCACCATTTTATTTAAATTATTCCATTCTTCTTTTATTAGCTGTTGGTCTTTCTCTTGTGACATCTAGATATATTGTATATAAAAAACATGCTAATTCCATCATACTACAAGATTTAGAGTTGTAAATATTAAATGTGCAGATAGATAGATAGATAGATAGATAGATAGATAGATAGATAGATAGATAGATAGATAGATAGATAGATAGATAGATAGATAGATAGATAGATAGATAGATAGATAGATAGATAGATAGATAGATACTTTATTAATCCCCAAGGGGAAATTCACATACTCCAGCAGCAACAATATTAATTAAAGAGTGATAAAAATGCAGTGCAAGTTAAAAAGTGCAAGGTGGAGAGTGCGAGGCAGGTATAACAGTCAATAACTTTGTATAATGTTAACATATACCCCCCGTGGAATTGAAGAGTCACATAGTGTGGGGGAGGAACGATCTCCTCAGTCTGTCAGTGGAATAGGACATTGACAGCAGTCTGTCGCTGAAGCTGCTCCTCTGTCACTGTTCAGCGGATGCAGTGGATTCTCCATGATTGACAGGAGCCTGCTCAGCGTCCGTCGTTCTGCCACAGATGTCAAACTGCCCAGCCTACAATAGATGTGCCTACAATAGATCCTGCCTTCCTCACCAGTTTGTCCAGGCGTGAGGCGTCCCTCTTCTTTTTGCTGCCTCCCCAGCACACCACCGCGTAGAAGAGGGCGCTCGCCACAACCGTCTGATAGAACATCTGCAGCATCTTATTGCAGATGTTGAAAGACGCCAGCCTTCTAAGGAAGTATAGTCAGCTCTTTCCTCCCTTGCACAGAGCATCAGTATTGGCAGTCCAGTCCAGTTTATCATCCAGCTGCACTCCCAGGTATTTATAGGTCTGTACCTTCTGCACACAGTCACCTCTGATAATCACGGGGTCCGTGAGGGACCTGTCGCCTCAGGTGGTGAAGCAGCAGCCGCTCCATGGTCTTCATCACATGTGACGTCAGGGCGACAGGCCTGAAGTCATTCAGCTCACTAGGACGTGATACCTTTGGGACTGGGGTGATGCAAGATGTTTTCCAAAGCCTCGGGACTCTCCCCTGTTCTAGGCTCAGATTGAAGATGTGATGTAGAGGACTCCCCAGCTCCAACGCACAGGCCTTCAGCAGTCGTGGCAATACTCCATCTGGACCCACTGCTTTGCTGGCACGAAGTCTCCTCAGTTCTCTGCTTACCTGGGCTGCTGTAATTGTGGGTGGAGGAAAACTCTCTCCTATGCTGGTATCAGCAGAAAGATGGGTGGAGGATGCAGTACTCTGAGGTGAGAGTGAGAGTGGGTTAGGGTGGTCAAACCTGTTAAAGAAGTTGTTCCTTAGGTTTGCTTTCTCCCTGTCTCTCTCGATGGTGTTACCCCGCTTTGAGCTGCAGCCAGTGATGATCTTCATTCTATCCCACACTTCCTTCATGCTGTTATTCTGCAACTATTGCTCCAGCTTTCTCCTGTACTGCTACTTCGCTGCCCTGAGCTGGAATCGGAGTTCCTTCTGCACGCACTTGAGCTCATGCTGATCACTGCCTTTAAAAGCCCTTTTCTTCTGGTTCAAAAGGCCCTTGATGTCACTTGTAATCCATGGCTTGTTGTTAGCATAGCAGCGTACAGTTCTTACTGGAACTACAATGTCCATACAGAAGTTGATGTAGTCAGTAGTGCAGTCAACAACCTCCTCAATGTTCTCACTATATGATCCCTGCAGGATATCCCAGTCCGTAGTTCCAAAGCAGACTCTCAAAGCCTGCTCTGCCTCAGGGGACCACTTCCTGAATGAGCGTGTGGTTGTAGGTACCTCCCTCATTTTTGGTTTGTAGTGAGGCTGAAGAAGAACCAGGTTATGATCTGCTTTCCCAAGCGCAGGCAGCTGTGTGGTGCTGTATGCGTCCTTAACGTTTGCATAAAGTAGGTCAATAATCCTATTTCCTCGGGTGTTACAATCAACATACTAGGAGAAGGCAGGTAATGTTTTGTCCAGCGTCACATGGTTAAAAATCTCCAGAGATTAGCACAAGCGCTTCGGGGTGCTGCATTTATAGTTTAGCAACAGCAAAGTGGATGATGTCACCCGCTATCTCCACGTCCACCGTGAGGTGGGATATAAACAATAACAACAATGACGTGTCCAAACTCTCTGGGCAAGTAATAAGGATGCAGACTTACTGCAAATAGTTTGATGTCCCCGCAGCAAGTGGAAATTTGATGTTTCCATGTCCAGGGTTGCACCACCTAGTGTTAACATAAAGAGCGAGTCCTCCTCCTTTCCGCTTCCCGCAGGTATTTGCGTCTCTGTCCGCTCTAACTGTGCTAAACTCAGGTAGCTCCACGTTAGTATCTGGGATGCTAGTTGATAGCCACGTTTCACAAAAACACAACAAACTGCATTCTCTGTAGGCCCTGACATTTTTCACCAGCGCAGCCAGTTCATCAATCTTATTTGGTAGTGAGTTCACATTTCCCAGGATCACAGAAGGCACCGAAGACTTGTATCGCCACTTCCTCACTAGCCGCTTAGCCTTTAGCTTAGCACCAGCTCTGCTGCCACTTTACGGCCTTCTTACCTCGTCAGGTAAATAGGGAACCACACCAGCACAGGCCTTTGTTCTCAGTGCTAGAAGTTGACTACCTGAATAGATGAGTCACGGCACGTAAAAACCATGTCCAAGTACTAAAAAGTGTCCAGGAAACGAGTCCACATAAAAGAAAGTGGTAGGAGTGATCAGAGAGATAGAGAAAAAGGTAGAAAGATAAAGAAGATAAAGATAAAATTTACTATTTGAAGTTGCTGTGGCTCCAGCTGGCTTTGAGTCAATAGGGGAGGTTAAGGTTACTCAGTATGTAGCTCATCTTATGGGATATTCCTGATGGATTAAAACTTGAGATGTTCCTGAAATCATTACTTCTTTAGTAACTGTCTTTTGTGATTGCCTAAATCTGCCTCAGATTGGGTGAATTACCCAGTAATGTGTGCCTAGCATGACTGGTATCTCATGCCACTTTATATTTTATTCTTGTTTGCTTGAATTATTTGCTATTTAAGTGAATGATTGGATGTTAGTTGTTCACTCACATGGCTAGCCAGACCTTTTTCCCTTCCTGCCATCAGAATGACTAGAGTAATCTTACTGTCACAGATCATTCTTTTTCACATATCAAGATGAATTGTTTTTCTTTTTCCCTTCTACAAAAGTCCACACTTTCCTATAGCATTACTATGTTACACAGATAAGATAGAAGTTTTTGGCTTGGCATGTGTGGAAAGACTTCCCTCAAAATTATAATTGCCAAAACACTAGATTTAATTATTTTCTTAGGGATGTTGTCCTCATTTCCTAACTATTTACTCCTTCAGTTTCATTTCCTGTTCATGGCTCCATTTTCTTTCTCAAAGCTATGCTGCCTACAGTTAAATTATATTTTATGTACTACCACATAACTCTCTCTGTCTACCTATGACATTTACATTTCTAAGAATCCATTAAGGCTTTTTTTTTACAGCATATTCATCTCCAGGAGACTGGGTACAGGTCCTGGCTGGGTTACTGTTGGTGTGGGGTTTGGACGTTCTCCCCATGTAAATGTGGATTTTCTTCCTGATTTTGATTAATTGGACACTCTAAGCTGACTCAGTATGAGTGACTGTGTGGTAGTATACAAGTGTGCTCTACGATGGTCTGCCTTTCCATTCAGTGAAGGCTCATACCCTATGCTTGATGCTGTAGGGTTACCCTCAAGGGTTCATAACCCTGGTGATAATGAATGGATAGATGGAAGTTCTTATTGCCAACCTTGACTCCTGACCACATGCCCTGAACTATATTAAGCAAGTCTGATAATGGATAGAACATCTATCTACTATTACTTGACTATTCTGTATCATGTATCTGGTTTTCGTCCTGGTCATAGAACAGTGGACCAGCTCTACATCCTTAGCAGGGTCTTGGAGGGTGCATGGGAGTTTGCCCAACCAGTCTACATGTGTTTTGTGGACTTGGAAAAGGCGTTCGACCGTGTCCCTCGGGGAAGCCTGTGGGGGGTACTCCAAGAGTATGGGGTACCGGACCCCCTGATAAGGGCTGTTCGGTCCTTGTACAAGCGGTGTCAGAGCTTGGTCCGCATTGCCGGCAGTAAGTCGAACCCATTTCCAGTGAAAGTTGGACTCCGCCAGGGCTGCCCTTTGTCACCAATTCTGTTCATAACTTTTATGGACAGAATTTCTAGGTGCAGCCAGGCCGTTGAGGGGGTCTGGTTTGGTGGACTCAGGATTGGGTCACTGCTTTTTGCAGATGATATTGTCCTGTTTGCTTCATCAGGCCGTGATCTTCAGCTCTCTCTGAATCGGTTCGCAGCTGAGTGTGAAGCGGCTGGGATGCAAATCAGCACCTCTATATCCAAGACCATGGTCTTCAGCCGAAAAAGGATGGAATGCCCTCTCAGGGTTGGATGCGAGATCCTGTCCCAAGTGGAGGAGTTCAAGTATCTCGGGATCTTGTTCACGAGTGGGGGAAGAATAGAGCGGGAGATCGACAGGCGGATCGGTGCGGGCACTGCATTGGTCTGTCGTGGTGAAAAAGGAGCTAAGCCACAAGGAAAAGCTCACAATTTACCAGTCGATCTATGTTCCTACCCTCACCTATGGTTATGAGCTATGGGTAGTGACCAAAAGAACAAGATCGCGAATACAAGCAGCTGAAATGAGTTTCCTCCGCAGGGTGTCTGGGCTCTCCCTTAAAGATAGGGTGAGAAGCTCAGTCATCCGGGAGGGGCTCAGAGTAGTGCCGCTGCTCCTCCGCATCGAGAGGAGTCAGATGAGGTGGCTCGGGCATCTGATCAGGATGCCTCCTGGACACCTCCCTGGTGAGTTCTTCCGGGCACGTCTAACCAGGAGGAGGCCCCGAGGAAGACCCAGGACACGCTAGAGGGACTATGTCTCTCGGCTGGCCTGGGAACACCTTGGGATTCTCCCGGAAGAGCTACAGTAGAAGAAGTGGCCGGGGAGAGGGAAGTCTGGGCATCACTGCTCAAGCTGCTGCCCCCGCGACCCGATCTCGGATAAGCGGAAGAGGATGGATGGATGAATGGATATTAATTTTTGTCTTTCTCATTAAATTACACTCTAAATGAAAACTGAATTAAATACCTATATATTGATAGATGGGCAGCACGGTGGCACAGTGGTAGCGCTGCTGCCTTGCAGTTAGGAAACCTGCGTTCGCTTCCCGGGTCCTCCCTGCGTGGAGTTTGCATGTTCTCCCCGTGTCTGCATGGGTTTCCTCCCACAGTCCAAAGACATGCAGGTTAGGTGGATTGGCGATTCTAAATTGGCCCTAGTGTGTGCTTGGTGTGTGGGTGTGTGTGTGTGTCCTGCGGTGGGTTAGCACCCTGCCCAGGATTGGTTCCTGCCTTGTGCCCTGTGTTGGCTGGGATTGGCTGCCGTGACCCTGTGTTTGGATTCAGCGGGTTGGAAAATGGATGGATATTGATAGATGTAAGTTTCAAAAGTGTAGAAAATTAATCTCATGTTCTTTAAAATAAACTGGCACGTTTGAGAGTCAAAGCCAATTCAAATTACTTGACAGATACTGAGTTGTAGATCAAATTATTTGTAAATGTTGTGTAAATAATTTGAGAATATGCAGTTTCAGGGTCACACAGTGATCCAATAATGGGGACTAAACAGAGGACCAGATAGTTCAATAGACTCCAAGCCTTCCCAGATTCAGTGCTGGTGGCCTGTTGCGGCTGCAGGTTTTTGTTCCTACCAGTTTCACACTCTGTAGGTCATTTTGATCTCATTGTTTAGATTGATGGTCTGTTTTTTTTTCTTCTCTTTTTCTGCACAGCAGTGCAAGATTTACTTTTCTATGAAATTTACAAATATGTGTTTTGCTATAGCTTTAAATGTTGAACCCTCTTTGGTCATTTACTGTTAATTTTCATTTTTCTATGGAGTTTGCCCCCTTAATAATGACAATGAAGAGGAGAGCAGACACAGGAACAAATGACAAATGAGTGCTTAAGGGCTTCAGCTACTTCAGTATTAGTCCCATTTATTTGACCATTGGGAAATAACAGCTTGAATAACCAGCACAGCTGGTAGAGCAAAATGAAATATCACAATGATTATTACGAAAAGTAAAAAAAAAATGCAAAATATCAAATTATCCCTTCTGTATACCAATAACAAAATAAGCAATGAAGGCTTTGATCAGGGCTCTCAAGAAATCGAGCAAGGAGTCTGAGTATCTGGGCTTGCGAGTGCCCTGGATAAAAACCAACATCCAGGCCTATACTGACCTCTTATGCACAGCCATCAGCAGTGTGTCTGTATGTGGAGGGAATGTCGACCTCATTGAGAGATTTACTTAACTCAGCAGCAACATTCATGTGTCTGGTGACTCTACCAGTGAAGTCAGTAGACTGCATGGTCATGAGGTTGCTGGAGAGGGGTGTGTAGCGCTCCTGATATTTCTGCAAAATTATGAAAGTCCAAATGTTTAGAATCCTCGTTCTTCCTGCTTTGCTATATGGTTGTGAGACATGGACACTATCAGTGGACTCCTTCAGTACTGTGTCTCTTAGTTGAATCATTGGGATACCGCTGGTTTGACTTTGTGTCGAAAGAGCGGTTACTCACAAGAGTCCCAAATGAGGCACATTACCTACATTGTGAGGGAGCGTCAGTTATGGCACTATGGACATGGGGTGCGATTCCCCAAGGGTGATCAGGCTCAAAGGATCCTTGTTGTTTAGGACTCAAACAGCTGGACCAGGCCAATGGGACGCCCAAGTATCACTTGGCTGTGGCAGATAGAGGGTCATTTCTGTGGTTGGACAGGACCACATGTCTGTCTGGGGGGTTGCCCACTGGGATCCTGAGCTGCTTCGTCGTGTGGTGGGTCCGGCAACTCGCTGTACCAGTGCATGCTCCCCAACCTCACCTGACATGACCTAACTGTACTTTATGTGTTTATATCAACCTATAGAAACTGGGAAACAATATCCTACTAAATGGAGGTAGGAGTCCAGAAGGTGTTTAGAAAGAAAACCTGCAGCCACAGTGGGCCTTGAGAACTACTGCAAGACCATGTTCACATTAACTTTTATATTCAGAATTATGAAAAAATAAAAAAAACAACTTTCAGAATGATGGAACAGAGCATGATGGCACTGCACTGAGCGCTGTTCCCTACAAAGCCACTTGGGGTCACAATAGCTTCAGCTCTGAATACTAAATATGCAGACATTCTGGAAATGTTTTTTATGACTAGATAACTACTGTGTTTTAAAATGTTGCATAGAGAGACTATCCGAGAGAATCCGGCATTTTATGGCAAGGTTCTTTGCAGTCTCTTGCAATTGGTGTTTGATATTCCTGTAATGAACATACAAAAGGTAAAGATCATACGTTTAGCTGTTTTTGTCATAATTCAATAAAATAGTTAACCATGTGATTTTTAAAATGTGATTTAATTTTGATTACATTTACTCATTTTGATAAAGTAAGAAGTTTAAATCTCTCTATTTAGCAATATCATGTAAATTAGATTACTTTGCCTCAGTCATCACATGCAAGTAGTTTGACTCCGGTCATAGGACCCTTCTGTAAAGTGGAAGTACATGACTGCAGTCCTCTTGCTGTTCTCACTTGGCTAAGCAGTTAATTAGGCCACATGCAGATGTGAGGTTTTATAGTTGGCAGGGTTAACCAAGTGCTTTGTAACTTTTATTGATTCAATTGTTTAATTATTTATTACTAGAATTGTGTGCTACTGACTGTTGCCTTTTGTCTCCTCTATCATCACTGCACTGGTCTTCAGCTCTGTGAGCTCCTCAGCAGCCGATTTGATAGTAAGGAGGGATAATTTAGAGTAACAAAATTGTTTGTTTTTCTTGGTTTTGTTTTTTTTTTACTTTTTTTGGAAATTCTTCACACGGTGTCTTTGATGTTAGATTCTGAAGATATTATTGTTCTTGTTAGTGTCTCCTGCTTATCTTTTGCTTTTTGGTTACCACCTTTTTGATTGAGATACATCCTTCCGTGTTTATTTCTTTTTTGTATTTTTTGTATATAGTGCTGTCTGTCAGCTTCAGCTTTTGAGAGATGAAGAAGTGAAAGGTCACCTCGTATGATGAAGGTCACTTTGTATCGCTCTTATTAGTTTTTCTCCTATAAAGCTTAGAGCCAGGAATGCTTAGGGCATCATAACATAATGTGTAGCTCACCTACTCACTATACTGTAAGTAAATATGGTACAGCAACACCATTTTTGTTTTTAATACTAATTGATTGATTTTTTTTTTGGGTAGGGTACATTTAACTTTTTTTTTGTTCATGTACCTTTAGGTGCTTTTTTAATATTACGAACATTTATTCTGAGAAATTTATTTAAGATTAAAACACACAGACATTCTAAAAAAAGGCTAGCATAGTGGTAGCACTGCTGCTTTGAAGTAAGGAGACCTGGATATGCGTCCCGGGCCCTTCTTGATTAGAGTTTGCATGTTCTCAGTTTCCTAACACTGTCCAGAGAAACACAGGTTAGGTGAATTGGTGATGCTAAATCTATCATTGTGTGTGTTCACCCTGCGATGGACTGGGACCCAGTCCTGGTCTGATCCTGCCTTGTGCTCTGTGCTAGCTGGGATAGGCTTCAGCAACCCCTGTAACCCAGGTCTGTATTAAGCAGGTTAGAAAATGACATGACTTTCTAATTAACATATAAAGACATTTTATTGCACTGTTACATACTTAGCACATTCTGCTTATCTATTATCAAAATCTTATTAATTGCTTTGTAAAGAACTGATTTGATTGGACCTACTCTTAAAAGGCACCATATAGTAGTAAAATATATTGTATGACATAGAAATATAAAGTTTAAACAGAAACACAAACTAAAATATTAATCCTAAATTTTACAAAAATAACAAAGTACATTTAAAAACCCCATACAAGAATTGTGTAAGATAAAAATTATAGAGGATTTAGAAAGAGTGTGGGCAACTACATCTGTCAAAAAAAAATTTCAAGTATTTTTAGTACATCAACTATAACATACAGTATGAAAAACCCTTCATATTGCTAAATGAAACACTTTTGAAAAAACAAGGAATCACACCTAATACACGCTTGCATTTGAGCTGTCAACATACTGAAGAACAAATCTAAGAGTTGGGTGTGCATTGCTGTAACAAACCTAAATATTAAAAGGACATGAGAGCTTCACACAGATTTATTTTATACATTCAGAAGGTTTCAGCAGGACCCCTGGCAGGCTTGTTTTAACACACCTTTGTTAGCCATTTCATAGAACAAAAGTGTGAAATGTGTGGCAAGACTTTGTAACTTATCAGGTATACGAAAATGACATTCATCTTCTAAATGTGATACTTCAGGTAACCTTTGAGTGCACAGTCTCAAAGATGTTTTTCCACCATGAGGTGTCAAAAGAAAATATAGTGAAAGCCAAACTCCTGGCCTAGTGATGGCAGGTCGAGCGTTATTTTATTCTGAATCAGGCAGCTTGCATAGATGTGTTAATAGTCAGGCTAAGGTGGCTTGTGCTACCATTTTTTTTCTCACAGAAGCAGATTCTGCAAAGGTTTTCCCTGCCATTTTATGTAAACATTTATATATTTAGCAGAGGTCCACCCATCCATCCATTGTCTAAACTCGCTCAATTTAGTCACAGTGTTGTGGAAAGCTGGATCCTTTCCAAGCAGCAAGTAACTGTGGAAGTTATGGCAGCCATCACAGGGTACACTCTAACTGGTCCAATTGAGAGTCATCAGTCAAACTTATTAGGACATCTGTGGATTGGAGGAGGGAAACACTCAGACAAATGGGGAGAATGGGAAAACTTTAGATAAACAATGATGGTGCTGGGACTTGACCCTGGCCATCTGGAGCTGTAACTTAACTGCACTGACAACTGTGCTGCCCTTTAGATGAGGTATGTAAACATTTTCCAGATTAAAACCAACAAGGTCATTTACATTCATATCTAAAACTTTCCACTGTAACTTTCCACTGTCTGTCTCTGAAAACTGGAGCTAAGCACTAACTAGTAGCATTTGTTAGTGTACACAGTGTACCCTTCAACACTAATCGTCATGGACAGGTTTCTCTGTTTTTCATAAAGTTCACTTTGCAGAACCGTGTTTAATCTACAAACAACTGCAGAAGCAGAACAACCGAAACAATTACTCAAATAGTGGGGTGACAAGAATTAACGTTTGATTTAAATGCTTACTCAAGATGTACGTGCAGGCATTTTGGTCCTCTCAGGAACGGTTTTCATATTATTGAACATTGGCTGAATGTCTCATAGGATAGATTTGATTTCAGAAAGAATCAAGTACTTTTTCCTTAGCAGTTTACAAGAAATGGACAAATGTTAAAACAGCATCTATAACTTATAATAAAACAGAACTAATAAAACAGCCATGAAATCTTTCTTTACTTCTTTCATTTGATTTTTCTGTTAAAGCCTGTAGGTGAGACACTGCCAACAGAATAAGTCTATGTCTTAGATTATGATCCTTGCCTTCCTTGCAGCACATCAGACTGCACAAGTTCCCAAAGCTTGCTGTTTGTTTGTCATCTTGCCAAGCTACTATAATTGTCTTGTTTCTCCTCAGAACTGTATGCTAACTGGCAGAATGGGCCACTTTCCTGGAGAAATCCTCCGTGACACTTTCCCCTGCCTTCTGACAGCTTACTGCCAGTAATACCTCTGGTAACACCACACACATTTCCCGAGTCATTTTCATACTTTAGCCTAAGGATTGTTTGCCATGAACTAGTTAACAGGAGGAATCTCAAGTACTATCCTTCCTTGCCTGTGTATTGCAAAAAGGTGACAAATGGGAAGGGGGAATTTCCTTGGAACTGGTTCATTAGGACAGTGTTAGTCTCACTTGTCAAGCTGTTTTACGGAGACAAACTAAATTTAGATGAAATAGTACCACACCTTTCCTGCTTCATTCCTGTTTCTTCTCCAAACCAGATGGACAATTTTTACACAAATCCCCCTAAGATAAAGCAAATATAATATCTAAGTAACATATTGTGAACTTGAACCCCAGACACAGACAGACACGGACATCAAATGTCCAAAACACACACTATTTATTTTCTTTTCTTCTTTAGCACAATACACAATACTCAAACCACCAAATAAACACAGCTCACAGTCCTTCTCTTTCTTTTTCTTTTCTTTCCTTCTGCCACCTCCACTCCTCCAGTTGCAAGCTCTGTCCTCTGCCTCTCGACTCTGGCTCGACTAATGGAGTGAGGCGGCCCCTTTTATAGTGCACCTGGAAGTGCTCCAGGTGCTTCCTGATTACTCTGTGGCAGCCGAACAATATACATACTTCTGTCATATCACCTATATCCATATATTCGATCATATATATATATATATATATATATATATATATATATATATATATATATATATATATATATATATGGTTGAAATAGTTTACTGTCAAATAAATGCAAAGAGTACACGACACGTGTTTCGCCCTCATTCTGGGCTCATCAGGTGTACACACTCCACTGCACTCCCTTTCGGGAATCGAACCTCGGATGTCAGCGCCAGAGGCGATGCCCCTAACGTTGCGCCACGGCGTGTGGTTCATTTATTTGACAGCATGTAGATCGGGGTAATTACATTCATGGCATTCGTAGTCTGTGTCACAATCTGATTGTATGGGTGGTTACCTACCAGGTAATGCTTGTGGTTGGCCAGCAATCTGCTAACATCCGCCACGGTGCCCTCAGTTTGTGAGGAGCAGATCATAGAATGGTTGAAATAGTTTACTGTCAAATAAATGCAAAGAGTACACGACACGTGTTTCGCCCTCATTCTGGGCTCACCCATACAATCAGATTGTGACACAGACTACGAATGCCGTGAATATATATATATATATATATATATATATATATATATATATATATATATATATATATATATATATATATATAGATATATATATATAGATATATTCTTCTTCTTTCAGCTGCTCCCGTTAGGGGTTACCACAGCGGATCATCTTCTTCCATATCCTTCTGTCCTCTGCATCTTGTTCTGTTACATCCATCACCTGCATATCCTCTCGCACCACATCCATAAACCTTCGCTTAGGCCTTCGTCTTTTCCTCTTCCCTGGCAGCTCTATCCTTAGCACCCTTCTCCAATATACCCAGCATCTCTCCTCTGCACCTGTCCAAACCAACGCAATCTCGCCTCTCTGACTTTGTCTCCCAACCGTCCAACTTGAGCTGACCCTCTAATGTACTCATTTCTAATCCTATACATCCTCGTCACACCCAGTGCAAATCTTAGCATCTTTTTTTTTTGTTCTTTATTTCGCCTTATACAATTTATTGTATTAGGAATTTGTTAGTTTTCGCATACCCCTTGGGGTCAGAGCGCAAGGTCAACCATTGTACAGCACCCCTGGAGTAATTACAGGTTAAGGGTCTTGCTCAAGAGCCCAGCAGAGTAGGATCTCTTTTGGTAGTAACGGGGATTCGAATCAGCAACCTTCTGGATACCAGCACAGATCCTTAGCCTCAGAGCCACCACTCCGCCCCAAACTCTGCTACCTCCAGCTTAGTCTCCTGCTTTCTGGTCAGTGCCACCGTCTCCAACCCATATAACATAGCTGGTCTCACTACCGTCCTGTAGACATTCCCTTTCACTCTTGCTGATACCCGTCTGTCACTAATTACTCCTGCCACTCTTCTCCACCCATTCCACCCTGCCTGCACTCTCTTTTTCACCTCTCTTCCACAATCCCCATTACTCTGTACTGTTGATCCCAAGTATTTAAACTCATCCACCTTCGCCAGCTCTACTCCCTGCATCCTCACCATTCCACTGACCTCCCTCTCATTTACACACATGTATTCTGTCTTGTTCCTACTGACCTTCATTCCTCTCCTCTCTAGAGCATATCTCCACCTCTTCAGGGTCTCCTCAACCTGCTCCCTACTATCGCTACAGATCACAATGTCATCAGCAAACATCATAGTCCATGGGGACTCCTGTCTAATCTTATCTGTCAACCTGTCCATCACCACTGCAAATAAGAAAGGGCTCAGAGCCAATTCCTGATGTAATCCCACCTCCAACTTGAATGCATCCGCCACTCCTACTGCAGACCTCACCATTTTCACACTTCCCTCGTACATATCCTGTACAACTCTTACATACTTCTCTGCATACTTCATCCGGTATGGAAATTTGTCTTGTTGTCCAGATATTGATTTGGCAAATATAAATATAGATCATGTATATATATATACAGTATATATATAATATATATAAATATTGTCAGACACATATGATTAAACACCCAGGCCAGATACTGACTTCACTTCCTCCTTACAGTTCTGTTCTTTCGCCCCAATGAGTATATAAAATTTTCGCAAGACCAGAAATCTCCATTCATTTTCAAACCCGTATATGGAGGAGATGGAACCCATCCTCAGAAACACCTCCTAAAGAGGGAAATTTAAACCTGGACATCACATGACCGAATGCTTGTTCTTTTTGTTCTATTTTTTTTTTTTACTTTAATTTTTAATTGTCACCAACCAAGGGAACACACACCTCTACCAAAGAAATGTTTGGGCTTCAGCTGGGTTGCCCTTTTTTATATCTAATAAGTTTTAGAAAATAAACCAGTGCATGGTGGCACAAATCACAGAAACAAAAAGGCAAAATCACCTGCTAAGGCTTGATATACAGTGGTGTGAAAAACTATTTGCCCCCTTCCTGATTTCTTATTCTTTTGCATGTTTGTCACACAAAATGTTTCTGATCATCAAACACATTTAACCATTAGTCAAATATAACACAAGTAAACACAAAATGCAGTTTTTAAATGATGGTGTTTATTATTTAGGGAGAAAAAAAATCCAAACCTACATGGCCCTGTGTGAAAAGTAATTGCCCCCTTGTTAAAAAATAACCTAACTGTGGTGTATCACACCTGAGTTCACTTTCCGTAGCCACCCCCAGGCCTGATTACTGCCACACCTGTTTCAATCAAGAAATCACTTAAATAGGAGCTGCCTGACACAGAGAAGTAGACCAAAAGCACCTCAAAAGCTAGACATCATGCCAAGATCCAAAGAAATTCAGGAACAAATGAGAACAGAAGTAATTGAGATCTATCAGTATGGTAAAGATTATAAAGCCATTTCTAAAGCTTTGGGACTCCAGCGAACCACAGTGAGAGCCATTATCCACAAATGGCAAAAACATGGAACAGTGGTGAACCTTCCCAGGAGTGGCTGGCCGACCAAAATTACCCCAAGAGCGCAGAGACGACTCATCCGAGAGGTCACAAAAGACCCCAGGACAACGTCTAAAGAACTGCAGGCCTCACTTGCCTCAATTAAGGTCAGTGTTCACGACTCCACCATAAGAAAGAGACTGGACAAAAACGGCCTGCATGGCAGATGTCCAAGACGCAAACCACTGTTAAGCAAAAAGAACATTAGGGCTCGTCTCAATTTTGCTAAGAAACATCTCAATGATTGCCAAGACTTTTGGGAAAATACCTTGTGGACTGATGAGACAAAAGTTGAACTTTTTGGAAGGCAAATGTCCCGTTACATCTGGCGTAAAAGGAACACAGCATTTCAGAAAAAGAACATCATACCAACAGTAAAATATGGTGGTGGTAGTGTGATGGTCTGGGGTTGTTTTGCTGCTTCAGGACCTGGAAGGCTTGCTGTGATAGATGGAACCATGAATTCTACTGTCTACCAAAAAATCCTGAAGGAGAATGTCCGGCCATCTGTTCGTCAATTCAAGCTGAAGCGATCTTGGGTGCTGCAACAGGACAATGACCCAAAACACACCAGCAAATCCACCTCTGAATGGCTGAAGAAAAACAAAATGAAGACTTTGGAGTGGCCTAGTCAAAGTCCTGACCTGAATCCAATTGAGATGCTATGGCATGACCTTAAAAAGGCGGTTCATGCTAGAAAACCCTCAAATAAAGCTGAATTACAACAATTTTGCAAAGATGAGTGGGCCAAAATTCCTCCAGAGCGCTGTAAAAGACTCATTGCAAGTTATCGCAAACGCTTGATTGCAGTTATTGCTGCTAAGGGTGGCCCAACCAGTTATTAGGTTCAGGGGGCAATTACTTTTTCACACAGTGCCATGTAGGTTTGGATTTTTTTTTCTCCCTAAATAATAAAAACCACCATTTACAAACTGCATTTTGTGTTTACTTGTGTTATATTTGACTAATGGTTAAATGTGTTTGATGATCAGAAACATTTTGTGTGACAAACATGCAAAAGAATAAGAAATCAGGAAGGGGGCAAATAGTTTTTCACACCACTGTAGATTCAAGGCTCTGTACAGTGGTCTCAGTATCTGGTTGGATCTCCGTCTGGTACTCTGTTCTTCCAGGAATGAGAGGATCCCTGCTTTTTATAGTCACTGGACTGGAAGGGGCAGAGTCATTTTCCCTCATTTGCCGGTTTCTTTGCGATGTAGTGGAAAAATAGACAATAACATCAGTGACAGTACCTCATTGTGTCCTGGAATGGTAATGCTTACCTCTGTTGAGCTCAGAGGGGTACCTTCGATGTGCTGCATGTCAATACTATATAAAATAAGCATACACATTTGTTTTTTTAGCTACCCCTGAAGAGACATTCCAGTTCCTCTTTAGTTTCTTAAGATAATCCTAATCAAGCTCAGCCTAAAATCTTTCCTGATATTTTTTGGAACAAGGTACAACCTACCCTTCTGATTTTGTTGCAGAAATTAGGATCCATTCATTCTCCTAGTTATTAAGGCAATTCAAACAAATATACTCATCTGTGACTGGTCATCTGGGCTCTCTCTTTCGGTATAGTAGGTATTTTCAAATAATTGAAAATTAAAAAGTTGAAGCAGTCAGCTATCCATTCTTGTTTTTAGAAAACAGAAAACTCTACCTGATTCGAATACAATTTACTTATGAGAACTTTGATCTGGTAGACATTTTAAAAGCCATGTTGATTCATTTGAATCTGTCACTGTATTCACATTAATCTTATTCTCCCATGCCCAAACACTTGATAGGAAACAGTACACAACAGTACAAAAGAAGGTGAAATATTGTCAAGAGTAAATCAACTTTTTCTTGTTTCTTTTCCACTCTCTGTCTCAATCTCCGTTTTTTTAACCTTCACAATGTCTTCAAGTGCTGATTCAATTACATGTCTTCTGGGTCTCGTTTGACATGATTCTGACACCTCTTTATAGGTGACCTGGACATCAGATTTTTCATTACATTGATTGACCATGTTAACCTCTTCTTATATATAAATGTCTACGTGTGGAAGTGTGTGTGTCTGTCCAGTGCAGAAGTGAGAGGTGGAGTCGGGCTAAGGGCTCAACCTCCGAGGATACGCAAGCGAGACCAGCAAGTTGGCAAAATGAAACATCTGAAAAGAGAGTCACTCGCTTATCCACTTTTGCAGAAGCGTGGCGAGCACATCGACAAAACGATATCCCTTTTACTTTTCCTCCCGCCGTTAATACACACGCGAGGCGAGCACGTCTGTAAAACAAAACCTCCTAGGAGAGAGATGCCGAGAATAGTTCCTTTCAATAACCAGACATCTGTACATTTCATTTTTTTTTCTGACGATTTCAGTAATTTCTAGGACCCTAGTGTTTTATAACAGATGACATTTAGTAATTTGTTATAAGATGTAAACACGAAGTATCCTAAATGGATAATAAAATTAATTTAAAAATGGACAGTACAATCTACTATAGATAGATAGATAGATAGATAGATAGATAGATAGATAGATAGATAGATAGATAGATAGATAGATAGATAGATAGATAGATAGATAGATAGATAGATAGATAGATAGATAGATAGATAGATAGATAGATAGATAGATCAAAATAGTGGGTCAAAATTGACCTGAAGGACATGGCAGTGTTTACTCTCTGTAGCAGCAGTAGGGATTTCTGACATTCAGAAACTTTTTTGCTTTTTTTTAAAAGTTATGGTACTTTATTAAAAGTCTTAAAACCTCTGTGCTGAAAATACAGGGTATGTCATTTAAATAGATTTCATGGGTTGTGAATAAACAACCCTGAATGCAGTGGTAAAACGATTAAATTCAATAGTGTTTAAACATGCTAGTGTTTAAGATGTGTAGTAGCTATACAAAAATATGACATTTGCAAATCTTTTTAGCTTTTGTAAAGTTAGGGCATTTTAGTAAAAGCCTTTACAATAATGAGCTGAAAAGCTGACATTTAGGATGTTTTTATGGGTCAGGAATACACTACCCTAATTGCAGTGGAGAATCCATTAAAGTCAATAGTGGGCCCAAACTGACCCAAAGGACATGGCAAGGTAAAAACATTTTAGATGCTGTACAAATGATGATATGTTTAACTTTTGTTTTTTAACTTTTCATTAATTTGGGGAAATGTAGAACAGATTAAATTTAAAGTGTTTTTACTGATTTCAAGCACAAAACTGGGTCAAATTTGACCCGTAGATATTGTAAGGGTCAATAAGAAAATACTGTTGCAAAGTCACAGGGAGTTTCTGCAACAAGTAAGTGAGCAGCCTCTGCTCCTTCTCTCTATACATACAGTATCTTAATTCTAAAGTCTTTTCCAGTACAGTTCTTCTACAGCAATTCCTGACACCTGAGGGAGTGTTTCTTCTCTTCTTTAGACACTTTGAGATTCAACAAATTACCTGTTGATTTATCACATTGCATCATACTTGAATTATAAACTTTATGGTTAGTCTCCTTCTATCAGTAATTGTTGGGCCAGCAGCAAAGTAAATGGGATTTTTCATTCTATTTGAATAGAGTGAAATAGTAAGCTGTTAATATGAATCATTTCAAGATGGTCATATAGTCTATACCAGCAGAGAAATAGTTACTACTCTAGCAGCTATTTTTACTTTGCAAGTTAAACACTCCCTCTAGTTTCAAAATACTTGGATAAATGCCACATAAGTGTGTTCATTATTCAAAAACACATACAGGAGATATGCACGAAGGGAGTATTCAGAGTAACAAAGGATAATTAGACAACAGGAAAAGTACCTTTGGGCATTCCTGGATGGGTGGTTTCCTGGCTGTTGGGTGAGGTGAGGTGGCCTAAACCTTGCCTAGCAGTGCCCAGCCCTTTACTACTAACCCCCGGACCACATACCCTGGTCTCTCCAGTCTCCAGTAAGCTTTCGCGTCTGTTTTCTTTTGACACTAACCTCAATAATTCTGACCTGCCCTTAAAATGACAGTTGCTGTTTTTCTGTGGCAGCATAGCCCAGGTAGGGTATTGCTCCTTCTGCCACTATGATCATCTCCTGCTATTACTTTCTGAATACACACAACTGAAAGCCAAACCTCTTAAACTGAAAGAGTACTTCAGTTCTGAAACAACCTGGAGGAATGCACAAGTATCCGGCCAGAATGCTGCACTCTCTTGCTTGTTCACTCTAATAACAGCACCCCTGGCACGATGTAATGTTCTAGGAGGCCCCTTCTGTCAACTCAGTGCAGACCTCAATTTTTCTCATAGAGTCCCTTGTAGGGACTCTCTGTGTGCCTGGTGCCAGCTTGCTGGTAAAAACTCACTGGGTTGTTATTGCTTGTCAAAACTGGTGCTTGCTTTATATGCTAAAGGTCTAGTTTATAATCAATTTATAATATCTTTATCTTTCTGGAATTTATATCAACTCACAAACTGTTTTCTTGAGACCTCACTCTATTTTTAAGGTCCTTCACAATATGAAGTAGGCAGTGAAATGTAAGTCTTTCATCAGACAGGACGAGACCTTGTTGTCAACCAGGGTTAATATCTTAAAACTTTCACCTACCTCTCTTAATGATTCAAACTGCAGTTTTAAGAGAATTTTTGAATAATGCTAAAAATATGTACATTGGTTAATAATATAACTACATGTCAGAAGTACTGTCTGAAAAATCTTTTTGAAGTGAACATGGTTGGCAGGTATCGATGTCTCCAATGCTGTAACCTTTAATGTACATAATCACGTCACAGCATGTGCCTAATTCCCTAAAACCTGCTTAATCTTCTTAGTCATCTTGGATTCTATGTAATATCACACTTGGTAACACTTTCTGAGGTACTGTGTCATGTTTCTGCAGGTCAGGCTCTGCCACTGGCAATTGCTCACTTACCAGGCAGCCCCTCAGACGTTAGCTTTCCATACACCGATCGGCTTTTTCAAGACATTGATATTCTTGTTGTTCATGACATATCAGCCAAGATAAAAACAAGTTTACACCAGCACTTTTAAATGTTCATGGTCTAATGCACATTGTCTGTCTTTTGCCTTTTGTTTGCATCAGTTTTCTTATTTGTGTAAGGTCTTTCATCTCATATTATATAGCATCTGCTAGGCAAATGTCATAAGTGATATTCAAATATTTCTGCTTTTTGGAACTAGTCCACTCTAGATCTAAAGCAGAATCTGCTGGTGTTCTGTGCTTAATAAAATTAATAACTAATAGCAAACAGAAGTGGAGACAGGATTCAGCCCCACAATACATGGGAAAACTACTTGAACCAGTTACCCATTTTGCCTTTTTTATAATACTTGAATAATACAACTAATGCATTAGGTTTGGGTGATTGTCAAATAAAGACAACAATAAAGTCTAAATAATGGGTAGACATTTTCCAGGCAGTATTATCTGCAATGTGAATATTTGTTCACAGCAAACTCTATTTTCAATCCATAGTTTACAGATTGAAATAGATAAGTGTGCTTATGTGATAATGTAAAAGTTGCTGCATGGTTATGTTCTCTTCTGATGCTGCATTTAATTTTAAATCTATGTAATGTATTAAGTAATTGTACTGTTTATTACCATAAGATCAAAAATTCTGATCAGACTTTTATAAGATTTGCAGGGCAATTATAAGATAGGCCAACCTAGGCCACAGCTTACTAAAAAGTATTTGTTTACCATACAACATAGTGGCTGTGAATACAGTCAACCTGAAGTGGCAGGTTGATTTTAACTACTAATTAAATTTAAATTTAAACAACTTAGCTGAACTTTGAAATAAGTAAAAGACTGGAAGAAAAAGCTAAGCAATACTCTACGTATATAAAATGCTAAGATATACTCACCCATCATGTGTGATGGATGGCTGGCAGCTCAACCCGGCCGACACACCCAGGACGCTAGATGGCAACTGCCCTGCAGCTTAGAGGTGCCCTGGATTCCCGCAGGGCACTATGGGAGATGGAGTTCGGCTTCACAGCCCTGCTGGGTACCGTGGGTGCCGCCAGATGACGCTGCAGGGAGACACAGGGATTTTTGTTTCCCATATAGCCCGGAAGTACTCCCAAGTCATGGGTACAGAAGGACAGAAGTACTTCCGGGCTGAAGAAAATACAAGTCTCCATCTGACCCGGAAGTGCTGATGAATCACATGGACGGAAGGACAGAAGCACTTCTGGGTCAAGGACTATATGAAGAACTAGTGGAGACCCAGCAAGAGAGCCGGAGTTGGGAGGGAGTAGGACAGAGCTTGCTACGGGGAGTAGAGGAGAAGAATTGTGTTTTGGTTGTGATTTAATTGTATTTATTGTGGTGGAGGTGCTTTGGGGCATTATAGAAGAAAATTAACCAACTTCTTGGTGTTTTTACCCCGTGTCCTGCGTCTGTCTGTTGGGAAAAGGTGAGCAGCAGTGCCACCAAGCGGCCACTACACATGTAATTATTCATGAACTACTTGGACTATAAACTACCTTGATTTTGGTTGTAATTGAAAGCTTATGGCCTGATACATTCTAAAAATTCAAAAAATTTCAGGTAGCAGCATCATGACCTGTGGTCAGGGGTTCATAACACCAAAGTCATTGGAAAGTAAAGTGACATAATAGAAAGAAAAAGAAGAGCAACAACATCTGCTGAGAGTCAAACAAATCACAGAGGCCAATCCTGTGATGAAGAACACCATAATAGAAAGAAGAGGAGTAACAGTGAGTCAAGTTCAGGATGCAACGTACAACAATGGTAAAGAGAAAGAAATGCATGGTGACAATTGTGTGGAAAATCAACTGTTGTTTATATGTCACATTTTGTTGGATCACATAGCCCCCTCACATTAGAAGACAAGATGTTGAACCATGTTGACAAACAAGAACTAATCCTGAATACAGAGCAATTGAGCAGTAGACAAACACAATGGCTTATAGGCATGCATGGAGAATTCCAGCATACAGAACGCAAACCTTGCTCAGAGACAGAAATGTATGGTGGCAATTGAGAAAATCATCAATTAGATTAAACCTCCAACCAAATGAAAGCATTGTTTTTTCATTCTTACACTGGCATTTTTTTAAAGACCACTACTTATCCAATTTACACCAGCAATATAATGAATGACATGCTGCATTTTTTCATGTTGTAAAACAAAAAAATGTGTTACCAAAATAGAAATATTTCTTCTTGCTCTAGATGAGCCACCAGCAGTATTAAAACACATAATGAATAACTTCCAGAGGAAATGAAAGAATTAGATACTTAAAAACATAAGAAGTATCAACAGCTCTTTATCATGGTTTTTATGTGTATTTTGTTTTTGGACCGTAGGTCCGGTTATTGTTACTGTATGTCATTGGGATAGGGAACCACACTGATGCATGACTCAGCCTTTCTTCACTTTCTCTTTTGTTAACTGATTGTCCTCTGATTATTTGATGTAATAACACACAGTGCTGTGAAAATGTATTTGCCCCTTGATAAAAAGAAAATGAAATACAATTGTTTATATTTCTTTTCTTTTTATCTCAAATGTTGTAAGTCACCTTACATACAGTTATCAGCCAAATAAGTAAATAACAATAAAACGTCTTTCTAAATTATTTGAAATACAATTTTAAAACAGAATTTACAAAAGTGACATTTTTTTAAAAAGTTACCTTGGTCTGTAATACATAAGTTTGGGTCTAATCAGATTACTTTAATACAAGACTGGCAATGGCCAATTTAACACATCAGGAGCATTAAAATGTCCCTTTATTTATTCGACTTTCATGCTGTAATGTTCTGCATTATAATTTAACAGTAACGGCTCACTGCACGAGTACACTTGACTTGAGGTCAAATAGTTTTCATACTCTTTCTCTGTACATCTAGCATTCATTTGCTCAGAGGTTGATGTGCTTGCTGCTTCCTGAGCAGTTCTTCTTTTCTCCACCCTAACGGCCCACTTCTTCTCTTCTTTCGTCAGCATGTTTTCGTGTTAAAACTGATTAAGTCAGTGTTTGTGTTGCAATTACTTATTACATTTTCTTTAATTTTTCACTTAAGCTGACACTTAAGTCTTCAATCTGCCTCAAGAATGGTTTAAGATATGAAGAGGTGGAGGAAGTGACGGCGAAGGTGGTATGAATGAGAACGGCGCCCATACACTTGTGGTGCATGGCTGCCTGCTGGCCACTGTTGTGAGTTGATTGTACAATAAAATAAAATAAAAATAACAAGAGGGATAACCTTGGAGGTCAATCGTCACCCTGAAACTGGGTAGTGGACGACACGTAGTATATGTGTACCAAATTTCAGGTCAATAAGTGAAACGGTTTGCGAGCTACAAGTGATTTAAACTCCTGGACAGGCAAACGAACAGCCACAGTAGCGTATTATATATAAAGATAAAGATATATACAGTACCTTAAACCAGTGTTTCTCAACCTTTAAGTATTTGCGGCCTGAGTTTTCATAACAGTTTTAATCGCACCCCCCTAACGTTTTTTGAAAGGAGCCCACTAATACCAATTTGTTCTTTTTTAATTAATGATATTTATTTATTTAATTTATTTATAAAGCACTTTAAAAACAACCTCAAAGCTGACCAAAGTGCTGTACAAAGAAAAACAAACACATAAACACATAAGAACTGAAGAGATTCTTAATAGAAAGTATAAAAAGTGTATATAGATATATCATAGATGCATATTTTATTATACCTACTTAACTTTTATCTACATTTATCTAACTCTATATTTATTTTTCTAGTATCAGAATGTAGTTTAAGTTAATTTGTTTTGGTTTCAATAGATGTATTTTTCATATTTTCGATTCTTGTTTTCTTTTTTTCACATCTTTGCGCCCCCCTTTTTGTTACTTCTGGCCCCCCTAAGGGGGCCCGCCCCACAGTTTGAGAACCACTATCTTAATATATAAAAACTAGATAAATGAAAACCTCAAATAAAGAACTAGATCATTCACAGTAAAGCATCCTAAGGTGTTGTCTATCAAACATTGCTTCACTGCGAAAATAAAATGATTCTACTTAACTACATCATTTGAGTAAAATGTCCAATATCTGTTTCTTTTCTGAAACTTGGCTTATAAATACAGATATTACTCATAAATTTAAACTTTTCCTTGTAGTTTTACTCAACTCCATAAATCAGCAATTTGATATGACTTGTATTGTAATGTGCAGACAATACTACATCCTTTGATGCACTAATGTTAGTGATTAAAACTAAATTAAGTATACAGTACCTCCTGATCCTTATTCCATATTCTTAGGTCAGTTCAGTGATTTTTTTATCAGAATTAGCTGTTCATTATGTTAAAGTAATCATATTGGCAGACTTTAATATTCACACATGTGTGGAAACTGCCATAAGACTTTTTCCTCCTTTGTTGATTTTGTAGGGTTTATCCAAATTCTGAAGGGTCCTACACAGTCTTATTAATATAACATTGATTCAATTCTTATTATTATAATAACACATTTTATTTATATAGTGCTTTTTATTACCAATGACATAAATTTTTAGAATATAATTTATCTGTGTTAATTATAAACCACTGCGGTGGGTTGGCGCTCTGCCCAGGGTTTGTTTCCTGCCTTGCGCCCTGTGTTGGCTGGGATTGGCTCCAGCAGATCCCCGTGACCCTGTAGATAGATAGATAGATAGATAGATAGATAGATAGATAGATAGATAGATAGATAGATAGATAGATAGATAGATAGATAGATAGATAGATAGATAGATAGAAACTTTATTAATCCCAAGGGGAAATTCACATACTCCAGCAGCAGCATACTGATACAAAAAACAATATTAAATTAAAGACTAATAAAAATGCAGGTAAAAACAGACAATAACTTTGTATGATGTTAACGTTTACCCCCCGGGTGGAACTGAAGAGTCGCATAGTTTGGCAGAGGAACGATCTCCTCAGTCTGTCAGTGGAGCAGGACAGTGACAGCAGTCTGTCGCTGAAGCTGCTCTTCTGTCTGGAGATGATACTGTTTAGTGGATGCAGTGGATTCTCCATAATTGATAGGAGCCTGCTGAGCGCCCTTCCCTCCGTGGGTTCTGTGCCCGTCTGCTTGGATGAGACGGGGCCTCTCCTCTGTCCGACGCCCCCGCCGACTCTGGGGTTTCCCTCTGCATCTGCAGAGGACGGCCATTCTCTAGACGTGAGCGGCCTGCCTCACGTCTTCCCTTATCGGAGGAACCGGCATCCTTCCCTCGATTCCTCCCTTTCCTCTGGGACGCCACGACGGTTTGGGTTTGCGAATGGCAAACGCACAAATCCTGTCCTGTCTGCGTCCCTATAGAGCGACGTGAGATCGCCGCGGGCTCGGGGCGTAGGGTGCTAGGACCCAGGGCACTCATCAGCCCCTTTCCTGCCAGCCCTCTCGGTCTTTCTCACCTCGCACACAGCTCTCAGCGCCGCGTCCACTGTCGGAGATCCCCCTACTTGGTTCCGATCATGTATTTCACAGGCCTTTTCGGTGGGACCTCCTGTATGCTTTACAGGGTTGGCTCTACTCACCTTCCCTGCCGTACTGCTCCGGCTCCAGCGTTGCGCCGTTCTGTCAAAGCACACAGCGTCCGTAGTGACGCGATCACCTTTCCCTCCAGCTTCTGCAATTCTGCACGGAGAGCACGTAGCACCTGCAGAAACGACAGAAGCCGCTGACAAGCACAGAAAGCCAGCTGGTGATTGACTTACCTGACTGTCAGTCAAAACATCCGACTGCATCCTGTGGGGCCGTTTCTCCGGCCCAATCGGGTCGCTCCCTGGCATGAAACGGACATTCCTTGGTCCCGCCTCCATCCAATCATTGGTGACACACCATCCATTCCCGTGCCTGTCACGGGGAGAGACATCGGTTCATAGCCATTTTGGCTCCATTCTTCCTGGTGCAGCGGCGTGTTTGGATTGTTTTGAGCTGCAGCATCTCCTCCTTCGCAGCTCTCCCAGCTGCCACCACGTCAACGAAGTGCCGCAGATCGACATGTGCCTGCAACCGACAAGGATCCGGGCAACCCCTGCCTGCTAAACACAAAACACACGCAGCCCCGCAGGGCCGGTTGCCAACAAGCAGAGAACTTACCTCCCGGGTCCTGTCTGTCTGGGGAAACATCCCCGGCGTGGCCTCGCTAGGCGACATGCCATCCTGGGCGCCTCCAGCAACGGCATGCTCATAGGAGCCTGCTGCACTCCTGCACCGCCCATTGTCACCAGGGAGAAATGGCATGTCTGTGGATCAGTGGCGTTCCGTGGGGCGAGTCTCTCTCGCGGGGCTGTGGGCATGCCGCTCCCGCGGCACGTGGGCGGGATCCCTTGCTGCGCCGGGCCATCCACAACATTGTTTTTTACTGCAAGTCCCCGCCTTGAACCAGGCGGAGCATCCTGCCGGCTACGCCAGTGTGGACTAAGCCCCGGACACAGACAGGCAGACATGTTGAAAATCACCACCACACGTTTATTTTACAAGTAATATTTACAGTCTTAAGTGCCACACAACCCCAATCTCCCCCAAAGTCCAGGCCTCACTCTTTTGCCTTGTCTCTTCAGGCTGCCTCCACTCCCTGCCTTCCAGCTTCGTCCTTCTTCCACCCAACTCAAGCACTGAATGAAGGGAGGCGGCCCCTTTTATAATCACCCGGATGTGCTCCAGGTGATTCCTGGCAACCTTCCACCGACACGCCCCAGTGTGGCGGAAGTGCTGGCTGCATTCCCGGAAGCACCTCGGGTGTCCCTGCTCTTCTTCCCCCCAGCACTTCCTGGTGTGGCGGAAGTGCTGAGGTCCAGGGCTCTCCAGGCATCCGGGTGCCCCCTGGCGGTGACCACGGGCCCCTACAGGGATGAGCTTCCATGCTCTGTACCCGTGGCCCCCAAAGGTACAAGGGCAGTCACCCCACGTGGTCTGAGGAGGGCGTAAGCCCTCTTCCGGTCCTGTGGGGCATCCCGGTCGGGTCGCCCCCCCCCAGCCACCTGCGACACTATATATAATCCATTTATTCATCGATTTTCTAAACCCGCTTTTTCCTGAGCAGGGTTGCAGAGGAGCTGGTGCCCTACCCAGCAAGCACTGGGTGCAAGACAGGAACAATCTATGGACTGGGTATCAGTCGAAGACACACACACTCCACAAACACACACCACACCAATTAAGCACCACCAGTTCATCTAACTTGGATGTCTTTGGACTATGTGTTGAAACTGTCACCCATGTAGACACAAGGAAAACATGCAGACTTCACACAGGGTGGACCCAGGATGCAAACCCTGGTCACACTACTGAAAGGCAATAGTATGTAATTCATAAACACAATGTTAACTTTAACATGTATACTGATAAAACTCATCTATTTTTAAGATTTAATCCAAATAATACTTCTACAATTAATTAACTGCTTTATTGGTATAATACAGTAGGTGAATGATAATTACATGTTTATAAAATCAAAGAAAACAAATTCTTTAAGTATGTAGTATGTCTGTGAATAGTAAGACAATAATAAATATCTTAAATCAAAATGATTGAACTAAGTTTAGATGAATCCTTTCAAAATTTAGGTGTTATCTTTGACATAAAATTAAGCTTCAGTCAGTTTCTAAAACCAGCTTTATCCAGCCTAGAGATGCTGCAAAATTCAGACAGTTTCTTAAGATGGAGGATCTAAAAAGTGTATTTCACTCATTTGCTTAAAGCCGAATTGAGCATGACTGGTGAAGATTTTGGAACCATTTGCTTGCTGCTCCACAGTTAATTGAAAGCATGACAGAAAGGATCATAACTAGATCTAAGAAGTGTGACCATATAACTCATGTTCTTAAATCACTTCAATGGCTTCCAATAACCTTTAGAGCTAATGTTAAAATCTTCATTTTCACATTTAAAGCTGTAAATGTTGTGACCTAGGAGTCCCAATGCACCTAAATCTCGAATGTTTCAAAAGCACTTCCAATAATGCCCACTGGGGTATGAGGTTTCATTGTCAAAATCCCTGGCTAAACACAAAAGGGCCTTGTAGAATCTTCAGGAAATAAAAGATTTCTTCTTCACAAAGTAGTATTCCAATTACACAGAATCTCCAATGAGCACAAAGGCAAATTGGAATTACAACACCAGGCAATCCAAAGGAAACAAAGTCCAAATACAGTGATCCAGAAATGTACTCAAACACAGAGCACAAAGGCGAAAATCGCAATAATTCTCAAAAGTTCAGAAAAAGGCACAAGAACTCACCAAATCCCCAGAATGCATTTACAATAAACTGTTAGGAACTGTGGGAGAACCTCCGGATTTATAGGGTGGAGGGCAGTTCTTGGAGGTGATTGGCAGGTGGCCTCACCTCTTTGGGGAACACCTACAAAATACATGGAACATAACCAAGACATAGAACGCAATGCAGATAACCAACAAAACAAACACTAACATAAATAAATTATTCAAAAATGAACAAAAAGGACATAAAACAAGGTTTTGAACCCCATCCTGGCTGAAATATAACAGTAAATCCCATCCTTACAGAACTTATTAGTATGTAAACTCCAGGAGCATGCATTGCGATCTAAAAAGCTAGCCTCCTAATAATTCAGAATTAGAATCACTTTTATTTGCCAGTACTTAATGTACAGGAATTTGACTTGGTAGATTTGGACCTGCTTAGAAGATAATAAAATGGCACACACAAATACAAAATTTTGGTGTTTGAGGTAGCCCTTGGTCTTCCATGGAATGCATACATCATTTCACACAATGGAATCTTTTTCTATCTAAATGTAATTGTCGTCATTTGTCATTTCATCCTTTTTAGAATGTGTTTGCCCTAAATATACTGTATAACAAACACATTAGTTAGTGGTTGCTTGAAATCTGCAAGCATTGATGCTTATTTGATTACTGATATTGATAATCCTGAGAAACATCAAGGCCAAGATCTTAAGAGTAGCATTCTAGTTTTAATATTTTTTATTCTTTCCATAATGATTTCCATAAGGGGCAACTTTAAAATTAAACTCATAACACTTGTGCACCTGATACTGATCAAATATGCAGCTACATAACACGCACATCATTGCTGGGAGCAAATGTTATAAATCAACCCTACCTGGAGTCAAAAAGATAGCTCCCATTTCATATGTTATGTATTTCCTTAAAAGTATCAGTTTGTGTAATTAGGGTCAGAAACATTCATCTTTCACTTGTTGTATAGTTCTGGTTGTCAAAGAATCAAACAAAGGACAATGGAGTCACTGGAAACACTATTAAACTGCTCATAAAGTACACAAGATTAAATGTAAGAACACAGTGGACATTTTGCAGGGTCAAGCTTTAGGGAGCAGAGTGGAAGAGAACACAGAGGACACTGTCATCAAATGTATGCCCCCATCCTTAGAATGGATAAGCATGTTTTTTAGGTGCTGCAAGATGCAGGAAAGACTGAGATCAGAAGTGGCTGTCATCAACTGGGCCACCTCACTAAAGTACAAATCTGTCTAAAAGCAGAAACACCCAACTTATTTTTTTGTTCTTTTTTTTCCATCCAACATCCCAGTCTAAGGCAAATTAAGCAGAGTTTTTCTCCATTTGGGACCCTAGCACTCTGGTGTGCTTCCTTGGTATCATTTACAACATCTGCAGCATTCCATTATTTTGCTTTGATATTATCAATGGTTTTCCAAATACACCATCTGAAACCTTTTAAAGTGCTTTTAGTATCATCATTAGCAACCCTGAAATATGCTTCACTTGGTAGTTCAACCAAAGTTTTCTGACGCTTTTGCTATTCATTTTTCTATATACCATTGAAGAGCATCATGTACCAAAGAAAGCTTCATCATTCCGATGTGCATCATTTCTTTTACAATCAAACTTGCCTGGGTTGCCTGGTGTGTTTGTAAAATGGATTAAGAAAAAAAGCCAAGGTAAATGCGTTTTTAAATGGTGATCCTGTTGTTATTACAAGCTGTCCCGTCCGTCATCCACACGGCCTCTCTATCAATGCCTCCACTCTTGTGAGATTTTGTTCTTTTTGGGTCCAGTTGGATTCCAGAATTGTGGTAACTCCTTGCTCCTTGTAACCATGAATGTTGTTGTGTCTGAGTCAACCTCTTAGTTCGAAATGTTAACTTGTGCTTAAATTATGAAGAAAAGCCAGCAAAGCAACAACCCTTTGATTCCTAACATTCCCCTGCAAAGCGTACGGTACTCCTTTTTATATTATAGTAGGTAGAAGCAGCATACAGTATTGCCTGCGCAAGTAACGCTAAGCCTTGGTCATTTTATCTGCTAGTCTGGCTTCAGTCTGTTTGGATTTTTCACTTGCTCTGAGCCAGCAGGTGGCAATAAGACAACAGTTAATTTATCTAAACATAATACCTATTACATATTTTCATTAAAATAACCGCAGTTCAGAATTTTTAGTGCTGCTTTTATGAGAAGCAGTAAAGCTCACCTACAGTCAAATTCAGCTATAAACTTCATACTGTAAGCTGGTTGACAATCAATGTATATGATTAAGAATTAGTTCTTTTCATCAGTGAATTATAAAGTCTTCCTCATTGTTTTTCTTTTGTAAAAATGCACAACTTTACAAATGTCTAGAATTAAACTCAAAATAGTTGAATTGAAGGTGTGAATATTTCTGATAGTTTTAGCATATGTTTTAACTGAAATCAGCCCATCTGATCTTGATTGTCATTTGTATACTTGGCTCTTAAATAGAAACACATTTAATAAGAATGAACTGAACTAAATTAAACTATTATAGGAGGTGGCACCTTTGGTCACATGTGTCCACTGTTTGTCGTAATCTGACTGCTAGTGTAAAGGTGGTCTCGATGTTTAAATTAAGAATGAAGACCTATTACTTTAGTACAGAGTTCCCATATTGCAGTTGCTGATAAATGCTTCTGCTAACTTCTACTGGCTGCAATTCCCACCCAAGAAACAAACTGTCAAAGTAATTGAGAACTGTTAATAGTGACAGACACAGCACCAGGCCATCATATTGTCCCATAGTTATTTATGAAATGTTATAGAGTACTGGCAGGTGCCCAGGATGGAGAGGCCAGCCAGTTGGCTAGGTCAGCCAGAATGTAACTTTACTTTCTCCAATGGATCGTGGAACCAATTAGAACTTTCAGGATGTGCCATTGTCTAGCCTGTAGAGGTCTGTGTGTCCCTCCATGGATATGCCTCCCCAGACCATCACTGACCCACCACCAAACCGGTTATGCTAAATGATGTTACAGGCAACATAACATTCTTCATGGCTTCTCCAGACCCTTTCACATCTGTCACATGTGCTCTGGGTGAACCTGCTCTCAGCTGTGAAAAGCAAAGAGTACCAGTGGTGGACCTGCCAATTCTGGTATTCTATGGCAAATGCCAATCGAGCTCCACGGTACCAGGCAGTGAGCACAGTGCCCCAAGAGGATGTCGGATCCTCAGGCCACCCTCATGAAGTCTGTTTCTGATTGTTTGGTCACAGACATTCAAACCAGTGGCCTGCTGGAGGTCATTTTGTAGGGCTCTGGCAGTGCCCATCCTGTTCCTCCTTGAACAAAGGAGCAGTTACCGGTCCTGCTGAAGTGTTAAGGACCTTCTATGGCCCTGTCCAGCTCTCCAAGAGTAACCATCTGTCTCCTGGAATCTCCTCTGTGTCCTTGAGACTTGTTCTGGGAGACACAGCAAACCTTCTGGCAATGGCACGTATTGATGTGCCATCCTGGAGAAGTTGGACTACCAGTGCAACCTCTGTAGGGTCTAGGTATCGCCTCATGCTACCAGTAGTGACACTGACTGTAGCCAAATGCAAAACTAGTGAAAAAACAGTCAGAAAAGATGAGGATGGAAAAATGTCAGTGGCCTCCACCTGTTAAACCATTCCTGTTGTGGGGGTCGTCTCATTGTTGCCCCTCTAGTGCACCTGTTGTTTTCATTAACACCAAAGCAGCTGAAACTGATTAACAATCCCCTCTGCTACTTAACTGACCAGATCAATATACCAGAAGTTTAATTGATTTTAATATTTAATATTTTTGAGCAGTATATTTTAGCCAAAATTTATGCATCTTCCTATGTGTGTGCAACATCCCTTTAAATTTTAGGTTGTGCTTCTTAATGTCCAATGTTGATGTTATTTGCCTCTAGAAGCCCCAAATATACTGTATTTAGTTTGACTAAATTAACAAACACACACTACTGCCTTGTAATTAACAACACATTTGTTAATAGAAGAAAAAAAAAAATATTATACAGGAACAATTTACACAAAATAAATGTTCATAAGAGTTCATAAAGCCAAAATTTTAAATGTGCCTGACAATAATTAATTTTGTTCTTTCAATATCAGTCCTGTGCAGGAAGCAAATAAAAATCTGTATTAGTATTCTGTTTCCCTATCCATGTTTAGATTATTATAACACTATCAAAATACCCGCGCTTCACAGTGGAGAACTAGTGTATTAAAGAAGTTATGAAAAAGAAAAGGAAACATTTTAAAAATAATGTAACAGGATTGTCAATGTAATTGTTTTGTCACTGTTATGAGTGTTGCTGTCATCAAGGATTTGATTATCATTATTTCTTTCAATCAGGTTCATATTTGGAGGACGTGTTGTGTTCAAGTTACATTCTGTGTTTGTCAACCGTTGTAAAGATACAACAGGTTTCATTGATAACTTTGTGTCCACGTTGTCAGAGTTGAAACATTCAGAAACATCGAAGTGTCCAAATCCCAAATCGCTACCCATGAATCTAAGATGTTTAACAGGCATTCTCAGTTGTCCAAAGGTGTAAAATATTTCCCTATTTCTATACACTTGAAAGCGACAACGAAACAATTCCGCGGCAGCACACAGTTCACATGCAGAACCATAGGTTGAGAGTTTAAGCATTTCACTGCTATACTGGTCCTGTATAGTGTAATTGTCTCCTGTACCGTCATCAGTCCACACCTTGAACCTGTCCCAGTCATTCAGTACATAAGACACAATGTCTCTGCGGATATCAAGTCTAAGACTGATATGGCCATGCAATAAGTATGAGAGAGAATGGAAGAGGCAGGTGCCAACTCAGGGCATGGAAACCACTGGGTACGGGTTGGTGAAATTGTGATCGACGGTGATCACTGGAATAGACATGTTATCTGGGGTAAACTTGAACCCGTTGAGAAAGAAAGTACGAAAGAAGGCGAGAAGCGGTGGAGCAGGGAATGAAAAACAGAAGTCAGCACCAGGAAGACTTACGTGAACAAGTTAGGAAGACCAACAATGACAGCCTTGAAGCAGTGGAGTAAATGAAAAGGCAGGAGTCACCAGCAGGAAGACGTGAAGGAAGACGAACAATAACAGGCTTGAAGCGGTGGAGTAAAGAAGAAGGGAGCAGTGAGCACGACGAACAGCTGAGGAAAGTAAGGAACCGAGTGAGGAGGCACATGAGCGCTGGATGTTGTTAATGTATATAGGCAGGAAGCCAACCACATGGTAGGTGCACGGCCAGAGGCCGTGCGGTAATAGGAAGGGGCCCTTGTGCGTCTCTGCCGTGAAATAAATCTTCTGTTAATGGAAATAAGGAATGAAACCACCAAAAGGAGATGTCAGTTCTGAAAGTTCCTTACAGTATATTGTAATGGTGAGAACCACCAAAAAGAAGACATAATTTTTGAAAGTTCGTTACGGGGCATGGTGCAAAAAGAAACATACTTAACATTTGTAAGTACAGTGTAAAGGATGAGCATGGGAAATTTGGGCTTCCTACGTATATTGGAAGTCGCAGAAATAGTGAGGAGGGGTTTCCCCTATCTATATATACAGTTTAGGAAGTACACCTGTTTACCCCTTTGGGTGCTGCAATAGGACATGAAACATACCTAACTTTTGCAAGTACACTGCAAGGAATGAGCACGCGAAATTTCAGCTTCCCACCTATATAGAAAGTGGGAGAATTAGTGATGAGTCAGTGAGGGCTTTGCCTTTTATATATATAGCTGTCCAATTATTTGGTCCCGGTACAACAAAGAAAAAATATCTTCCAAAGTCAGTCTCGCTTGTCCACCGTTCTTCATGCGTTGCCATGTGTCTTTTTTTTTTTGCTTTACAATGAGCGCCTCTCCACTCTCTGTCACTTACACAACTACCTCATGTGCATTCATACCTGCCCAAGGGTTCTCACAGCCCCTCTGCCTCCTTTCACTCTAGAAACTTCCTTGAAGTACATTCTCCTTTAATGAAAGGATGCTAGTTTCTTAGATAAATATGCGTATATTCAACTGATTTATATTTATTTTCTTTAGCCGCTGCTTGTTACATGTAATTACATAAGTAAATGCTCCATAACAATGTATTTTTGTTACTGATTTATGTTTGTGTAAGAACACTGAATCTATTTTCAGTTATTGTGTTAAGATAAACCAAGTTAAATGGAACAGAATGTCCATGACTTGAGTAGAAATGTTTTAAACATAGAGATTTCTTTCCCTCAGACACCAGAGTGCCTACAATAAGGCACAAGATTCCACACAGAACAATTACATTGTTCAAAGTCTTTTCCAGTGAAGTATTCTCAATTTTCATAACAAAGCACTCACAAGAGTTGCAGAGAATTATGAAGGTTGTGAGTATCCCAATGTAAATTTAGGTTTTTTTTTAACAAAATATTCAATGCTAGCCTACCATATTTCAGTTTTTTTTTTACCATAGCTTTGGCACTAGTTTTAGAACATTGATGTCATTTTTCAAAACTCTAGACTCTAGACTTGTAACAGAGGATGTCCAACATTGACCATTTTGCATTTTGCATTAAAATTGTTAAAGAAACCTTTCACTTACAGAATCATAGAGACATTTCTTTAGATCACCTACACATAAGATACCAATAGTGTCACTGTGTAGTTGTTCATACAACCCTAGATATTGTGTTACAGAATATGAGATATAAGTTTCATCATGGTTCTACATGGAATGTCACTGTAAAAGGACCATTAGAGAGAATACTAGTGATGCAGTGGAATCATTTAACAAATCTAAAATGAATTGATGAATTACAATACTGTAAATCACAACATAGGTTCCCTTTAAATGAAAGCAACATTTAGCTATGAAAAAAAAACACTACAGCAAAACAAAAATTCAAACTGCAGTGTTCCTTACCTGCTTTACAAAAAGCAAAACAGAGGATTACAGGTCTCACTCATTTCCATCAACCCTGTCATGCAGATCTGGCCACAGGTTCTCATCCACATCAAAATTAATGTTTTCTCTTGCCAAACATCTTGGAAAGAACCTTCAGGCATGACGAATCCACGCCAGATGCTGGTCTGCTGTGATGTCATTGCATGCCTTATCCATAGCCTGGAGAAGAGTAACTTGTTGATGATGCGGGTGCCTATCATTCACCTTCTACCTCCATGTGAAGAAAAACTTCTCAATCAGTTTGAGGAAAGAATAGTATGGGGACAAGTACACAGTGGTGAATTTTGGATGAACCTGACACCATGCCTACACTAGTTCAGCAAGGTGGAACCTTACATTGTACCACACAATAACATAGGTCACAGCAAGAGCTCTACAGACCAGAGTTAACTCATCAAGGAATGCTACAAGGTGCTCTGCATTGTATGAGCCAATACAAGGTCTGCATCGCACCACACTATCTTCTGATATAGCCACACCCATGGTAATGTTGGCCCCATGTTGTCCAGGTTGCCCGCTGGCCTACAAAATTCCAACCTCTCTTCCTTTTCTTGGCCAGCTTGAAGCCTGCTTCATCCACAAAAATTAATTTATGATGGTTTTCATCAGCATCCAGGGCCATCATCTTCCAAATAAAAAGAAATGTTGGAAGGAGAATCACTAATCACAGTGCAATGATGGGTAATCTTTCACAAACAGGCATCATGGCACTGAATATACCAGAACACATTTGGTCCTTAGTTGCTACACTCTGTCTGCATTTCTATCACAGGATGCATGGTATAGCTGTTTTAGGGACATTTGGTGCCTTTTCAGGCAGATGTGCAATCATTGTGAAACTTATGGCTTCCACGTTGTTGGAAGAGGTCTTCATTGTCCAGGTTGTGCTGTCTGATTTCTGTAAGGCAAATGTCATTTCTGGCACAGACCAAGTTGACCACAGCCTGCTCTTCTTGGTCAGTTAGGAGTCTGCCTCTACCTCCACTATTTGGCTTAGTCTCAATTCTGTAGGAAAAATTACAAGAGAAACATTACCTCATGCTGTAGAACACATTTACATAGTCACATAACCTACTCTGTGCTACACATTGACATGCAGTATAGAGTCATTTGACAAATAACAGTAGTCTACAGTACTGTAATGTTGACTGTAGTTGCATGCTAATAAAGACTTACTGGTTCTCAGTGTGGAAGGTTCTGATAACTGGTCTACAACCATTGCTCTGATTCCGTGGGATACTCTTTGCTGTTGCTGCTGCTGTCTTGGTCTGTAGCCTTGTCCTAGACCATGTTCCCCCATAACTCTCACACGGGGCCCATGGCCACCTCTCTGGTGAGGCCCACACCCACGTCTAAGACAAGGCCAACAACCACCTCTCAGCTGTGGTGCCATTCCTTTGACCATTGAGTCTTCCTCATACTGCTTGACCACTTGCCTGCTCCATGTTAGAGTATCACTATGTTGCTGTGGGCTTATTCATACTGATTCCACAAATTAAAATCAATCATCAGTAACTAATTGGTGTCAGTGGATCTTGTTATCCTGACACTTTCATGATGTGAACATGGGATATAGTTCCTCAGTTTCCAACAATCTATGCTGTAAGAGGAATGCAACAGATACTTATGATTTAGCGCAGTTGTATCAACTGATAGTTACTTCACTGTAATGCAATTAACAGTCAACTCAAATGCAATGTGTGAATTGCATTTTGAAATGGTAATACTTTGATGTTAAGTTGTGTCAGTTCAGTGAACAAATGATCTTTGGTTTATGTGTATTGTATCCAAGCAATTGGAAAAGGTTGTTGTTGTTATTGTTGTGAGTTTTGGGTGTAAAGTTTTTAAAAATTACACCAAGGTTCTGAAACTAGGGCCAAAGCCACTGTAAAACCATAAACTGCTGAAAGGCATCGTGTACTGCCCAGAAAGGGAAGGAGGCCAGTGAATAATGAAGGGAGAATTCCCTCATTCATGCGGTGGAAAGTGATGCCATGCAAGTCAAACACTGAAGTACAGAAAAAAACTCAGACTATTTTGCTTTCCTACTGTTTCAAATGATTGCATATTGCATGTTTTTTAAAGGGGAGTGCATTGCTATTGTTGGTATCTTTTTGGTTTGTTTTGCACATGATTATAGGTAATCTAGACAGCAAAAAGGCAGCTTTGTGTTGTCTTTTACTTTAATTCCTAGTGGTGTTATGACTGGATATTTATTCAGATCTGTATGTTACTATTTACTGTATCTAGAAATAGACCATATGTCACCCCATGACTGACTGTAAAAACAAAAAATAATCTATTCACTTTAATAATTATCATTAATAAATATAAAAAAGCAAAATGTGGCCTTGCACTAGGGATCGCTTCATTATTTTGTTATCATTCTGAAAGAATGTACACACAAAGAATTATAATGTAATAGGCCAGCTTCACTGAATTGTGAGCCATTGCATTGAATATGAAATCCCCCTTTTGTCCTCCATATTATTTGATTTTCATATTTAGCTCCCTGCAATTGTTACTGATATCACCTTTATCCATTTAGATTAAACAATTTCCTGTTAATTCTACACAAGATTACATCCCAATATGAAAGTATGACATGTGCTTTATTTCTGTAAAATTGAATTATCTCCATCAATAAATATATATATTTTTAGATTACATTATAAAATCAGTCTGATAGGTGTGAAAACCAAAATTACAGAATGCACAAAACCATAAAAAATGTAATTATTCAAAGTATAGTATATAGTATATTGATATTACTTCAACAGTCTGTTTTCAGGTCACATGTATCCACTAGATTTTATCCTGTGTTAAAATACTACCTTGAGCTTTTAATTGCTTATGAATTAATGTATTATTTATGAGTTATTAGACTGTGTTTTTAAAAGCCAAAACTGAATTGAAAATGAGCAAATTTCCACATTTTAAATAAAATTATCTAGGGGTTTACTTAGTTTTTTTTTTAAATAACAATAGCAATAGCACTCATAAACATAATGTTTCATGTAATAGTGCAATTCATTTATTCAGTTGTTTTTAGGTATGTTCGCATAGTAACTACAAGGGAGTGCTACTAACCCCACCATGACTACAGAGACAATAGCACCCAGCACAATTTTGATCTCAAATAAATGATAAATGTCATATGGAAAACAGGGCAGACTTCACCTGGCAGCACCCTCTTTGCAGCACACAATGACCTCAACAGGGCTGCTCTTCTACACTCCAACTCCCATACAACCCTGCATGAATCCTAACTGGGACCAGCTTGGACGAACAGTGCCACCAACTGTGTAAGGAAATACCTCTGACATCCATGTTTGCCCAGTTCATTTATTATCATTTTACCCTGAATATGATAAGGTTCGGTAACCATCCCGGCCAGGTTGCAGCTCCTTCCATGCTGTCCTTCCAATTATGGCCTCCCGGCTGGTTAAGACATCACTCTCCATCCTAGTCGGGATGCCAGGACACCCATAACATGTAATGCAAAAAAGCACCTACTGTGGTTGCCGTGTCCATATATCTGTCCACATGAACCTACTTGATCCCCAGTGGACCAACTCTGAAATTTAACACACGTTCTTCAAAGAAATGTGTCAGGAAAGTTCAAATTTCATTGACATATCTTGAATGCAGTGTGCTGCAGACATTTTTTTGAATTTTTTTGAATTTCAAAGAGTGCTATTGAATTTGCAAACTCATCGATCTTAAAACAGAGAAACATTCCATGTGACTTCAGTGATTCAGGATTTTTCTGAAACTATAATTTATCTGCAAATCTCCAAACCTGCTCTCCATCAGGGTCCAAAGCAGCCACCAATTCTATCTTGAAATTTGAACTGTCCATTGGGTATGACTTTCAAAAATGTTATGTTTAGTAAATTTGAGCTATGATTAGTCACAGGCGCTCCACAATTACCAACTGACAAAATAACATGAATTGATGCCATTTTTACATTACTTGAATTGGAATCAGTTCTTAATTAAAAATATTGAGTTTTTGTGGGCTACTTTTTCAGCTATATGATATTGCAAAGTACTGTTAAAAACATGTATTTAAAGTAGTCTAATAATCCATGTAATTACATTCTATTATCACTGTCATTTATTATGAGCCACTGTTAACCAAACATTTAATAAACAAAAAAAGGAAAAACACTCCAACATTTTGTTACTTGTTTGAATCTGCTTTTATTTTTATTGGAGCAAGTCAGAGTTCTTTTTGGATGCCTGGGGTAAGAGGATGGAGCTTACTAGGAACAGAGTGATAGTCCATCCCAGTGCACGCTCACCGTTTCACTTTAGTGCTTCCAGTCAACTTTATCTGAAAGTTTTTTGGATGTTGTAGGAAATCAGACATAAGATGAACATGCAGACTCCACACATACAATGACTAAGCTAGGCTGTGTGCACTATCTTTTGGGCTCTGCAGTTCCCAAACTAGACAGTGATGCAGGTAGTCAGAATGTTCTCAATGGTGACCTTGTAGAATGTAGTGAAAATGGGGGGAAGGCGGGCTTGCCTTCTTCAGCCACTGTGGAGACACTGCTGTGCTTTCTTGGCTATGGAGGTGGTGTTCATTAACAAAGTAAAGTCAGCTGCCTGGTGCACACCAAGGAATTTGCTGCTTCTAATCAATTCTACCACAGAGCCCTCAATGTGAAGTGCAATGTGGACAGCATGGGTCTTCCTGAAGTCAATTATCATCTCTTTCATCTTGTCCACATTAAGAGACAGATTGTTGCACTTGCACCAGTCTGCCAGTCATCATATCTCCCTTGTATAAGGTGACTCATCCTCATTGCCGATGAGACACATCACCATTGTGTCATCCACAAACTTTCTGATGGTTTTACAGTTTCATGCAGCCATGAGCCAACAGAGTGAACAGGAGAGGGGAGTTGCATTGGGAAGTGTTGTAGCGTAGCTGACTCTGCTTCCCTCTGAGCTTCTGAGGCATGATGCTGTTGAAAGCTGAATTGATGTCAATGAAAACAATTCTAGCATAGGTGTCTGTTTTGTCCAGATGGCACATGGCCAGATGAAGAATAGATGATATGGCATCTTCAGTGGAATGGTTTGAGCAATAGGCAAACTGAAGAGGGTCATGTGATATGGGAAGTCCAGATTTCAAATGTCCCAAAACTAGCTTCTCAAAGCACACCTGATGTAGGTGATGTAGGTATGATGGTGGTGGTTTCGAAGCACTTGGGAATTACTGCCTCCTTCAGGGAAATGTTGAAGTGGTAATTATTTAAGTATCCAACATAAATGTGGCTCTTGTCACACCTAGCAAGCTTGGCCACAAGACTGCTTTATGTATACAATGTTAGTGTCACGAACTCATTTCTAATACCCAAAATTTCTTTCTAGAACTACACTGAAATAAACTGTGGCATGTCCTGGTTTAATTCTCAAGTAGCCTGCACATGAGGCTTCCTTCGTTGGCATACATTGATGTGACAGCAGATTTACACATTTTTTCAGGGGTTGCCACCAGGTTGCATATTAGTGCTTTAGGAGGCAGGCCATACCATTCATCAAGGTCTTCCAGTCTAAAAAGATCTCGTTCAGAAAGCAATAAAGCTGCATCCACTCAGATAAATCTGTGGGACATGGTGGTTGATAAGTCTGTAGTGTAGATTTTTAAATAGAACAGTATAGGAAAAGCGCAGATCCTTGAGGGAAGCTTTTCGATTGGCTCCTGCTTTGTCCAGTTTTACTGCTAATGGACTGTCAAGCATAATTCATCCTGTGAAAGAAACGTGTTTACATGCATTTTAATAACCCGATTACTCACAAAAACCTGATTTCTAAAATTACATGTAAACCGTTATTCCAATTAGAGAAATCAGGTTCTTGCTCTCTGAGAAACCTGATTAACAGACGTAGATTTCTCCATGAATAATCTGATTATATGGCCGTGTAAACCCATAATCAGGTTACTGTTAAGGAATTTGTAATCTGTGCTTGTATTTGCTTTGAACATGCTTCCAGCAGCCAGGGGTAAACATGTCCACAAAATATACTTCCAAAGGCAAATGTTCAGGCAATTGCATTATTCCTTAATCGGTCTTAATGTTTCAGAAATGGATAAATTTATATTGATGAGCTGACAATACAGCGCTAAACTTAGCAATTCAATCTGAGAGCAGTAGGCTGACACATTAAAAATAATGTGTCTTGTTGTCTGATTACTTTTTTATAGTAATAAGTAACCTAACAGAATACCTACCTTATTGAAGTAAAAATACCTGCATTATCATTATTCCAGCAGAACTAGGTTTAAGGCAAGAGGCACACATACGATGTCCTTGCAGGGCTCAGTCACACAGCCAGGAAGAAAAGTGTGTAGCGCGCAATCTTTTAACAGAAACCTATAAATAAAGCATCAATTTGACTAAAAATATTTATAAAACACAAGACAATTATCACAGACATTATGCTTATTTTTGGATTCAAAATGGCCGATAATGAGGTGCAACTGTTTTTTTTGTGCAGTTTAATGATGTAGGAGCATTTTGACAAAGGGGAACTCTATAAGATTACTTGATTATTAAGAAGCCATAGTAACACCTTAATAACACCTTAACCTGATTATGTGTGCATGTAAACACACTTAATGAGGAAGCTGTCATTCTAATTTCATTTTAAGGCCCAAATGCTATCCATGGCATGAATTTTCTCATTTTCTCTGTAACTGGGCAAGAGCTGCCTTCTTCTATTAAACTGAATAAGTTCTTTCTGTTTCGGTTTATATGTTCTCCCTGTTTTACTTTTAACTGGTAAGTTAAAACTGGTGTGCTTGGAATAATGGCATGGATTTGTGTGTGTGTGTATGTGTTTGAGTGTGAATGTTACTAGTGAAAGGCTGGTGTCATGATCAGTGTTGGTTCCTACTTTGACACTAATGCTGCTGAGATAACCTTTGGCTTCCTCACAACCCTGCAAAGGAAAATGGGGGTTCATCAAACAAATGGATAGTTGGATGGAAGGAAGAAAATACATTTCTATATGAAATATTTGCCAACAGTGCCAAGTAAATTCTTCAAGAATTCTTTAAATGACTCAGTAGATTACAATCCTAATTTAGGTTTTGACGGAATTCCATAGCCTACACGAACGTTATTATAGAAGCTGTAGTATTTTACAGTCTTAAACTAGATTTTGGCTAAACTGAGTTGAAAGAAATCTGACTGAGCGTTTAAATTTATAGAGTAAGCATTCTGACGAGTGGTAGGGGCATTTAACAATTAAATACCAGATCATCAACTAAGCCTAGATCTACAAATGAAAAGGTCTAAAACTGCAGCTATTGCTGCTTATGCATTAGAAATAAAAAGCTACATTATTTTGAACAGACTGATAAGGTACTCAGAACACTAATTATTTTCCCACCAATAGTCTAATAAAATGTTTGCAATCAAATGCCAGGTTTTCTCAGTGACACTCGATCATCCTGTGGGCCAATGACAATAAAACGTGATTTAATTCTTGCTTGCAACCTTTCACACCTTTGGTGAAGTGTAGTGTCTCACTGAATTCAACAAATGAGTGTGAGATATTTTATTTATGCACTGTTATACCACCCAGAATTTAAAGACATGACAATTACTACATTTTAAAGCATCAATTTAAGCAGAGGACAATGATATTGTGGCTCCAGCAGCTCACTTAAGGGGAAACATTACTTTTATGGGGGTAAGTGCTAGAAGACAGAGCTGAAATAATAAACACTAAACAATAAAAGTATCTTTTAATTTAACAAAATACAGTTATCTGCAGTAAATCAAAACCATGATCTACAGCAAAGAATGGATATTTTTAAGAATGAAACTTGCTTATTATTCTGCATGGTCCTTTAATTACTTGTTCAAAAGAAAGTTAATATTTAGCCATACAGTCAGGTGAAAAAATAAGTATACCACATGAAATGTTTTTTCTTCTTTAACATATGTGGATATATCAATATTTGATATTCATTTAAATAGTATCTTTAGATAAAGGTAATGTAATTGGAAAAGAAACAACGAACATTTTACTTTGCAATAATTTATTTAATGAAAAATAAACATCTACTGTATGCCATTTCTGTCTGTGGAAAAAGTAAATACACCCCTGACTCTAATAGCTTAAACTTCAAGTAGGCAATTTCTATAATTGTCTAGCCATCTCTTAAATCAACTGGGAGAAAGTTGTTCCCACCTCTTCATGCAGAATTCCTTCGGCAATGTTTGAGCAGTGTCTTGTGTGCGCTGCCCACTTCAGATCCCCCTGCAGCATCTCGATAACATTCAGATCCAGACTATAACTTTGCCATTCCAGACCCCTTCATTTCTTTCTTTTCAATTATTCCTTGGTGGATTTAGTGGTATTTTTAGGGTTATTGTCATGTTACAAGGTCCACTTTAAGATGAGCTTCAGTCTCCTGACAGATGGTCTTACATTATCTCAGGCATCGTCTGGTACAATGAAGAATTCATAGTAGATTCTGTAATGGTGAGCTGCCCAGACCTTAATAGTGCAAAGCAGCCCCAAACCATAACATTTCCCCCATCATGTTTTACAGTTGGTATAAGCTTCGTCTGGTCTAATGTTGTCTTTTGCCAAACATGTCTTTTAGTATTGTGGCCAAATATCTGTCCTTTATGCCTCGTCTGTCCAGAACATTCCAGAAGTTCAGGTCTTTGCATAGGTGTTCATAGGCAAATATTTGTCTTGCCCTGATGTTCTTTCTGACCTTATGGAATACTTCACATATAGATTTAATGTGTGCAGTCTCTTTCAAATGGTAGACTCTGGCACTTTCTTATCAACAGTGGCAAGAGCAACCTGTAAGCCTGTAATGAAAAGCTGGGGTTCTTAGAGAGTTCTTTCAGCATTTTGCAGTATGCCTTTGAGTTGATCTTGCTAGGGTGGCCTGGACTGGACAATTTGGCAGTTGTTTGAAATCTTCTCCACTTGTAGATTATATTTTGCTTAGTGGAATGGTTGATTTCCAGTTGTTTAGATATTTTTATCTATTCCTTTCCAGACTCGTAGATATCTATAATTGTCTTCCTGATGGTTTGATAGAGCTCTTTCCATCTAGACATGGTGACAGCACACACTTCAACAACAAAGACCAAACTAAACTGTAAATGTCTGAGGTTTAGATAAAGCCTCCAAAGTCCTCTCTAACAATGTTCTGTTCATTTGCAGTTTATTCCAATTTTAGGTATGTACATTATGTACATTACCTGTGTCCTTCTTTTAAGTGGGACAAAGCATATGTGTCCATGCACAGGTACTGTATACCTTTGAATAATTTGGACAGTCCTGCAACTGTTAATTGGACCAAGTGGGTTTAATGAGAAATCAAGCAAAATGACGCCTTTTATTGGCTAACTAAAAAGATTACAATATCCAAGCTTTCGTGGCAGCTCAGGCCTCTTCTTCAGGCAAGATGTAATCACTGATAATCATAATTGATTACATCTTGCCTGAAGAAGGGGCCTGAGCTGCCTTGAAAGCCTGCATATTGTAATCTTTTTAGTTAGACAATAAATGGTGTCATATTGCTTGACTTCTCATTGCATCCATAATGGCTAACACGGTACAACATCCTATACTATTACCAAGTGGGTTTCAAAAGGAGACTATTAGTTACAAACACTTTAAATTTAATATAAGGTGCTTTAACTTAGGCTTTTGTTGCTCAAGAATATACTTCTGGTTAAAAAATTTGTTATTTCAGAAGATGGGGCACAAAACAGATGATGCTTTACTATTGTACCACAACACATAGAGGATAATGGGAGAAAGAGTCTTGAATGGTCCAAATTGCAGTATGCTTGGATGGTAAGACTGAAAAAACTGCAACTTTTTTGGATTCCCAGAAATGTACTTACTAGAGTGAATGATTTTTATAGCGAGTTTAATAAACAATAAAAAAGTCATAAGTTAAATGTATATTTTATATCGTATATTTTATATCAACCTATTAATTATATCTGCAGTTTTGGGTGGATTAAAGATGACATTGTCAACACAACAGATTGCAATAAAGTATTGTAAATGAAAAAAATCACAATTCTGTCAAATGCCCTCTCTGTTTCTTTCCTATGATTTTGAAATGAATTAAACTGCCACTGTGTATAACTGGATGAATGCTTGCTTTTGATGAGTCCTAATTTCAACCGTATACTTAGATACGGTGTGAGGGATTCAGCTGTATGTGATTTGCTAAAACGTTTCTAATCCTTATGTATGAATTGATAACAGAAACTGGGAAACCCTTATTTGGCCTCAGTGACACTGAAGTCAGGATTGGATTCATATCTATGAGTTCCAGATAATTAATGTTTTAAACTTATTACCAATAATAAATCAAATTCCTCTTTGCTGAGTTCTGGGAAACATACATGATCTGAAAATAAACTGATCGTGTGATATTTGGTTTGTGATCTTTTTTATATAATTTACTACAACATGTTCTTTATATCCATCCACTCATTTGGTTTTTCAGTTCTGGATCAAATCAGTGACCAACATTGAAAAGGGTGCTAGTCCTTATGAGTACACATGCACACATGGTCACTAACATTAATTTAGAGTAGCAAATCAACCTAATATGTATGCATGTTCTTTGGGTGTAGATAGAAAAAAGGACTTCCTGTAGGAAAACTTTAAACAGATTTATTGCATGTTTTAAGTTAGAAATTAATTATTTATATCTTAAAGCATAATAGAATATGGTAAGAAGATGTGAGGGTGGCTACAACCCAGTCATTAAAATGACATTTAGTGCTCCAGAACAATCACATTTTTCATGCATGAGAAATAATCTATCGAATGAATCTTCCCTGGCCTTGTCAAATAATTATGTGGGAAGTGGCCAGGCTTTAACTTAAAATTTTATTTTCTATATTTACCAATTCAATCACCCATCCATCCAATCACCTACAATATTCTATAAACATGATATTGAATACAGTGTCATAGGCAGCTGAAACTAACCTGGAATGGGAACTCACATACTCACATTGACACTGGCCCAATTTATATTTGTCAGCCAGCATGCTTTTGGACTGTAAAAGCAAGAATCCACACAAACACTGGGAATATGTCCACTCCACATAAAAGAAATCCTTATTAGGATTTAAACCAGTAATATGACACAGCAATTTGCCTGCCTTATCACTCTGCTGCCTACTATTATTTGATACATCATAATTCTTAACAGAGTTTGTTCCCCTTTTAATAAATACAAAGGAAAAATGTAAAGAGAAATTAAAAGTATACAACACAAAACAGTCTTGTGCAAAATGCAGCACTGCAAATATTTGTTTTAACTGTTTCGTTCTTGATGAATAAAAGATAGCATGATTTTAATTATTTTTATTATGTTTGGTGGTAAAGAATTTTTCAAAACCCACAGATTTGAGATTTCTTGACTGATATGTTGAGGAGTACTAGAGGTACTGTTCTCTATATGGTGTACCCAATATTGATACACACATCACTATTCTTTTTTAACCAATAGTAAAAATATAGATTCTTGAGTTTATGTATGTGTGCCTTGTGGCACCAAAAGACCAATTAAAAACAAAAAACTACAAACACTACTAAAAACTAATTAAAAAAATAAAGGTGCAAGTCCCTGTTTGAATTCTTTGCCATTTGCAGATAACATAAAGAAATTTTGTTTTCACTAACAAATCAAACTCATAGCCCTGAAACCCAGGAAAATCCCACTTAACTAAAAGTTTAATTTAATAGTGAAGAATATAAGAAAACTGCACAGATGCTTTTGCATGTAATAGTCTGAAACAGCAATTATAGTGACAGTCTATGGCAATTGAAGAAAAGTGTAGATAACAGCATGTCTGAATGCAAGAATTTGTGGTTCAAGTTCCGCCTATACCCTTTTTAATCCTAATCTTATTTACTGTGTGTTTCATATATAAATATAAAAGATGAAAAATAGTTAAGTGATATCAAAAATCTGAATTTTTTTCTATGACCCATAGAGCTAATAACATTGTTAAGTTTTAGGAATTACAAAAATTTCCAACAATATTCCTTTAAAATTATGTATTAAATAAAACTATCACTTATTAATATATTCTTCGATAAGAAGGGGCATCAATTTATTTAGAATACACTAAAATCATACAATACTGAATCTTAACACTTGATACAATATCTTTAATAACTTATATGTTTCTTATGAATTAAGATGTGCATTTATTTTATATTATTTTATTGTCTAGAACAGGGGCGTCGGTCCTGGAGAGCCGCAGTGGCTGCAGGTTTTACTTTCAACCCAATTGCTTAATTAGAAACCAATCCTTGCCAATCTCAGACCCTAGTTAATCTTATGGCTTGTTAGTCTGTGCAATGTAGGGCTCTTATATCGTAGTTTTTTCATTTCCAAGGATATCATCCAAATGATTTGAAGCCTAAAATGGATAATTTTCAGTCTGTCACATTTTTCTAATAAGTGTTTTATTAAATCAAACATGCATGATGAACACACACAGATGTACTTGGAAAAATGTTAGCTGGAGAACTGCTGGCTGCTTTGTCATTTAAATCTTATTGCTAATAAGGAGCTATTAAAACCCTGAATGCAGCAGTTTAAGCTTGAAATAAGCAATTAAGGGTGGAGAACTTTAACAAGCGAGACCACTAAAATGAAGCATCAAAATGTCACTTAAGCAATAAGTGCTTCATCAGCAATAATTGACTTCTCATTAAGAAACTGGGCTGGAACAAAAACCTGCAGCCACTACGGATCTCCAGGACCGACGTTGCCTACCCCTGGTCTAGAAGCATAACAACATCTTTTGATTTCCTCTGAATTTCCATTGCTCTCTTCTGTATTCTGTAATTTAAACTGGTTACATTACCAATGGCCATTAGAAAATCAGAATCCTCATCCTAGGCTTCATATATAATGCCTTGCGTAGAATTTACATTAAAACATAGCATACGGACAAAACTAGAAATGTGCATACACACAAAAAAATTTAAATGCATAAAACTGTGCATAAGCAAAGTTCCACACAAGTTCCCTTTATAAAACCCAATCCACATGAATTTTAACGCACATGTACGTGCCCCACCCTGCACAGAGCGCAAGGCAGGAACAAACCCTGGATGGGGCACCAGCTCACCACTACCATTGTGCTGCCGTGCCTCCATATGTTTAATTATTAACAACAAATGTTAAATGTAATACACATACTTTAATGCATGTTATCATAAAAATAAAATTGAGTATAAATCCTAGTATTATAACAGCACACAGATCCAAGAGGACAGATCTTGGAAATCTAAATCAACTTAGAAGCTAGCCCTCATCATCTGTACATATGCTCTCTCTTCTAATTCTTCCACTTGCTATGTCTTCTAACAATGCTAAAACAGCTATGGTAGTTGAAATAGTTTGGCCATTCCATGCACCATTACATTGTTATAGAATGGTTACAATCAAGGGCTATAAATATGTAAAAAATATGCAGTTAATTTTGATGTATTTGATAAAACCCGAGTCATAGATGTGAAACTAAAAAACAAAAGGAGACGACACAGAAACACTAGCACTGCTTTGACGCTGGGTGCCACCTGTTTGCAAAACCGAGCAGAAACGTGCGTATGCATGATGTGAGACTGCTGTGAAAATGTGCATGGCTTTACGCCAAGTTTAGTTTTTAAACATCTCGACATGAGCGTGGAATCAGACTGATGCAACATTTTTGTGCATTCACACCATCTATACTTGAAGCCCCCTCTCTGTATATCCTGTATTGTTTGTTTTACAGTTCACATGTTTGAATTGCTTCTGCACAATTATTTAGCTGGGAGTTTAAAATTATTGTTTCACTTCATAAGTATGTCATTAGCATTATATACATTTATCTGAATGTAATGTATTTGTATTAACAGTGTGTTATCCATTCCATGAGAAAAACATAATAGTAATTACTACTAGTAAATGCATATAATACTTCCCAGAATGTAAACAAAGGGGCTAGTGACTGTTGGTGGCATCTCTCAGGATAGAAGTTCATTTCTGCTGTCTGGTAGGTTTTTGATGTTTAATTTTTTTTTTTGTTTTTAATTTCATTTCCAAAAGATTTGTAGCTTGGAAGCAGAATGCCATAAAGACAGGGTTAAATGAGTTGAGTTTCTAGGAAAAAGCAGGCAGAGACATGTACTAACAGTAACTACAGCAAGTGTTGAGAAATTGTCATATTTGTTTTATCTCTTGTAGCAAGTCTTTTCATGTTATATTGTAGAATTTAAACCTTTTTAAATTTGTCATGACTGTCTACAAAACACTCGATCTCTGGATTCTAGTCATCAATGTACTGCATTTTACTGTGCATTTGGTATTAATTGTGACTTCCCACCACCCTTTAATGACTGATAATCTTCTTCTTCTTCTTCTTTTTTCGGCTGCTCCCGTTAGGGGTTGCCACAGCGGATCATCTTTTTCCATATCTTCCTGTCCTCTGCATTTTGTTCTGTTACACCCATCACCTGCATGTCCTCTTTCGCCACATCCATAAACCTTCTTTTAGGCCATCCTCTTTTCCTCTTGCCTGGCAGCTCTATCTTTAACATCCTTTTCCCAATATACCCAGCATCTGCCCTCTGCACATGTCCAAACCAATGCAATCTCGCCTCTCTGACTTTGTCTACCAACCATCCAACCTGAGCCAACCCTCTAATGTACTAATTTCTAATCCTGTCCATCCTCGTCATACTCAGTGCAAATCTTACCATCTTTAACTCTGCTACCTCCAGCTCTGACTCCTTCTGGTCAGTGCCACCGTCTCCAACCCATATAACATAGCTGGTCTCAACACCGTCCTGTAGACCTTCCCTTTCATTCTTGCTGAGACCCATCTGTCACAAATCACTCCTGACACTCTTCTCCATCCATTCCACCCTGCCTGCACTCTCTTTTTCACCTCTCTTCCACAATCCCCATTACTTTGTACTGTTGATCCCAAGTATTTAAACTCATCCACCTTCGCCAACTCTATTCCCTGCATCCTCACCATTCGACTGACCTCCCTCTCATTTACACACATGAATTCTGTCTTGTTCCTACTGACCTTCATTCCTCTCCTATTTAGAGCATATCTCCACCTCACCAGGGTCTCCTCAACCTGCTCCCTACTCTCGCTACAGGTCACAATGTCATCAGCAAACATCATAGTCCAAGGGGACTCCTGTCTAATCTCATCTGTCAACCTGTCCATCACCATTGCAAATAAGAAAGGGCTCAGAGCCAATCCCTGATGTAATCCCACCTCCACATTGAATGCATCCGTCACTCCTACCGCAGACCTCATCAATTGTCACACTTCTCTTGTACATATCCTGTGTAACTCTTACGTACTTCTCTGCCACTCCTGACTTCCTCATATAATACCACAACTACTCTCCAGACACCCTGTCATATGCTTTATCCAGATCCACAAAGACGCAATGCAACTCCTTCTGGCCTTCTCTAAACTTCTCCATCAACACCCTCAGTGCAAACATTGCATCTGTGGTGCTCTTTCTTGGCATGAAACCATACTGCTGCTCACTAATCATCACCTCACTTCTTAACCTAGCTTCCACTATTCTTCCTATAGCTTCATATTGTGGCTCATCAATTTTATCCTACTGTAGTTACTACAGCTCTGCACATCCCCTTTATTCTTAAATATTGGTACCAGTACATTTCTTCTCCACTCCTTTAATGACTGATAAAGTGTGACTGAAAACATTTTCATTATATTTTAACATTCTCAACAGCTGCTGCATGTTCCAGTTTATTTGTCTTTTATTTTTGCTGGTTTTCTATATGTAGCAAATGAACCCTAAGGACTCAAGAACTCAGAGTCAGTTCTTGAACATCCTTCTACACTGGCTTCATAGACTACACACCAAACACTGCATCAAATGTAAAAAAGAAAGTAAGGTTAATATTATTCACTAAAAATATTTGTATGATACTATTTATGACATAGTGAATTTTCTTGCTAACTCACCAGTTAAGCCAGCTCATTTCACATTATTGCTAACATGTTAATTTATGTGAATCACTGAGGAAATTGTTTATGTTGCTGCCTCACAGCTCTGGGAACAACAGCAACATACCACCCATGTGGCAGTAAAATACAGGAAAGATTAGTGCTCTTGATGTAGGATTATTCATTGTACGGTTGTCATCTCTTTTAATTTTTATATTGCAATGCTTAGTTTATCTAATGATAAGGCATTTAATCTTGTTACCCATTATATTTTCCTTGGCTGTTACTGTTACCATATATTCATCCATCTATTTTATATATATTCGCTTAATCCTGAGCAGGTTCACAAAAGTAAAGGGCAAAAGGTAGGAACAATCCTTAGACAGGGTGTCATTCCATTGCTGTGTGAACACACAAACACTAGGACCATTTTAGCATTACCAATCCACCTAACCTGCAACTAGAGCACCTCTAGGAAACCCATGCAGGCACGGGTAGAACATGCAAACTCCATGCAGGCAGGACCCAGGATGCAAACATTGGTATCCTTAATTGTGAGGCAGCAGTGATACTAATGTGCCACAATGCTGCCTTATTAGCATTACATTACATTATGTCCATAATTTGTATTCCAGCAAATACATCTTTTAGTTACTTATTTGATCAGAGAGGTTAAGCAGAGCTTAGCCTATTCAATAATAGGCCTGAAAGTCTACATGGAAAAAACACATGTTGTTAGCATTTCAATGTCCATTAAAACTTTTTCTATGTTTGTGTTAGAAGGCAACATTTTCGGATTAGTGGTGATAAATTGTTATCTCTCAAGCAGCATCAAATTTTTTTGAGAAAGCATTGGTGGAATTTATCATGTGTTGAGGGTAAAGATGCCACCTTCACCTTAAAACATCCAAGAAGAGCCTACTGTAACTAATGATCTGTGGTGTAAAGGGTGAGAGTAAATGAGGTTTAGAATTAAAACAAAAAGCAGTCGGCGTGAGTCTCTGTTACATTTTTCATCTATAGCAACCTGAAATAATTTAAAAGCACTATATGCTCTATATGGCACATTTATTTAATTTGATTGCCATGTTGTACAGGAGTTCTCGTAGTGATATGTCTGTCTTCACTTACAGTAGGACGACCCCTATCCTGACAGCATCAAATACAAGGCAAGAACCAACCCTGTGGTAAGTCCATAATAAAGTACATAATTTAAAGGACTGAACATGTCTTTGGGGTGTGGTAAGAAAACAAAAATATCTTGGGAGAAAAACCCACATTGAAGCAAGAAAAATGTTCAGACACAACAGAGACAAATATCAGACCTGAAATTCAAACCTTCTCATGGAGCTGTAGTCCTGTGGATGTGGGAAGGAGAAATATACACAAAACTTGCATTTCAGGTTACTGTAGATCAGTTTCCAAATTGCTGTATTGTTTTTCATACTTTCTAGGATTTGTTTTCAAGTGACAGGTGATAATTGTTAATTATAGGAGGGAACTGTAGCACAAGATGCAGTTGCCATATCTCAAAACCTGCTTTTCAGGTTTGGGCATGAATCATTTGTGTGGATAACCAGTGCCCGAAGTAGAAACACATAAGTACTGGTATTCTCTGTTTATATGTACATTTGATCAGAGATCATTGTGTGTTATTCATGATGCATTATGCATGCTAGTATGCTAACAAAGAACAAAAAATGAAGATGTGCCAGTGCTCTGTACCAGCTCAGTTCAAGCCCTGTAGATAAATTATCTATTTGAAAAGGTTTCCATTACCTTTAGGAGAGAAGAGGATCTTGCCTTCCATTGTTGCATTTTCAAGAGTTAAACATATTTTCAGTGCCTATTTTCTTCACCGTCTTGTCCCCTTCAAATGCCTGGAAATAAAATTCAATATCATGTTTTGCAATTCTCATAAACTAGCTATAGATAGATAGATAGATAGATAGATAGATAGATAGATAGATAGATAGATAGATAGATAGATAGATAGATAGATAGATAGATAGATAGATAGATAGATAGATAGATAGATAGATAGATAGATACTTTATTAATCCCAATGGGAAATTCACAAATACCACAAATTAAAAAAAAATCTTAATAGTTAATTTAAAGTAACAGCTGAAAATAATTCTGTATATGTCCATCTTCCTTGTAGTAACATTTCTAAATTAGTTTGAGCATTGCCAGTTACCTCTAAATAACACCCTGCTCTAAGTGGCCATCTGTATTACATTCTGATTATTCAAAAGATTAATAGTTTATAGTTTTTATATAGGGTGAACAGCATGGATAGTCATTTTAGAACAAACATTTCAATGACTTTGTAGTAGGGTTTTTTTGCTATGATTCAACAACAGACAGAATGCCAGTGTAGACAAGCAGACTCCTAGGTAGTGTGGTTATTTTTGTAATTGCCACTCGTTTGCACATTTCTCTTATATTATGCTGTACTGTTTTTTGTTTTTTCTTATTCTGTACTTGTTTTTGAGGTCACCAAATCTACTTCTACCATTGTTTTTTGCAGTTTTGGACATTTTAATGGTGCCAGTATCTTTTGTTTATTCCCATGACACCATCTTGAATTTCATAGACATTGATATTTTCGTGCTAGTGGTTGCCAGGTGGTTGTTATGAAGTGATTTTTAAAGACCATTAAAAAAAGAATTAAGTAGTCCATTCTCGAAGGGATCGGACTATTAACCACACTTGGAACACATCGTTTACACTTGCCAAACCACCCTAATTCCAATCTTTCAGCTTCCAAATTGGAACTACTCAAATCTTACTTAGTTGCATTCTAGGACACCAGACAGCGTCAGAAGTTGGATTTACCTGGACATGGGAAGGAAAAGGGATGACTTTAGGAATGTGAAAAGTGAGTGCATAGGTGAGCTATTGTACCATATAGAAAGGAACAAATACCTGCTTGGTACGAGAGAGATGGTGTAATAAAGCTCTTAAATATTTATCTGATTTGCATTTCTATACCCATTGTGTGATTAGTGACTTGAACAATGTTATTTAGAAATGAAATTACTTTAAACTTTTAACTGTTTTTGGGGTTAAATTAGTGGTAAGTTATGGAATTTGTCTTTTTTCTAGTATTCAGTGGCAGTTATTCAAGGGGGAAATGGCACTGAGCTGTACCAGATATTACTGCCACCTTATAACCCTTGGACCTGGTTTAATAGCTATTTATGGTATCTGCTTGCAGTCCAAAAATATTACATCAGTTTGACTGGAAATAATGAATTGACCTGTTGGGTGTGTGCAGGTTCCACATATTTTTCCATGGCATTGTACACTACTGAAAGAGCATTATCAAAAATTTATGGTGTATAAATCCACTTGCTGTATTACAAAGATAAATCAGTATTACATATTCTTATAATGTGTAAATGGCTGGAACCCCCTAAACATCTTTCTAAACTGTAATAATGTCAAGCCATATATCTTTGACAAAAGTGTATTTCTTAAACAACACAAATGGAAAATACAAGGAAACCAGGATGGTTATTAGACTGACTTCCCCACTTTCCCATCTGACAGAGTGGCACCAAGTTTTTTTTTTCATTTCTCATCTCATGTATATCTCACTAAACCATAATTTCTCCTGTTCCTTGGCATTGTCTTTTTTCCAGCTTACTCCTATAAAACCACGTGTAGAGTTTAAGGTGGATACAGAAGTGCTCTGTGCAACATCTAGAGGTATATTTTGACTCCCGAGCCCTGAGTATACTTTACATGTAAGGGAATGCAAATTTTTAAGAGCAGGGCCTCATGTGCCTTATCTCACTTTTGCCAGATATTCTCCCTGAGGAGCTGCAGTAGCCTTCTGCTAATCTTCTACGGCTTCTACATCTTTATTGTTCTTGCTTCATATCATTCTTAAAGTCCCTCATGACAAATTCAAAACTTACTGGCCTTGGTGGTTTTCCTGCACCACTGTACCCCTCCCTGACTGGTCCTGTACGTTCCTGCCTGAGTGGTCCTTTTTGATATTGTCTCTGGCCTGTACCATACTCTTCTTTAAGAACATCTTACAAATGATAAAAGTTTGTTGGATTCAAACAAAGAAACAAATTCAAACCTCAAGTATGATACCTCATATTTACTTTATTATAGTATATCTTTTGGCAATGCATACCAGAAAGTAAGTAATATATAAAGCTGAAAGTGTGTTTGTGAGTTTGTCCATTATGCATATCCACACCATTGAAGCTATGTTCTCAAAATTTTGCACAGATTGCCCATTTGTAGAGGGGAAGACCATCAGCTTTGTTTCGTTCCAAATTTTTTGTTAACCTGGAAATGTATTTAGTGATCACTCCTGTTCTTTATTCTATCCGGGCTGCAAAGTGTACTTCTGCTAATACATGCATATATATATGTGTATTTTTTTTTTGAAAAAAAGTAAAATAATGAAAAGTAGAAGAGCTTTTCCAAAAGTTAAAAAATAACCACTCCTTTATCTCATGCCGCAAGCCCATGTGCACAAATATGCATATAAAGTATGATATTATAAACTATTTTCATTATAACATCTCATCATGTGTGCAAATTAAAAAATTCTAAACCTTTACTCACACATTTACTTTATAGGGACAGACAATCAATTTTTCTAGCATGGCATTCAGAATGGCTAGGCTAAAACAGAAATTCTACCAGGAGGTATTATTCAAGTACAGATTCAACATGAACATGTAGCAGGAGGTGTGATTAATGTTAGTCTTGGCAGAACGCTGAGTGACACTCCAGACGCTTGATTTAATATGGTTCAGTTTTCAGTCCTTCACCATGCTTTAGAACTGTGAAATTCATTGAGTTGTGCTGTTTGAAGATGAATCACTACAACTGAGCTGTGACAGACAAAACAGAACAAACATCATTTGCTGCCAATGCAGCTTGTTTTTCAGTTGTGTAGTGGAGGTGGTTTGTGACACTTCCTATGCAAGAATGTCAAAGTTTCCTCAGTGATCCTTTTTTTCTACACCAAGGTAAAAGAAAACCTCATCAGAACCTTATCTACAGTAGATACATCATCTGTAAGGGCTTTCTATTTATAACAAATAACACAAGTATCTTAATTCGCCCAGCTTTTCTCTTCCAATTTTTGGAAACATTACTGTAATGAGTTATCTTGGAGCTGCTGCACTGTGAGGGTGACAGGGCTTGGCTTGAAGGCATTTAGAATTAGTAGTCACGGGGGAATTTGCATACTGTACAATGAAAAGATCAAAACACATGTCCGTATTGCAGTGCAAGTTAGAGGTATGATGAAATGCTGCAGTACGCCTCCTTCTGCCAAATATTAGGGGTTTTCACCAATCAATCATCAGTTTCATGTTATGTTGAGCTCTGGATTACTGTGAAAGCACTTGAAGTTAAAGCTGGACACGGTGTCAGCTGCCTGCAGAATTATTCGTTATCAAATGTGCTTAATACATTCTGAGGGTGCAGCGGACAGAGCCCATTCTGGCAGTACCAGGTACAAAACAAACACCAGCCCCGTCCACTACAGATCATAACTACACCTCCTTATATGGGCCAGTTTTACAGTCATCATTTACCCTAGCCTGTATTTGGAATGTGAAAGGAAAAAAGCCATACTGTATATACTGTCCATGGAGGGAACAAACAAACTCCATATAGACAGCATGTGGGTCTGTATGCAGTAAATGTGGGGCACTAACCACTTCACTACCATGCAGAACTATATGAAGAGGATTTGAAATGGGAAATGGTTACATACAGTTGACGACAAACAAAAGAAAACAAGAACAAGGAACAGGCTAGACAGTAGTTGTAAATAAGCAAAGGCTCAAAACCATGTATAAGAAAACATGAACAAAAGGGTAAAGGAAAACCAAAGACAAAAACAAGCAAACTGAGAGCACAAAAGAGAAGTACTACAAGGCAAAGAAATACCAAATGACCCTAAATAAACTCTAAAATATAAGAGAACTGCAACGTAGAGCTCTGTCAGCAATGTAACTTTATATGCATCAATCTGTCTGTCTCTAAATATACAGTATCTGTTTTTTTAAGTTTTTTTGTAGTTCAACAGCTCAGCTTTCTGGGTGCACACTCTCAGCAAGAGTACAGTCACCATGTTTTCATTCTAAACATTTTACAAACATATCCATCTTGTTTATTACATGTATAACGCTGAAAATAGCACACACACGTATACATATATATATATATATACACACACGTATACATATATATATATATATATATATATATATATATATATATATATATATATATATATATTGTCACAAACTCCACAAAGAACCATAGCGTTTGGGCCAGCCACCCGTATATTTGGTTTCCTGGCTGCAAATTGCAAATAAATGATAGCACTGATGTGCACAAAACTGAGTCCAAAATAGCACTGAGGAAATAGGGAAAAGGTGGAGGTTTTTAAAGGGGAAGACAGGAAGTGAGGTCAAAGGGGTCGGGCTTGTCATTACCCAATCTGTGTGCCTACCTGATTTGCACGCACAGGCGTATTGAAAGCCTAACATGCCGTAAAGTGTTCACGCATGCGTTAAACAGATTGGGCAGCAGCCTAAAGTGTGTGATGACGTAGCCTTTCAATACGCATGTGCACGCAGATCGGGCCAGCATAGGGAACCAGGTGGTGACATACACTGCATGCTCTTAATAAAAAAAACATTAAAAACAAGAAAATCCACTTTACAGCATGGCCCAATCGGATCTGTGTATGCAGTACAACTTGACTTTACGGTATATTCATTTTAGTTCCACATTAGTTGACCATAATGAAAATATTCATCCTGCAAAATAAAAGAAGCAGCCTTTGTGGCGTAATGTTGATGTCCAATGTTCGATCGCTGTAAGAGGAAGCTTAGGTGTGCACACCTGATGAGCCCCAATTAGGGCGAAACACATGCTATGTACTCTTTGTATTATTTGGCAGGTACTATATATATGTTATATAAAGTATGTAGTGTTTTTATTTTCCCACTCACGTAATAAATCATGTAAAGTTTCCTTTCTGTTTTGATCTATTGTTGCAATTTCCCTCTTATGAGCAAATTGTGTTTGTTTAAAAATATCTTTAGACATCAATTATTATTAATAAAATTGCCATTTGTCTTAAGGCACCAGGTTTACAAAACCTAATGTATCCAACCAGTTTTATAGAAATATATGGTCCTTTTTCAAAAAAAGAAAAGAATTAACACTGTGTTGCATGGCATTGTGCTGACTGTCCCTGTCCTTAGTGTTAACTGAGACAGTCCACTTGTTAAAATTCTTTAATTTGTTCTCAGTTGTGCAATCAGGTCAGAAGCTGAAGAAATCAAGAGCATAAAGCCACCGGTTCAAATCCTCATTTATTCCAATGGCTATTAATCTTACAGAGAAGTTTAACTATATATCCAAAGACTTAAATTAAGGAAGTGCGCTGTTATTACTTGAATCAATCTATTTGATCTATTTTTTTACAGTAAGTGCTTGCTGCTATGGTTCATATTTGTAATACGTTTGGTCTTAGTGATGTGTTTTTAATTTTATTTCAAGGCGTCTCTGTAAAACCCCCTGAGAAACCAACTTATATACAACCCCAATTCCAATGAAGTTGGGACGTTGTGTAAAACATAAATAAAAACAGAATACAATGATTTGCAAATCCTTTTCAACCTATATTCAATTGAATACACTACAAAGACAAGATATCGAATGTATAAACTGATAAACTTTATTGTTGTTTTGCAAATCTTCACTCATTTTGAATTTGATGCCTGCAACACGTTCTAAAAAAGCTGGGACAGGGGCAGCAAAAGACTGGGAAAGTTGAGGAATGTTAAAAAAAACCTGTTTTGAACATTCCACAGGTGAACAGGTTAATTGGAAACAGGTGTTTGTCATGATTGGGTATAAAAGGAGCATCCCCAAAAGGCTCAGTTGTTCACAAGCAAGGATGGGGCGAGGTTCACCACTTTGTGAACAATTGCGTGAGCGAATAGTCCAGCAGTTTAAGAACAACGTTTCTCAACGTACAATTGCAAGAGATCTAGGGATTTCATCATCTACTGTCCATAATATCATCAAAAGATTCAGAGAATCTGGAGAAATCTCTGCACGTAAGCGGCAAGGGCGAATACCAACACTGGATGCCCGTGACCTTCGATCCCTCAGGCCGCACTGCATTAAAAACCGACATCATTCTGTAAAGGATATTACCACGTGGGCTCAGGAATACTTCAGAAAACCATTGTCAGTTAACACAGTTCGTTGCTACATCTACAAGTGCAAGTTAAAATTCTACCATGCAAAGCGAAAGCCATATATCAACAACACCCAGAAACGCTGCCGGCTTCTCTGGGCCCGAGCTCATCTGAGATGGACTGACGCAAAGTGGAAAAGTGTGCTGTGGTCTGACGAGTCCACATTTCAAATTGTATTTGGAAATCATGGACGTTGTGTCGTCCGGGCCAAAGAGGAAAAGGACCATCCAGATTGTTATCAGCGCAAAGTTCAAAAGCCAGCATCTGTGATGGTATGGGGGTGTGTTAGTGCCCATGGCATGGTAACTTGCACATCTGTGAAGGCACCATTAATGCTGAAAGGTACATACAGGTTTTGGAGCAACACATGCTGCCATCCAAGCAACGTTTTTTTCAGGGATGTCCCTGCTTATTTCAGCAGGACAATGCGAAGCCACATTCTGCATGTGTTACAACAGTGTGGCTTCGTAGTAAAAGAGTGCGGGTACTAGACTGGCCTGCCTGCAGTCCAGACCTGTCTCCCATTGAAAATGTGCGGCGCATTATGAAGCGCAAAATACGACAACGGAGACCCCGGACTGTTGAGCAACTGAAGTTGTACATCAAGCAAGAATGGGAAAGAATTCCACCTACACAGCTTCAACAATTAGTGTCCTCAGTTCCCAAACGCTTATTGAGTGTTGTTAAAAGGAAAGGTGATATAACACAGTGGTAAACATGCCCCTGTCCCAGCTTTTTTGGAACGTGTTGCAGGCATCAAATTCAAAATGAGTGTATATTTGCAAAACAACAATAAAGTTTATCAGTTTGAACATTCGATATCTTATCTTTGTAGTGTATTCAATTGAATTTAGGTTGAAAAGTATTTGCAAATCATTGTATTCTGTATTTATTTACGTTTTACACAATGTCCCAACTTCATTGGAATTGGGGTTGTATTAATATAATAAAACTGAACTGAATTTAACAGCTGTAAAATAAAATATTCTCCACTAGCTGAGCAGAATTTAAACAGCATGAAATAGTTCAATTTATGATGAACTGAATGAACATGTGGACAGAGGGCAGTGACATTCTTTCTTACAAGTTTAATCAACATAACACACCGCTGTTTGTGTGCAGACTCGTCTCATGTCAATGGATGTATTCACCCATATTGACACAGAGCCAGTTCATTTTTAAAACTTTAACAAAAGTAAATACAATACACTTATTCATACATTTTTAATTGAAGAAATAAATGGTATGTTTAAAAATAAAAGTGAAAGATCTGTGAACAATGTTTCTCAAAAAAAAAAATTATACACACACCCATATTTATATGTATATATACTGTATGTATATTATGAGTAGAAAATTCAGTAATCATAAAGATTTATAAATGGTAAATGCATTTAACTAGAACACAACTACAGTACAATGAAAATTGCCAACAAGGGGAGGTGTTAAAAACTATTAGGGAAGGACAACACAAATATATTTACAGATTTTTACCTTAGTATTTAAAAAAAAATGTTACCCAAGGTTTTGAACACAATAAAAGTGAATCATTACATTTGTCAAAAAAGAAAAAATGCTATTTTAGCTTTATGAACAAGGTGCTACTCAGAGTCAAAGAGTTATTATCCAGCAATATTCCATAAAAAATGTGTTTTTATTTAAACTTATATTTTTCCTGACCTGTCCCTTAACATTTATTCACTAATAATATTTCTATATCACCTTTGCTTACAAGTGTAGCTCAAATTGCTCTACAAAAATTTACAATTAGAAAGAAAATTGAAGGCATTATAAAAGTAAATAAGAATCAAATGGAGGGGTCCTTGTCCTTTGTAATAAATACACTGCCTGGTCAAATGGCTGGGGACAAAGACAAACTTGTAGCTTTCAAAGATGTTGGAGATAATAAACCTCTGGGGGTCCCAAGCCAAAGCCCACACAGCCCCCTCTGCACATCCCAGCATACATAATTGTGGTCATCTCACTCCAATCACAATTCCATTTCAGGACGTCTTATGAACTTTTCTTCTATCACAGGCATTTGGAGTTGATGTAACTGATGGTGGATATGCAGGGGGGCATCATTGCAATAAAGTGGAAAAAGACAACAGAGAAAAACAGCAGAAGTTAGTGCCCAGTGCAGAGCTTACAAAGTGTACACAGTACCATTTCTAATCTATTACAACCAATGCAAGTAATTAAGAAAAAGCCAAATTAGAAAAGTGGGCTTGTTTAAGTTTTTTGAAATGCTTGACATTTGTAGCCTGGCACTTCTTTATTGGCAAAGCATTCCAGAGTACAGAAAGCTGCCAGTTTTTATGGTTGATCTTGGAATAAAAAGCAAAGCAACATCTGAGAAAAGAAATGTTTGGAGCAGACACTCCAAAATACAGGCAGGGTCTAAAATACTAAAAGCCTTCTAATTATTTAATAGAACCTTGAAATCAATTCTATGTGAGACAGGCAGCCAGTGTAATGAGACCGAGACAGTTTTCAGAAAAAAAAAAACCCAAAAAGGCCAATACCTTGTGATCTCTTGGCAAAGGCACAGCAGATCAGAGCAGGGATTGAGATGGAGGATTCTAGAATTGCCGGGCAGGAGGGGCAGCCGCTACTTCAACATGACACACATCTCTCCGTCCTTCTTCTTCAACTGCTGCCCCATAACACGACCGGACTTTTCTACTTCACTGTAACTGTTAAAAACATAAACACTGTAGATATTCACTCACGGAGTTCAAATATTAATAAAGTGTACTCTTACTTCTTGTTCTGCCTCCTTTCTTGGTTCACCTGTAGATCAATTATTACCAAAGTAAACCATCACAATAGATAAAGTTCTGCTTAGAGTAAAGTCTAACTAATAATATTTTTTTAAATTACTGTGGTTTTTTGTTGGATGTTGAAAGAACTCCAACTTAATTGTCATTATATGTAGCATCATTTTTTTCCTTTTACATTATGCATACAGTAGACATAGTGTTACAATCTCTGTATATCTGAACATCTAATGTGATGTGCTCAGTTGTCTTCGTTTCTCTCCTGCCTTAGTTTTGTTTTAAGTTATAATTAAGTTCTTTCAAAATCCAACAACAAAAGTACAGTAACTTAAGAAAATAAATGTTAATTTGCAAAACAAAATCCCTGTTGAGTGACTGCTGGTACTGATGCTCCTCAACCTCTGTGTTTGTGAGGATTCACACTCTGAGGCTTTCCTGTCTAAAATTAAAAAGCCCGTGTTAGTTGCTGGACAGAGTGAGCAGACATGCAGTACAGTATTCAAGCCAGCAAAATATTACTGATCAAGTAATAAATATGGGGAGGCTTTGCAGGAATTGTGCACAAATTACTTCTGAAACTGAAAGCCTCAGTAGTCTTGCCTGTAGAAATAGCAAATCTAACATGAACTGCACATCATCTCAAATTGGAAATCTTAAAAGCAGAAGAAAAGGACATCCAGTTGTGTCTCAGAATTTGGGTACATTGGCATCTGTTCAGCCACATGGAAGGCTGGTTACCACCGTGCATCCTGTAGGGTCAAGAAAAAAATTACAATGAAGGGGCATTATATTTCTAACTGTAGCAATAAAAAATAAGTTATTTATAAGGACCAAGCCTTCTCCATTATATTCAGTTAAATGTGTGTGTGTGTACTCCTCCTAAACCAACAGCTTAAATGATAAGCTAATGACAAATGACAACAGCAGGTGCCCAGCCTGCCATTGTGCCACATCAGACGCACACCACACTTCTCTGATGGCTTTGGATATAAATTTTAAAATTGCCTGTTTTCTGCCATAGAATTTTTTCTACCAAACAAGGGTAAAGAAATCCATTTCAAAATTATGAATAAATAGTAGCCAACTAATAAATAAATTCATAAGTATAACATTAATATATCACCAAAATGTAGTTTAGGTACAAATGAAGACAAATCCCCTCTCACATTTCTTTTACTTCTGCTCCTATTCCAAAATGTTTAATAAAGATTTATTTCTGTTACTGTCTTGAATGACAAACCAATATCTCACTGTTTAATTCTTGTTCTTCTTCTGTATACAGTTTTGAAGACTAAATGTTAGAAAATGCAGTAACTGTGGCTTCCTTGCTTCATAAATTTCCTATTCATAAGTGTAAAGTTCAGAACGTTAGACCCTCTGTTACATCTTTCTGTATGGACATTAATATGCTAGAAATAGCTTTTAAAAATGGAAAACACACTAAAATAATTAAAACATGTAAGATTCTGATCTGCTTCATTAACAATTTGTAATGCTATTATCTGCATCTTGCTTTCTTGTAATAACTTAGCTGTTGCTACTCTTGTATGTAATTTAGCCTTCATTATTATATGTTTGTTAACTTTATTATGGAAAAACTATTGTATGATGTAATCTGATATCAACATAATAAAAAATACTGATGGCTTTGGAGGGCACACTTTACACCGGTCGAGTGTCAGACGTGCTCTCCTAATTCTATTCCTAATTCGACACCTTGATTACATTGTTTTGCTTAATTATTAGCATGCCGTTCACTCTTTAAGATAAAAAATGTGAACAAATGTTAAAAGAAACACACCACCAAATGCTAATAGGGTGTTATAAAATAAATGAAATGTATCCATTAACCCAAATACGGAAAATGCTGCGACTTTCACATTTAAACCACGAGATTACGAATGTCGTATAGCAACTAAAAAGGAAAATCCTTATTGGGTTTTTCTTCAATACGATGTACTTACAAAAAAGCTATACGTATCCATTATAAAGTTCACAGACATACGTCACATTTAATTTCACTCCCTCTTCATTCAAATGGAGTTAAAATTTTCAGGCGACAAATATTCTTCCAAGACGTTATAAAATTCAACAGTTGTCATCTTTTCCAGTAAGAAGTCCATTTACAGATGGAGATAAACGTCAACACAAAAGTGACTCGCAAGTACAATTCAAACCTGATGAGTGATGTGTGTCGTAAAACATTAGACATGCACAGAACAAATTGGGCAGCATAGTGAAATGAATTTTAATTAAGCAGAGAGCGCGTGCGCGAGACAAATCGGATGGGGACTTGTGTCACGAAGTACAAAAATGCAGATCGGGCAGGGTCGTAATAGAAATGTTCTGCGCGTGCGTGCACATGCGCACACGGCTCTGGTTGTCTTTGTGCGCATGCGCGTGCAAATCAGATAGGCACCGCAGATCAGGTAGCGACAGGGCTCATAAGGGTCTTCAGCCATAGGCTCGAGCCCGGACGTGACATCACAAGGGCCGGAGCCGGCAAGGTCTTCTTCCATAGGCTCGGACCTGGAAGTGATGTCAAGAGAGCCAGGTGGAATCTCCCGTGAATGGTCTGCAGGAAAGGGAGAAAAAGAGTCAGTGCACTCTGCCACATCCCGGTCTGATTCAGAATTGCCTTTACTCAAGCCCTTTAGCTGCCTCCCATGCGCATGTGTGTGACAATATATACTGTATATATATATATATGATCTGCTTCTCCCAGGAGCCGTCATCAGGGGCTGAAAGCTCAGGAATAAAAACTACTTTATGATACATGATTCATCTTCTCCCTTTGTGGATCTCCAACTGCAAATTATATATACTGTATATATATATATAATATATATATATTAATAATATATATATTTATATATATATATATATATATAATCAGTCAAATGAAACAAAATATTGAACTTATGTTTTGTTAGCGGTGTAGTAGCGGTGGTTTAATCTAATAGGACCACACCGTGGCCCTGTATTGTTTTATAATTCCTGTTTGGTGCATCACAGATTCACATTCTGCATAGGTTAGAGGCTTAGGGCTAACAAAAAGTCTGGAGAGTCAAGCTGGTGTTATCACTTGGCTCAAGATGCACATGCATTAATCACTAATGTGAGAGGAACCATTCTCCAAATAATATAAAAATTTTCTCACATCAACTAATCCAATTTATGGTTGCAGGGGGCCAGTGCCTAAGGCAGTATTGGCACAAGTCCATTGCCCATTCACAAACACACCCACACTGAGCCAATTTAGAATCTGCTGTTAAACAAGCACATATTTACAGATGTAGAGTACCTGGGAAAACATCAAACCACACACTGGAAGAATATAGACATTCCACAGGGATCAGGACTGGGCACAAGATTTTAACACAGGACAGTCGATCTGTGCAGTTAAGAAAGCATAGTGAGTACTGGGCTGTTTCTGTGTGGTATTAAATTTTTGATGTCTTTAGGAGCTTTATTTGCAAGCTGTTCATTATGGTGACTGGTGTACTGCTTTTTTAAATTAGAGATTTTTCTATGTAATATTTCTAATTTTTGGAGATTTTGAAAAATATATTGGACGTGAATAAACAGTCTATCACTGATGCAGTTTTGAATGTATTTTTTTTTAATGAACCAACGTTGTTAGTACACTTAGTGGTGCACGGCGAGGTGATATAACAATATCATATTAGTATAAATTAAGCTATTCCATTACTAGTTATGGATTGCCATAACTGGGGAAAGTCTGTACAGTATGATTCACATATTAAAAGTCTGTTTTAATAGTGTAACCTTGGCAGAACAGCAGGACAAGGATGGGAATGAGTTAGAGGCCTAGAAGAGTGAATAGTAGATGTTGTTATCCTGCTTATTTCTGTTCAGTCACTTGTCTAATGGTGTAAAAGCTGTTTTGTGGTTATCTAGCTAGACATCCCCCAGCTGTCTGTGCTTCTATTTGCCAATTCACAAAAACTCAGTAGCAACCTGTTTTATCTCCACTCTGTCTTGTTTCTACTTGCCTCTTCATGTGCTTAGCCCACATTCAAGCTGCTTTGCTTCTACTTGTCTTTCCAGATGACAGCCCAAAACCAGTTGTCAACTGCCTTGCTTGCCGAGATAACCTGTTCTAACTAATAAGCAGTTCACATTTAGTGACCTTTAATCCACTCCTAATTTCTCACTTCTTCTTATCCTAGCCCAAAGTATTGGACATTCCCCTATAAAATACTATTTAAAAAGGCATGTTCTTATGTTGATATACCAAGCTTTATTTGTGCTTTTTTGCCACTCCAAAGAAACACAAATGACTCATCAAGCATACAAACAATTACTTTTATCCTCTCTGCTGGATTGTGACATCAGAGAATAATCAATAAAAATACATCTGACTTAATTCCCAAGAGTTTATGATACTTTGGTGGTGTAGTGGTGAGACCTGTGTTGTGTCACAACTCCAGGGATGTAGGTGTGAATCTTGGCCCAGTCAATAATCCTGTGGAGTTTGCACATATTCCCTTTGTCTGCCTAGGTGTTCAGTACATACTCTGGTTATAACATAATAGTCACATAATAGTTTAGTAAATATTTTTTTTTCAATCCAGTGAAGCAAGCATGATGTTAAATTTACAGTACTCAGCATAAATTAATATACCCCCTATGAAAATTAATATTTTTATTGATTTCTCAATGAACCCCAGAACAATTAGCAGACTTTTGACAAAACTTAGTTTTATTGAATATTTGTTTTATTAACAACATACACAATCACCAACATCATTAGGATAACGAAGTAATTTTTTTTTCAAATGAGGCATTGCAAAAATGAATACACCCTACAACAAATTCCACCAAATCTAATATTTTGCGTAGCCTCCATGATTTTTAAGAACAGCACCAATTCAGCTAGACATGAAATGAACAACTTGGCAACATACTGCCACATCTATCTTTCTCTATTCTTAAAGAATGAGCTCTTTCAGAGCCTGGATGTTGGATGGAGAATGATGGACGCTCAACCTGTCTTTTCAGAACTCCCCACAGGTGTTCTGTTGAGTTGAGGTTGGGTGACATGCTTGGCCACTGAATCACTTTCACCCTGTTCTCCCTCAGAAATGTAGCAGTGGCCTTGAATGAATGTTTTATGTCATTATCATGTCACAAGAGTGCCCAGCGACATGGGGCACAGAGAGATGGTATCCCACAGAAGAACACTGCCACCACCATGCTTTGCTGTGGGTACCATGCAGTTTTAATTGTACTCTTCACATCTTCCAACACAGTACAGTTTGAATGCTATTAGTTCCAAAAACACAGTTACCCTCTGTCTCATCATTACAAAGTATAGAGTTCCAATAGTGTTCACCTTTGTCAACAGGTGTCCTGGCATACACTAAACAGGCTTTTTTGTACATGGGCTTTAGCAGTGGCTTCCTTCATGTATGACATCTTTGCATGCCACTCCTCTGCAGTGTATGTTGTATTGCATCAGGGAAAACAGTCACCCCATTTGGTTTTCTACTGCATTAGCTAACTTTGATGAACCTGCATGCCAATTTTCTTCAACTCTTCTTATCACAAAACACTCATGTTGAGGTGTTAACTTCCATGAATGGCCTAGATGTCTCAGAGTTTTCCAAAAGTCCATCCTTTTTGAATCACTTTTACTACTTTATTCCAACTGATTAGCAATGCTTTACTCGTTTTCTTGTATCCTTGATCTTTTTTGTGTACTGTAATGAAATGACTTTCTTTCTCAAGTCCTGTGACATTTCTCTTCCACGTGGTGCCACTATTGTCTGCATTGAATGGTAGTGGATTTTACTTGTTAAAACCCACCCTTAATTGTCAGTTAACTGGTAGTCTCACCTGTGTGATGATGGATTAGACTGATCTGTTGTTGAATTCCTGTTAATTAGCATTGTATCAAGTGTTGTTCCTAAGATCTTCATTGGGGTGTACTCATTTTTGCACCATGGTTATTTATATATATTTTATAAAAATAAATTCCAGATCTGTTTTTTGTACTGGCAAATCTTATTTGCATCCAATACACCAGATTTGCTAGACTCTTTTATGGTACTGGATCTCACAGAAAATATTAATTCTAAAGGGAGACAGATGATTTTCTGAAAATCTTTTTGGGTGTACTCATTTTTGTGGAATACTGTAAAGCAAAAAAAAAAAAAAGGTTTATTCAAACAAGTCTGAAACCCAAAAAGCAGAAGAACTAAGCTACCAGGAAATCATGAACAACAAGCAGAAACAGTACCCAAATATATACATAGCAAATCTGAAAACAGTCAGACAAAAATGTAAAAAGTCAAAGACAGGAATCAAAAAGGAACCAAAAAGATAATCAAAACTCAAAAATTAAAAATGAATCCAAAAATTCAGTACCCATTAACCACAAGAAACAATGTTTAAACCGCTATATGAGGGGAGCTCAAATGCTTGAGCAAAAGCACCATCTTGGCTCCCCCAATCTTTGTCCTCCTATTCCTCCATCATGTGACTGCTATGGGATGAGCCCGTCTCCATTTCTTACAGGTCATATGACAGTCCATCCAAGGTTGGTTGCTGCCTTGTCCCTGATTCTGTTGGGATAGCATCTGCCACAAACCCCTACCCAAAACCATGAACTGCATTTTGCAAGTTTGAGAACGGTGTCTCATTATTGTGCATTTCATACGAGAGTCAATCATGTCATACTATGTTGTTTTATATCTTGTCCAAAAGCTGTTTGGTCCTACTCAGTCACCAAGTTAGAGTGCTTGATATAAATAAGTTATAGGAAGACAAAATGGGAAGACAAGAACTGGAAAAAGAGGGTAGAATATATAATGAATCATCTGTAAGAGAGATGACGTTATTTTTACTAAAAGTTAAAAAATCCTCACTAAATGAAATCTGAATAATGTCAAAGGTCTTACTGTTCTTTTGTTATGTTTGGAAAGAAACATCATCACTAGGCACTCACAAAAAGCTGCATTCTCCAGATAAGGAAAGATAACCCGAAGTTTAACTGAACAAAAAAGATTTGCTGAGACATGTTAGCATTTAATATCTGGAAACAGAAACTCCATAATATTTAATTCGATCCTGTTTACATCTGTCTTCACCTCTGAGCTTATTATCGTGTAACAGTTGGGGACTCTATACTGTGTGATGACTTACACATACCGAATTTTTCATTTGCTGGTATGTGTTTAGCTATACTGTTCACTCTTACTGTGTTTGCTTTAAGTTACAATATTCGTAACTAAATTCCTGTAAGATTGTGTTCCGATCAGATGTAAGTCGAAGCAGGGAATCATATGAGCTGAAGCTGTCTTTATAAACCAGTTAATTTTCATAGTTGACTACCTCTGAGAACAAGCAGGGCCTATTACATGGCTTCTGTCAATGTTCCAGTAACAAGCAGGTAAGGTGGTGACTGGTGACTCTTAATGGATCTTGTATGAGTGTACAGTATGACCAGGGGTGGTTACATACTGTTTTGTGAACAATTCTCCTGGTTCTGCCCTTCAATTGCTCTATATTGGCCTCAGTGAGCAAAGAAATTAATAAATGGATTTATTGACTGACGGGTGGATAGATTACTAAAGTTGTAGTGCATTTGAATACCATATTCATTAAAAATATGTACAATAAATGTGAAAATGTTCAAAATGAATTCATTGTTTAAAATTACTGGGAAACATGAGTTACATTATACATGTAAAAACATGAGGCTGAAGAAAACTGAAGCACATTTCTCAAAAAATAAATAAATAAAAATCCCACATGCATCAACATTTAATGGCTTCAGGAACACTCAGAAAATGTACAATGGACTAACAGAGCAGATGCATGCAGCACACAGAATGAACTCATTCTTCAAATTAAATGCTTAGTTCATTTACAAAGCTGACTGATAAATTGTTTTAATTCCTAGTCCTGGATCCAGAACAAAACCTACTGTATGATAGGGATGCTAATCCATCGCAAAGACACCCTCGTACATACACCCACAAACACTCACACTGGACCAATACGGAGTTACAAATAAAGCTAAGTTAGTCCATGCCAAGTTTTAACGTGCATATCTCTTACCGATATCAACCTGCCACTATTACTTACATTTCTCTACTCGTCCCCCAACGGAACTGTCCCACTTTGGCTTCATGGGATGGGTTTAATAATTGGTGCATTGTCTGTTGTCAAGACTACCGACATCGATCCATTATCTTTATTTAGCTCAGTCTGGTTTTACTTCCCATTTTTGGAAGACACTTTACTAAAGTCTGAATGTTGCCTCTTAATTCACTCCACTTTCAGGGCCGTCGTGCAATTTATAGTATTGTTAATTATCTCCATGACATTTTTAGACCCCTCCTTGGCCTTAACAAACGACCAGAAATGACGTTTTTACCGTTTGACTTCCCTTGTGGAGCCACGGGGTACTTGGAGACCCATCTCTGGAAACGCGCTGTAAATGTGCACAGGGCGCCTTTAAGGCTCGGCGGCTGAAGTTGAATGAGGAAGTCTTGAGTTGCGCGTCATTTGCGTGTCAAAGAAACCAGGCGGGAGGGTAAGAGAACACAGTACTGAAGTACGAGCGACAGGAAAAAAAGTAGTGGAAAAGTTAGCCTCGCTCCTGGCAAAGGAGAGCGAACTTCATGTCTTCTCATCCGCTGGAACAGCCCATTAGCGCGCCAGGTAAGAGTGTCAGTTCAGAGAGTTGTAAACGGGCACTTGCCAAAAAAATGTTTCCTGCGAGGGACGCGAATATCACTGAGGGAGGTTTCTCGTTTTGTATTTGTTAGCCAGACAGGCTGTTGCATGCGCCTGGGTTTCCTGCCGCCTCGATTAACCGACTACCCAAATTCATGATCAGAATAAATAAAAGCTATGGCTCCTCAATGTATTTAATTTTTTTTTTGTAGAGAGGACGTGGACTTTTGAACTGCTTTGCTCCAATCGATTGCTGCGCGGTTGTCAGTGCATTTCAAAGTAAACGCGGGGGCGCATCACGGTAGAGGCCACCAGGACAGGCGATAAAGGCGTTGGAAATTATAAACCGGTTTGTCCTGACACTTTCAGGGAATGCGCACCCGTTGGCAGTTTTGTCAGAGTTTCAAACATTCACTGGCATTTTGTGAAGTTGGGCGTAGTGTGCAGAGCAGAATAGGAATTGGTATTCCCGTCGTTGTATCGACTGTTCGTGACAAGCTTCTGTTTATTATGACGTGAGGATCTCCGGTCTGATGGCTCTCACAATTCTTTTCCTGTCAGGCCGCCTCGTTACTTAACTTGGACAACTTCTTCTCATTTCTTTAAGTGTGCGTTTTATAAAGAACATTTTGGTTAACAAACTATCCCGTTTAATTGTCGATTGTTTGTTTTAAGTCCTGTTTTGGGTGATCAAATCATCGATTTGAACTTTCAGAAAGTTATTCTGATTCTGTATTGCTGTGGTCCTAGTCTTGGGCAGTGCATGATGTGCTACAGTCATGAATGTATTACAATATTAAAGAAATCGTATATTTCCAAAGCCACCCGTGCAACCAGTGTGATCAATACTCATTTGTTTTTAAGTCAAATGAGAAAGTGCTCATGTTAATAAAAACCCTAAATCACTCTAATGCTCCAAAGGAACAGGTATTCATCCAAAACGTTCGTTGTCCTGTACTTTGCATAATATTTACATAGTTTTAGCATTATGCTTTTAAATTGGTGGAAAGTACAGCATCATGTAAACATTGCAAAGCTGCCAGCAATGCCAGTCACTCTGTAATACTGCAGCTAGGCCGTGGACACTACAGCTGTTAAGAATGCCTGTAAATAATAAAATACTCATCAGATGTACAATATTAATAAACACGTTAATCCAATCTCAGTATCAAACAGGCCTTTTTACACTACCGTCATTAATAACTTTACAAGGCACTTTCCATTGCCAATTTGCTTACAAAACAGAACAGTGTCAAATTTTTAACAATGGAAGTATCATTTTTAGAAATAAACACACATGTAGCATATATGAGAAGTAATCACTGGTACACAACAGGAGTGTACTTGACAGGTTTAATGTTAACAGGACCTGTACAAATCCAGGATAAGGATAGGCATGGTCATAAAAAGAAAAACAGATTAACATAGCTGAAATAAGAGGCATAGTAACAACAGGACAATACACAAAGCTTAACAAGAAAACTGTAAATTAGGGTGCAAAGTAATTATAGAAGGATACATTTAAAATTTGTTTAGTATAAAATGGCAGGATACTTGTCTTATTGGACCTGGCACTGATCCTGGTCTTCTGAATGAATTTGTATTTCACGCTCACAGAGTGTGGACTTTACCAAGTCACTTAAATTGACTGCTCAACCTAAAGAAAAAATGTATATATGGCTGTGGTTAAGGTGGCTATCACTATATGTATGATGTAAAATAAAGATGATTTACTTGTTTGTTCAAAGCATGTTGTACCATATTATGGGGGAGAAAAGAAAAAAGAACATTGTTGTTGCAGTTGTGGAGCTGTATCACATTACATACTATGTTTTGTTCTATTGTATTCAGGTTCTGTTTAAAATATCTAGATAAGACAAAACCACATGCCAAATTCACCAAGGATCTTTCTTTATGGTTACCTCATTTTAAGTTCAGTTTTTCTTTTTTGTGCACTATGTTGTAGGAAATGACTCTGCAAATTACTTTGGCACGCACCACATTACATTATCAAGTCAAAATAAATGTAAGCTTTTTTTTTTCTTTAATAAGTTTGGCCTTATTATTTTACTCTCCAAAAGTTGGACCCACGATATCCCTGTATTTGTAATGACTACATTACAGCATATTTCTTTAAACACATTCAGTTTTCTTACAGTTTTTATTTAAGTGAAGTCATAATCGTGAGGAGGAGTAGAACCACATTACTATGAGAAATATTTTGATGTCTGTGTTAGAACAACATTCCAACCATTCCATTTCAGGCCAGAAAAAATAATAAAAAATTTTTTTTAAGAATTGTGTTTTCTATTCTTCTGCAAAATATTTTTTTCCTTTTTGCTCTTATATATTGCCTCAATATAAACACATGCTAAAGGGTTTATAAAGAAGCATAATTTAATCTGAGTATTTTTAAGTGAATTATTTGCTCTCCTCCAAGTATTCTGTAACCAATTGTTCGCATGTTGTGCAGTCTTCATGTATGTCTTTTGCCATTTTATTTAGGGTTTCCTGTAATAATTTCACAAGTTAGCATAAAAATATTAAAAGAAATGTTCACTTTGATCTGTAAAAATAACAACTTTTTGCACTTTGGAGAAAGGAAAGCTATTACTTAAAGCAGGAGTCTTTGCTATTCAAAATCAATCTCATTTCATGTGTGTGTTTATGCATTCAGTCTTCTGTGAGTAGAACAATACTGTAGTAAATGTGGGAAATTAGTGACTTGAAGCAGCATACTTGCTCAGGGTGGTTTTGGTTTAGATTATAATGCCAGTAGATATTTATTAGAATTTATAGCATCTGTTCCTTATCCAGCATACTGTAGTGTAAAAGGGTTTTTGTTTAGTATTCCTATTTAGGTTTAGTAATATAAAAGTTAAGAAATTATTCTGTTTGTTCACTGACTGCAGTCAGATAGATTTGAGTTTGAGTTTTAACTAATGGTGTTCAGACTTTCTTTAATGTTAACTCACTAATAAGTGGTTGGTTGCAGGGTGTTTATCTTGTATCTAGTGTTTGAGTTTGGGTTAAAAAAAAACCTGTAAGCAGTACCAGCATTATGCAGTAACATTAATTATACTTTCTGTGGTACCTCAATTGCACAAGTATAATTTCATAACTAATATTGTCAAAGAGCAAAATAAAGCAGCAATTTTAAAAGAAATGTTGAAACTTTGTGTGCTAGTTTTTTTTATGTCAACCTACTTTATGAATTTTTTTTATTTATGCACTGCATAAATCTGCACTGCATATTTTCAATCACATTTTTTATTTCTGTGAAATTAAGCCAAGTTTGATGAGCAGCGTTATGCAAACTCACAGCTGGTATCCTTTTTTTCTTCTGGACAAATTCCATATTTTGAATATACTTTCAGGATTAGCCTAGTTTGTCAGAGTGGCAAAGTAAATGTGGAAAAAATTGTTATAACAAGTTGTTATTATTAAATAAAAATGTATGTGCTTAAGGGCAATCTGACATATGTTTCCTTTTTGGGATAATACAATGATACGGTGATTAGTAGTACAATGTCCATGGACCCTGCGCTCAGTCTGTATCAATGTGGAATTTATAGTTTCTTCCTTTCTTTACTTGAACTTTCTCATTTCTCAAAGTTGTGCAGGGTAGGTTAAATGAAAACTCTAAATTGGCTCTGTAGGAGTGAGTGTAGATATGTGGATTTGAACATGTGTATGTGCGCACACACACTTAGAACTATCAAGTAAGAAGTATTGGAGATACATGGATGGGTGGTATAATGGAGATGAAACTTTTTGCGTATTCATTTTAATAATTTTTTATTCTTGGGTCTTTGGCTTGGCCCACATATACTGGTCAGGCAAACAAGGCTTATACTTTGGCATTCTTTTTAGAACAATCCTGGGCATTGAAAGGTTTTGGGTAGGCTACTGAAATGCATAAACCTTCAGAGACATGGTATGCTATTAGAGAATGCTAAAATGGTGAATATTTTGTTATCCTATGTATTATTTGTAAGCACAAGAAATCTCTAAATCGGCTAATGAGGATGGTGGAAGTTACAGGTAATATTTGATCCATTTGGGTCAGAAATAGTATATGTAGGGTAAATTAATTATGGCAGGAAATGCTATAAGTTCCTGGAGCTCATGTGAGGGTCGGGCTTGAATACCTCTTCAGTGTCTAGTGGAATGTTGGGGCAATGCCTCCTGTCCTGAGCTGTCAGGTGCTACAGCTGTCACTTGATGGTAGCAGTAAACTTCAAATTGGCACTATTCATCTGCTGTCTTAAGGCTTATACCACTGATTGGAGTACAATTTTATTTTTTTTGGTTATCTATATATATATAATTCACTAAGCCGTCGACAAGTAGCCACCCATAGAAAGCACGCCGGAAGGGGCGTAGATTCACTGAACCGCCAACAAGTAAGACGCCAATGGTGCACGCAGGAAGGAGCCACGCCCACCAACTCTTAGACCATTGGATACGACGAAAACTCGCAGAGCCACGGCCACAAACTCGGACGGGACGCCTCGGAAAACATGCCGTCATTTCTGTTTGTCTGTGCCACAGTCCACATGCAGCTCTGAGCCACGTTGACTTTTCATTAGTCAACCTCAGTGGAACCTTGGTTCACACAGAGGCAGCACCAGAGAGAGACAGAGGCACACACAGGCAGCCCGAGAGAGAGAGACGCGCACATACACAGGCAGCGCCAGAGAGAGACAGAGGCACACACAGGCAGCGCGACAGAGAGAGCCGCGCACACACACAGGCAGCGCGAGAGAGAGAGCCACGCACACACACAGGCAGCGCCAGAGAGAGACAGAGGCATACACACAGGCAGCGCGAGAGAGAGAGAGCCACGCACAGTCAGCGCCAGAGAGAGACAGAGGCACACACACAGGCAGCCCGAGAGAGAGAGAGCCACGCACAGTCAGCGCCAGAGAGAGACAGGCACACACACAGGCAGCCCGAGAGAGAGAGCCGCGCACACACACAGGCAGCGTCAGAGAGAGACAGAGGCATACACACAGGCAGCGCGAGAGAGAGAGTGCCGCGCACACGCACAGTCAGCGCCAGAGAGAGAGAGAGAGCCGCGCACACACACAGGCAGCGCCAGAGAGAGAGAGAGAGAGAGAGCCGCGCACACACACAGGCAGCGCCAGAGAGAGAGAGAGAGAGAGAGCCGTGCACACACACAGGCAGCGCGAGAGAGAGCCGCGCACACACACAGGCAGCGCGAGAGAGAGAGCCGCGCACACACACAGGCAGCGCCAGAGAGAGACAGAGGCACACACACAGGCAGTGCGAGAGAGAGAGCCGCGCAATCCTTTAAAACTGAGGTTAAAACACAATGAAGGAAGCAGTCTTTAAAAACCAATAAGCCCTGTGCCTCTTTTTCATTAGCGTCTCACCTGCTTCACCGATGCAGGCCCTGCAACAGTCGAGATGCTCTCTCACCAGCTGACCTTCTCTGTGCCTGACTCCACTACTGTCAGTCGCCTGATTAAAAATGGCCTTTTGAAGGCCATACCACAGGAACACATTGCCTTCAAGCCTGCTCTCGCTCACTCTAACGTACCAGCTTTCTCTCTCTCCTCACTCGCTCGCACACAGCACAGGGGAGAAATGCCCGCAGCACGACTCCACCCGGAAACCGTTTCAGCCACACTTCCATGCCACTCGCTACGCTGTGAGTGCGATGATTATTTATTTAAAAATGGCCTTTTGAAGGGGAGCTGTGGACCCGCTATACCACAGGATCACCTGTGACATTGCCTTCACATTGTTTTCCTTTTATTTATAATCCCATCAAGCAGATCAGACACCCAGGCAAACAACACTGAATAATCAATAGCTGCAACCACTTTGCCCGCCCCAACTCCTCACCTGAGTCGGTTTCGTCTGTGTTCAGCAGTGTTTCCCAAACTCGGTCCTGGTGAACCCCTGTGGATGCAGGGTTTTGTTCCAACCAGATTCCTAATCATTAATGCCGGTGAAACTCATCAGGGATAAGTCGGTTTTTCAAACGCGGCCGTATAGCAGATTAGTCTAGCAGGATGTAATAATCTGAGATGAATGCGCGCCCCCGCGCTGAGTGAAAAGCCAATGTATATTGAGTCTAGAAAACATGATCAGCAAGTCTTTGATAGGCTGCAACAAAATGATGAAAGAACGGGCGCATTTTTTTCTCACAAGCTGGGTGGGTGGGTGTTAGTTACTTAATTAGTTACTCGAAGGATTTCAAGATTTAATATGCACAAGCGGTAACACTGCAAAAGCAGCCCAAACCAGAAAAGACGGCTGGCAAAAAGTGGTGTTAAAATTAAACGCGTGTGCATTGTACTTACTGAAAGCAGCATTATGGATTTTGCAAATGTTCATTTTTTCCCTCTGCTTAAAAAACATTAAAAAAGCGGCGTGATTATGCGGCGTACGCCGCAGGTTGGTATGTAGCGTGTAAAACAGTTTGTTGCGGATAATTTGCCTTTTACTTTAAAACGAAGACAATTTCCTGTTAGATTTGCCTTTGCGATGACAATTAATAATGCACAGGGCCAAACTTTCAAAAAGATGTGCATGTATCTGCCAAAACCAGTTTTCAGTCACGGACAGTTGTATGTTGCTCTCTCCAGAGTTCCATCTTTTCATTCACTTACTGGTATGCCTGCAGGAATACATGCAGCGAGCGAACGACGCACACACACACATACAGGCGCGCGCGCGAGAGAGAGCGAGCGCTGGACGCATAAGAATACTGCATTACATTGATATACCGGTGTTTTCAGTATTCAAAGCGCTATCCACACAGGGAGAAACCGGGAAGCGAACCCAAAATCTTCCACAGTCTCCTTATTGCAAAGCAGCAATACTACCACTACGCTACAAGGCAGTTCAAGAATGCACCGGGCTCGATTTTGTTTTCACTTCTGTTTAGAGCGATCGGATTGTAGCGTGCATTGTTGCAATGTTACTTTTCTTGGTGGCTTATTACATTACGGATGTTTCACGTGTTAATTTTTTTCCCTGTGCTTAAAAGACATTAAAAAAGTGTTTCTCAACTGTGACTCCGGAACAACTCAGTACGCAAGCTATATTAAGCATCAACAACGAAGACTCGCTACACCTTAATGAACAAGTGCTGAAACTTATCTCTACCGACGAAGTAACTTTCACCAGCGTGGCCTCCATCGTCACAGACGATCCCCCTTTCAGTCACGGACAATTGTATGTTGCTCTCTCCAGAGGTCCATCTTTTCATTCACTCACAGTGGTATCCACAAACCTACCCCATTTGGACAACTGTGTCGTTCAGGAAGTGTTCACCCATCAATACATAATTATGCGGCGTATGCTACACCGCGGGTTGGTTAGTAATAATAATTTGGTCAAAATTTCCACGTAGGAAAATAATTTTACCGTAAGATGATGCCTACTTTTTTTGCTCCTATCTCCTGTTTGCCTTCTGACATGTGAAGACTGGCAGGTAGCAAGTATACAGTTAGGTCCATAAGTATTTGGACAGAGACAACTTTTTTCTAATTTTGGTTCTGCACATTACCACAATGAATTTTAAATGAAACAACTCAGATGCAGTTGAAGTGCAGACTTTCAGCTTTAATTCAGTGGGGTGAACAAAACGATTGCATAAAAATGCACCTCACTGTGCAGACACTAGTTTTGCCCTCTTCAACTTTCCTGTTGATTTTTTACTGAACTACTTTGTAGGACGACTTACCCAGTGTAGTCTGTATTTTTTCCTTGTCATAGCCTTGTTCCAATTGCCAAAGCAGTGAGGAAATCAACTCTGCAGTATTTCATGGTTTGGTTAAATCTGAAAAGTAAAAGTTTATTGGTGTGTTTTTATTGAAACCCTCTGTTTTAAATTTGAGAGAATGCTAGTCAAGTCTCCATTTTAAAATGGAAGGCATATTAACCACAGTCAAGTAGAGAGAGTCCACTTAATAAAGTACTTGCAGTCATGTTCTCTATATGTGTATGCTTTTGAATGAGGTGAGGTTAGGGGAACTCGCTGATACAGCGCATTGCTGCACCCACCACATGACAAACCAACTCAGGATCTCGGATAAGGACCCGAGTGCAGCCATGCAATGGGCGACACCTCAGCACCACACTAGTTCAGATGGAATGGAACAGTGTGAGTTTTTTTTTTATCGTGGCTGCAGTGCTAATTCTGCCACCAACACCTACGCTTTTCCCTGCAGGTTGGAGGGCTTTCTTGCAGAGCTGGATGCAGATTAATGTCATACCCAGGACAGAGCAATTGCAGGTTAAGGGTCTTGCTCAAGGGCCCAATGAAGTAGAGTCACTTTTGGCATTTATGGGATTCGAACTAGCAAACTTCCGATTGCCAGTGCAAATCCCTAGCTTCAGAGCCACCACTCCACCCCCCCCCCCCCATGCTTTTGAATGCAGTCTAATAAATAATGTACATAATCATATATAATATGCAGTGTCACTAAAGTAAGAACAATATGTTCAGTTCTTTTGTGTTTGTAGTGCATTGCTGTAACACATACTCTTAAGTTACTTAAGTGAGTTGATGTAAATGACTGAGTTTGCACTTCTGCTCTATTAAAGTTTATCGCCCTGTGTGTTTGAGATTTTGTTATGTGCAATATATTTGGAACTCCTAAACTTGTAAATAGCAAAGATATAAAGTGAGAGAATTCTGGAGATGAATAAATATATATATATATATATATATATATATATACAATATAATATAAAATATATACATACATACTGTGGGGAAAACAATTCAAAAGACAAGAGAAAAGGTTTGGGGACCATCCCCGTATATTGCCTTAAGACAATATATAAGAAAAAAACAGATCAAAAGTCTTCAATATTTTAAAATACAATTGACAGTTTTACTTTGTGAAATGATCGTTTAAATACAGACAGGATTATGATAAAAGGAAATGGTTGGCATGAAGTGACGTTATGAACAGAAACTGGAAGTAATGCCATTGAAGTGAGTCGGAAGTGATGTGGTCTTTAGGAGCTGGAAGTGATGTTGTTGACGATGGCCGGAAGTGACGTAGTTGCGGCCATTTTGATACCTGGAAGTGGAGGCCATTATTTTTCTTCGGGTTTTCTGTAGAAAGAAGAGATCCAGGTAAGTTCCATGTGACACCCATATCTCGCGATAGTTCACTCACCTTTAGGCTCTTTGACTGCCTCCTACTCGCACGTGTGTGACAATACATACATACAGTAGAGTCTCGCTTATCCTACCTTCGCTTATCTGACGTCCCACCGCAAAAAAAAAAAACGCATCAATCGGCAACCAGAACTGCAAGTTGCGAGCGTGAGTGTAGTCTATTTTTTGTTGCTCCCGACTCTACCGCAGCTAATTACAGTGGAACCTTGGTTTGCGAGCATAATTCGTTCTGGAAACGTGCTATCAGTCCAAAGCACTGGTATATCAAAGCGAATTTCCCCATAAGAAATAATGGAAACTCAGATGATTCATTCCACAACCCAAAACTATTCATATAAAAATGATTAATACAAAATATAAAGTAAAAATACATAAAACAAATTGATACAAGGAACAATGAACATTATAAATGCGCACGGCACAGTATTACGGCCCTACCTGACTGCTGTGTCTGTGTATAGGAGAGTGGCAGATCCCGCTACAATAAATAACCGCGCTGTTCCTGTTTCAAACTGAATAAAGCTGGTGTTGCTAAAGTACTGAGACTCGACTTCGTGTTTTCAGGTGTAAGATGGGGACTCGCACGTCACAGCACAAACACACACACACACACGGAGTCACAATGCTGTAGTAAACAGTATACGCTTGTACGGATGTTGGCTATATGAGTGACGGAGTTAAGGCTCTAGAAACTGCAATTAAATACATTGAGCAACAAGAAGAAGCTACAGGAATCGATATAATGATGCTGCAAAGATGGCGAGACAATTCTGTAACTGTAAGTTCATTTTTCCAGTTAATTTTTTTCTGTTTTGTTGTAAAACATGATTATTAGGTTCGTAATGTGTAAAATTATAACACAGTTTAACGTTTAATAGGTTTTTTCTTAACACCTCCCATTAATCCAACATTTTCGCTTATCTTACGTTCTGCCGGCCCATTTATGTAGGATAAGCGAGACTCTACTGTGTGTGTGTGTATATATATATAATATATATTGTAATTAACTAATCTTTATACCAGGTAACAGCTTCTGTATTGACATAAAGGAGCTTAAGCTGTAGTGATGTAATATATAACATAGTATTTTCAAACAGAAAGACTAAAGCTTATGCTGGCAGCATTGAACACAAGGCAGGGACCAGTTACAGACAGGATGGTAATCTATTGCAGGGCCCACGCTCTTGTTGGGTTAGATTATACTCGTCATTTAACCTAACCTTCTTGTTTTGGGAATGTGGGAGAAAAAATATTACAGTAGTACCTATAGTCAAACAAACACATACAAGGAGGAAAAAATACAAATTTTACACAGACAATGACTGGATGCAAGAATTGAACCCAGGGCATTGGATTCATGAAACAGAAATACAAACCTTTGCTCTGTAATGCCACGCATATACATGTGTGTGACTAGTATTATGTTTTACATTAATGCTTTAAAGTAGGGCTCGGAATCGATTAAAAAAGTAACTAATTAATTGCATAAATGTATGTAATTAATCTAGCATTAAAAGATGTAATTATAAAACTAATACATAAATCATGAAGTAAATATACACTGAATCACAAAATTTAATGTAGAATCAACACAAAGGAATTAAAAAAAAAATTAATGGCTTAGTTTAAACTTAAACAATACCCTTAAACCTGAACTTTTAACAAAATACTACTTGAGCAAGTACAACCTGAATTTGAATGCCTTTCTCAAAGGCAAGTTGAAAAGACGGCAATGAGAAAACAAGGCCAATTTATTAATTTTCAAATTGGCATATCATGTGAGACTCTGACTTGTATGTAAAAATGACCGAAAAGACTATTGATTTTGAATGCTCTGCTAAAGACTAATTTAATTGAAAGAATGCACATCTCTTAAACGGGCATACAGTAAAACTTGTGCTAAAACTCCTCAAGTACTATCCTCAATTGTTCATCACTGTCAACTACTTGATAGTTATTGTCCAAGCAAGTGTTTTTCAAATGGTGCGCCGTGGAAATAACAGTGTAGTGTCCCTGGATCCAGACCTGAGAGAAATACACTCCTCAGGTGGACCTGTCAAGGAGGATGGGACTACGTGAAGAAGCAGACATAAAAACAGCTACGTGTTTGCCGTTTTGCAGAAACATCACTTGGAGCACTTTAGCAGCCAGGAGACTTGTCAGCGGTCCATCTGCCTGGGTGCGTGTTTGCCAGAGCAAATTCAATACTGAACTGCTTTTATTTGCCACTCTCTGACTCGCCCTTTTGGACAGTTCAGCATGTCAAAGAGACTTCATACTTTTTGTGGTTAGTTGAATTGTTTTGTGCCTTGGGATTTTTTGGGTTAGAAAAAGTGTGCCAGAAAAAAGGTTGGAAAACACTGCTCTACCTGCACCTTTGCTCCTGGCACTCTAAAAGAGATCTCCATAACTGCTACCTCTCTTAAAAGCTGACAGTGTGTGTTTCTTGGATGGTTATGTTGCGTTCTTTGCATAAATATATTAATATATATGACTCAGGTGCCACCGTGAGTGGCAGCCTTTCCAGCAGCTCCATGTACGACTTTATCTTTCTACCTTTTTATCTATTTTATCTATTTCACTGTTCACTTCTACCACTTTCTTTTATGTGGACTCGTTCCCTGGACACTTTTTACAAGTTTTTAGTACTTTTTTGTGAATTTCCCCTTGGGATTAATCTATCCTATCTATCTATCTGAAGATACTGCAAACTTGAATCATGGGTAGGGATAATCATTACACTTATATTTTGTAGAATTTTTTTGTTATATTAGGGCATAGCACTGTAGGCTACCTAGAGGACAGGCAAGTTAATAGAGGTACTAGAGACTTATTTTGGTTTTACTGCCACTCAAAGATAACTTATTTAGCACTTATGTGACATTGATTCGATCTTACAGAAACATGAAATTAAAAAAAAGTGTAATTTTTTACCTTTGCAACTTTTCTTTAGCATTGCACTGGGACTGCCATAAACTCCCCCTTCTCACCCCCTTTCCTTCCACTCCCCTGCACCTATGTCAATATGTATAAATCAAGAAAATGATCACCAAGGCTATGCATTGACATGTGGCATATCATTGTGAACCACGTAATACAGACTTTTAAACCTTTAAAAGACTTAACTTTTTTTGTATTATTGTTTTGTAATCTCTCTATATATAAAAGGAAATCCTGGAATGGAAAGCAAATGCAAGGCTACGATGCGTGATAATCTCGAAAGACATTTAAAAGACCCACGAGACCAAGGAGACTTGCCACGGTGCGTCTCGTGGGGACCGTAAACATGAGACTTGGTGCCAAGAGATTGTCCCAGGGCCGTAGCAAAAAGGACAGCGGCTGTACAGGCTTTAAAGAGATCGAAGGGCAGCCCGACAGCAGCTATAACCCCCCCTTCCGAACGCGAGCAGCGTTATACATCCTGCAAGAAAGAATTCAAACACGCCCGGGGCCAGTAATAAAAGACAGGTATTGCTTTAACAATGTCACGCGAGACCAGGCAGTGAGCCATCATTTTAAACAAGTCAACAGACCTCTAAGCAATCAGTTGTTGGATTGCTTTTGGCAGGCAAGCATCATGTGCTACCAGCTCTTAAAACAACGACATGCGACAGGCAGAAGAGGCAGCTAGCAAGCAGCAAAAAGACAGCAAATGATCCAAAGGCATATCCTTAGCGTACGTTCAGCCGCAACACCCTTCACAACACGAGCAGTATTATACGTCTGGGGAGAAAGAGGTGCAACCAGGCACGTGGCCGAAAATAAAGGACAAGTATTGTTTTTACAAAAGTTTTTAAAGTAAAAGTGAAAATAATGCTTATGTAACAATTCACAAGAAAATAACAATCTCTTTAAATTGTAGATTGCCTTCCTAAGGTAAAGTCATTCCTGATGAATGGGGACGTGGGAATGAGGGGTCCTTTCATCGGATTAGTGCTATTTCAGATGTGGAATGGCAAAGTGGGGGAGGCATCTTGATGAATGAGGTCTCCAGGTCTTAAAACAAATCCAAATCATATTATGTGATATCAGCTAATGTGAAATTTTACTCCGTACTTCTAGAATTTTTATTTTTATATTGTATTGAGTATTTATTCTGTTCTATGTATTGTACTGTACGGCTCAGAATTAAAAGACAATGAGTAAAATGACAAAGAACTTCATAAAAATGTTTACAAACGTTGACACTAAACACACACAGAGCAGGTTAGAGACTATGAAACCAGTGAAATTAGAAAGGCTCAAAAAAAAAAAAAAAAAAAAACGGCGCTATGCACATGTGGAGAAAGTTAAAGGATATGAAAGTATGAAAATTAGAAAATATAAAAAAAGAAAGTAAAGATCGCAGTAGCGCAAACAAACAAACTGCCTCATTTAACTATGCACCAGTCTAACTTTGGTTTTGCACAATAATTACTACACTATTGCACCTTAACACTTTATTCACATAATTGTACTTATTTATTATGTTCTACTATACTGTTATCTTTCAATCTATGACTTTTTGTTAATCTAACTAATATTCTTCTAACTTTGCACAGTTTTTGATAAGCGGATCAGGATGCATTTCACTGCGTGTTGTCCTGTATAACTATGCATGTGACAAATAAAGAATCTTGAGAATTTCAAAAACGGAGTTTACCGCACATGCATTTATTGGTTACTTTGTTCATGTATATATATTTATCTGTCTGCTTATTTAAAAAGCTACATTTACCCCAGGAGTCAAAAACGTTCTGTCTAGCCCTTGTACAAAAACCTAGACAAAAGCTGGGGTATCACCTTGGTAACCCCATGTACTTTTGGAACTGTGAGAGGAAAATAGCGCGACTTTACAGACAGGAGTCCAATGCAGAACTCTACTTACTTTTTTACTTTGTAAAAAAAAATTATTAACTGCTGATGATATAGATCGTTTTGTCTGTGCTGAAATTCCAAACAGAGAAACCTGTCCTGACCTCATTAAAAAGATTCAGCATATTGGGACTGGCAAGATTACAAATATTGTTTTTACAGAAGTTCTGAAATAAAAGTGAAACTAATGAAATAGCAACAATTCAAAGAAAACAAAAATCTTAAAAGTGTGTATCCAGAAAACCAAACATGGGGGTTGGCGAGCGAAGCGAGCAGGGGGCAAAGCCCCCTAGTCTTATAAAAAACAAAAATTACATGAAAATTCCACCCTGACCAAAGCACTGCCTGAGGCGGTTACCTTGTTGTTGTTGTTAAATATAGTTGCTTCCAGGACCAACCTGTTAAACAGGCCACATTAATCAAATCAATGTGTTGCCTTTCTCCAGGCCTACTTTAAATACTTCAGACAAAATAGCACAACAAAGATTAATGAAACTTATATGAAACTTGCATTCTATTTCATGAAATAACCTGAAGGGGCTTACAGTATATGTCCATAGTAACATTTGTGTGTCTATAGCTATTCGTTTAAAAGCTTGTGTTATGATCTGCCACTTACTTGGGTACTCCTGCATTTCCCACCTAATTTATTTCGTGTGTTTGTGAAGTTTAGAAGGAGGGAGAGTGAGAGGATGGGAGCACCTGAATTGTCACCCGCTGCACTCAGGTCCCACCTCAGCACCATATTGAAACAGTGTGAGGTTTTAATGGTGGCTGTATGTTGGAGGACCTGCTGGCAGGGCTGGATGTAGATTAACATCATACCCATGACAAAGCAATTGCAGGTTAAGGGCCTTGCTCAGGGGCCAAACGGAGTAGAGTCTCTTCTGATATTTACGGGATTTGAACTGGCAACCAGAGGCAATCTTCCAATTGCCGGCGCAGATCTCTAACCTCAGAGCCACCACTCCTTAGAAAGAAAATGCACTCTAATAAATTCTAGGCCCCCTGGAATAAATGGACCCAGAACAACAACTGCTATAGTTTTCATGTATAAGAGCAACACAGTTTTATCAAGAAAGGTCTACCATCCAAAAATGTCCAGATAATGAATTCTTTCAAGCTTACATCGACTTCAACACTGTCGCCATAACACTGAACTACACAAAGCACACACACAACCTATCATACCATTCATCCATCGATGCCATCAAATACCAATGTATGATCTGATACTACAGAAAGGTTTTTTCCTTGCATCATGTTACGTTTATTTTTAAAATGTGCAATATGCTCTCTGCACATGTGATTCACATTTATATATTGTGACGGACGGCCAGGGCCCATGCCTGGCTGGGACGCCCCTTCTCTATATGTTCCAGGTGAGCAAGCATGGGTTGTGCAGTACCTCCCCCGGACCACGTGGTGTCAGCCCCCCAGGGTGACTGTGGTGCCTCAGATACCCGCAGGGCTCCGGGGAAGATGGAGTTCTCCACAGCCCTGTTGGGATCTGGGGTGGCCACCAGGAGGCGCTGCAGGGGTTCCTGGGCCTGTCTGGGCCATAGTTCAGTCACACCCAGAGGTGCAATCGGAGGCAGGTGGTCAAGCACCTGAAGCACTTCCGGTTGAGCTATAAAAGGGCCAGTAGCCACCACTCCGGGAGCCTGTGTCGGGAGGAGGAGGACAACACTTGCTGGGAGGAGTGGTGGTAAAGAGAGTAGTGTGTCTTTTGTTTTGGAAGATGTGTCTCCCAGCTGAAGAAAAAAATAAATCCTTTTGGTTTAATTTTAACATGCCTGCATTGTCAGTCTGTGTTGGGTCGGGTGCATACTGTATATAGCGCCTTTCTTACAATGTCTAATAGATTTTTTTAGGAGGCTTTTCAACTGTAGATGTTTAATTGTAAACTGAAGCTTACTCTTCATTGGACCATGTTAAAGAGAGCACCTCTGATTGTTGCAGTTCAAAATCACTGTTCCTATTTTGAGTGTTGCCTTCATTAGGCTTTGGATTGGTTTAGAAATGTGACAGTCAGTGAGCTAATTGTTACCACCTAGTTTTAAGCAAAATTTACTCATGGTTGACTTTAGTGTGACTACAGGGAGACTTACTTAAGCATGAGTAGACATGGTCTAAACCCATATTCATAAGTGGAAAAGTTTAGTAGTTTGTACTGTTTTGTTTTAAACATATGTTGACATCACATTAAACAAATCTCCACACAAGTTTTATATTTTTTATGTTACTTAACCCATGCGTTTTGTAATGATGACTGAGAAAAATTTTTAATCTGATGTTTTAATGGTGAAAGACAAAAAAATTAAAAGGCAATGATGACCAATGCTGTGTAACAGCAAACAATGTGAAAAACATCCATGGAAAAAATTCTTGCATCACATAATCCATATATCAGCTATCCAGTCATTTGTTCACAACATGTGAAACATATTCGTTTTTAGCTAAATTATTGTTAAACCCATACCTCCGAAATAAATCGGCTTATATCATAAACAGAAAGTGCAATTCACATGGGAGTGAGTCTTTGAATTGAAAATCCACTATTCCCCCTAATTAATTGGTCAAGAGTGCTGTCTTAATTCAAAAACATTAAAACAGACCTTCCCACATATACGACCAATTTTGAACAGTATCAGTTACAATGCATTTGTCAACCAATTTTAACCAGTCGCTATTGACATGCTGTCTATAGAGTTTGTCTCTGCCCATTGTGACAACATGAATAGCAAATGCTTTTCCTGCACCATCTGTTGTGTCCTTTAAGATTTTGATAGTTAGCTTGAAATACTCCTTTTTTTCTCTTAAAAATGTTTTACACTCATGCTTTGGAATCTTTAGTCAGAGACTTTGCTGCATAGGCAAAATCTAAGAGCTTTTGTAAGTTGTAGATTATGCCGGATTTTGTGCTTTTAATATAGATTATTGCCATGACTTCTGTTCAGGATTTATAGCAATTAAAATTATATATCAATTCTTTAGGCGGTGTGAATCATACTGTTATTTTTACATTTTTTTTTGTATAGAGCAATAAATCCTTTATATTGTTTGGCATCCATAATACTTTATAGTGCTTAACATTCTTAAATCTGCTGTTCCCTGTTGACGGAGGTGTGAATCTATCCAAGCCCAGTTGGGTACAAGGCAGGGACCAGTGCTCATTGGAAGGACCACTTGTGGATACACAACATGCAACTAATTTGGAATTGCTGGATACCACTAATATTTTTGGGGATGTGGGAGGAAACCCAGGAAGTAGTCAAATTCATGATGCTGAATATTTGATGTTGGACTAATATCTAATTAACCATTTTATTGTACTTATTGTTTTTTGTTTCAAAATTATTTTTTGCTTTAAAGAACAAGTATTTTGTAATATCTAGGTTTCATATTATCGAGGTAATTTATGTATTGTATGGTGAAAAAATATACTTTCAGTGTAATTTTGTAGTATATATTAGATCCCTTAATGCAAGTAAGACAACCATGAAATGCTAGTAGATATCTGAATGTCATTGCTGAAAAAAGCATGTCAGCAATGTACATGTGTGTGTATGTGGCTGATGAAGAAGGGCTAGGAAACTCCTGGAAAGAATCAAGGAATATGATTGTGATTTGTTCTTATTCTAGTATTCTCAGCAGTCAGCAAACCACAATCTGTTCAGATATATGTGGTGTAAGTTTGAACTAAAGATTCCGAGTAGATCTCCACCACCAGCACATTTTTTTGATTGGATGTGGAAATCAAAATTGTCTATTGTATTCGGCTGAACTTTAGACATCTTGTTGTTATTCAATGTTCTGAGGGTAAATTTGGGACATGTTGCTTTTAAATAAACATTTTTAACATTATACAGTGGAACCTCGGTTTGCGAGCATAATACGTTCCGGAAACGTGCTCGTAGTCCAAAGCACTCGTATATCAAAGTGAATTTCCCCATAAGAAATAATGGAAACTCAGATGATTTGTTCCACAACCCAAAACTATTCATATAAAAATGATTAATACAAAATATAAAGTAAAAATACATAAAACAAATTAACTTGCACTTTACCTTTGAAGAGAATCATGGCTGGTGTGAGTGAGTTTCTAAACTCTTGTGGGATTGCACCCAACGGGACGACACGCGGAAGAGCGTCCCAAAGCAATCACAGTCTCCCAGCGCTGTAGCAGTTCTCCGTAAAAGCGAATCTGAAAAGATCGCGGACATGCTATAAGCGCCTGCCGTCAATGGGTGATACAAGGAACATTATAAATGTGCAGGGCCCTGCCTGACTGCTGTGTCTGTGTATAAATAACCGCGCTGTTGCTGTTTCAAGCTGAATAAAGCTTGTGTTGCTAAAGTACTGAGACTCAGCTTCGTGTTTTAGGGTGCAAGACGGGGACTCGCATGTCACAGCACACACGCGTGTGTGAGCACGCATACACACACACACAGCGCACACAGTCACAATGCTAATGCTGTAGTAAACACTATACGCTTGTACGGATGTTGACTATATGAGTGAGGCACGCCGACTCAGATGGAGAATGGGAGACGATTGCCCACAATCCCACAGTAAGAGAGAGGGACGAACCATCAGCTCAGTTGTGATCACATGATGCTCAGCAGACAAACTACTCGTACTGCAAGACCTCGCTCGTTTATCAAGTGAAAATTTATTAAAAATTTTTGCTCGTCTTGCAAAACACTCGTAAACCAAGTTACTCGCAAACCGAGGTTCCACTGTACTCTGTTTTCAAATGAATTGAAGTCAACATGTTAAACTCACCTGCTGAGGACAGCCATCCTCTTAGGTCAATCTTCTTAACGTCACATGTGAAAAGTCTTCTTTTTTTCCTTTTTATGGTATTTACTGAGCTTAAAGTAAACACTATTTGGCTCATTCCGTACTGACCAATTATTATTAACATCCATTCATCTGTTTCCTAGCAGGGCGTACACCCATACTCCGAGTAACCACAGAAAATCCACCAAACTCCTCACAGAGAGAAACTGGGCTTGGAATTAAACCAAGGTCCCTAGATCTTTAAGGTATTAGTGGTAATGACTATACGAGCATTGTGATGGAAACCGGGGCATCAGCGAGCCCAAACCCTGACATGAACACACAAAAACACAGTCCCGGGTTCAAATAAAGGTTGGTTTATTCGCCAGTATCCTTTCCACGGTTGCAAAAGCACAAAACACAGATTTCTCTCTCCAATATCCACAAAAGCTCACTCCTTGCAACTCTTACCACTACACTGCCCTCCTGTTGTCCTTCTTCCTCCTGGAGTAGTTGTCTGCCTGCAGTGTCCTCTCGCGGCACCCAGTGACCCCTGCTCTGCCGGACTACACTTCCCTGCATGACCTGCTGGCTTTTCACTGGGCACCGATATCTGGGGCTGCTGCCATCTAGTGTGCTGGGGAAGTAAAAAAAAAAAAAACACCAGCGATATTTTTCTCTTTCAGTGGACTGTCCATCCATCCATTCCGGCTCTTCCTTCCAGGTCTGCTCCCTTTCTTCTCCCTGGCTGGGATGCTTATCTGTCCGTTAGGAGTTTTCCATCCGGGCAAGGAACCATCCTCTCTCCTGGCCAGGAAGCCCGTCCAGCCCATGTGGCATCTACAGCATGTATCCTTTTAATTAAATTCATGATATAATACAAACCAGTTCCAGAACAGTGCAAAATGTAGTGTTTTTTTTATTCGCAAAACCAATGTCATGCACAAATCTTGATTACTATCATTTTATTCTGAAATGCCTGTTTAAGAAATTCAGCTTGTATAAGCAAGTGTAGTCAAGTTGCATTCTGACATTTTAAACTAAAATACCTATTCCTTAATACAACTGTAGTTATGTGTTAATGTCTGTTGTATATATCACAGCGTCATAAGTACTTTTACATTTTGCTGTAACAAAATTGTCCTCTAAGCTCTGCCGCCACATAACTAACCTGAATAAACACAGTTTAGTAATGGATGGAAAATTTTTATACATTTTCTACATGTAAAACAATGTAAACATTATATTAAAGTAGATAACAAAGATTGTAACAAATGTAAGCAGCATTTTGAAAATGTAAGTGCAGATAAAAAAAAATGAAACTGCAAAATCACTTCCTCTACAAAACAATAGTTTAACATTTCTAGCAAACAACTCTTGAATCTAAAACTGTTCCTGTATTCTCAGTTTGATGGCATTTTAACACTAGCAAATCTAAACCAACAACAATGTGGTACAATATGGTATCCTGTTTTCCTCATTTAAAAGCTGAAGATAGCTGAATAATTCTTGGAAATCATCTTCTTGACATGAAAGCACTGCAGCAGAATTTCATATATGAAAAAATAGTTATAATCTGTTCAGGTGCTAAACAGCAACATTCTTGATCTGAAATGCAAGTGGCAACCTCGCTGTTGACCCCTTTATCTTCAACAGTGCATCATTGTTTACATGAAATTGTTATGCAGTGGTCAGTGCTGCTGCCTTACAGATCTTGAACACAGGGCTGCACATACTCCTCATATTTGTTTTTATTCATCTACTCCAAGTTATCCTACAACATCCTAAAGACATATGGTAGGGTTTGTTGGTGACTGTACATTGCACAGGTTTGTGCCTTGTTTTGTACTAGTTCCCTATTCAGACATGTTTCTTAATGCTGCTGGCCAGGCCATGATTGCCTATGACCCCAAATTGAAAATGCTAGGATTAGAAAAATGGATAGGTAAACTTATTTGTCATTTTTTAAGTTGAATTTAAAGGTAATTGTATGTGTTACTTGTAGCAAACCGTTTGTTTTAAGTGTTTATATAAATACATTTTCTCCTTCAGACATGCAAAGAAATATCAAGTATTTATGCAATAACTTGAAAGAGAACATTTTCCCTGAGAGAGATTAAAAAAAATGAACGAATCTACATGGGGGCACAGTACCACAGTGGTTACTGGTAGCATTTTATAAATCCAGCATCCCATGTTTGACTGCCACGAACAGTTGTTGTCCATGTGAAATTTACATGTTCTCCATTTGTCTGATTTGTCTCACGGATCTGTCTGCAAGTTATGAAGCAGCGAGTACTGAGTATTTTCCCCTTTGGTACTCTGTATTCCCCTCCACCACCAAAAAAAATACATTTTGGTAACTAGATTTTTTTTTTCAAAGTCCAAAATATTTGGTCTGTTCATATTTGTAACAAACAGGGATAGACTTAGGAAATCTAGAAATGGCAAATTACTGTTTTGCTAGTTTGTAGTCAGTTGTTCCATCTGTGTCTTTTGTTGCTTGAGGCACAGTAGTTAGCACTGTAGTCTTAAAGCTCAGGTCACATTTTTAGACACAATACCCATAATCTGTCCAATGTAGTTGACAGATGCTTCCCTCATCTTTAGGGACAATTATAAGACCTTCGCTTAAATTATAATTCACTCAAAATTAGTTCAAGTTCTTCTTCCTCATGAACTTCAGTTCATTTAACCAAGTTTGGAGAAATTGCCAAACATTTCCACGATTTCAATGAACTCATGGCAAAGTGAACTCCACAGTGTTCACTCTTCACTGTTAATTGGTCAATAAGATAAAGTAGCTGTTCTTGATATCCTTAATTCAGTAGAACATTGATGGTGTACAGATTTCAGCTGCCCAACGAATGTTTACATGAGTGTACCTTGCAATCACCTGACTTATTGTCTGGAACTGGGGGTTTGGCTGTAATGTTTGATTAACTGGATGTTTTCTTTATGCACTAATGATGATTATTGGCTTTTTAATATACAGTGATCCCCTGCCTATCGCGGAAGTTACGTTCCAGAGCCATCAGCGATAGGTGAAAATCCGCGATATAGAAAGACCATATAAATAAACTTTTTTTTTTTTATAGTTTAAGCCTTAAAATACCCCTCCCACATGCTTTAAACTTATTAAAACACACTTTGTAAACACATGTGATATGTGGATGTCGGGCTAAGGATATGAGTAACATCTCTCTGTTATAAAAAACATCTTGGCAGGGAGACAAGGCTTGATCATCTCAGAAGACAATTTGACATCCCGCGAGGGACATTTTAACGTCACACAAGACAAGGCAGTGAGACAGAAGGACAGCTGCTGTACAGGCCTTTAAATAGTCGACGCACAGAGCGACAAGCAGAACTGGCATCTTGGCAGAAGCAGCACAAAGCCAGTAGCTGATCCGTCCTCTTCTCCTTAGTGTGCGTTCAGCCCTCACAGCCCCCCCTTCACTCCTCCTCCTTCACAACGCGAACAGGAGAGACGCGAAGTGGCAGGAGCGTAGCGTGCCTCCAGGGGGTGCGGTTTGAGCGAAGCGATTGAGACCGGATCCTCTCAGAGAGACACTTCAACGACACGCAAGACTAGACAATAAAACCTTAGGAAACAAAACCCGTGAGACGGTGCCCTTTGCACATCATGCCCTACTTACAAACAATTTAAAACAAGTTCACTGACATCTAACCTAGCAGTTGTAGGAATGCTTTTGGCAAACAAACTCCAGGTGCTCCCAGCTCTTAAAACAACAAGAAGCAGAACATGCAGCTTGCCAGAAGCAACTGCAGCTTGCTAGCAGATGATCCGAGCCCTTCTTTCTTATTGTGCGATCAGCCCTCACACACACCGCCCCCCCCCCCACTCCTCCTCCTTCAGAAGGCAAGCGGCAGAGACACGAAGTGGCAATAGGACAGCTGCTGTACAGGTTTTTAAGTAATTGACTCAAATTGCGACAAGCACAACACACAGCTGGCCAGCAGCAGCAGCAAGACAGCAGCTGAATCGATCGCTTCTCCTTAGCGTGCGTTCAGACCCCCCCTTCACAATGCGAGCAGCATTATAAGTCCCACGAGAAAGAGATTTAACCACGCCCGGGGCAGGAAGTAAAGGACAAATATTGTTTTTACAAAAGTTTTAAAGTAAAAATGAAAATAATGCATATGTAACAATTCCCATGAAAATAACAATCTCTTTAAATTGTTTATCCGGTAAACCAAACCCGGGGGTGGGCGAGTGAAGCGAGCCCCCTAGTAATAATAATAATATTAATAAATCCACGTTGTAGCGGGGGCGCAATAGCTGATCCGCGATATAGCGGGGGTTTACTGTAGTGCCTTTCACAGTTAACTTTATATCAAAGCACACCATTGCTGTCATACTGCAGACAATCGGTTAAATGTATGGAAAAGTGTACTTGTTAATGTCATATCTTACTTTTCTTTTACTTTTTATGTAAATAATAAAGTGACGCAATTCTCTCCTTCCCAGTAAATGTGATGAATTATTATTATTATACAGCTTATAAAAAGGAGTGCTTAGCATAATACCTGCCTTAAAGGAATACTCCATTCAAGAATATTTTTTTATGTTACTTACCCCATGTACTTTGTAGTGGTGGCCAAGAAAAATGTCTAATCTAATGTTTTCATGTGGAATGACTATGAAGATGTTCATCACATAATAGAACTGAATGTTCTGTACTGTACAACGACAAATCATGTGAAAAATGTTCATAAGAAAAAAAAAAATCTTGTGTTGCATAATTCAGTTGTCTTTTACCCAGTTGCTAGCTCAAACAAAACAAGTTCAAAGCAAATGCTTTTTTTTTGGCTAAAATATTGTTAGTTACTTTTTGAATTACCAGTGCATACATAAACAGCAAACCCAAAGACTTATAGGAGAGACGTTTGAATTGTTGACAGGACTCTTGACCAACAAATGACTGGGGGATGAGGGTCTTTAAGCCAAAAAGTCTGTGCTGTAAGTCTTTGGGTTTACTGTTTATGTATGTGCTGATAAATCAGGAAATAGCTAACAGCAAAGAAAGGATTTGTTTTGCATGTTTTGTGTCAGTGACTGGATACACGACATGTGGATTATGCAGCACGATTAATACGAGATGTTTTTCCCATTAATGTTGTACAGAACTAGTGACCATTAGATTCTGTTCTATAATAAACGTCTTTCTCTCCTTTCTGCATGAAAACATGAGATTAAATGTGTTTCTCAGCCACCTCTACAAAGTACATGGAGTAAGTAAGATCATTTTTGGGTGGAGTATTCCTTTGTGCAATTAGATTAAAACAAGATCCACAAGTTTTACAAAAAAGAAAAACAATTAACTTAATATGTTCATTCAACAGTATTCAGACTCTTCCTTGAACTGTTTGTGCGCTGGGTCTGTTTAGAGTGGAGTAGTATCTCTCTGTAGATACTGTTTTTCATGTATGGCTCATATGAACTAATAAAACTCAGTATTTCTGTTATTTATAAAATCTGGGAGATTTAATCTACTCTTCATTTAAGTGATCACTTCAAAGGCAGTATCCTATTAATACAACCCCAATTCCAATGAAGTTGGGACGTTGTGTAAAACGTAAATAAAAACAGAGTACAATGATTTGCAAATCCTTTTCAACCTATTTTCAATTAAATACACTACGAAGACAAGATATCGAACGTTCAAACTGATAAACTTTATTGTTGTTTTGCAAATCTTCACTCATTTTGAATTTGATGCCTGCAACACGTTCCAAAAAAGCTGGGACGGGGCAGCAAAAGACTGGGAAATTTGAGGAATATTTAAAAAACACCTGTTTTGAACATTCCACAGGTGAACAGGTTAATTGGAAACAAGTGTTTGTCATGATTGGGTATAAAAGGAGCATCCCCAGAAGGCTCAGCCGTTCACAAGCAAGGATGGGGCAAGGTTCACCACTTTGTGAACAACTGCGTGGGCAAATAGTCCAGCAGTTTAAGAACAACGTTTCTCAACGTACAATTGCAAGGAATCTAGGGATTTCATCATCTACTGTATATAATATCATCAAAAGATTCAGAGAATCTGGAGAAATCTCTGCACGTAAGCGGCAAGGCCGAATACCAACACTGGATGCCCGTGACCTTCGATCCCTCAGGCGGCACTGCATTAAAAACCGACATTATTCTGTAAAGGATATTACCACGTGGGCTCAGGAATACTTCAGAAAACCATTGTCAGTTAACACAGTTCGTTGCTACATCTACAAGTGCAAGTTAAAACTCTACCATGCAAAGCGAAAGCCATACATCAACAACACCCAGAAACACCACCGGCTTCTCTGGGCCCAAGCTCATCTGAGATGGACTGACGCAAAGTGGAAAAGTGTGCTGTGGTCTGACGAGTCCACATTTCAAATTGTTTTTGGAAATCATGGACGTCGTGTCCTCCGGGCCAAAGATGAAAGGACCATCCGGATTGTTGTTAGCGCAAAGTTCAAAAGCCAGCATCTGTGATGGTATGGGGGTGTGTTAGTTAGTGCCCATGGCATGGGTAACTTGCACATCTGTGAAGGCACCATTAATGCTGAAAGGTACATACAGGTTTTGGATCAACAAATGCTGCCATTCAAGCAATGTCTTTTTCAGGGACGTCCGTGCTTATTTCAGCAGGACAATGCGAAGCCACATTCTGCATGTGTTACAACAGCGTGGCTTCGTAGTAAAAGAGTGCGGGTGCTAAACTGGCCTGCCTGCAGTCCAGACCTGTCTCCCATTGAAAATGTGTGGCGCATTATGAAACACAAAATACGACAACGGAGACCCCGGACTGTTGAGCAACTGAAGTTGTACATCAAGCAAGAATGGGAAAGAATTCCACCTACACAGCTTCAACAATTAGTGTCCTCAGTTCCCAAACGCTTATTGAGTGTTGTTAAAAGGAAAGGTGATATAACACAGTGGTAAACATTCCCCTGTCCCAGCTTTTTTGGAACGTTTTGCAGGCATCAAATTCAAAATGAGTGAAGATTTGCAAAACAACAATAAAGTTTATCAGTTTGAACATTCGATATCTTGTCTTTGTAGTGTATTCAATTGAATATAGGTTGAAAAGGATTTGCAAATCATTGTATTCTGTTTTTATTTACGTTTTACACAAAGTCCCAACTTCATTGGAATTGGGGTTGTACTTGAAAACTGGATATGGATTTTTGCACTGATCTGAGATGATGATGCTTATTGTGTCTGTGAATTTTTAAGGTGCCTGTCACTCTCAAACATTCAGTTAACACTGCAGACTGCTAACTGTTGTTGCTTTAGGGCCAAGTGAGCATGTTGGTTTTTGTTTGTAGTTTTAATAATGTGACACAAGGCCTTCTCTGATAAAACAACAGCCTTGAGATACAAGTGTAGAGGCTGATTTAAAAGAAATACAGTTAAATATTTCCTTCCTAACTATAGTATTTGTTCCTGAATAGATAAATGACATTTATGAGTTGCTAGACAATTAGCAACTAACTAACTAAGGTCTTTTTGAACAGTATACCTGGTGCAACTAAATATCAACCAACAGTTGATGCCATTGTTAACAATGATATTAATCGGGATGAGAGAACATTTCTACAGACTAGACTAAAAGGTACCAGAAATGAAAAATGAATGGTACTTGGTGTGATAAATGACCACAGGCCAATTCTGATGGCCATGCTCAGGCTGCTATTATCAACAAAGAGGCAGGCTCTAAAAGACACCTGGAGGTGATCTGTGCCTCAGTCAGCAGAAGGGATATCCTTTTTGCTTAAATCAAAAAATAAGATTTAAAGTCTGACTTCTTCATATAAAATATGTCCAGTATTTAACTGTCTCCAAGCTCAGGGACTTGCTTCAAGAAGGGAGTGTCAGTTGTGAAAATATGACACGTGGAAGAGATCTGTATTACATTACCTAATAGTTATGCATTTCTGTCAGAAACTTCAGAACGCAAAAAAATAAGTCCACTAGCCAAAGCAAGCTAAAAAGACAGATAGTTCTACCGATTAAAAATGATGAGGAAAGGCAACACAAGTTCTCTCCACCACATAAATAAACATTCTTCAGTAGGCCTTGGATCTAGCACTACACCAGTTCACTAAATGTCAGACACAATATTAAAATACTTTGCATTATGTAATGCTTTATCTCTGTCAAGGTAAACTTAAAATATTAACAGATGGAGTATTGCTATTTTGTGCTAAACTGGTACTGTTTAGTAAAGATTATCATTAGGTATCTCAGGTCACTTTCTTGCTTTTACAAGCATTTTACTTTGACATTTCTTAAGTATAAATATACTTTCTCAAAGTATAGTACTTACCCTTCCATTCCCCAATGCATGTGAATTAGAGCAAGAGAAAGTACTAACAGTCTTAGTCTTTGACATTTTGAAAACGTTGTCTCAGACAAGTGGAACTAGAATGTAAAATCAAAAACTATCCCCCTGTTCCGTAGCAAAATCAGGAACCAAAAAGAACGGCCAGTTGGGGGCAATATGTTTTGTGTCATCTGTCTTTTGTCCTGTTTTTTATGTTTACACAATAGCAATTATTCATTTTTATTATCATTGTGTTTATCCTTACATTGTGTATACTCTTTTGTAAGACAAGTATGGCCCAGCTACCTTGATTTAATTTGTTCATTTAGGAGTCCTGATCCACAGAGAGAGGTAAAGAAAATTTAAAAGTTGGAGTATTGTTGAAAATCTCAGTCTCTAATTTTTTTTGCAAAAAGTTTAATATCCCCTCCCGCTTCCCTACATCAGCTCAAGATAGTTAGTGCAAAATATCACCAAAACCTTACTTTGCCAAAGTCTCTCTCCATTCAAGCCAGGCTCTATTAAAGAAAATTTAGATAACTGTGTGCTGTGTTGCTTTAAAATAAAGTGAATTGTCTTAGGCCTTGTGAAGCACTTTGTCATTATCCTTCTACCCGTAATAATAAATAATGAAGGAAGAGAGAGATCAAGATGCCATTTGCTGACGTGGCTGAGGTTATACTTGTACAATTGCACAGAACACAGATAACAGGCCTCTAGACTAAATTATTCTTGACTCTTTTTAAAACTAGGAGACAGAAAAACAGAGGATGTACAGTTATTGACTGATCAGACATTGAAATTGGTTAGTGATTAAATAATAAAATGATATGCCATGTAATATATAATGTTTTAAAGAATTTTCACAGTATAAAATAGCTTGCATTTTCTTCTAGATTAATAAAATAATAAGCTAAATGTTTGTTAAATGTATTTCGCTATTGTCTAATTGCATGTAGTTAGGGTCTGAATTATTTTATAACAGTGACTTTATTGTCATTCTTCTTAATTTAGAGGTGATGTTTTAGGCCCTTCTGATTAGTAACTCTCATTACTGCTGTTATCTAGTGTGGGGCATCAAAAAGTCTGTCTCAGTGGAAATGCATCAGCTGGACCCAGACGTTGGTGAAGCAGTTTTGCACAATAACTATCCAATGTGAAAAAAAAAATGCATTTGCTGACACTTTGATTCTAAGATAAAAGGAAGAGACTGCTTTATCATTTATTCAGCTGCTAAAGATCTGTGTCTTACTAATTGTGGTTACTGAAGGTCTGCTATTAAAAAAGTGGTAACTTACTGACAGTGATGGCAAGATTTCTGTTACAACAGCCATGTGCAAAAACAAGCTATAAATGGATTTCCTTTACTTTCTAAAAAGTACTAGGGGAGGGTGTTACGGGCTAATAATGAAAATTATTAAAGTGATTCAACACTTTGGTTTATTTGCTTTAGATTAACATCTGAAAGCATTTCTCTCATCTGAAATATTTTTTTGCACCTTAAAATGTCAATCCATCTATTTATCTACTGTAAATCTGCAGAATCATGGGTAGTTTGGATCTATCCGAGTCAGCATAGGACACAAGACAGTAACAATCCCTGGAAAGGGTGGTAGTTCACTGCAGGGAGAATGCTTAGAAACACACAGGCCAATTAACATCACCAGCCCACCCAACCTGCATGTCTTTAGAATGTGGGAGGAAACTGGAGCACCCAGAGGAAACCCACATGTACATGGGGCCTATAAAATATAAATAGTGCAATTTCATATTCCTGTGTAGCCGTAACAAGATAAGCCATCTTTTCCAACCACATAACCAAGTGTCACCCCATTCAAAAACTCATTTTCAAATCCACAGTAAAAAACTGAGTCATAGAGAAGGGAGTCTGTTAGCATAGTAAGGGGAACAAGGAAGTAACCCAACAGTGCAGAAACCCACACTCATACACAAGAACTCAGTTTAGTTTTGTAGCTCTAATTTAGCTTAATTGCTTTTTTACTACATGTCACAAAGAAAGCAGAATTCCTTTATTCCACCCTTAGCTTTTGTAAAAGAAGCTAAATATATAATACATAGATATAGTAATCACACTATACATCACTCAGTAAAGTAATGAATAAATGATGTAGTAGTCCAGCATTAATTTAATGGTATAGTTGGGCATGTTTCAGCATACTTAAGTTTTTAGAGCTCATCTAACTCCAAAGTCCAATAGCATCTTGCCATCTTGGTGATGAATATTGTCACATTAAACACAAGGATATGGGAGAAATTACTACTGTAGTTTTTAATCCAGTTACAATCGTAATTCAACCAGTAGGAAAATTGCTGCAGCCGGAATCATAAAGACATGTATCTGGGGTAATTTACAGGAGGACTGTGACATGCTCAGGGACCGAGTAATACAGTGTATCACGTTACCCTACCTCATAGACTTCTTTTGACTGTATGGAAAAAATCATGGTCGTTTTCATACTAAAGCATTTTTTAGCCATTCATACATTTATCAGACTTTAAGCAGTATTGTGAAACAAGTAAAACTTTCTGGAATACTCTTTCAATACTGAAAAAAAGCTGAATTGTAATTAAGCATCTGTGAATAAAGAAACTAACAAACTACAATACTATGATGCACAGCATCCCCTCCCAGTTATGTTTTGGAACTGACTTTTCAGATATAGTTATCCCTTGCAATTTATGGGCAACATATGCAGGAGCCTTGGAAATATGGAAATACAATTTGGGCCCATGCTTAATGCATATTTTAAGTTTATTGCACTAAATAAGATACAAAAAGTTGCAAGAAATTTGACATAGAATGATCACTGTGCAAGCAAATCATATGTGTGAGGCTGTCTGCCAAGATAGTGATGTCCCCCATACAAACTGCATAGTCCAGCGTTCTTTAGGGAACTGTAACTTTACAAAATGTAACTTTTTATAATGACGTTTTGTGTATATTTATGGTAATAAGTGACAAAAACGTTTAATATTACAGATACAAAATAATTCACAACAAAACACTAAGCACTAAGCGAAAACCAATTACAACACAGTCCAGTTTTGCAAATGATGGTGTAGTTTTGAAATAAAATTCCCTGTGAGCAGCCTTCTGAAAATGATATAAAGTTTTGACCTACCATGATACCAATGTATGTGAAGATCTGTAGAAGCTGGGAGTGCTCCTTGACAAAGATGCTTTCAAAACCAGATGAAATCACTTAAACAATTTGGCACAGGACAAGAACATAAAGCCGGAGAAAACTGTAAAGCGATGGCTTTAATTGTAGTCCAGATCTGCAGTGAATTGTTGAAACAAAAAGACCCCACCAATTGCAACCCTGTCCACTTCTTATGGCTCACTTCTAAAACTAGTGACATTACTTTTCAGCCAGCAGCCCTCGGGACTACCACTGAAGCTGCCTAATTGAGCAGTACTCCTGAGGTTCCTGGAATTTGCAATCCATTTAAGTTGTGCTGCTGCTTAACACTCACAAGGGCGACCTGTATTCTTCTTTGCTTTACTGCTGTCCTTGTCCTTTGACAAACCAAGGATTAAAACAATCACAGCAAGCTGCAGTATAGCTCCACAGAACACTCCCTGGAGTCTGCTTTCTCATTGGATAGAAACATGTCAGCATAATCTTCAAAAATGGAAATTATCCAGCTGAAAATAAGGATCATCTGTTTCAAGAAGTGATGTGAGCATATGGCCATGCTAGATGGTAATTTGAAGAGCTCTGTACCGTCATTCCAGCTTACAGAGTACTGTAAAACGGAGTAGAGATTTTGAAGCTTTTTACGTTAATTATATCATTACAGCTGTAATATACATTACGTTATATTTCATGTTTATATTTTAATGTGTTCGCCCTGTAGGTGTTGGTCCTGCAATAAATCATCTGCCTTTTGTACTGTGGCAGCAGTGCTTCCCCAACCAAGTTAGCTGTTTTCTCTTCAGTTATATCCAGTCTTGGACTTGCATGGTTAATGATGCAGTTCCTACATGAGTTAGTATGTGTGTTGGGGGTGAAACCATAAAATATATATATATTTTTTTTGCAAGTTATTGTCTAATTTGCATTTAAAGGAGCAGTCACCAGTGATTTTGAAAGGCAGCAACTCTAGAATTTAATGCAGTTTTGATATAATTTCACTGTGTTTCTTTGAAATGAGAATAATTTCTATGACTATGAGAATTTTTATGTTTGTCCTTTCAAATATTAATATGGGATATTATAGGGGTTAGTTTTGAAAATTAATTAAAATGTACTAGGATATTTTTTTTTCTATTAATTTCTTAATTGTAAAACTGAGAAAAATAATACACTACCCTAGGTATTTAGTGTCCCCAATGGAAGGGTACATTTAATAGTGTTTTGCAATACTATACCAATAGAATATTTCCGCTGACATTGTGTTGTGTTTTTATGATAGCATTGCTAAACATGTGCATTTAGGATTGCTGTTAAATTCCAGGTGCTTTTTTAAAGTAGATAGATGAGAGGAAAAAAAATCCAAACACCATATGTCAAAATTTTGAAAACTCTTTTGAAATCATAAAGCTTTGTAGAGGCAATAACAAGAGACATAATTATGAGCACCATTGGGTCTAACTGTAATTTGTGAATCAGCTCAGGGAAGCAATTTTTTATATTCATCTGTTAGTACAACACACATTTTTTTATTTGTTTCTTTGCTGATGACACACTGTCTTTCCTTTAGCTTACATAATTATTCTACTGTTATGACTTTGAGTTGGTTAAGAATGTTTTAGGTCTTGAGAATCTATGGCATCCTACTGTTCTTTCAAAATGTTGTTTTTTTTTCTGCATCATACTCTTCTTGATTGTTAATGGCACATTAAAGTTGTTACATACAGTATATACACATTGACAAGTATGAACTTAACTGGTATACAGGTACGCATGCGGAATAAAAATCATGAATACGTAATGTCATTTGTGTCACTATGGCGTCTTTGCATACCTGACAATCAGGACATAAATACCTCCTATTGCGTCTACACATGTTTCTTTGCAAAGAAATGGCAAAAACGTGCCGGAGCAGAAAAAGAGTTTTTTTTTCTGAAAAGTGGCTCCAAGATGTGCCGTGGCCTGAAGCAAATGATGAGTGCATGGAAATGTGCTGCTAGATAAGCCGCTCACATTCACATGTTTCATACAATACAAGTGCATTTTACACAGGCTCAAAGAATTTCAATCATCCTTTGTTTGACAAACATGAAAAAAGCAAGGAGTACTTGAATTGTCGTATAAGTTATTCTAATAAGCAAGCTAGTCAAGAAGAACTATCCAGGCTCCCACTGGCTAGATGGAGAAACAAGCTGAATGAAGAACAACGGCAAGCTGTGTGTAATATATTTCTAATCGCCTTTCATAAAGCTAAACACACACATCCCATGTCTTCCTTTGCTGAGGACATTTCTTTACTGGAGCGGCTAGGAGTAAATGTCCGAGGTAAGTATGATTCACATGAATGGGGAACACGGATCATGCAGACCATTGCGCGCACTATCAGTGGGGAGTTAAGAGACGGGTTGGAGTCTGTTGAATTTTGGGCACTGATTTTTGATGGATCTGAGGACATAGCTAAAACCGAGCAGGAGATTGTTTACATTATGTCTGTGTCCAGCAATGGAGAGTTTACAATAGGCTTCCTCGGACTGATTGAACTTTGTACTGACCGAACCGAGCAGGCCATAACTGATGGACTTGTGAGGCTTTACCAAGACACAGGCTTGGATGACTGGATGACAAAGTTGGTCGCCATGTGCCCCGACTTTGCTGCTGTCAACATTGATATGTACAGTGGCATTGTGCCAAAACTATGGCAACTGGCTGTGGTGGTAGACCCTCTTTTGCACATTTTGTGCACCACACACACACTGGAGAACGGCTCAGAGTCTGCTGATCAATGTTCTGTACTGTGAGACCTTTAATTGCTCTGTGGTCAAGCTGCTGCAGTTTTATTTGCAAAAAGGTGTAGCAAAAAGCATGGCTGTGCTAAGGACGTTGTGTGAAGAGAATGGGATCTCCTTTGTCAAACTGGGTAGGTTTCATAATATCAGATGGTCTGCATGGAGGCATGAGACACTGTTAAAAATATCAAGACTATTGCCCGCCATTCAAATGCAACTCTCCACAAGTGATAGCAGTGACTTAGCATATCTACATAGATCATTTTCAGTGTTTTCTGGTGAACATGCTTGACATTGGCAACATTTTGAAGACCACATCTATTAGGTTTCAGAAGGAATAGCTGACCATTGGATAATGAAAGGATGAACTTATGGTAGCCATGGAGAGTTCACTCTTCTGCTTGATGGTGAAGGCCACTACAGGATCACACACTGTTCCTAACGCTGATGCTGACAGGGACAAGACAAACTTACTCAGGAGGTTAATTGAAGAGTTTGAAATCAGATATGACTCCCTCAAGTCATGTGATCATTTCTTAATATTTGATCCTTCAACTTTGCCTCAGGAAAAGCAAGACCTCCTCAGTTTGCACCATTCTTCAAAAATATGATGCCACCTTGCAACATGACAGAGTGACCACAGTGAAAGAATGGATGCGCTTAAAGCAAGCAGGAAAACGCTTGGCAGCATCCTCTGTGTATGACTTGGTCCACATAATAAATACAAGAAATCTAAATCCTTACTCCAATATCATCAAGGTGTTTAAACTGTCTCTTACACTGCCTTTGAGCAATGCAGCCAATGAGAGGGGATTCTCACATCGAAACATAATAAAAAACAAGTAGAGGTCTTGTCTGTCACATCCTTGCCTCACAGCCCTGATGCACATTCACTTCTCAAAGAAGACCACAGAGACATTTGACCAAATGCTAGCTGTTGACCTGTGGATGGAGACAGCTAAGAGGAGGCTCAACCAGGGACAGGGAGGTGCATCTGCACCATCTTCATCATCTGTAATGCAGAAAGCTGAGGTAGAGAACTGTGAGGTAGTCACCGAGGAGGAGAGCGAGGAAGACTGCATTTACTAAGACCTCAGTACATATAGGGTGAGTACCAAACTCCATCTCCTGGTACTCGCCTGAGTAACTCACTGAAAAAGTTATGTGCACCTCTGCACATTGACTAACTTATCACAGGAGTAATTCCAATTCTGAAATGGTAAAATGATAAAAGAACAGATGATATCTTAAAGGAAAGTTCTATTCTTCACTTCCTTGATTCTCGGGAAAACTCCGATGAATGTGTACACTCAGATTACAGTAATGAAATCAAAATATGAGGACGAACACTTGTGAACTTTAGATAACAGTAAATTTAAATGTTGACCGTCATTAATAAAATTACTGTTATAGTTAAATTTAGAAGGGATGAAAGGAAATGCTCATTGTTAAAACTAGAATGTGTCTTGAAATTGTGGCCTTCTTAAATTTGATAATGGATATTACAAAATATGCCTGCTTTTCAGGGTGTGGTGCCCGGCGGGCGTCCATGCCCGGCCGGGACGTCCAGGAGGAGTGGAGGAGGGCTTGTGCCTCCTCCAGGACACGAGAGGGCGTCCTCCCTGGTGGCTTTGGGGACCATGGGTACGGAGCTTGGAAGCTCAACCCTGTAGGGGCCCATGGTCACCGCCAGGGGGCGCCCCAATGCCTTGGGAGTGTTGGCCCTCAGTACTTCCGCCACACCGGGAAGTACTGGGGGGAAGAGATTTGAAAACACCCGGTGGATTTCCGGCTTCACCATGGGAGCTTCCGCCACACAAGGGTGTGGCTATGAGCCCTCAGGATCCACCTGGAGTCCTTCCAGGGGGAATAAAAGGGGCCGCCTCCCTCCAGTCAAGAGCGAGAGTCGGGTGGAAAAGGACGAAGCTTGGTGGAGTGGAGGCGGACAAAAGACTGAGAAAGGCATGGTGCGTGTGGCCAGGACTTAAGGGGTGATTGGTGCTGAGGCACTGTGTATGTGCACTGTATATAATATGAATAAACGTGTGTTGGGTGCAAATATGATGTCTACCTGTCTGTGTCCGGGATGTTCCCCACAAGGGGTATGTGTATAACACAGCTATTATGAAACAAAATTAATTCATGATTTGTGCAGTGCTTACTAACTTTTTTTAAGGAAAGTAAAGCCTGCATTTTGAAGTTTTGCTTTCTAGACTTGCGTGCAACATTTATTACTGTGCTCTTTATTAAGCTGTAACTTTACTGAGTGGCCTTATAGATGGTTTGTGGCAATTTATTAACTGCTTTATCAATGTTTGCTACTCTTGACTGTCATGCATGTTACGTTGTTATGGGTCTGTGATTAGGTGAAGATGTTTATTAGAGACTAATCAATGTAAAGTCGGTCAATATGTATGTACATTTAATAATATTACAACTACCACTACTGTTATATAATGCTTTACATTTCTGGCATTCCCACAATGAATTTTGCAGATTAAGTTAAATTATAATTCATTGCACTACACAGTCAAACAAAACGGTGAACAATGTTATTGTTACTGATGTTTATAATTTTCTTTCATAAATTTTATTATTTGTTTTGTTTTACCTACAGGAAATCAGACTTCTCCCAGTAATGGGAACCCTGGGCATATTGCATTTGTACTTGTTCCAGTGTTTTTTGTAATGGGTCTTTTGGGAATCTTCATTTGTCATGTGTTGAAGAAAAAAGGATATCGCTGCACAACAGATGCTGAGTCAGAGGAAAAAATCCAAGAGGAAAAGGCTGTTAGCTTTGGTAAGAACCAGTGTTGTTTTATGCATATGGGTAGAATAGAGAAGGCAAAGTGAGTCAATATTTGTAATTAATCTTCGTAAAGTAAAACATTGTCTTGGGCATAATGAGTACATATCCATTAGTTATACGCTACTATTTACATTATCTGTCGAATAAATTAATATTTGTTTGTAAGAAATATGATACTAGAATTTTTGTATGCAATACCAGTACCAGTGAAATTTTAGGATGCTCTGTATCTTTCAGTACCACAGCAAAAACAAAAATCCCATTCAGAGGCATTTTATTAAAGCACCTTCATTTGCTGAAGTGAACAATATTGTGCCCTTTTTTGTAATACAATACAATATAAAATATATAAACAGTAACAGTTACAACAGCTTTAATATTCTCTATTATCTAGAATTCATTTTCTGTGTGCAGTTCTATGTATTATGTGAGCCAAAAATTTAGAAATTTGAAGAGTTATGTTTAAAGTCACATGCATGCATACATACCCCACAATGTCAAACCTGCTTGTGGGTTGTAGGACTTGAAGCACTAAAGCAGGATTTGAGTGTTGCTTACCCTGTTGACTCTATTAACTTGTTTACTTTAATCATCAACATTCAAGCTTGTTCCTGAATGACAGAGGTAAAGAATAACATTACAGCAGAACAAACGTCTTTGTATTCCAAAATGTAATTTGTCTTCTTGCAGTTTAAAAGAAAAACAAAAGACCATTTCCCCTTGGGATTAATAAAGTGTATCAATCAATAAATCAAATACCGTAAAATGTGTTGGGTAGACATAGTTTCTCTTCCCTTATTGTTATCATCAAACTGAAAAAGTGTGAGATATGAAAGAATTGAGAGTCTTTTCATAGTCATGTTAAATGTCATAGAAAATATATTACAATTACAAACAGCCTCAGGTTCCTTTTTTAAATGTTCCTGCATTTAGCACATCTACACATTGAATTACAAGATTTGTGTTGATCTCTGCCTGATTCTCATTTATATACATTTTTCTTAGATATATTTCACAATAGGCAGAATATATTAGTGCATCATAGCTGAAAGGATGTTAAATATTTAGCATAGAATGATGACATGTTCTAGGATAAAAGGGTTGAAGCAATTACAGCAGTGTCCAGTTTTTAGTGCTACTGATTTCTTGACGTCATGGAAGTGTAAAAGAAATTTTAGTATTTGTGTATTGGAAAGGTGTTTAAAATGGTTAACTCATTATTTCAGGTCACTTCATTTTTTTTTTTTTTTGTATAGTGCTATTCACTAAGTATTGGCCCAGAGTGCTGTAACAAGTTCACAAGTAAAATACAATTACAAACTTTACAAATTATTATTTACAAAATGTAAGCCCATAAAGATATATTTAAACAAACAGTAAAAAGTAAAACTCCAGTCAGTAGCATCCCTGGAGAAAATAAACCCATATGGAGTCCTCTGTCAGTTATAACAAACAATTTCAGACACAGTCAGAGTCCTGGGGACCTAGGCCAACTGGTCATCCACTCCCTTCTGGGCATTTTAAAGTGTAAGTCTGTGCTGGGATGTTTAATATGATGACAGAATCTTTCTGACCACTGGCTCCATTAGCATGAAACCAGCTTGGAAGTAGAGCGGCGGCACTGAGAAGATAAACAGAATAGAGAAGGGTTAGTATTGGTTCATAACTATTGTATTAATTATGCATATGTAAATGACTAACAAACAGAGATACAATAATCACAGTTAATCAGCAGCTCTAATCGGGGTATGCTAAAATAAACTAGTGTGTCTTCAGCCTAGACCAAAAAGCTGACACCTATTAAAGGAGACATCTCTTCTAGTATATGAGCAGGCAGATCATTCCACATCCTTAGGGTTTTGAAGTTAAAAAGTCAACCACCACCTGTTACTTTGTTTGTCCATTTGAATCTTTAGTAGGCCAGCATTTTGAGATCTTAATGTGTGCTCTGGTTTCTAGGTAATGATAAGTTCAGACAAGTAAGCAGGGCCTTGGCCATTTAAGGCATTATATGTAAGAATGACAATTTTGAAGTCAGCCCTAAACTTATTTGGAAGCCAGAGTAAGGACGTAAGAACAGGAGTTACAGTTAGAGGTTGTACTTTATACATCTTGTAATGAATTAGCATTTTGAGTTAACCCAACACTGAATATAGAATGGTTTGAACAGCTAGTGAATATCATATCAGTCTAAATACACTAAATATGTTAATTTCTCAGTGTCCTTCTTATTTAGAAGCCAGCTTTATTTTCCAGTATTTTTAAGCTGGAACAAGCAGGTTTTCAATCGTTTTGTGATGTATGTTTTAAAAGACATGCTGGTGTCAAAGACAGTGCTCAAGCTGTGTGTTGAGTCAGTAAAACTAATATTTAAACTAGCTAATTAAAAAAAAAAAGTAACAGAATATAGATAGATGCCTGTGTGAAGTTTGTCAGGCAACACCTAAGTGATGAAGTAGACATTTTCTCAGTTTCTCAATACTTGCTCTGGGTAGCTGAGATGAAAGCGTAGCTTTTTGGTCCAATTCCACACATCATGTTTTTTGGGGGAAAAAAAAGCCTTTGACCAAAAGCACCTCATTACCAGTTGTAAAATATGATGGAAGAAGTATTAAGGATTGGGGCTGCTTTTCTGTCTGAGGGCCTAGCCGCCTTACCACCGTAAAGTCAATGTATTTTATACTAGACCAGACATTACTTGAGGGGAATGTGAGGTCATCTATATATGCGTAAATAAATATGATGAAACTGAATTATAAGTAAACTTTGTTGTAATGGAGCAACCCAAAACATTGATGGAAATGCAAAAAGAAAAATTCAAAAAGAAGAAAGGTAGGATTATGGAATAGGCAAATCAAAGCCTATAACCTAACCCTTAAAAATTATTTTGGAGTACTTCAAACAGGCAATGCATGCAGGGCTCCAGACTGTGACTAAAATGGTTGTATTGCAACCAGAAATAATCTTTGGCGATTATCATTTCTACTTAGTTTGGCAGTGGCGAACAAAATCATTGAAACTTTAAACTAATTATAACAGATGCAAAAGACCATTTTTTATTGTTGAGTGTATGTGCTATTAATATACAGGTATGTGTCCGTACACTGAGGGTGATGTGTCTAGTTTATACTTGACATGTCTGCGTCAGGCTGCATCAATATCTAGTTAGGCGCATAGGCCGCACAACAAAAATGATGTCACACTTTTGGAGATGCAAGGAAGAGAGCTTAAAACAGTAGGTGCTCCAAAGCTGAATGAGAGGTCCATAGTGAGGCATTGGATTTGTCAGAAACCTGATCTCAGCTAACCATAACTGTCTTACAGGATAATTTGACCCAAGTATTCATAATAGACAGCATACTGCATGAGTATGAAACTAAGATCATGGAGGGCTACAAGTTTTCATTCATCCATTAATGCTGCTAAAGGAAGATGCTTCTTTTGTCCTTACTTAAATGGACTTGCTTTTTAAGATTCAGTTCCCTTAATTATCTTTTTTTTTTTTTTTAACAAACACCCAAAAACAGTGATATACAAGGTTATCCAACAGATGACCAATTAACTTTTGCCTTCATCATGTGAAATTTGCTTCAATAATATATTTAAAAAGAACAAGTGAAGATCTAAGAAATGCGGATCTGATATGGTTCACACAATATTTGGATGGTGATATTAGAAAGAAAAAAAAAACACAATCAGCAGTTTTGGAAATGTCTGGTGAGATGGAATGAGAACACAGAAAAAACATAGAATTAGATCATGTGTTTCATTAACAGCAAGAATTGCTTATAATTAAGAAACTGGTTGGATCTAGATGGGTTGCACTCTGGGAACTAAGTTTGAGACCCATCAGTTAACTGGTCATCTGTTGGCTTGCCTTGCATCTTTTTATTGTTTGGTTGTTTTACCAAGGAATAAAGAAACAATTGTCCTAAGTCATAAAAAGCAAGTGAGTTAAATTTAACACAAGAGAAGTATGCAGTATTGGCATCAGTAATTATTTACTAATTAAGGAAATGACTTTCAGAAAAACCTGCAGACAGTGCGACCCTCCAGGATCTGTATTTGACACAACTGGTCTTGAGTCTTAATGTCAATGTCAATTTATTTATATAGCACATTTAAAACAACATAGGAATGCTTTACAATAAAAGAAGAAAAAACATACAATTAACATAAATAACATAAATAGAAATAAAATAAATGAACATATATAAAATAATAAATGGAAGTAAGATTACATAATCACTAATGAGGAAACCATCAGTATTACTGAAGGTCACGGAAAGCAAGTGAATAGAAATGAGTCTTTAATCTTGTTATAAACAGTTCAATTGTAGATGACTCCTTTATGTTATGAGGTAAAGAGATCCACAGGCGAGGAGCTGCAGCTGCAAAAGCCCTGTCCCCCTTAGTTTTACACCTGGTACGAGGGGCAACAAGAGACAACTGACCAGAAGATCTAAGCACTCTAGATCAGTGGTCCCCAAACTTTTTGACAGCAAGGACCACTATTAGATGCAAATTTTTCCACGGACCGGTTGGGGGGTGGGGGGGCAGTTTTATACACAATTTACATAACATTTCTATTATTATTAAGTTATTAAGCAGTTCGCATACGTTTGCAACCCAAGATTTTTCTTCTTTTTTTGCATATAACAAAGACATATGCTTTGCATTTGCCATTCCAACAGATTGCACATCACAAACATTAACACTGCTATCTTTTTTTCGTGTCTGCCGTTTCTATAGGAGGGTGACAATGAGTTAAATTCCAATGGATGTTTTTCAAATGTTGACAAGCATATAAGCAAAAGGTATCACTGAAAACCACAGAAAACAAAAACAGCAACAAAAAAAAAAAAACGGTACGAGGAAAGTTCGAAGAAAGAGTTTTTTTTTTTACAATGTTTCTGTTTGGGGATCGTTGTGCAAACGTGCACAACTGAGCTGTGACCACAGATCTAACTGCTTTGTGGATGATTCGTTCAAGCATTTCAAGGTCACTTCGTTGTAATGAAAGCATCTGCTGAATGTACTTCGTAGTAACGCGATTTCTATAGACTCGTGTCATATGGGAAACTGTCGGGACCATAAAAATAACTTTGTTGTAATACTCTCTCACCTCGGTCTCTCTCCTCTCTCTGCGCCGCTGTAAAGCCCCGCCCGCCAAGCGTTCTGAAAAGTCTGAGTGAGTCTCCGTTGCCGGCAGTTCTCTCGCGGCCCGGCTGTCAGACGGCTGAGGCCCGGTAGTGGGCCGCGGACTGGGGGTTGAGGACCCCTGCTCTATATGGCTCGTGTACAACACACAATTCAGATAAATAGGCAGGAGCAAGCCCATGTAAAGATTTAATAACTAGAAACAAGATTTTAAAATCAATTCGAAAACTGACAGGCAGCCAGTGTAAAGAAGCTAATATTGGAGAAACAGAATCAGACTTTCTTGCCCCAACCAGAAAGCGAGTGGCAGCATTCTGGACCAAGTCTAACCTGTGTATCAGGGATTTGCTAATCCCAGAATACAGCGAGTTGCACTAATCAAGACAAGAAAAGATAAAAGCATGAGTAGCTTTCTCAAGATCCCTAGAAGATAAAGGCTTGATCTTACCTAAAAGACGAAGCTGGAAAAAGCAACTCTTGACTACAGAATTAATCTGTTTCTCAAAAGAGAGGTTACTGTCAAAGATAACACCAAGATTGCGGACTTGAGATTTGCAAAAGACAGAGAATGAGCCGAGAAGACCAATTTGGGCTTTAGCTGATGGACCCAATATAAGCGCCTCCGTTTTATTTTGATTCACATCAAGAAAATTATTAGCCATCCATGGATCTTAGTTCAAAAACACAGTTGTGCAGTTGATTCATTGCAGAGTTGCAGATGGGAATATAAACCTGTGTATCATCAGCATAGCAGTGAAAAGAAATATTAAATTTCCTTAAAATAGCTCCAATAGGGTGAAGGTATATAGAGAATAAAATAGGACCTAAAATGGATCCCTGAGGAACACCACATTTAAGAGAAGCAGTAGACGAAAAAGAGGAATTTAAAGTCACTAAAAAGTGTCTACCAATTAGATATGACCTGAACCAGTTAAGAGCAGCCCCTTTAAGCCCAATAAGATGTTCAAGCCGCAACAGCAATATCTCATGCTCAATAGTGTCAAAAGCAGCAGACAGGTCCAGGAGGACAAGGACTGCAGCGCCACCTGAGTCAGTAATAATAGAGATGTCATTGAGTACTTTCAGGAGGGCCGTCTCAACACGATGATAGTGCCTAAAGCCAGCTTGGTAGATCTCAAATAAATTATTGGAGTTAAGGTGATCAACCAGTTAATTATAAATAATTCTTTCTAATATTTTAGCCAGAAATGGCAATTGGGAAATCGGGTGAAAATTGGCTAAAACTGCAGGATCTAATTCTGCCTTTTTTAGACAGGGACGCACCGTAGCATGTTTAAAAAATGAGGGCACAACCCCCTCACTAATAGAACCATTGATAATGGCTAGTAAAGGTGGACCCAAAACATCAAAGGCTTCCACTAAGAGGTGTGGTGGTACAATATCAAGAGGACTGAGAGTAGGTTTAAGGGTGTCAATAGTACTTTTTAACTATGAAAGTGAGACAAGATCAAAAGATTCCAAGACAATGCCATGATTAACAGTAGGAAGTTCATAGCCAGTTGGAACAATACCACAGTGGATTGTATCCATTTTACTGACAAAGAATGAAAGAAACTGCTCACATGAAAGAACAGTACTATTTAAACCTGTCACAAAATGAGGATGAATGGCTGCATTAATTGAATTAAATAAGACCCTAGGATTCTTAGAATGACGGGATAGTAAATCAGTGAAGAAATCATGTTTAGCTTTCTTAACTGCAACCTGGAAGTTGAATAGAGAAGTCCTAAAAATCTGTATAGAAACAATCTGTTCATCTTTTTTCCAACACAGTTCCGCAGTTCGACAGGCACGGCATAGCGGTCGTGTAGTTTCATTTAGCCAGGGAGCAGGTCTTCCCTTTATTACAGTGTATCTTGAGCGGAGCAATTGAGTCTAAAACTGTTTTACAAGAAGAATTAAATTCTAAAACTGAATCATCGATACCATCATATTGAACATGTACATCAAGACTAGAGAATATGGTTTTAAAATCAGATATAATAGAAGAATTTAAAAAGCGACAACAGCATGGAGCACATCTAGTAGTAGGAACATCAACAGTAATATTCAAATCCATCGTTATAGAAAAGTGAGCAGTAAAAGAAACTTCACATAAATCAATATTATTAACTGAAATATCACATGTAAGAACGAGATCAAGGGTGTGACAGAGATAGTGAGTTGGTGTATTAATATTCTGGATAAAATCAAATGAGTCCAATAGTGATAAAAATTAATTAACCAAAGGTTTTGATTGACAACAAACGTGAATGTTAAAATCACCAACAATAAATACTTTGTCATGGGAGAGGGTAATATCAGCCAGGAGATCAGAAAATTCAGAAATGAAGATATCATTAATTACAGGAGGTCTATAAACCACAGCAAACAATAAAGAAGGGGAGCTGCACACTTCGAAAAGTTGCAGTTCGAAGCTAATAAACGGACCCCTTGTAAGGCTCCGACACAAGAACATACTTTTAAAAACAGTGGCAATGCCCCCACCACGACGAGTCAGCTGAGGAGAGTTTAAAAATGAATAACCTGATGGTACCAAGTCAGTAAAACATGAAGAGTCACCATTTACAATCCAAGTCTCAGTGATGAAAAAGAAATCCAGTTTATTTGAGATAATAAAGTCTTTTAGAGTAACAGTTTTATTAGACACTGATCTCACGTTCAAGAGAGCAGCCTTGATAGAAGTAGAAGAGCTTGCTGCGGGACAAACACGGGGGAGCGTGCGAAGATTAGCAGTGTTTACTCCCCGAGAGCACACAGAGGAAAAGTGATGCTGCCAATTAGAGTTAGAATTAAGAACCTGTTTTTTTACAGAAGGTAGGAAGTTGGTACGGTTGAACCAATTGGAGAATATTTAAATATAGTTCACTGCAGAATAAATGACACTGCATTTGGAGATCAAAGATGAAAGTGAACTGTAAAATTGACATTTGTTATTACCCGTAAGGGATTATGATTGTCAGCTGGCGAAATATAATCTATTTGAATATCTTGCAGTTATACAAAACTTTACTTGTGATTTTTTTAAAAAAGCACAGGTTTAAAATTAACTGCTAACCTTATGGTATTTAAAATGTAACAAATGTATAAAATTTATAATTAAATGTCTAAAACTTTTTAGAATATCTAGTAGGTAACACATAATTTAAGTAGTGATCAGTGTTGGAAAAAAAACAAAATATTCTTTTAAAGGTTGAATTTAGAAATAACTCTTTATCTTCCATTGCTGTCAATACTGTACTGCAGATCAAATAAACTATTGATTTTTGTAGGGCAAAAGTTCAAATTTTAAGGTTTCCACATCATGACCTTTGAGATGTTACAGAAAGTACTCTTACATAGTGAGATTCTTCTGCTATACACATGAAGTAGTTTAGATATTTTAGAGGTAATTTATAAAATAAATGTTATTTAATCACTGATAAATGAACATGTTACTTATTTTCATTTGTTATTATTGTGTTTCATTTGTTTATTTATTTTACTTGAAAATAATTTTTCATCAAAATATAAATTCACCAAAATCTTATGTTAGCTTTTCTCCTTATCGAATACAGTCTGAGTTTTTTTTTTATTTCTAGAAGCAAAAAATTGACAGGCTATGAAGACATTCACCCAGGAAAGCAATTTCAGGCATCTGTTGCCTAACCTGATCTTTTAACAGAAAAGAACAGGTGGTATTGATTGTAAAAGAGGATTTTGTAGCAAACAATAGGTTTCCCATATATAGATGAACTATTGTATTTTCAGCGTCTCAGGGGATAGGAAATATTAACATACTGTTACAAAAGTTAACAAATATTTCTGGTTTCTCAGTTGTTTGTAATTTATGGCAGTCCCTCCGTCTAATTATAATTCTTAGAATATAAAGTACTGTAAATGAGCCCTAGACCTTTATATTTCTTTGAATTTATACCAAGAAATCAATGTTGGTGACACATGAAGACTAACATAAGAATATAATGAAAGATAAAGCTGGCAGCTTTTTTTAAGGCTGACTTCAGTATTTCATGATTAATGTTTATGCACCTATTTCTGATTTTGTTTCAGTAATGCATCATGTGTGATAAGTCTAGACTTTGTTAAAAATATTTGTTAATATTATTCTATTATTATTCTATTTCCATTTGTAAGAATTTGATTTAAGGCAAAAATTAAGAATAAAAAATGTGAATTATCATAGTGTAACCAAAGCCCTTTCACATTATTAAGTAAATACCAGTTAAAAACAACACATTTTCTCACTAACTTTAAGATTAATTGAAAACAAGACTATGTAATAAATAGCATTTAAAACTGAAGCCAGGAAGAACTTTTTACGCAAAGAGTTTTTGAACTCCGGAATAAACTATAGAGACATGTTGAAGCAATATCCTTGACAACCTTTAAGAAAAATCTTGATAAGATCTTTGGACATCTTAGCTGTTAGCTAAACAAACTAACTTGATGGACTGAATGGTCTTCTCTCTTTTGTCAAATTTCTTATGTTTTTATAAGCAACATTGAATTTGTTTGCAAACTTGAAATATTTTTGTACGTGGCTCTGCATATTTTCATAATCTCCTTTCATATAGAGTGTGTTGATTACAGCCTGGAAAGTTGTCAAATGTTGACAACAAATTATAACCCAGATTTAAAAAAAGAGGTCATACATGTGGTTAGAGTCCTAGAATTAATAATTTTTTCTCACAATCGGACTGAATGCTAAGATTGGGGCAGGGTGCTGAGAGCTACCTAGATGGATAGTACACTTTACAGAATATGCCGGTCTTCTCCACAGGCTATGTAAAACTGTTTTTAGAGGTAGAGAATTGGGAAGCTTTACATGGAATTTAATTAGTGAATTCACAGACCTTGGAGGGAGTGTTCGCTTTGTCAAAGGATAGACTGTGAATTAGCAAAGGGACTTCAAGGATTAAGCCATCCAGATGGAGCTGTACAAGTTGCTTTGAGGGGGAATCTCCCTGCACTAAGTAGAAGGATGAGGAGCATTGTGGCGTGTGGAAGTGTGTAATTGTTGGTTTGGCAGGTTGCCGTAAGGTCCAGGCAATGCTCAGTACTGTATATTTACATGCTTTGTGTATGACAATAAATATGTCCAACTTACTCATTTATAAACTAAAAATTACTTGTACCTCTTTCACACTACTATTTTACACCACAGGTTGTAACTCCAGATAATGTGAAAGCAGCCACCTGGGGTTACTAGATGTTTACCCCAAGTTAAAATTAACTTTCACATTTAAGATGATGAATGTCAAAATTTACAGTATGTATATATAAAGTTCTGCATACAGTCAGACACCTGTCACCAGTGTATCAGTTCAGAGTTTGTAGTAACACACAGTATTGATTGTCAACACTTACTGAAAATGCATTTTCAACAATTTGCAAGTGTTTATTTTCAGATCAGTTGTCCATGTATGTATAAATGCATTCTTCTTGTGAATAGACTGGTACCAGCATAAAAAGACTACTTACTGCCAGTCTTGAAATTCTATTATGAATAAAATGTTTAAAATAAAAAAAAATAAAATTTGTTTTTGATGTTGTTTTGGGGAAAGAAATTTAGCTTATAATTTAAGTATTGAATACTTTCAACATTTTAGTAATAAAGGGGACTATAAAATATTCAGAATTCTCAGCAAAGGAAATAGAACCTTTTCTCAACAATATTTTTTCATGAAGTTTTCACCTTTTAAACTATTTAAATCCTCCCTGTACCTACGGACAACATTAATGAGATGCTTAATCATTTAAAGATTACTGAGGGATAGAAGTACTTTTAAGATGAGAAAAGGGTAAAATAAAAAATCACCCGGGTAACATTTACTGAGCTGCGCTCAGCAGATATCATAAACCCATATCAAATATTTTTCAGAAATCATTGTATATGGGAGAAAATTCTAAACAGAGACATTTTTTTACAATTATATAAAAAGGTGATTGGTTGACTGAAATAAATATAGGCTTAACTTGTACAGTACTGCAAGAAAAGTATCTGCAACAAATGTAAATTGTAGATGTATTGGCAAAAGGAGATTATTAATTAATTCATTCATTACATTTATATAGCGCTTTTCTCAGTACTCAAAGCGCTATCCACACAGGAAGGAACCGGGAAGCGAACCCACAATCTTCCACAGTCTCCTTACTGCAAAGCAGCAGCACTACCAGTGCGCCACCTGTGAGGACTAGATTATGTATAATAGAATGCCAAAATTATGCAAGGAGAGAATAAAGCACTTAATCACAACTGCATAAAAACTCCTTTATATTGATTGTCAAATACATTTTTGATAATGTACCTCTACAGTGGTTAGTAATCAAATTGCTGGAAGTGGATATTGACGGTGCAAGTAAAATTAGCATAAACACAGAAAGCATTAGGCTAGGGTGCGGGGATTTTGTACATAATTGAATTGTTTTAAAAATGGGTTTCTTCAGGGATATGTGTCTGGTGGTGGTACAGAAGCAATTGAAATGGCTACAGAAATGTTAGGGTACATTGCTAGATGTATAGAGTTCCTATAAACTAAGGTTATTCTTAAGCTAAATAATACACCCATGAGGTATCGCCTGGGGTAGTAAATGCAAATGGTCTCAAAATCCCTAGTAGCTCTACAGAAAGTCCAGTAAAAAGCTATTACACAAATTGCAGAAATAAAAGATATGAGCATTGAGAAGATATTTTCAGTTCAGAAAGATGTGGTGACATGATTAAACTCCTCAAAGGCATACATACAGTTTGAATGAGTTCCTAAACAGGAGTACACTATTTTTTTTTCTTGCCTTACTCAATAATTGACCAAGCATACATATTCTACAAGGATCATTTGCTAAATTTAGATGAATAGGAATTAAAAAGTCATAATCTGCTGAATGAACTGCATCCACTAAAACTTCACATGTTTGAACCAGTAAATAGTTTGTGGTGGGGACATGGGCTACATTTGACATAATAAATGTAATTTATTCAAATTGATCATTTTAATAGTTGACCATTTATTAATATTATTTAAACATACATATAGCACATATTATTCATTCATTTCTTGCTGTTATAGCTTTATTTGTCACTTAATTGAAAGAGCCAGAATAAAGAAGAGAGTGTGCCTTCAATGTACACAAGGATAATTTGTAGTTACTATTCAGTGTAGCAGTATGGTGTTGACAATGGGATGAAACTTCGCTTCCTGGAGGAAATCTTTCTGCATAAGGAAAGTACAAGAGCATACACACCAGCATCCCAAGTGGTAAGATAAGAAAATAACATTCTGTTTAGCCTGGGCAACTACAGTAGCATTGCTGTTATGTGTGAGGACAAGAGAAAAACAATCAAATTATTTTCATAAGGGTACCTGCAGAAATATCAGGTTGTGAAAATGTAGAATTTTATATAGCAAGAATAAGCTACTCTCTCTGTCTCCTTTCTTAGTTCCTAGTACAGGGTGACACAAAAAAACAGGAACTTTTTTACAATCCAGTAAAACTAGAAGTGATAAAAGAAATAAATTTTATTCATAGTAATTGAAACCTTAAAATTTGCCATTTACGAAAAATGGATAGAATTTATCATTTTTTAAAAATTAAGTCTTTTAGATGGCGTCCTCCTAAACGAATGCATTCTTGAAATCTGCTGTTGAGATTCTTCATTGACCGCTGTAACATCTCAGCTGGGATACTGTGAATTTCATCCCGAATTCTCTGTTTTAACTCATCCAGGGTTCTTGGTCGAGTCGTGTACACTTTACTCTTGAGGTAGCCCCACAAGAAAAAATCACAAACGGATAAATCTGGCGATCTAGGGGGCCAGGGAATGTTACCGAATATTGAGATCACACGGTTACCGAACAATTCTCGCACAGCTTCCATTGATTGCCGTGTAGTGTGTGATGTCGCTCCATCCTGTTGAAACCAGGTTTATTCTTTAGGGCAGATCCAGTCTCTTCAAACTTATTAATCCAACCTTTTATCACGTGTTTTGACGGAACGACACCATGACGTCCTAAATTATAAAAATGTCGAAACTCCCTCTGCGCAGCTTCCAAACTATCATTGTTTTTATAAAACATTTTTATGGCTAACGCACGCTGTTGTCCGTTCCACTGATCCATGATTACTAAAATGGCGGAGTGTTTACTTGCTAAATGTCACTAACCCGCAGTGCTACCACCTGCTAATGGCTACCAATACGCATTTCAAAAATTCCCGTTATTCTGTGTCACCCTGTATAAGAGTGCATATCATTAGAAGTTTTATATTTTAAGATTTACATGTTTTAGGCATTTCTGAACACCTTTTGACATATTCCGTGTTTGTATTTACAGAATATAATTTTTTTCACCCTTTATCGGAAAATGTTTCAAATGAGAGTTGTACTAAATTAAAAGGGTATACATATTTCATTCAGAACATTTTCAGTGTTCCCAACAGCTTCCAGTCTACAATCACTTTATTTTTACTGCAAGGAGAATCCATCAGACATACTAAATTTTGCTTTCCAGGTAAAATATTTGAAATGAATGTAGTTAGGACTAAAATTTGTACTGCATTTACTTAAGAGATGTTTCTGAAATCCTTAACCACCCTTGAGAATTTAAAGAATCCATTGACTTGCCTGTCAAGAGACCAACCATGTGCACTTGAAACATGTACTCATCGGGTGTGTGTTAGAGAGATAATGTAGTGTTAGTATACATATATCAGTATACTTCAATTAGATTAGACTAAATACACTTTAATAATCATAAGGGGAAATTTAGATTGCAGTGTATCATAGATGCACTGAGGAAAGTATATAAATTTTGATTTATACATTATGGTTCATGCATAATAAAATGCATTCCAGAAATTTACTAGATACCACATTCAACTTTTTTTTTTTTTTGTATAAACAATTTTTCTGCACTGACGTGAGAGGAGTGACAGCAAGTGACAGTGTTAGTATCATTTTTCTGTACTGGTATAAGAGGAGTGATGTCAACTGCCAATGTTAGTATAGTTGTATAGATTTTAAACCAGAAACATTTTGATGCAAAATGCCTCAATCATGGTTAAGCTGAGCATTTGGGTTCATTTTGGTTTTCACAATAGCATAAAAAAGAATTATATTAATAAAACAAATGCAGTTTACAATTGTTTTATTAAAAATTATGTATTCCAGCACATAGAAAAAAGGGGTCATGTTAAAGTGTAATTGAAGTTTTTGAATTTCTCCACTTAGTGTGTAGTACTAGGGTGTTGTACCGTGTTAGCCATTATGAATGTAGTGAGAAGTCAAGCAAAATGACACCTTTTATTGACTAACTAAAAAGATTACAATATGCAAGCTTTCAAGGCAACTCAGGCCCCTTCTTCAGGCAAGATGTACATCAAATGATTTCACACACAGTGCTAACCTAATTTTTATATTTTACTGTCTTCACACACCACTTCTGGGAACACCCTGGATGTGTTATTTTTTTCTCGAAAACTGTCATCGTTGTCATTGGTGAAACACAGCCTTCTGTAAGATGATAAAGAAGAGGGTTTTTATTTTTAAATGGGGAAAAAAGTCCCTTGATGACTTCATTGTATTCTCCCTTTCAATAAGCGTATCCAGTAGGCATCCTGATTCTTGTTGTCAGTGCATTGCTCAAGGATTGTTGCAAAAAAATTTGTAAGACCTAGTCGCTGGACAGTAACACGACATTGTGTATAGTAGAGCGCCTAGTTCCAGCAAAAAACAATGCTTGTACTTTTAAATTGTGTTAACAATATATTGCCATTCATTTTGAGGAGTATATACATTTTGGCAAAAAGTTGCTATTATTTAAGGGTTAATTCAATGAAAAGTTTTGTTTAGGACTGTTTAATACTGATCTCTTGAATTAATGTATTTGATTTAATTTTTGTCTGTCATTGCTTTTTATTCTACAGAGCCAAATGATACTTTGAATGACAGTAATACTGACACAGTGGGACACATTGTGCACTTCATCATGAAAAATGAAGGTATGTTAACTGTGAGCTGCTGTCATTCAAAACAGCTTTTTAACGAATAGTGTTGACACCATATTTGTGGATTAGATTATTTGTACTCACTTCTCAAGTAGTTTTTTCAGCTAATTACATTACAAGTATGGTATATTACTGTCTTTTGTCAGAATTTGTCTTTAGTGGGCTGTTAATGTCTACATCTGTAACTTCTGATTTTCTACTTGTTGTTGCATGATTAATTTTCCAGAATATGTTTTAATCTTCTGCATTCATTTTGTTCTTCCTTATGTTCTACCTTCTAGAACCTTTCTAATCGAATGTGTTTGTCTTAAAATTATGCACGTCAATTTTTTCTTCACCTGGCTTTCCAGCTGACTCTTCCCATTTTATAGCATCATCTTTATGATTTCATCCCATTGTGGTTTTGTTGATGCTTGTACCAGAAGTGTTTTTTTGATTGCCTTTTCACATTTTCAGTCTCCCATGATTTATAGTAAGTGTCCATATATTTGAGATTTTTAAACCATTTCAGCTGTTAACCATGAACCATTAACTTTGCTGTTCTACCTCTTCAATTGAAATGGAATTGCTTTTGCTTTGATTGCATTCATCATAATTGTTTGCAACAGTGTCAGAGATAACTGGCTCAAAGGGCAAAAATGCCCATAAAATAAAAAACACAAGGATGGATGCAAACATTGGTTCCAAAATTATATGTAATATTAGCAATAGTAATAGTTCATTCTAATGTTATGCTTGTTACCACTTCTCCCTCTCGTACCTGACTGATTGTAAACACTCGCATTCGTAAACTTTATGTTTTGTTGTATGACCAGTTAAGGGTCGGCTATATAATCCATATAGACCGTGTACAGCAGAAATATGTGCCACAGTATATATTTTACTTTATCATTTTTCCTGATGTAGATTGGATTTTAAAGTTTACATAAATTATTTAGCCAGCATTGTTGCAAAACATAATTTAGGGATATTTCCTGTTGACCCGTCAAAGTTTGAAATTCTACCATATTTTAAATGTAGTTATGTAATTCTGAATGTATCTCTCTGTATGAAAATCTGATAGGTCCAGAATTATTGTTCTTGTGATTTAGACATCTATTTATGACGCATCTAGAGTCGCAAGAGAAAGGTCTTACTGGAGCCCACATCCTAAAATGCCACTTTTGACATGCCTATTAATGTTAGTTTCCCAAATGCCATCCTTATCAGAGCTTGAACTAACTGCAGTCAATTTAGAGCATGACTATATTCTTTTTAAGGACATTTCAGTATATACAAATTTTCAGAATATTTGTCACTGTGTGCATTTTCCCTCATCACTTTTGTCAGCATCGTTTTGTCCTGTATGCTTTTGTTGTGCCACCATTCGAATATTTGGAGTTATTAATGTAATGGTTAATTTTTTTAAACTTATTTTTGTAATATTATCTTATGAAGTATTATGTTTTACATATAATAAAGTTTGTAAGGAATTTATTTCAAGTATTGCATTTTTACTTATGTAATACATTCATAAATTTGTTTTATTTCTTAAAAATAAATGTTCTTTGAATATTTGACTTCTGCTTCAGTTCAGTGTGAAATTTCAAAAATCTTAAAGAAACAACGCAGTAGCCAACTCACAGTTAAGAACCTAATAGTTAGCTCCAGGACAATTACAATACACTATACCAACAGCAAAAGTAACTATAGTTATGTACCATAACTGTTCAACAGCTCACTCTGTCATCTGCTGAAAAGTAAAAGTTAGATTGGCCCAAAATAGAAGTTAGTGCTGGTTACATTTTGATTATCGCGTGCAATTAAGAGTTTCAATGTACTCTATATAAATGCCAGTACGACTCTATGACATTAAAAAATACTTGAAACTTCCTACAAACCTTACCTAGCTTTCCCTCACAGCAGCACTAGATTTCACACTGCTGGCAGTTTTGGGAGGGGCTGCTAAAACAAAAAAGGTGGGGGTGGGCACTTACAGGCATCAGTCGAATGATCACATTCCTGCTTGTGGTGAGTGATGCTTAACCTCTTTGGTAATAGTTTATGAATCAGTTAGTTTAGCTAAAATGTTACATTAGAATGGCTGACAATAATGAAGATTAACAATGAACTTGTCCATATGGAATATTCCTGAAATGCCCACTATTTTGCTGATGTAATAAAGGTTCACCTCTGCAATATTTTCCTATGAAGAAGTTCACCAGAACTTTCCATATTGAAATTTCATTCAAACATGTTTTTTTTTACACATAAAATGTAACAAAGTTGAATCTACACTGTGCACAATTCCATTTTCTGCTATCGGTGAGACTAAAAAATTCACTAATCTGTAAAATGTATTTTGTATTTCTCAAAATTCCCGTAACTATTTATAAAATGTTACTAGATTTCAGTCATTGAAGGAAAAATGCCCCTTAAAAGAAAATTCTTTTATACCATGTCCTGTAACAAAACTTATTTGACCCTTGATATTCTATAGACCTTACTCTACATTCTCACCTTCTCCTTTTTTTCCTTTCGGGTCCATGCAGTTTTCATTTCCAATATTTTGTTTCTTCATCTTATAATCATACTGATGGTCATCTCACTTTCAAGATGGTCACCACCCAGAGATGACTCCATGGCAGTCAGTCAGCTTATTATCAGACATATGTTCATATGTACATGTCTCTGCCCCACACACACACAATGACGTGTGCTATTCATTACGTAACGTATCCATAGTGGAGTGCAAGACACTACCTACTTGAACATTTGTGCTTGTTTAGCAAGTTCCTTTTAATTTTTGATTTTATCCTTTGTCACTCAGCTTAGTGATTTGTTATACTCTTTCATTTTATGTTATTTTGTCTTTTCAACTCTCTGTTGTTTTGATTGCTATGTAAGAGGTACATTTTTATTGAACACAATATATTATATCTAAATATGCTAATGATAATTATTATTTATTTAAAGCTAATTCTGAAGCCTTAAAAGCTATGGTCCTTGACACCAGCATAGATCCCGAAAGGTAAGACAGTCAATTTAATTATTTTTTAATTTTGAGGTGCAATTTTTATTTAAAAATAGATATATTCATTATCAGACCAAATCATATAGTTTATTTCTCAATTTGTGTGAAATTTGTATCTTTATTATTATAGAGTTTTACTTTTATTTATTGAGAAAGTTACTTAATTTATTGATAATATATTTCTTCATTTATTAGTCTCTGACCGCCTGATAGAAAGTTAGCTTCAGAATGTTCCATTTGTTCTTCCCTCTGCAGACATAAAAGTTTTGAAATACTATATTCTGACATTTATATACAGTGGAACCTTGGTTTGCGAGTAACTTGCGAGTAACTTGATTTACGAGTGTTTTACAAGACGAGCAAAAATTTTTAATAAATTTTGACTTGATAAACGAGCGAGGTCTTGCAGTACGAGTAGTATGTATACTCTTTGTCTGCTGAGCGTCATGTGATCACAACTGAGCTGATAGTTCTTTTCTCTCTCGCTGCTGGATTGTGGGCAATCGTCTCCTATTCTCCGTCTGAGTCAGCGTGCCTCACTCATAGTAAACACCCGTACGAGCGTATACTGTTTACTACAGCATTAGCATTGTGACGGTGTGTGCACGCGCGCTTGTGTGAGTATGTGTGTGTGCTCGCTCGCGTGCGCGTGTGTGCTGTGACGTGTGAGTCCCCGTCTTGCACACTAAAACACAAAGCTGAGTCTCAGTACTTTAGCAACAACAGCTTTATTCAGCTTGAAACAGACACAGCAGTCAGGTAGGGCCCTGCACATTTATAATGTTCCTAATTCCTTGTATCACCCATTGATGGCAGGCACTTATAGCATGTCTGCGATCTTTTCGGATTCGCTTTTACGGCGAACTGCTACAGCGCTGGGAGACTGCGATTGCTTTGGGACGTTCTTCCGCGTGTCGTCCCGTTGGGTGGCATCCCACAAGGGTTTAGAAACTCACTCACACCATCCATGATTCTTTTCAAAGGTAAAGTGCAGGTTAATTTATTTTATGTATTTTTACTTTATATTTTTTATTTTTACTTTATATTTTTTATTAATCATTTTTATATGAATAATTTTGGGTTGTGGAACAAATCATCTGAGTTTCCATTATTTCTTATGGGTAAATTCACTTTGATATACGAGTGCTTTGGACTAAGAGCACGTTTCTGGAACGAATTATGCTCGCAAACCGAGGTTCCACTGTAGTTTGATCACAGTGATGCGAAGTTTGTATGTTTTCAGTAGTTCAGGACCAATCAGTTGATTAAGCAAGATAGAACTTAGCAAAACATAGCAAAATATTCAGTGTGATCAAAAATCAGTTACACACATATGCATTTATTTAATTCACTTTCAGTTTGCTTTAGTTTATTCTTATTAAGCACACTTCCTTCTATGATCAAAGCATAGTACTATATACAGTAATTAAACTTATAATATGAAAAAATGTGGCATGTGTCAACACAAGCAGTACAAGTGCCAATGTGGATGAGAAATTAAAATGTAATTATAAGAGAGTAAAATGAAACAATATCAGCAGCAGCTCTAAGAAAAAATGAGATGTCTCCAATCTTGATTTAAATGCGGAGACTGAGAAGTACAGAGTTTCTATGCTGTCAGTATGCAAAATTTATTCCATAGTTTAAGTAGCTTATTCTACTAAAGGTAGTGGTTTTCTAGTTTTAAGATATTTTGCAGTTTTCGTTTGTATTTACTTTAAGATTTTTTATAATTTACTAGTTTTAGACATTACAGCTTTTTTTAATTTTATCACTTTTTGTTATTGCTTTGCGCCCTCCCCCACCATAACCCATCATCTATGGGGGAGGAGCAAAAGCTTTAGATTGGTCAAAAATGTTCATCTCCGGTTTTTGACAAATCTCGACGTTTCTACACCGATACTGAAAACATCAATATCTCGATGATGGGTGTGTGTGTGTCACAGTTTATTGAGGATGGTCTAACGCTAAAACGGCTGGATGGAAAAATACAAAACTCGAAACTTAAGCCTGTAATGAGATGATGATGTACAGATTAGTCTTTGAGCCAAACTGTGCAAGAGAAAGAGACACTCTAGAGGAACCCTCAAATACCGTAATTCTGCAATTAAAATCTTCTGGTCAATAGCTATTGCAGTGACCTAATTTAAGATTAGAATGATCAGCATCAGAGTGGTAAATAATTATTGAAATGTTATAAAATAGTTCAGGTAATTGGTCCGTAGGGCGCAAAGCCTACTGCCGCTCATGTTCGATTTTTTTTTTTTTTTTTTTTTACTTACCCAAAAATGTCCACAAAGACACAGTTTTAGAAATCTAAAAACACAGTTTTCTTTGTATTCGCCAAATTGTATATTGCCTACCAGTCAATTTAATATGTGAATACATGAAATATATAATTTTACTATCTGTGATAGAGCCCAGTTTTCTTTTAATAAAGTCGTACTTCAAAGTTTCCAGTGTAATCAAAAATGCAAAAATCAAATAACTAGTATGCTTTGTTGTCACTTGTTACTTTACCGTTCAATATTTTTAAGGAAATGTCTTTTTAATTTCAAAAACACTTTTTGTTTTAGTTGTGGGATTTCCTTGGACCAGTAAGATCACTGGACATATATATTCTCTTCTGTTATATTTATTCATTATATTTGGTGATGCTATGAATACAGTAAAGTGCTCTGATTATGTTAGGAAAACCAGACTTTGAAAGTGTATTTTTTTCAGAGAATTCTTACTTTGGTTATTTTTTAAAATACTGTTGAAAGCGCTCATTGAACTGTGTTAATGACAGTAAAACCAGAAAAAAAGATGAAAGTTTTGCCATGTAAGTAGTGCATTTCTGTAAGCATATTTCCATCATATACTTTTTACAGCAACATCTCTGGTCATTCACTAAATAAGCAACATATAACTAACATTTTAACAAAGTTTTATCTCTGTATTGCAAGTTCCGTACAGCTACATGTAGGCTACAAATACTACAAGAAGTCTTCCCATTGGGCAGAATGCTACAAGCTGCACCACTAGACAACCTGTTTCAAAATATTATCTATGGCAAATAACTGGGTTAAAATTAAACTGTTACATTTTTTTATGGGTCCTCCGTAGGAAATACATATGGTGTGAGAAGAAAAAATGATTGATGGATATTAATCAGTCAGTTAATTTATTATTGATATTACCTTTGGAAATGCTAGTAATGAATAAAATTTTTTTTTTAAAATTAGAAAAAAATCAGTAAAATGCCCACCCAAGGACACCAAATAAATGTAGGAAAATTATGTAATAATGTAAGAAATAGAATTGAATGATTAATGTAAATCGATTAAATAATTATCAGTTTTGCCATTTGTAATTGAAGATGTGAGTTCCAAAATCTGCTAATTACACCTTTTGGTAAAATTTAATGAACACGTGATTGTGACTTTTCATGCAGTTGGTCATGCGCCGAAAATATGTTTGAGCTTCAAAACCTGCTAATTGCAACAGTGTAGCGCTATAGTTTTAGGGATTTAGTTTCAAAATCTGCTTACAGACCCAGATTTTCCTATTTATCTTCAAAATTTATCTTTTGTACTGATTTTGGAACTGAGCTCTTCAATTTCAGTAATTCATTAAATAATTTAATAAGGCTTCCACTTCGTCTTTCTTTTCGCAGTAGAAAGGGTTTATGTCTGTTAGACTTACAGTATACCAAGGTAACTGAAACGCGCTCATTCTAAAGAAACAGGTACAATAATAATAATAGTTTATTGATGAACACAAAAATTATAGAAATTTAATAACTGAATGTAATAACATAGAAGAAGACAGGACACATGCAGTATTATGCACAAGCATAAATGTTTTGAAGTTCAAGAATACAAAAACTATTATTGTTTTCATTTATACTTTCTCATTTTCATTTAGTTGTAGTTTTCAGACAGTTTTTTTCATTTCATTAATGAAATGATTTTTTTTTTTGTTAATAACATGTTTTGTTTTTGTTAATGAAAAAATACTGGCTGTAGTACTTCCTATATTTGTCCTATTTATTTTCAGAATATTAAGAAGACCTGAGGCCTCAAGTATAAATGGTGCATACACACAAAAATGTTGCATACGCCCGTTTCCATGCTCACTTTGAGATGTATAAAAACTAAACTTGGTGTAAAGCCATGCACATTTTCACAGTGGCCCCGTACCTTGCGTATGCACTTTTCTGCTTGGTTTTGCAAACTGGCGACACCCAACATCAAAAGCAATGCTACTGACTCTGTGTTGTTTCCCTTTCTTTTACATATTCGCATCCATGGCGCGGGCATTATCAATTACACCAAAATTAACTGTATATCATTTACAAATGTAATTCACTTGATTGAAATCATTCTGTAATAGTATAATGGTGCATGGAATGTCCAAACAATTCCAAGCACCATGGCTGCTTTAGCATTGTTAGAAGACATCGCAAATGGAAGAATTAGAGAGCATATTTATAGATTATGACTGGCTTCTAAGTCGATTTCGATTTCTAAGAGCTATGCTCTTGGAGCTGTGTGCTGAACTGGTGCCAATTTTACAAAGGCAGACTTTGAGGAATTGTGCTCTACCTGCTCTTTTGCAAGTTTTATACACTCTTGGGTTTTTAGCCACAGGAGCTTTCCTATGTGAACTTGTTGACCAATCAGGTATTTCACAAACATCACAGAGTCACACCATGCTAGCTGTATAGGATGGTATTGTTCGCTTGTCATGCAGATAGTTAAGATTTCCTTACACTGTGGTTAAACTGGGAAAAATCAAAGCGCATTTCGCAGCAACATCTGCTTTTCCAAATGTAATCAGAGAGATCAACTGCACACACATTGGTATTACAACAGCACTGGACAAGTTGCATCAGAATGAGCTGGCATTACATCATTTATAGCAGGAGATCTTATAAAAACGGCAACTCCTCACAGTCACAGGTGCTTTTTCCAATTAGTGCGGCAAAAGGCAAGCAGTCTTTTTAAGGATAGCAAGTCACCTTAAAGAGCCATGTATAAAGCAGAGAATTGATCAGTTGTGGTGCTTGGTGCTGACTCCACACTATAAGGCACTTTCAGAGAAGTAATTTGCATTTGTGAATAGAAAGCATTTACACTCAATTAATGTGCTGCTCTATAGTGCACAGAAAGTGTGTAGCATTGTGCAAGCGTGTACTGTGCTGCATAATGTGGCACACAACCGTGGCTTGCCTGTACCTGAAGAGAGATGCTATGATGAACCCAACCCTGACCCACCAAACGATTACCATTACAACTTTGTTTGAATGTAATTTACAGAATGTAAAAACAGGTAATCAGATGCAGCATTTATTTTTTTAACCAATTCACTTAATTTGTGGTCAGCATCACATAGTACATCCCTTATATGCCTTAGTTCATTGGCCACATCCTTTACAGCATCCACTATTGCATTATGTGACTCCAGAACAGCGTCTATCAGCACACAGTCAGATGGTCAGTCAGCGGTTTCCATGGCAGAGGTGTGTGCGCAGCCAGGCCCTGAAGATATGCTGGGCAGCGCAGCACCTGGAGTCACATCCTTGGCATGGGAGTCAGATTTTGCAATATTCTCTGAAACAGAATAAACAGATGGTGTGCTGCAACTCACTTTTCACATCGACTTTGATATCTGACCACTTGCTTTTCATTTTGGGCACTGTGTGACTTTCTGAACTTGAACTTTCGAGTGTCTCTGCCATGCTGTATCACTTCCTTTTGTTGCTTATACCACTGCTTAAGCCAACAAATAGTATTTTTTTTTCCTTACCTCAACTTCACATCTGCTAAAATTCTTCATTTTTCCATCAGCCTTTGCCATTGTCTTTTAACAAAACACTGAATGGAAGGAGTTTTTTATATTAATTTGCATATTCAAATATGCAGAATTCTGAGAGGAGTCAGGGTGGGGCTGTAGGTGCATGCACATGCATTAAATTTCACGTTAATTGGGATTTATAAAGGGGAAGTGTGTGGAACTTGGCATAGGCACACTTTTATGCATCTGGATTTTTTTTGTGTACACACATTTCCCATTTTGTCTGTACATGAGGCCCCTACACCTTTAAAGCACAAGGAATTCACTGGAGTTTAATAAGTACTGTAAGATATAGAAGACCTAAACCTCTTGCAACCTAAACTTAAATAACTTACTGACCTACAGTTAAGAACTGCTGTCACATGATCATACTTCCTTGGTGTAGTTGTGACCCTTGCTGTTGTATTTTTAAAATAAATGCACAGTAGTAAGTAAATTGTTTAAACATAAAGTAATACATTAGTCATTTCTGTTTGAGACAAAGTAACTTATTTTTTCAAGATTCTGACGCTTCAAAAGCAACCTTGATTTTGTAATGTGTATAATCTGGAGAGAAGTTTTAGAAGGCTCAGAAATGTAATGAATGAAAGTTTAATCTTTGTCAGAGATAATACCTGAATTAGAGATGGCTTCCATGAAATTCAAGCCATTTATTAGTGTTTAGTTTTAACTTAATGTTCACAGAATTATCACCCCTTAAAAGAAACCTTTTTTTTCTCAATTCAGGGAGAAATTAACATTCATCCATCCTTATATATTATTAAAGCAGTTAATCAATATAATTGATAATTGATTAATAATATAATTTAAATGATATATACAACTGGGTGTTAGTATTCAAATGAAGTATAATTTTCTGTTTTTGGAGTAGAAACCTGAGGGACAACTTATCTAACAGAGGACAGGAATGAGGGAGTATTATTTTCAGAGCACACCCCCAAAGGAAGAAGTCTGGTGGTGACAGATCCGGCGACTGTGATAGCCAAAGCTCTTTTGAAATTACCCTGTTGCCGAAGAAGGACTCAATTTCTGCCATGTTCCTTGTGACACATTGTGTGACACATTGCTCCATCTTGTTGGAAGTAACCTTCTGTTAACTCACGATCATCCAGTTGATTTTGATATCAAGATTCTCTGACATTGCTTAAATGAATTGGTGACTCAATAGGTTCACACCATAAAGATGTGCTACTCAATACTGTACACCATCATCCTGATGAAAAGTCGAGTGACTGAGTGAAGTAGTATGGGTGGTATGCACCCAGAAGTTGCAAAGGAAGGTTAAACGTCGCAACGGCTGTCTGGCGCCTACCTCATCGCTCTGATGCAGGGGCATCCCGGCTTGTTTGATGCTCCATATACAGAGGAGCACATTGCACGTTGTTTCGTTCAGATTGCTTCGCCCTAGTGAGAGTTATTACAGAACATTTGGGGGCCTCTTTCGAGTGAATCTCCCTGTAGTATTTAAAGCAACACTTAAGTTTGAAAGAATATAATGGTGTCATATTAATATTAATAACATAGTTAAAGCAGTGTCTTGGCCATGACAAGTATGACTTCTGGTCTAAATTTCTCATTAAGACAATTTTTATGGTAAAATTCAAGTTGTCTGATTACAGCTTTCTATAAAACTTTAGACAGAAATGGTATATCAAGAATTGGTCTTCAATTTTAAAGAACATTTTGGATCAGATTCAAATATTCTGGAAGTGTACCAAAGGCTATTTTTATAGGTTTTATTTTTGAAATCTGCTATTATATCTGTTCTATCATCAATTGCAAATTACAGAGCAAGGCGGTGAAAGGAAAGACATGAGATATATATATATATATATATAGTTGTGGTTTTTATTTGTAATTGACAGTAGCAGAAGGTAATTTCTGAACTTGAGAATAAATCAGTGCACAAACTATACTATAAATAATAAAGTAGGTTGTTCGTTGCCAAATTTTAGTATAAAACAAAAGATCTCGTTTGCTTATGGTGGAGACTGTCAGCTGCTAAAATGTTTAGACCTTTCTATATTCTGAAAATAAATCTCATTTGTGTCAAAATATAATATGAAATTAGGAATTTCACAATTAGCAAGTTTTGTTAGTTTATTGCGTTCACAAGAATTTCTTAGCAACGCTTTGAAATCATTCAAGTTTTTTTTTTTTTGTCTGCGTTCTGATTCACTGGTATGAGAAAACTCCCACATATGATATAATGTTGAACTCATCTTGATGTGTACTTATGTAAGACAAATTATTAACCATATTTTATGCATGAAGTTATACCTATATGAAAAATAGTAAAAAAAAAATATGTGTCTTAAAAAAATGAAGTTGTGCAAGCTATATCAACCATCTCCAGGGTTCACCCCCTAATGCAGAACAGAGAATCAAAGTTACTTCATTTCAGATAACTGAAAAAAATTAACTTAATACAGGCATGTGAAGTTCGTTTTATGATGTTTTGAGGTTGATAATTATGAATATGATAATATTTTCAGCATCATCACCAATGGTTTGAAAACTCTTCAGTGCCACCACCCTCAGAAGGTTAAAAATGACAAATTTCAAATATAAGCTTTTGGGGTATTGTTTTAGACTATTTCAAGGTCAGTGGTTACGAACATGATGTTATTTTTTATCCTTATCTTGAGATCTAGCCATCTATGGATCTCTGTAGGAAGGTAAGAAATGCACATTTCTATTACAATCAAAACTATTTAGAAATTTAAACTGAAGCACATGTTTTAATATTCCAGATATTTGATGCAACTATTCTAATTTATTATGTACTTCTACCTTATGAGGTATATCATTACATTTCTTACGAACACCTCATATTATGGTGGCTTATGCAAATTCAGACTTTTTTTATGTAAAAACCCACTTAATTTTCACAGCTGGATATTCATAGATAGGGATTCTTAACATTGAAAAGTATGGAATCACCAATTTTCAGCACTTTGTTGGCATTAACAAACAAACTTCTATGTACTAAATATCTATTCCGAGTCAAAATGCCTGAGCTAATGTACTGTATAACATATACTTTCTGAAGAATTGGATCCCTTTCTCACTGTGACCCATTTACTTTGTGGTCCTGGTTGTGCTCCTAGAAAACTGGAAAAATTTGATTTTAATGACAGCTGGAGGTCCTGATGTCTACTCAGAACTGGTGAACTAATTGGTGGCTGTCTAACTTGTGCATCTTTTCCACTATATCTAAATTAACTAAACATTTTTACATATGAAACTACCTGTTGCATCTGCAGGAGAGTCCATCTAGTAAAACCATTTCAGGTTTCTGGTGTAGATCAATCTATACTTTTTGGTCCTATCAACCATTTTAAATGCACTCAATTTAATATGCGTACCCTTTGTACCCACTGGGTGGCAGTATTTCCCTTCTGATTAATATGCAAAATTTTTTCCTTTCTTTGTACCTTTGACATCAGTGGAACTGTTTAATTTTTGCATATAACAGATAGTTCTTTTGAGTGTTGCTAAACAATGTATTTTTGTTCAGTTAAAAGATCTCTTTTTAAAGGTAGCAGAGGTTTTTACCTTTGATGTACTAAACTGAAAATGTAAATTGTTACATTTAATTCCAGTCACAGAAAGCCACTGGAACAGACCAGTGAAGGTATTTGCTGATAATACAACGGTCATCGCAAACTACATATAGGAATGAAGTTGTATATGTAGTTCAGGAAGACAAAAAACTTTCTTTGTTCTTAGTGAAAAATGCACAAATGTGTGTTAACTTTCAAAAATGCCTAATCAAATGCAGGATGAATTTTTTTCACTGTATTTGACTGGTGACATTGTTGTGTTCTATGGCAACTTTAACCCAGATTGAAAACACATTAAGAGGATTGTGGTTCCTGCATGAATGATTTGTCCTACCATCACTTTTGTTCATAGGTATTCCAGACTCTCTCATTCTAAAACCAATGACGTATTACAGCCACATCTTGTTTATGCTACCACACTATCACAGCCCATACTAGGAGGTTCAAAAGAAAATTTTACCACAAGTAGTATGTTTTATTAACAACTAGGGTAGTCTGATTGTTTTACTGCTTCTTAATAAGACCTTATATATCCAATATCATAAATGTTGTTTAACATTTTTCATATTTTTTACATTATTAAGTGTCTGTTCTCTGTTTTTTCTATTCCCCCTTGTTTGGTGCTTTGTACTTTAACTGTACATTTTAACTGTATTCTGTTTCTGTTTTTTACTGAATTATGAGATGCTAGGAAGAAATTTCAAGTACTGATTACATATGTCCTTGAAAACACAATCTTGGGCTAAAATACTTGTACATGCCAATGCATTCAATGGAAAAAGATCCTTTTGCAGAATACCTCTTATAACAAAATGATCTAGAGAAGTTTTGAAAGGAAGATAGAGAAATTATGTCCCCTTTAGCTACTTTATGTACATGTAATATAAAAAGTGGCATTCTTAATGTAGAGCATAGATGGCAATGTTTACATTTATGTTTACATTTATTTGCTTAACAGATGCTTTTATCCAGAGTGACTTACAAAAGAGTTCAACAAAATAGAGTATCATCACTCTGGGGGGCTGTTTGGAGACAGCTGTTACAGAATAAGATTACAAATTGACAGCCACAAGTGAAGAGCTCAGACCAAAAATAAAAACAAGTAACAATTTTGTAGGTTATAAAAGCTAACAGCCAATATCAGTTAGACAAAAATTCATTGAACAAGAGAGTCTTCAAATGATTTTTAGCACATTGAGGGACTCCGAATTCTACATGGAGGTGGGCAGCTTATTCCAATAGCTAGGAGCTACACATGAAGAGAGTCAGTCAGTCATTTTCCAACACGCTATATCCTAACACAGGGTCACGGGGGTCTGCTGGAGGCAATCCCAGCCAGCACAGGGTGCAAGGCAGGAACAAACCCGGGGCAGGGCGCCAGCCCACCACAGGGCACACACACCCACACACCAAGCACACACTAGGGACAATTTAGGATCGCTAATGCACAGAGCCTGCATGTCTTTGGACTCTGGGAGGAAACTGGAGCACCCGGAGGAAACCCATGCAGACACAGGGAGAATGTGCAAACTCCATGCAGGGAGGACCCAGGTCTCCATACTGCGAGGCAGCAGCGCTACCACAGTGCCACCATGCCACCCTCTGAAAAGAGTCAGGACTGAGATTTAATACCACACAGAAGTGGCATAACCAGACACTTTTTTTCAGCAGACCCAAGTAGTCTAGAAGGAGCAAAGGACCTCAAAAGTGTCTCCATGTATATAAATTCTGAGCCATTGACTACTCTGTGGGTGAGCATTAAGGATTTGAACTTAATATGTGCCGCTACATTGAGCACAGACGTGCCTCTGCATTTTAAATCATCTGCAGTGGCTTTGTGACACATGCTGCTACTCCTGCCAGGAGAGAGTTGTAGTAGTCCAAATGTGACAAGAATAAATCCAGGATCAAGGGGTTGCTCTGCATACACAGTTAGGTAGATCTTGGGGATATTGTATAGAGTGAATCTGCAAGACCGAGAAACTGTAGCGACATGGTTCCTGAAGGACATCTAGTCATCAATCACCACAACAAGATTGCACACCAACTTGGTGGCTCACCGTGGTAATGAACGAAGCTGAACAGACAGACCAGCCAAGCTGACCAGGAGATGAGGATTTCATTTACAGTGAGACACGCAGAGATTCTAGCTGGTATCACGTGGTCTTGTGGAGTGTAAAACAAGTACAAGTATGAATCTTCAGCAAAGCGTAAATAAGAAAAGCATAGGACTGGATATAATTTGGTTATTTTTATAACTGCTTTAATTTCACAAATATATCTCTCTGTGTCCTTTGTAGACACAGTGCAGGAAAAGCATATTGCTCACCTTTTAATGTGTTAAGATGCTTTTCACCTTTTCACGTAAAGCAACACCAAAAATGAGAAATGACTCATTTCAATTTGTATATATTGTTGTTTTTATGTGACAGTGTACAAAATACATCTTTTTCATTTGAGGTTGAAAGTACTCCCATCTCTCCAGTAGTACAATAAAATAGCTCCTAGGTCTTTTTTCCTAATAAATTAACAAGTGGAACAGCACCACCCATACATCTGCGTACAGTGATCTTATAAGCCAGTAAAGGAGACAGGAAGCATGTCCTCTCATCCACAAATAGAATCTAATTAAAATTAAAAACCATACCCTTTTAACTTCTTGTAAATGAGTTATGGGGAACTCAATATTTCATCCCGTGACACTGTTAAGGTGAATTTTTTGTTTCTTCAGAACATTCAATAAATACATATTTACATAATAAATATTGATGTTTCACCTGATAAAGAGATTGGTACACTGAGAATACAACTATAAACTAATGAGTATGAAATGAGAAAGCACCCCTTCAGAACTTCTGGAATGACTGACAATAACTAAATTAAAACTAAACATTTAGTCAAATTTACATTGCCGTCAGAACAGTTGATCATTCTTCATGCAACATTTAAACTTCGTTCTATAAAGAGCAGATCAGACATGTTTTATGTGATGTTTGAATCAAGCATTAGTGTCTTTTTTCAGTTTACCAATGCACACATAGAACTGTTACAATATGCATCTGACTGATAAAGTGGAAAACAGTTGACCAGGTGGATGGTGATCAAATTTTAGCTTTGTTGGACTTACTCGCTGGACCAGGAGTGTCAAACTTCCATCCTGGAAGGCCTCAGTGGCTGCAAGCTTTCATTCCAGCCATTTTTTTTCTGTTAGCAGCCAATTACTAATGCTGATGGACCATACTCTGTTATTGTCTTGTTTTAAATTGGCTTGCATTTTAATTGTTTATTTTTTTTCTTTAACCAGCAGCCAAATAATAAACAGTTTTGAACAGCAAATTTAACCAACAGATGACTAGGCTAACTTAAAACCCATTTGCCACCAAGTCCTTTATGCAATATTTTTCAGAATTAAATATTTGAAAAGGGAAAAAATGAACATCTGAGAAATATTGATCTGCTTTTGGATGGTAATCTCAGAAAAATACAGATTTAGAAATGACTTGTGTGGCAGAGTGAACACTTAACAAGCCATAGAATTAGATATGTTTTTTTAACAGCAAAATAGGAGATTCGTTGTACTTAAAACGGGTGCCCTGCAAGGCTGATTGAGGCCCCTGAATTAGCTGTTGGATAGCTTTGCATCACTGTATTGTGTTGCTACGATTTAAGGAAAAAGAAAAACATGTAAATTGATTATAATTAAGGCAAAAGAAGCCTGTTAAATTAGTAGCAGTTTCTAATTTAGAAATGGACAAGAACAAAAACCTTTGGCCCTCCATGATCTGAGTTTGACACCACTCCTCTGGAATGTTCTCTTTAGGTCTGTCTGTGAGTCTCAGCTCCTTGTAACTGTCAAATCAAGCCAGAATCCCCACATTATTATTCTAGCATGTTAGATCTGGTAGTCTTAAATGTACTTAATTTGTAACTGTCTATGCAGTTCTGATACCACTGATAATGACTGCATTGCATACTCCCATCATGCAAGAAGATGCCAAAGTTTGTGTTACAAATCCATGTGTTTACGAGGGGTTTCATATAATACTGTATACCTTTTTTGAGTTATAAAGCATCTTCACATTTCCAAGAATCAATGTGGCCTTTCCCTTCTATTGAGTGCTACAGACAACTGTACAAAAGAAAGGTATGAGAAGCTGAGCAGACCAAAACCTTTTCCTTCTTTTGTGCAACTAATCCATTCACAGCTGGCACATCTTGGCTTACTTTTGGCTTTTCTAGTTGTCTCGCAGCAATGGAAAAGATAAGTGAGGCAGAAGACATGGGGATCCAGCAAGGGAGCTCGACTACTAGTCAGTCCTCCTTTGCTTTTCCTAACCTAATCACTAACCAGCCTACAGCACTTAGACCACCACAGCCACACTTATTCTCTTTGTTCTCAATTAGCAAGACCAGTATAATATTGATGACTTTTATCCTTCTTAGCTGTACAGTTACTGTTTTGCTATCACAGTGTTTTGTTAAAGAAAGAACAAATACCACAAACATAAAGAATACAGTGTTTGCTTTTTTGAAAATTTAAGTGTACACTGCATAATACATTAGCTGTAAATTAGTATAATGGGAGTGCGTAACCAGTCCTGTTATTGAGTTATTATTAAAGGGAATATATCATTTTAGAGTGTGTTTTGATAACTACTATTAACAATTGAAGCATTTGTATTCATTTTAATGGAATCTGATTTTATTTTATAGTAAGTGGCAATGAATGTTGGGGTTTGCAAAAGCATGGTTTTTTTCCCCATGTTTTTTATTTATGAATTTGATTTATGGTGGGTTTTTCAGGAACTCATTAATCTCATAAACAGGAGGTGATAGTAGTTTAATATTTAAAATCTTCAAGTTATGTCGATGACTTTTAATTCATAAGCTGTTAATTTATTTTTTCCTCACATCTCTGTTTTATCTTAAGTCCAAAATTAATAAAGGTATCCATGCAGCCTTGTTCACTTGGTGTAGCGGGAACTATGATGATGGTGATGATGACATAGCAGGACTTTACGAGGAGGCGTACCCTCAGAACATTATTATAATATGTTTTGCAATGAATGGAATGAAAAAATTCTATGCCAGCCTCAGAGCAGGTAACAGTGGTTTGGTTCTGGCAGGTAGTGTATTAGTGACTTGTTTTGCTACTTGTGAAGTGTGAACTAATGCTTATTATATGTTTCATGCTTTCTCCATGAAAGCACACTTGATTTCAGTTAAACTGGAAAAGTAACATAGTAACATTTAACATAAGCTGGATAGCATGGAGGCACAGTGGTAGCACTGCGACCTCGCAGTAAAGAAACCTGGGTTCTCCCTGTGTGGAGTTTACATGTTCTGTCTATTTTCTCCCCATGTTTGTGAGGGATTTATGAGGTGCTCAAGTTTCACCCTACTTTTCAAAGACATGCAGTTTTGGTGGTGACACTAAATTGGCCCAAGTTTGTGTCTTCAACCTGTGATAGCCTGGCACCTTGTCCAGGGTTTGTTCCTGCCTTGTTGCATTAAGCGGGTTCGAAAATGACATTACATTTAACATAAGAACATTAGAACATTTTTGAGGATAATAGATCATTCCACCCAGAATTGTCACGTCCTATTCCCCTAATTTTTTATAAAATGTTGTTTATTAAATCTCCAAATTACGACAATAAAGTACAGTTATTGGATACTTGTATATATGATCTTTTATGTGGAAAAAGTACTTGTGCTACCCTACAATATAGGCATAGCCAGCGTCTAGCTGGGACCCATATTCTCTTTTACTTTCATGTAAGAATATAAATTTATAGTTTAAAGCTAGTGGTTGTCGCATTCTATTCTCCTCTGTCTTCTACAGTTTAAATCTATTACTCCAATGGTTCTCAAACTCAGCCCACGGGACCCAATGTGGCTGTAGATTTTTGTGACAAGTAGTGAGTTATCTTATCTCTAATTGATCTTATTAACTGGTATTTCTTCTCTTCTTTTTTCTGTACAGTAATCCCTCCTCCATCGCGGGGGTTGCGTTCCAGAGCCACCCGCGAAATCAGAAAATCCGCGAAGTAGAAACCATATGTTTATATGGTTATTTTTATATTTGTCATGCTTGGGTCACAGATTTGTGCAGAAACACAGGAGGTTGTAGAGAGACAGGAACGTTATTCAAACACTGCAAACAAACATTTGTCTCTTTTTCAAAAGTTTAAACTGTGCTCCATGAGAAGACAGAGATGACAGTTCAGTCTCACAATTAAAAGAATGCAAACATATCTTCCTCTTCAAAGGAGCAAACAAATCAATAGTGCTGTTTGGCTTTTAAGTATGCGAAGCACCGCGGCACAAAGCTGTTGAAGGCGGCAGCTCACACCCCCTCCGTCAGAGCAGAGAGAGAGAGAGAGAGAGTGAGAGAGACAGATAAAAAAAATCAATACGTGCCCTTTGAGCTTTTAAGTATGCGAAGCACCTTGCAGCATACTTAAAAGCTGCACACAGAAGGTAGCAACGTCAAGATAATCTTTCAGCATTTTTAGACGAGCGGTCCGTATCGTCTAGGTGTGCGAACAGCCCCCCTTGCTCACACCCCCTACGTCAGGATCACAGATAGTCAGCGCAAGAGAGAGAGAGAAAGAAAAGTAAGTTGGGTGGCTTCTCAGCCATCTGCCAATAGCGTCCCTTGTATGAAATCAACTGGGCAAACCAACTGAGGAAGCATGTACCTAGAAATTAAAAGACCCATTGTCCTCAGAAACCCGCGAAGCAGCGAAAAATCCGCGATATATATTTAAATATGCTTACATATAAAATCCGCGATGGAGTGAAGCCGCGAAAGGCGAAGCGCGATATAGTGAGGGATTACTGTATTCAGAAAAGTACAGCAGCAGAATTTTACATTTATGAGAAATTAACAAATGTTTGTATTTTTGCTATAGCTTTAAATGTTCCACTCTGTTGGGTTTATCCCTATTAATTCTGCCTATAATTGTATCATAATAATGACAACAACAAGCAGAGCAGACACCTGGCTAATGACACTAACTGCTGAAAGGCTGCAGCTACTTCATCTTCAGATCCACTAGAATGCTCATCGCTAAATAATTAAGTATCTAACCAGAACAAATGGAAGAGCAGAATGAAAATCATGAAAATATGATGATATGATAGATGAAATAACACTAAATTATCTCCATATAATTGACATACTGTACGTCCTAGTTACATTCTAGTAAAATTTACCAAGCTTAGATTTGTCATTTCTACATTGATCCCTAAACAGAGAAACTTGGAAACAACAGTTTAATTAGTTTGCTTAGAAGTCCAATTAAAAAGAGAAACTGATTTAGTGGAAAACCTGCATCCAAATTGGGTCCCAAGACAAAGTTTGAGAACTACTGTATCATTTCTTACATATTACTATCTGTAGCAAATTAAACATTTCAGCTGACACTTGCATTTGTGTGATCAGCACATCATTATGTGCTACAGTATTTGTAGATTTTTTCACATGTACTGTATGTTGAGCTCATTGCAACTATCCAACAACTATTCATTAAATAAGAATTAACTCTTACATTTCTGTCCTTTTCACTTCAGAATAACCTTGGCTTTTCCTTCCTCATATTATCTTCTTTGAGTCTAGTGTAGCCCAACTCTCTTGCCACTGCAACATTTCTCTCAAGTACTGCAATGGTTTACAATGTCATTCTGTCTGTAGCAGATTCAGTTTCTTTGTTGCCATTATGTCATAAATAAAAAAATAAGATTACAGTAGCACATAAAGTTATGTTTAAAAAGATATACATTTAATAAATTAGCTTTAAAAGCAGCAGTTTAAAGAAGATTGTCAAAAATGAATCTGTGAGCTGTAGAACTAAAAGCGTAATCACCCAGTGACTTGCATCTATCTATCTATCTATCTATCTATCTATCTATCTATCTATCTATCTATCTATCTATCTATCTATCTATCTATCTATCTATCTATCTATCTATCTATCTATCTATCTATCTATCTATCTATCTATCTATCTTTAGTATGCAGGACAACAGGAAATTCTACATGGCTAATGTTAAATTTCAACAGGGTATTTAGTATTGTGTCATGTTCAAAATATAGACATAGGACTATTGCCATGAAGAGCTTGATATGTTATAAAAATCTTATAGGAGTTCTGAAAAATTAATGGTCCGTCAATGCAAGGAAGTAAGTGAAGAGATTATATTTTGACAAGGTTCTGAATGTGTCGAAATTCTGGTTGCAGAAATCTATACATTTTTGTAATCTGTTTAACACTTTGTTTGAAACCCCCAAAGAGTAGGATTACAATAATCAAGCTGAGATGACAAAAATTATTAAAAAGTGTTTCAGCTCTGAGATAAGTGAGAAAAGTCTAATTCATGAGATGTTCTCATTTGAAAGAAAGCAGATCTGTTAACATTCTTAACATGAGGCTCAAATGACAGATTGGAACCTAAAATTACACCCAAGATCCTGGCATCTCAAGAAGGAGAGAAGTTGTGCAAGCTATATCAACCAACTATTAGTACAACTATTAATATCAGTGCTGAAGATGGTAGCAGATTTAAGAGGAATCTTAATATCTTTATACAAACACCTCTGTTTTGTCTCCATTAAGTTTTACATAGTTGTGGCTAGGGATTCTCTGATTTTTTTAGGGCTGATACCAATCACCGATTTCATGTTCCTGAATTTGCCAATTCCGAATTTTTTTTTCTTTTTTAAATATCTGTTTAAAAAAACATTACACTAGGCTCTCACATTAACTGGATGCTTAGAAGCCTTATGTTCTGTATTAAAGTGTTAAATTTGGTATTTTTATAATAAAATTATAGACCACCAGTGTAATTGTAAATGTAATTTTTTAAAAAAGTAGTTTTCACCATTTGTCTGACAAAAAATACATATATTTTCACACATTGATTCAATAAATTGACATTGGCAGTTAAACTCTGCTTAAATGTAAACAATTATTATTTTCAGTCTTTTCAATTAAACTATAGCTGTTTTTGCTGTTAAAGTAAATACATATAAGTATTTTTACATATTTTTTATTTGTTTGCTTTTTACAGTATACCAGCTAGATATTCCTAATTCTTGAGGTGTAATTATAAATATGAATTACAATTTTAATTATTCAGTACTTGTTTCTTTCTAAAAATTTATAATGTATTACACACACAAATAATAAACACAGTACAAACACTTAAAAAAAAAACAAAAAACAAATCTATCAGTTGTTCATAAGATGCTTATAAAGAAGATATGAGGCTAACATATTTAACACGTTTACAAGCAAAATCGATGAAATTTTGCTGTTAAGCTAACAAGCCTATTGTTTACTATGCAGCAATTTCACATTCTTCTTTATCTTTTCTTTTTCTAAATGGAAATATGTGCTGTTGTACTAAACATCAGCTCAAGCTTGCTCACTGTCCAAACTTAGACAAGCAATGTCTATTTTAATTAAAGGTCAAAATAAAAAGGTTTGAATTCATACAACGAGCTTTAATTGCCATTTGTCTAATGGCACAGGATGACTCCTCTGATTTCTTTCTCTCAGTTTATTACTCCACGTGTGGGCTAGCTCAACTATCATAATACCTTGCGTAAAGGAACAGTGCAGCTAAATTACTGTAAAGCTTAGAAAAGCAAATGATGAAAATGTTTTTTGTGATCATCCAATTTACTGATTGAATCATTTGTAGTGAAAAATTGCCAATTTCAGATTAATGGCCAATCAACTGCAGCATCACTTGTTATGGCACAACAAAGGATTATTGATGCGAGCAATGCACTTAAATACAGTACTAAGCTTGGTAGGAAATCAGAGGTAAGCTTAGTGTGCACATAAATCTATGTCTGATTTCCATAGAACTGAAATCCCAGACCGTAATAATCTTTATTAATCTCACTCAAAGGGAGAATCTAAATAATAAAAAGCAATGGCCAAATTACTGAGACCAGAAAATCGCCTCTTGTAGCAAGGACAGATAGACAACAGACACAGGTTGCAGCTTGCCTTTTAGGTAAGACTGAAGCAATTCCAAAGCTACATCTGCAAGGCCTTAACAAGACTGTAGATATTGAATGAGAACAGAATGGCACGCTGCAACAAATGCTGCTGAAAGAACATGTTTATATAATGAACCTTGACCATATGGACAAAGCCTTCTTTGACCCCACCCTCCCCTACCCAGATATGTGTAGTTTCTGCATATCATTTATAACTCTGCATCTGTTTTGCATAAATATGTTAAACATTTTTCATTCATCACTAAACAGGTAAATAACATGTTGTTATTATTATGTCAAAGGTCAGAATGTGTATCTGTTTGTTTCCAAAGTGTATTTCAGTAAGTAACAAATAAAATACCTAAGAAGAAAATACATGGCAGCCATAACAAATTAAACCATGTGTTTTTATGTACAGAAAGGATGGCACAAACAATTTTAATTTTATACCTTACAGTAGTGCAATATCAAATAACACAAACATGGCAATATATCAATCAATCAATAACAGAACGAACATTTACTTGAAACAATACTGTTATACTATCAGCCTAAACAACTGATCAACAGAATGAGTAATATTATTATATAATTGAAATACACAATCTGACAGCTAAAATCACAACTTCTGCTTCTTGCAATTATGTCAGTAGCTGGAAACTATGGATATGTGGCCTTTGCAAATATACTTTCCACATTTCGTACAAGCTGTGCTGATTTTGCAGTCCTGTTTTGCAGGGCAGAAATTGCAGCTCCTCCTCTTCACTCTCTTTGGAGTGGCTTCCTGGGTAACTTGAGCTTAGTGACGGTCAGACTTCTGTTAACTCTGCAGTGGATGGTCCAGGGGGAATGTGCTGCAGTCTTCCAATGACAAGAATCACTAACACTCCTTCAAGCTCCTCCAAAAACAGCCTCCTCCAGTTCTCTTGCTTGCTTTTCAGATGGGGTTTAGTTGACTGAGCTGACCCTCTTATGTACTAATTTCGAATCCTGCTTATCCTCATCACGCCCAATGCAAATCTTAACATCTTTAACTCTGCCACCTCCAGCTCCATCTCCTGTTTATTGGTCAGTGCCACTGTCTCCAACCCATATATCATAGCTGTTCTCACTATCTTCCTTCCCTTTCATTCTTGCTGATATCCGTCTGTCACAAATTACTCCATTCCACCCTGCCTGCACTCCAACCAACATCTCATACAACTCATCATACGCCTTTTCTTTAGCCTTCGCCACCTCTCTCTTCACCTTGTGCCTTATCTCCTTGTACTCTTGTCTACCTTCTGCATCTCTCTGACTATCCCACTTCTTCTTTGCCATCCTCTTCCTCTGTATGCTCTCCTGTATTTCCTCATTCCACCACCAGGTTTCCTTTTCCTCCTTCTTCTGTCCAGATGTCACGCCAAGCACCCTTCTTGCTGTCACTCTTACAATTTCTGCTGTAGTTGCCCAGCTGTCTGGTGACTCTTCATTGCCACCCAGTGCCTGTCTTACCTCCTCCCTAAACTGAACCTTGCAGTCTTCCTTTTTCAACATCCACCATTTGATCCTTGGCTCTGCCCTCACACTCCTTCTCTTTCTTGTTCTCCAGTGTCATCCTACAGACCACCATCCTATGTTACCTAACTACACATTCCCCTGCCACCACTTTGCAGTCTTCAATTTCCTTCAGATTGATCTTCCTGCATAGGATGTAATCTACCTGTGTGCATCTTCATCCACTCTTGTACATCATCCTATGTTCCTACCTCTTCTTAAAATACATATTCACCACAGCCATGTCCATCATTTTTGCAAAAATCCACTATCATCTGACCACCTTCATTTCTCTCCTTGACACCATACCTGCCCATCACCTCCTCGTCTCCTCTGTTCCCTTCACCAATGAAATCCGCTCCAATCACCACTCACTGTCCCTTGGGTATACTGTCCATTACTTCATCCAACTCGCTCTCGAAATCTTCTTTCTCATCCATCGCACACTTTTTTTGACTTAACCACAATTGGCCAAAACCCCAACCATCCAATCTAATGAATATGTTTTTCAGAAATGTGTAGCATCTGAAAACAAATATGAAGTGTGCTAATATTTATATTAATTTTTACAGTTTGTGTGTCTTTAGGCTAAAATTTAACCCAGACAAGATATAAGGGTTAAATTCCCACCCTCCCAGTTACGGGATAAACTCTTCTCTAAGCCACCATGGGAAGGAAAAAATATATTAAAAAAAATGGATTAATGAGTGATTACGGTTGGAACAATCCTCTGAAAAAGAAAAAAGTAATGATAATGAGGCTTAATACTTAAGGAGATGAGATGGTGTTAAATTTACACATTTGTGGGTGTATATGCCACCCCTACCTTTCTTTTTGTCTCAATGTCAGTTTACCACTGTAGTTATAAGGATTCTGCCATCCATTTTTATATTGGCTTAAGCAAATTCATAGTCAGGGGACCAGAGAGGACTCTAGACAGGGAGTAATTCTCAAAGTATTTCTTCACAATGGTGACACAAATCAGAAATCTAGTTTTGTTTATATTGTTGACTTTGGCACAGCCAAATTCACTCACATGGGGTTAATTCAGAGTTAACATAAACATAGATAGCAAAATTAACATGTATTGATATTGCTTGTTGGAATTTCAAGTTTTTTCAAAATTAATTTAAATCTTGAAATTCTTCAGTCATTCAGAATTAATTTTATTTGTTTAAGAAGCATAGAGCAACACCTCCACATCTGCATTTTTTCATTTATATAATTACAAGCAATATTTTAATTCAGTATTTAATTGCTCCTCTGTACTTTAAATTTAAAATCTTTGTTGAGGTCCTGTACTGCAGTGTAAATTTAAATGCATTTCAGAGACAACAACTGTTTTGATATTTTTATCCTAAGGTAATTGCTGCCCTCGGATGTGAAGTGTTTTAGTGGGGAAAGCGGAGGCATGAATGTCACACTACAGTTATAAAAGTCTCCCTGAATCAGCACTTCTGTTAGAACAGACAAAACAGCAGTGTGATTGACAGGGTTTCTTATTTAGACTCCAGGAAAAAAAACAAGTTGACATTTACAAGGTAAACTAGCAGCTACTAACATAATTATGAGTAAACACACAGGAAACATTTTGCTACCAGTTCACATTTTCCTTGTGTGTATGTGCATGCGTTTTATTTGAGCCTGACAACAGCCATTTCGATTAAAAGGAAGAATGAACTGGCTAACATTTTCTTCTTATGGCAATCCCTTGTGACCTTCTTCTAATTTAACAGAGTACATCAGAATAATTTTGCATCACATCATATTACAACCTCCTTCACTTTATTCATATTCAGAAAATGGAGAGTATGGATCACTTCAAAAAAAAATTACAGAATTTCTTTTGAATTGTGATTGGACAAGTAGGAAAGAAAGGGGTTCTATGTAAGCATTACTTAAGAAGCGTCTTACATGAAAGTGTTACAGTAATCTTGTATTTTGTATGTTCATGTTAAAATTTATTGTGTACATAGAATAAAGAAATTCTTTTTTGCATGCCTAACCTAGACTCATACGATACCATCAGCAAACAATGTACTCATGCATAGCAGCTTGTGTTATCCAGCTGTACCAGGACGGTGTAAGGCTTAAGGCATATGGCACCTTATGTGACCTGGTTGCAATGATATTTAAACTGGAAGTGGTACAAGCAGGAATATCCTATTTAAGGTATCTCAGTACCAGTCTCTTAAAGCATTTCTTTACAGTGGTACCACTGGTCAATAGTGATCTTCGGTTTGTTTGGCTTTCTTTGGTACAGGGTTGCTTAATCTTTTTAATGCAAACATGGACTGTAGATTATCTCAGTTGAGGATTTAAAATATCTTTAAAAATGCCAAATGATTGGTCAGTACAGTTTTCAGTCTTAAGACAGATACATTTGAGATATCGACTCTCTTAAAATTCTTCTTGTATTATCTAAAGAAACTGAGAAGGCTGAATTATACAGTGCTGTGTGCATTTCTGTGGGAGAGCCTTAATCATTTTAGCCCCATTTTGATCACAATAACTAAGTTCAGCTGGAAGGAAAAGTGTGGATGCAAGTTGGATTATGCTTTAGTTCATCACCCGTAAACATCTGTATATCTTAACACATTTCCTTAAAATGACAAATGCTGCTGTATTTAGTTTCCAGTTTGTACTGCTGTTGACTGTGATTTTTCAATGAATCCAACATTAATAATGTTTAAGTGGTTCCCTGCTAAATGTAAGTTTGACTGTATATGTGTTTAGAATGCAGTATATTCAGTTGTCAACACAAAAGTATTTCACTGAAGTGTTACTAATCAAAATGAATATTAAAGGAATTTTGTAGCAGTCATGCACCTTCATTTGTAGGCAGCAATTCTTTGGGGAAACAACGACAAGTTTAAGTTCAAATTTATTGTCATGTCAACATTCTACATTTAAATTCTTTCATTCATGTCTTGAGCAAACTACAAGGCATAGCTTGTAGTTGTAATAGCTGTAGCATAATCTGCTGCAAATATATAAGTAAGCAACAAGAGAGTTTGAAAAGCAAGATAAACATTATTATATATACCATTTTTATTAAGGGACTTCATTTGGTGCTAGAGGCAACACTAAGATGAGTGAGAATTCCAAGGCACAGTGTGCAGATGGAAGCAAAATTGGTGCCAAACGCAGACGGTAAACATCCTCTAATTATGAAGAAAATCCTGACATTATAACCCTTTTCTGAGTGACCCCTCATGGATCAGTGCCTGGGCTCCTGCTTTTTTTTTTCTTTCTTTTGAAATATCTCAATAAAAATATCAATCTAGTTATGTTTTCGAATGATTTTAAATTAGGTGGAATGCACTATAGTTAGCAAAATCATTAAAGGCTTACCTGTCCTGCCCTCAAATCTACTCCTAATAGTTTATATGAAGTACATTTGTTACGCCTATTACTACTGTTTGTTTTTATTATTATTAGTTAATATTTATTTATTGCTATATATTTCAGATTATTACTATCTATTCACTTATCTATTTATTTATCCATTTATAGTATAGTTTTTTCTTATCTTGCACTTGTTATATATATGTTGCACCACTGAACATTTTTTCATGGCACTGTATGCCGCAGTCAGTGGTGTGTTCTTGCACCTATTTTGTTTAGTGCTTGGATGGACTTTGTGTTGGGCAGGGTCGTGGGGTTCAGCAGCATCTGTTGGTAAAGAAAGATTCACTGATCTTGACTTTGCTGACGATGCTGTGATCTTCACGGATCTTCAAGGACTTGAGTGGTCCTGGATAAAAACCAAGATCCAGGCCTTTAATGACCTCTTGAGCACAGCCATCAGCACTGTGTCTGTCTTTGGACAGAATGTTGATGATTTACTTACCTCGGCGGCGGTAAGGTCACTGGAAAAGGGTGTGTGGCAATATCTTTGCAAGAGAATGAAGATCCAAGGCTTTAGAGCCCTGGTGCTTCCTGTTTTGCTATATGGTTGTGAGACATGGACGCTACCAGTGACCTGAGACGAACACTGGACTCCTTCGGTACTGTGTCTCTTCAGAGAATCATTAGGCACCACTTGTTTGACTTTGTGTCGATTGATCAGTTGAGCACAGAGTCCCGAATGAGGCACATTACCTGCATTGTTAGGCAGCGTCAGTTACAGCACTACAGCCATGTGACGCAATTACCCAAGGGTGATGCAGCTCGCAGGTTTCTCATTGCTGGGGACCCGAGTGGCTGGACAAGGTCAAGGTCATCAGGTGGTAGCAGATAGAAGGTCATTTCCAGAGGGTGGGGCTGGACTGTGTGTCTGCCTGTGGTGCTTTCAACTGGGACCCCGAGGTGTTTCATCATGAGTTGAGTGTGGCAACACACTGAACCAATGTATGCTCCCCAACCTGACCTGACTGTATGCTGCAATATTGTGTATGGATGATATGATAGATAATAAAGCCACCTGATTTAATATAAAATAAATGCATAGTGGGTTTGGAAATAGGTGAATAAGGGAGGAGCAAAAAGGGGTCCTGCAGCACAGGAGTGCCCAGTCACTTTAAAACCAAATAGTGCTGGAGCTACCTTTAAATATTTTACTCGTTAACCTGGTGACTTCAGCACACTGGTTTGCAGATATTCTGACTCAAAGAATCAATACTTTAAACCTTGCGAAACATCAGAGATTACTAGATAATTGCTAGTTAAAGTTTTCTTGACATTAAAATAGAAATCCATTTATTTTTACTGTGTTCCGGGAAAGTGAGTGATAAATGATCAACTCTGAATACAGAAGACAGTTCGTAAGTTTACAGGTTTATAGGGTCATTATTTTCACATATACAGAGTACACTGACATTTTTACTTATAAGTGTTAATATGCAACACATTGCCATTCTCTGGCATGCATGATTAGTAAAAATAACTACCTTAAGTCAAAACTCATTTCCATGAGTGATGTGGGTGACTAGAAAATGTGTTGCCATTGCAAAACCAGAGTTGCAATCCCTCTTTGTAGATTATTATATACATGCTTGTGGACAGGCTGTGCATAGCCAGCCTTGTGACATAAAATGCAATAATTCTTAGCCTATCTTGGTTAGTAGCTGACTATGGTATATTTGTTTGCTTCTTTTATATCAAGCATACATTTCTTCTTTCCAGCTTAGTTTTACAGGTTCTATCTATCTATCTATCTATCTATCTATCTATCTATCTATCTATCTATCTATCTATCTATCTATCTATCTATCTATCTATCTATCTATCTATCTATCTATCTATCTATCTATCTATCTATCTATCTATCTATCTATCTATCTATCTATCTATCTATCTATCTATCTATCTATCTATCTATCTATCTATCTATCTATCTATCTATCTATCTATCTATCTATCTATCTATCTATCTATCTATCTCATAGCAATGCTTTTACGCAGATTTTTTGTAATATACAATCAAAGAAAAGTGGAGAAAGAGAGACACTTCCCTCCTTTGAGACAGGAAATTACAGAGAAACTCAACAGCTATACTGTGTGAGCCCTTTAATGGAGGCAAAAGATTGAACAGAGCACTGGCAGAGTATCTCCATGGATCAAGTTTCAGTTTTCACAGCAGACATTGTGACATGATTCATGCAGATTTTTGAACTTGCAAAGATCAACTTCCTAATCGAAGTAACTTCACAAAATTACTAAAATCTCAATGCTCTGTACAGAAAAAAACAAATAATACTTTCAGACAAGCCCTTTTATTAGTCATTCATATTTTTAACTTGCCTTGCATTGTAAAAACACTTTTCCTCCAGTTTTGCATAGTGTAGACCTTAATGGTTTTTGAAAATTGCATTTATTTATTTTTTTCTTTTTGTTTTCACAGCCCGACATCCCCAGCTACTCCTGGTACACCAATTAGTCCTACAACCCCAGTAACTCCCAGTCCTGGAGTCAGCCCTACTAAGCATACTTGTCATGGGAATCACCTACATACAGTTGGAGGAGTTGCAGAGAGAAATGTGTGCTCGCGCTGCAGCCATAAACGGTGGGGTATAGTGAAACCAATCACAAGAACTAAGGAGCCTAAAAAGAGCCGTCCTGGGGAGGTTACACTACTTACTGTTGGGAGGTAAGGCATTTTATTTCTTACTGTTCTACGGTATGTCCAAAATCAACTTTTAATACGTGTTTGAGGGATTATTTTATATTAACCCCAATTTTTGCTCTCTCAAAGTGTGAATAAGGAACAGGTTATCTGATGGAGTTTGTTTTTTTTTTCTGTTTTTTTTCCCTTGTTATGCTCTTTTTATAATGCGTTCATTGTAATAAAACTTTGACATTTATAAAATATAGTTAAAAAAATGTTGTTTTATTTCACCTAACGGAGCATATTCCCTGGCAAACTCCCTGCATCTCTTAACCTTTTCAGTAACCCACTTAGTAGTCTTGATCACCAAATAGAGAACCAGCTCTCTGTATAAATGCACATTTAGTTATATTACTTCAAATTCATATACAGCTAAACTACCTAAGAATAAGGTAATGTGGTGAATATAAATTATTTTGTTGACTTATCTGACTGTATGCTAATGAGAGGTCTTAAGAAAATGTCTTGGTAGGCGTCCATGGAATATGCTTTGACAATAAAATTTTTGCTTCTTCCAGCTATTACTATACATATTTAATGAACATTATTAAGATATTTGGGGACACTCGCATTGAAGTATTTTTAATACAGTGATATGTTTTAATAATTGATCATCGGCATATAATACAATAAAAACAGATGCAAAATTATCTTCTATATATATAATTCACTAAGGCAAGATAACCATAGAAAGCACGCCGGAAGGGGGCGTGGATTCACTAAGCCGCCGACAAGTAAGACACCCATGGCGCACACAGGAAGGAGCCACGCCCACCAACTCTAAGACCATTGGATACGACGACAACTCGCAGAGCCACGCCCACCAACTGGGACGCAACAACACATAAAAAACGGCGTCATTTATATTCGTCTGTCGTAGAGGGCACATGCACCTCCTAGCCACGTTGACTGTTCATGGAGGCATGTTTCTCGCGGACGTGAATCGCCATATGCAGCATGTAAAACGGTTTGCGAGGGGTATCCCATGGGATCCTTAAAACAGTTCTTTACAACTGAGGTTAAAACACAATGAAGTAAGCAGTCTTTAAAACCGAGTTTTCGGTTATGACGCACGACCGCGTGCACCATAGCAAACTGTTTTACACGCTACATACAGCAATTCGCATCCGCGACAAACATGCGTCTTCTTAGATGGTCCTGCAGGAACACGGAAGACGTTTCCCTGCCCACCAACCCTCCTTTTTCACCGGCCCGCGTCTACCCTCGCTCTCTAGGCATTCACACTGCCTGCCCATTTCCCCGGACGCAAAAACTCACCGACCACCCAGTTAGTCCCTTTCGTCTGTGCTAGCAGTCCACATGCACGTCTGACCCACGTTGACTTTTAATTATTTTTTTCGGTTTCGACACCCGACCGCGTCCACCATGAAAAACCATGCGAAAGGAACAACGAAGCCCCACCCAGAAACTCTGCCCCTCCTCCCACGTGCTCAGGAACGCACCTCAGACCACTGCCCGCCAACTCAAACAGCTTATCAAACACATACTCACTCGCTTTGGTCTGTGCTGCGGTCCAAATCCAGCTGTGAGCCACGTTGACTATTCTTTTGCCCTCCATGGCTACCGCTTCAAAAGTATTTCATGGAAATACACGCTATAGAACACCACGACAAACTCAACACAGAACAGAAACACGCTGTTGATACTGTTTTACACACTGCATATAACAATTCCCATCCCCGATGCTTCTTCTTCGATGGTCCTGCAGGAACATGAAAAACCTTTGTGTACAAAACCCTGATTCATACCATCAGAGCTAGGGGAGACATTGCTACAACTGTAGCATCTACAGGAATAGCTGCAACATTATTACCGGGAGGACGAACTGCCCATTCTGTTTTTAAAATACTGTTGAAGCTCACTACTACTTCCACATGCAACATCAAACCTTCCTCACCACATGCTCAACATCTTCTACAATCCAAAGTTATTATATGGGACGAGGCGCCAATGACACACACATACGCATTCCAGGCAGTTGACAGGTTATTACGTGACCTCACGGGTGACACGCAGCCTTTTGGAGGCAAAACAATACTATTGGGTGGAGATTTCCGACAAATTCTCCCCGTCATTATGCGTGGCTCCCGCGCGCTTACTGTCGCCAGTTGCATTAACAAGCACCCTTTGTGGCGTCACATGCATGTTCTTACACTGACAACAAATATGACAGCACACGAGCTATATTAAGCGTCACCAACGAAGACTCGCTATACCTTAATGAACAAGTGCTAAAACTTATCCCTAACAATGATGTGACTTTCACGAGCGTGGACTCCATCGTCACAGATGATCCTGCAGATCAACTTTTATTCCCCAAAGAATTTCTTAATATTCTTACTCCTACTGGCATGCCTCCACATAAACTCAAAATTAAAAATGGATCCGTCATCGTGCTTCTCAGAAACCTCCTGCCTGCAAAAGGTCTTTGTAATGGCACTAGACTGTCTGTTAGCACCATTCACCGTAATGTACTGGAGTGTAAAACTATCACATCTGCAACCTCACAAACTGTCCTTATTCCCCGGATATGCCTGACCCCGTCAGATTCAAATTTGCCTTTTACTTTTACCTGAAGACAATTTCCTGTTCGATTGGCATTTGCGATGACAATTAATATCCCATCGGGATTAATAAAGTATCTATCTATCTATCTAATAAGGCACAAGGACAAACTTTCAAAAAGATATGCCTATATCTGCCAAAACCAGTCTTCACTCACAGACAATATATGTTGCTCTCTCCAGAGTTCCATCTTTCAATTCAATTTCTGTTGTATCCTCAAACCCTCCCTTTTTAGACAACTCTGTCTTTCCAGAAGTGTTCAACCATCAATAAATAATTATGCGGCGTTTGTTATGCCGCGGGTTCACTATTGTGTTGTATTTTCCTCTCTCCAGAGTTCCATCTTTTCATTCACTTACTGTTGTATTCTCACACCAACCCGTTTTAGACAACCGTGTCTTTCCAGAAGTGTTTACCATTCAATAAATAATTACGCATGAGATTGACCGTGTGTCTACCCGACGCAGAGAGGCGTGGGTAAGCCGTTGAACCCCATTCGGGCTGCAAACCGTGCAATTCCCTCTAAGTGCGACTCATACGCTCCCACTGATTACGTCCCTACCCTTTCTACACACCCCCCTCCCACCTCGCTACTACTGTAGTCGGGTGTCTTGGTGGATTATATATAGAAAAGCAGCCAAAACCGCACAGAGCAATGAAAAGTCTACGTGAGTCACAGGTGTATCTGGACTGTGCAAAAACAACAACGACTCAAGTGACGAGTTGGAGGTGGGCACATGACCAGGCAGTGCATTCTGAACAAAACATCACCACACTAGCATGACAGACAGAGCGGAATGGGCGTCCTTCTCCTCTCCTCCCGTTCCTTTCTCCGCGCCTGAGCACCGTCTACCCCTATCCCTCCGTCTGGGAGTAGAAGCCGCGATGTCGGTCCGCCAGTTTTCAATCACGGACGATTGTGTGTTGGTTTGTTCCGTGCATTGTTACAATGTTGCTTTTCTTGCTGATTTATTACATTACCGATTTTTCAAATGTTAATTTTCTCCCTGTGCTTAAAAATCATTAAAAAACTGGCCTGATTATGCGGCGTATGGTACGCCGCGGGTTGGCTAGTATTTTATAATTTTGTAAAAAAAAAATGAAAAAAATAACAGATTTACATTGAATTCCAAATATCACAATATCATCTTTAAAAACCTCCAAGCTCTAATTGGGTTAGCATTTTTAATTGTATTGCAGTTTTCTCATTTGTAATGGTGTAATGTTTGCAAAAAATAAAATAAAGTTTATGTGAACAGAGAAATTTACAGTGTAATATTAAAAAGATGAGAGCCATGTTTTTAGTTGCCACATCAGAAGACAAGGCGTCGTGCAAACATGCACCTTTACTTGGGAAAGGGTGTCTCATCTCTGTCAAGTGCAAATTCAGTGATTGGTGGAATTTACACAAAATTGAAAGTGTTGCATTGTACTCGGTAGCCTGAGTTGAAGATGTTCTGTAAAATTGACAATTTTGGACAAAGAAGTGCATGTCATGTTACTTCAGGAAAACTTTTAAAGTGTTTTCATTCATTGACTGTAGCTGTTATTTGGTTTTACCAATTAAGGCATCGTGTGTCATTTACATGAAGTACTGTACATTACCAGGAGATCAAAACATTTGTGCTATCTGTATTTAAGTACTTTCAGAAAAGTCTGTTTATTACTTTACAAGGATATTTTTATATTTAGATTCAGAGTCACAAAAGCAGATCAGAAGTCACACCCAAAGGAACGGAAAATTTTGCTTTCTGAATCAGAGGATGCAAAAGCAGCTACAAATGGAGAAGTTCCAGGATCACCAGCAAAAGTTGAGCCAAACAGCAGAAGTGCGTCAGAGTCGCAGGTGGGTTAGACTAAATATTAAAAACCCTAAGAAAACCTTTCAGTTAGTACTTGGAATAGCATGTTAAATAGATCCAGTTTGATTTCAAAGTGTTGTGCATGCATGCCACCTCTTTTAGTCCTGTGCCTCTTACATTTTGCAGTCACTACACTGCAGGCATGGTTGGTTTCAGCAAAATTTTTAACAAAATATGACAGTTTCTCTACATACCAGTTCAAGAGAGAATTATACATAGTTTAGAGTACCCTTGTGTATAATAACTTTTGCATATTAATTGCCCAAAGATTTTTAGATTATTTGGTTCAAAGGTCCTGCACTATGCAATACGAATACATATGCATTACCTTTATCAATACATCCATAATATGTATGTGAATCTGTGTTATATAGAATAGTGTTCATCCCCTGCATGCTCATAGAGGGACACACCTCCATGCGGCAAGTTATATATTTTTATTTACAATATTATACTATTTTAATCAATATGTAGCAGTTGCGATTTCAGCAAAAATACAGGAGCAATTTCTGGGTGCATGGTGCCTTACATGGGGGGAACGTGGGAGAATTAGAACATGTGCTTTGCTTATGATTGTGTGCATCATTCCACAGGACTGAGTTTATTTATTATCTGTCTGATCACTTGATAATATCAGTCACAAAGCAATCTGGAACAAAGATGCATGCATTCCCACAGAGTGCATTATCTCATTGTGTGTGTTTGTGTGTGCGTGTGTGTGTGTGTAGTGTCCGTAACTACTCTCTGTTCAGAAGTATTAAATCAATTTAATATAAAAAATAAGAAATTATAAACATGAACTTTAAAATTTTTTCATAGCCAGCTCATCCAGGAATAGCTCACATCTAGTGCCCATTGCAGCCATTGCTGCAATTGATTTCAATGCTATTGTTATGTGCTTTGTAAAATGCCTTATGACTGAAAAGCTGCTATTTATAGTGCCAAACCTGCAAGTCCAGGAGGACATCTGAAGTGTGGTGGTGTGAACAATTGTAAACTTAGGGACCCTTCTGGCTAACCTGTCATACAATCAGTCAATCCCTGGCTGACTTTTGAAGTGTGACTAAAAAAGGATCACTAGTAGAGCTTTGTGAACACATCTTGGTGCAGCATGTCAATGACTAGGAGTCACAAAATTAGTTCGGCACTGGACAGGGATTAAGCAATAAATATTTACTAAATAAATTTACCAAGAGGGTATTGAATTAACACACTCTCCCCTTTGAAAGATATCCACAATATCTAAAGATTACCAACTTCCAGATTTGAAATACTGTATGTGGTACCATTAAATGAAAAATGAGAAACAATAAGAATTATGGCAGTCCAATTATATTGTGTATAAAATCCTGTAGGAGAGGAAATTGATTTAAAGAGCCAAACATCATCTCATATTCCAGTGCCGGGTCATGGTGAGCTAGTGCATAGGTCAAAAGCAGCATTCCCACACACAGAGAATAGAATAGATAGTTTGTAGAGCATGGACCATTTTTAACAGCTAACAGTTAGTGTTGCTGAATGGTGTTGGTTCCCAGTCCCCTTCACTGTCGGTGTTGGATTTTTGCATTACTGTGGGTGATTCTAATTTAATACAATATTTCAATCTCTTTGTTGGCTCTGTGTTTATTTCTGGAGATTTAGTACTTGTAGGGTTCGTATTATAGATACCAGGTTCTCTCCTGGGAAAATGTTTTTGTAACTTGCAAGAAAAAAATAAAAACACAGCCAGACGTTTTACATAATTTTGAATATTCTGTTGATTTATCCTAGACACCAGACTATTTTGCATTTTGAAAGGAGGTTTGTTTTTTCCATTTTCTACAGCCATCCTTAATGGTGTACATAGATATGTAATCTCTGTTAAAAGTTTAAAATGCCTTCCATTTTCCAAACATTGCTATTTAGTTTTGCTTTGATTATATACCTATAATTTCTTGCTTTTATGTTAATGCCTTTTATGTAGTTAATTGTGAATTTTTCATGACATATCATGACCTATCATATTAATACATTACCTTAATACACTTCTTTCTTATACAGAAAGATACATTCTGTATATATATTTTTTCTTTTCCTCAGACATTTAAGCCTTTATTTTCACTTTAAGCATAGTTTTCATTTTCCAGCCATATAGGTTTTTTTTTTGTACTCTCCACTGAGCAGTGCAGTGATTGACTTGAATCCTACATTTAATTTGTTACAGAACAAAGTGGTGCTTTTGTATTTCAAATATTTCTGTCAATGCTGTACCTTTGTTGTATGTGCAACTTGTAATTTAGTACATGCCTCTTAGAAATGACAGGTAAGCAACATTTATTAACTGCTTGGCACAAAGCGTGTACTACTGTCTAACTTTTAGAAGTTGATAGCTGCCTAAGAGGAGAGAGAATTGGAAATGTTAGGGTGAATTACTTCGAAGAAAAAATCAATGTGATCTTTTTTTGTGAATTATTTTGTATTCAGTGATTTTGATGAGCTTAATTTTTAGTTTCCTGAGTTGCTACTTGATTAAATTGCTTTCAGAATACATATATTTTTTCAAAGTCAGCAATTTTATTCTTCTATAACTCATACCATATTTTGTTAAAATAAGACATAGAATATCATGCAACTCAAACACACAGAAGTGCAATGTAATATTTATATTTGTAATAAGTGGTCTGTGGCATTGTGCTGGTTTTGTAAATTAATGATAAAATCTCAAGCATGTAGGCTCCAATTTAGGGCAGGTGTACACAATTGGGGGGCTTGGCTGATTGCAGATGTGAGTGGATAAGTCAGGTGCCGCATTCACACCTCGGAGTGTGCCCAATCAAACCAATATAAGAGTAGCCTGCACAGCAGAGGGGAGGACAGAAAAATAAGAACAGAGAAACAGAAAGATGGAGAGAATGGATGTTGAAAGAAAGAAGGACAGAGACAGCAGTATTGGGAGATGCCAGCATACGAGAGGATGGAGGTAGTCAGCCGGGTTAGAGCCCTAAAAAGGAGCATATGGTCGACACTCGAGTGGGGGCTGAAGAGGGCCACTCCCAACTAAGCGTTTTGGGGTAGCTGGAGTGGCCCAATGCTCACTCTCGCATAAGGCCAAGGAGTGGCAGTGAGAGTTGGAGGAGTGAGGCTGCTTGGAGCCCATGGGACAGCAGGAACCTGAATCTGTGATAGAAGGTTGGCTTTGCCTGTTGGAAGGACATCTCCTGTGGCTGCAGAATCCCATGCGGGGTAAGCAGGGGAGATGATGGATTTTAGAAGGATTCACCGGGGCTCGTGTGTTTTTAAAGATCTGCTTCCTGCTGAGATTTTAACCTCATTTCAATGGATTCATTTATTAGATTTGGAATATGTTAACCTCCGCAGTCACTTTGATTATATTGGATTATTTATTTAATGATTTGACGCACTGCACTATAGAACACCTTTGATATTTGGATTGGATTTTTAATAAAAGCACTTGTTACCTTTGTACCATCCCTTTGCTTGTAAGTGTGTGTCCTCATTTGCCTGGCTCATCTTGGTTCATAACTATCAATGTTTTAGGTCCAGGAGGCTCCCAAACACAACAGGAAGCATTGATCCTCAGTGCCCGCCCTGTGACATCTCAAGTTCATAGCTCATCGGAAAGTCAGTTCAGAAGAATCGAAGCTCACATCCACGATGATAGCAGCAAATCCTCAATTTAAAAATCCATTTAAAAAAATGTAACTTATGGTAACAATCCACAGGCCAAAACCATTAATAACAATAATGTTAATAATTAGTTAAAAAGAAGAAGTTTATCAAAGCAAAAACAAACAAAATCTGAGAAGAAAGAGCTTAAAAGGGGTGCTGCATGGCTCCTGGAAGTAGGATAGATGAGGGAAGAACATACAGATGCCACACACACACTACTCAGGACTCTGTTTGTACTTGTTTTCTTATTAGGCAATACTACTACCTCTCAGCTGAGGGCATTAAATTGTATAGTCTCCCAATATGTGTTTTCCTGGCATCCCAATTTCCTTGACCATCCCAATGTTATGCCATTAGGCTAATTGATGATTGTAAATGTTCTTAGTGCGAGTATGTGTAAATGTCTGTCATGGACTGTTGACTCATTTGTTTCCACTTAGCACACAAAGCTGTTGAGTCTTCACCCCTTGCAACATTGCGATGGAAAACCACATTCAAGCATGACGTAACAGTCATGTGCGTTAAGGGACTTGGGAAACTAACTGGAAAGTTGCTACATTATACATATTTTAGTAACTTCATCAAAGAGTTAATTACCACATTTTTGTTATTAAATATTTCTGTAACAGCAGTCTTATTTGAAAATAATAGGGTCAGTAGAATGTAATTACATGTGTTAATAGGCTACATTAAATCCATGCACCTTAATATAGCTTTACAATGCCATGCACTTAAAAACGTAGCCCAATATAATTGTGGTGGCTCAATAGCTTTCACAGACAGCAGATTCCAATTTAAGTGACATAAAAATGGGATTGATTGATGTTGTGTTGTTAGATGCTGGTTGTGAAGGGCCTGTGACTCATTGTAGTTCAGACTTCTTAAACATAAGATTTTTGAGAAATACACAGTACCTGAAGAGTTAATATCTAAGCTTAGGTCTCAAGATAAAATTGTTTGCTGACTTGGACCATGATGGAGAGCAGGTCTGGAGCTCAGCTGATAAATTATAGTTTCAGAATATCATTACATTGTGCACATAATGAAGCCATACTGGAGCATTGACAAAAGATTTCTTGAATTAAAGCACAGTTAAAGAGAACAGTGAAAAAAATTATATCATCATTTGAGTATAAATTTTGTGTTTATAAATTACGATTAACTATCTTAGCAATTAATTGGCATTTCAAGTTTGAATGCAGAGTTCCAGACAGGTACATATATTATAATAATTTCACAATGTTTTTGAATAATTTTGTAAATGTATTTGAATAAAGCAATTGCTTATTGTCTCAAGGCATCTGAAATAGTTTACTTTAAAGCAATCCCAAGCATTATCTCTAGATCACTGTAAAATAAGTGAAGTTAATTTATGTCGTTGGCTGTGACCTCATTTTTCCTTTTTAATATAAACATCTTTAAGGTACTAGAAACTAATTTTCATTAAGTATTTTTTTCTTTGATTTCTAGGAGTTCACAGCACCAGAACAGTGACTTCCTTTTCAGGTATGTCTTGGTTTCTAATTTTTGTTAAGATGTTTCTTTAAGTTTGCTTTTGCAAAATAAGTTTTATAATTTTCATCATAAAAATGCAAGATAATTGAAAACTGTTATTGTTGATAGGGCTGCATCGTATATTGATACAGCGTCTCCCTAACTCACTGTATTACTCTATGATTCGTACTGGCTGACCTCTCTACAGTTCATGTACATCAGCATTGACTGTTGCTGGGATTACCACACTAATGTTATGCACACCCAAAGCACTGCTCACAAATTGTTAGGTTATCTGTCTGCATTATCCTTGATCCACAACATCATCCTGACTCCTTGTGCTGTAATTACAATATCGCTGTGTAGTCCCAGTCTTACTGTTTGGAATAAATACACTAAATGTTGGAAGTTTTGTTCTATTACGTAAATTAGAGTATTGGATATCAGTAAATGTTATTAAAATGGTTGTAAAGCCATATACTTTTATTAGAAATTTTAGAATCTCCATTTCAGCCCTGTAAGCTTACAGTCTCAGAGTGTAAGCTTAATTGCCTTCAATGCGGAGTATGCCTTTTGTGCCCAGTGTTGTATTCATTTCCTCTGAGGACTCCGATCTGTTTACACAGGCTAAAACATGCCATTAGGTTGGTGTAATCCTGTGTGGACTGGTGTGGCTTGTGATGGGTTGGTGTCTTGTCCACAGTTTGTTCTGATGATGCCAGTTACGTACCGTATATACTCGAGTATAAGCCAACACGAATATAAGCCAAGGTACCTAATTTTACGTACAAAAACTGGAAAAACTTATTGAGTCGAGTATAAGCCTAGGGTGGGAAATACAGCAGCTACTGGTAAGTTTCATTAATCAAAATAAATACCAATAAAATTACCGTACATTAATTGAGGCATCAGTAGGTTAAATGTTTTTGAGCATTTATTTCTCTCTCTCGCGCACCTGTGTGTGTGTCTCTCTCTTGCGCGTGCGCCTGTGTATGTGTCTCTCGCGTATGTGTGTGTCTCTCTCTCTCTCGCGCACACGTGTGTCTCTCTCTCTCGCGCACATGTGTGTCTCTCTCTCTCTCGCGCACACGTGTGTCTCTCTCTAGCCCTCTCTCTCTCGCTCGTACACTCCGGCTTTCTGTTGGGTTGGCGGGGACAGCGGGACCTGACTCGAACATAAGCCGGGGCTGACATTTTTCAGCACATTTTGGGGGCTGAAAAACTCTGTTTATATTCGAGTATATACGGTACATAGTGACTGTACATAGACCAGTTGGTGGTTGCTTGGAATCTGGAAGCATTGATGGTTATTTGAATATTGATATTAATATTCCTGAGCATCATCAGGAGCCAGGATCTAAATAGTGGTATTTTTGTTATATATCCTAATGCTTTCTGTAAGGGTCTACATCAGGAGTCTCCAACCTTTTTTCCCCCCTGAGAGCTACTTTTACAAAATGAAAATGAAAAAGAGCTACTCATGTTTTCTAACGTTTGTACTCAGCTTATTTCAACCCAAACAAACTGAATAAGCTTGTTTTGCCTGAACATTTATAAAATGTTGGTGTCCACAACTCACATTTTGCATTAAAACATCAGAAAAAAAATGTAGTTCACCTGAAAGTGCATTTTGTATGTCTGTATGCATTTTCTAGTGTATCTCACACTATTGAATTAAAATATGAATGCTGTCAAAACAATCCAATTCCAAATACACAGATATTACTTATTAATTTGTCATTTTGTCACATGTCACTGTTTCACTTCACAAGAGTATTCACATGTCCAGTTGCATGTGTGATGTGTTTTTGAGTTAGTGAGATGACTGGCACTGCATGGAGTCAACAAGAGAGGCAGGTTTATGGTGGAGTGTAGCCACTTAGGTTCACTCTTATGGAGTCATTTAAATGTTCATCTGTCAGTCTTGTTCTGAACTTTGATTTCATGACATTCATGTCAGAAAAGGCAGACTCACAGAGGTATGTAGACCCAAACAAAGCAGACATTTTCAGAGCTGCTTGGTGAAGATTCTTATTGTCACTACTGGCTCTACTAAGCTCCAGAAATGCTGAAAATGCTGTTGAGACTTTAACTGCACATTATTTTGAAGGTTTACTAATATATAATATATAAAATCCAATGTCTTTCTGTCTGTCCGCTTTTCACGAGAGAACTACTTAATGGATTTAGATCTGGTTTTTTTCTATAATTAGCTTTAACATTCCCGTTCATTTTGCGACTTCTCTCATTTCACTATGTATCATAGTTCACTTGTGGTACCGATTTATTTGCACGAATCCACGAAACACGCCGCAGGCCAAGTAGAGTGGCCTTACTCACTCACTTGCCAGCTTCGGGGTGTGTTCCTTAACTCCGCTTAGCTAGCGAATGAGAGAACAATTGAATTCAACTTTGTTTGATATTTAAAATAATGTGCTACTTAGGTCTTGATGAGTTTGAGTCCGGATATTCTCTTAAGTGTATGCCACATTGAAAATATAGATTGTAGTTCAGATTGTGGATCGTGATTTTGTGTTAAAAGGATCATGATATGATTTTTTGGAAAGATCGCCCACCCCTAATTTGACTAACCAAGTTTTCAAATTTATGTAGGATTCATTAACCTTTGGCGAGCTACTAGGAAAGGGGTTGCGAGCGACGTGTTGGAGACCCTTAATCTACATTATGAATTTGCATACTCATGCACCCGATACTAATTAAATGCACAGTTAGATAATGCATGCTGTGTGCACATGTTGTAAATCAGCCCCACCTTAAATGTAACGGATGTCTTCTATGTCACATGTTAAGTTTTTTCTAAGCAGTACAATTTGTATGTTACATTTCAGAAGGCTATCTTTCATAGCTTACATGTAAGTCAAAAAGTGTGGCTTTCATATTTTCTTTGAAGATCAACTTTGCATCCTCATGATTTCCTTTTGAGAACATCTGTATAATTTTCTGGTGTTGAACCCATAAAATAAATATTTGAAGTTTTACAATACTTCAAAACATACATTTTTTAAAACCATTTTCAGTGCTTTCACATTGGAAATACCAGAGCAGCAATAAACCTCACCTGAAGTCCAACTCAGGACAGCAATAAAGAAGGTGCCACCATGTGGCTCAATGTGAATTAATTTAGTCCTCTGTGAATTTCCAAACCTGTCTTAACACTTTTCTATGGGGAGAATATACAAGTTTAAGAGTCAAACCCAGAAAAGCTAGATGAAAGATGGGGATTGTTCTTGCATTTTCAGCATATGTTAAGAGTCTACAGACTTAAATTCCTCCACCATGAACATTTCAGAAGCCTCCAGAACATACTGTATTACTGGCAGTTGTTTTCTTGCACTTAAAGCAGTAGAGAGAATAACCATAAAATTTAAAGTCTTTCATTCGTTGCATGGATTGCCCAAATATGCAGTCTGTAATCATCATGGGTATGACAAAAAAAATTAAGCTTGAACATACAATTGACAAAAACATTGAAAGAAATTTTCGAGTGAACAACATAAAAACAATTGTAAACTTCTAATAATAACAATAAAAGATGTTCAAAATTCACTTTATTCCTACTTATTACCTGTTTTAATTCAAAAGACTGCACTGTCCTATAAATCTGTATTTTGCAATGACCATCAACAAAAGCTAAAGTTAGTCAGTAAGTAAGAAGGAATTGACGTATAGTAGAAATGTTTTAATTATGTACAATTGTATATAGGGCGGCACGGTGGCGCAGTGGGTAGCGCTGCTGCCTCGCAGTTGGGAGATCTGGGGACCTGGGTTCGATTCCCGGGTCCTCCCTGCGTGGAGTTTGCATGTTCTCCCCGTGTCTGCGTGGGTTTCCTCCGGGCGCTCCGGTTTCCTCCCACAGTCCAAAGACATGCAGGTTAGGTGGATTGGCGATTCTAAATTGGCCCTAGTGTGTGCTTGGTGTGTGGGTGTGTTTGTGTGTGTCCTGCGGTGGGTTGGCACCCTGCCCGGGATTGTTTCCTGCCTTGTGCCCTGTGTTGGCTGGGATTGGCTCCAGCAGACCCCCGTGACCCTGTGTTCGGATTCAGCGGGTTGGAAAATGGATGGATGGATGGACAATTGTATATAGCATAACCAATAGTGAGGAGCGGCAGTGAACTATTAACATTAGCCAATGTTTTTTTTTTTTTTTTTTATAAAGAAAAAAGTATGAACAAAGAAATCTACTTGGTTAGTAACACAGAACTTCTGATATATCCAGTGGCACTTTAACCAAAGCCCACTTGTCTTACAGAATTTTCCAGGTGAAGCTGGGTAACACAGCCAGTAAATATATAAATATAAGAGCCTGGGAAAAGTAACGTGCCTGTTGGAATTATCCAGAAATTCCTCACAGTACTGAATTGTGCAATATCATTAGTATGGTAGCTTCAATGATCGTCTCACACTTAGAAGAAAAATGACATCACCTGCCTCAGTTAGATGTTGATAAGTCAGTGTAAGAAGGTGGCTGACAAGAGTATGTTGTTTCAACAATATATGGAGATTAAGTTTCTTGTGAAGAATGAAATCTCTAACTGACATTCCAGCACAACTTGATCGTGCATATGCAGAGCACTAGCAGTGTATGACTATGGGTAACGCATTTTAAAGGCAGAAATACAGACTTTGTATTAGCTCCTTAGTGAGTCCTCCTGAACTACCAAGAGCTTCAAACCACTGTAGCAAGACCAACAAAGCAGAAATTAGTGAGCTTGTTAGAAAGAAACAGTATGGGACAATTTGAGAAATTAGGCTGTTTAGAAATGACTGGAAAGGAAGGGATTTTCAGACATGTAGAGCTGTGATAAAAATGCAGTGATTGGGATGGAGAGTATATAGAGAAGTAAATAAATTATCTTGATTGACAGTAATTTCAGATTCATGTATTTATTGAACTGTAAAATGAATATGCTCATTACCCTAATATATAGTGCATAAGTAATAAAATAAATAAATAGGCCCTATGCATTCTGAACAAGGAAGAATGACAGAAATTAATACAATGTCTCAGATTCCATGCAGAGAAATATGACGTGCTGTGTTTTGTTTTGACAGGATTTATTTCACTACTAAGAAGATGACCTTTCTTTTCAGAGATGAAGGAAATGGACACAAGCCTATATTAAAAAAAAAAATAAAGCCCTTAAGTAAATTTCTGTAAATTGCTATCTTTTTTTTTATTACTGGCAAGCATTTTCTGCTTGAGAAGACACTTCTGAAGACTAATTCAGCCATACCGATAAAGGAAACAACTGTCTATCATCAGATAAATACTATGCATTTTAAGGATACAGACTAAGCACCAAAGAACGGTGAGCATGTTTTAGTGCTCAAATTCGGAGATTCTGCGCTCTTGATGCCATTACACTGCGTAATGCTGAAGATGTGCAATATCATGTGCAGAGATGATCCATGCCATGTATTATTTTAAACTGTCTGTCTGTTCAGTAATAACATGGTTTTCATCAGTGTGCTAATATACAAACATGAACTGGGATTAAAAAGATGTTACTTAATGCCAAACTATAACTTGTATTGTCTTTATTATTGTTTCAAGCCACCTGCCAAACCTGCATTCATCCAGTGTTGCCACTTAGTTTGCTGCCTTGACCAGCAGCCAAATCTTGTGAACTTGAACTGGGAGAATATTGAAAAGTTATTTTTTATGATTTGGTAATATTAACAGAAATTATTGTCAATTATTAAGTAACTGTTTCAGAATTATTTAAGTAAATAAATATGTGTATTTATGAAATATGTTTTTGCTTCCTCTGTCCAAAATATTTTTCCACTACTTATTTTATAATCCTAAATTAATTGGAGCAGTTTAATCTTTTTCCTCTAAACCTCATCTTGCCTTTGTTTACTTTAAGTCTTACTGCTTTTTATCTTATTCACTAAATTGAATAAATTGTCTGAAAGCAAAATGCTTTCATATAAGTTCTCTATTCTGTATAAAGTGTTTTTTTTCCTAGGGTGTTTAATAAATATTTACAGTTTTAAAGAGTTTACATATTGTATGTGATACAGTCAGCATGGGTAGATGTGTAATTATAGATTTGTCTTATTGTATGTATTTTTGCTGTTACTAGAATTAAATTTTTATATTTCAAATAAAATGCATTTTAACAGGCTTTCTTTAGCACTTTCCTATCAGTATACTTTATATTACTCAAATATTTTGTATAAAGATGCATATTTTTATTTCTGTCTGTTTGAAAGAAAATCTGAAACATTAGGTTAACATTATATAAGAACATTTCTGTAATATTTGTTTGGCAGCTCTTTGGCAGTGGTGGTATTTTGTCTTTTACTGTAATAACATTTATCACGAAATTTTTCTGTTCCAAATAATATACATTTATAAATGAAAAAAACATAGTCAAATGTATTTTAATTTGTTTACATATAATGTGTTTTTTTTTTGCCTTGAATTAATTAAAAGGCCCCATACCCCCTTCCATTTGGGAGTCTGGATTCATTCCATGGTATAAAGTTAGCTTAAACGGGCTGTTGCACAGGACACCATCATAATGTGTGTGTGTGTGTGTGTGTTGATGTAGCATCAGTTTTATTTTAATGAGTAATGAAAGAATCAAGATTTTCACTGTCATACTGATGCAATTAAATTACAAAATTGTAAAAATGCAAAGAAGTTTTGGTTTCTTTTAGTTGTTCAAACAGGCGTTCCTCCTCTACCAGTTTTTGTTTGTTTTTTAGATTGGATACACTTTTACCCACTGAGAAAATAAGAAATGTTTTAATGAAGGGACCATTCAGTTCATCTAGATACCTAACATAACCCTACATATTTTGTTTTCTTTTTATTGAAAGCTGCTGGGGTTCCCCTTCATCTAAAAAATCCTGTAGTTTTATTCCCAGTTCCCACAATGCCTTGTGTGAAGAAGTGCATTCTTGTTTCCCTCTGTAATTTGCAGGAATGTTAGACACTTTCATTTTAGTGCTTCAGTTTACGACCTGATAATTCCACACCGTGCACACACCTCAAAAGGGAGGATAAAAGACTCAAAACATTTGAATATCTGAGGGAAAATCGGCCCTTGATTTTTTTTTTTTAAATACTCTTAAAGCTTCTTGTTGAGTTCTTAGATCTTTACTTGTGCCCAGGTAGCTTCCTACAGACACAAAGTGTGCCATGTGAAATAGGAACCAGATGCAAAAACATTCTGATAGACTACCTGCAGCAGAACTGCTGGAATGGCTTTTTATTATCCTATTCGAAAGGTGTTTAATAACATTAGTCTAATAAATGATGTAGCTATTCTTTGTGGTTTGCTTCTATCTGGAACAGCGGGAACATTCTGGCTAAAGTCTATCATGAAAGAGCATATTGTTCCTGTCTGTTTGGGCATTTACTCTCAAAAGAGCCTCGTCTTACATTGTAGATCATTCTCATTTAGCAACTGTCATTATATATGTAAAAGAAGCTGAATACTTTTATTTGTATATGTAAATGCAAGCTAAATCTGCATGTGTTTATATAACCAGTTAAAGCATAAATCAAATGGCATATGCATTGCTATTATTTTTTAAAGCTTATCATAAACAGAGTTCAAATGCCATTTGCCCAGGTATCTGCTGTGTTTGTTATTAACTTGTCATTATGAGGATCCAATGAAAGGAACAGACTCCACAGACAAAGGTACATTTATAAGAGAGAATTCCAAAATTGTAACTATGCCAAAAATACAAATAATATTAGATTTATTTTTATTAATGTAAACCTCACTGGACACCTTTTTTTTCTAAATGTAGAATAAGAAAAGAAAAAAAGAACCAGCTCATTAAACAATGAGATCAATTAGAGAGAAAATGGCTTTGCTAACTGTGAAACTGATTGGAACAAAAACCTGCAGCCGCAGGGGTCCCAAGGGCTAGAATTGGAAAGCACTGGTATAGTCTACTATTTTATTCCTTTTTTAAACTGCTTATGTAAAGCAGGATTATGTCAGTGTGTCTATTAAAACTGTAAGGAGTTGACATGTGCCATATGACTACAGTCCACTTCCCATGATAGCCTCTTCTTTCCCTCAAAATAGCTGCATGTAAAACTACATCAAAGAAACAGTTTTTTAAAAAATGTGATCTCTGTTTATCTCAATTTTGTTTCATTTTTAATGATCTAAATGGATGTCAGTAGACTTGGTACTGCATATTGTAGCTTGTGAAGTAATGTATGGTATAGAAGGTTGAAAACTGACACCTTTGGTAGTTGTTACATTATTTCACGACCAACTGCATTCTCTTGTCTTTTTATGCATCAAGAAATTTAGGGAGAAGGTGACTTTCTTGTTGAAGGATCTGTTCTGGTATCTGGAAGTTTGCTGGGTTGAATCCCAGCAGTACCAGAAGGAATACTACTCAGGTGGACCTTGAGCAAGGCCCTTCACCTGCAGTGCCTCCAGGTATGCTGTACAAATACCTCAAGCTTCTCCTCTCCTCTCTGTGTGTCCCTAGGGAGTAGGTAAAAATGAAAAATAAAGTAAATTATCATTAAACTAGACAAAGAGCCCATTTCGACAACGTAAGATGAAACGGGCACGAGTTTGTGTCAGCAGTGTATGAAGAACAAATGATAAGTAACAAAGAAGTTGTTTTGTAATGATTGTAGTCCACTTTACTCATTACTGTACAGGTTTCTACTGTTAGTTGATGAATTTTCCAGGCCTATAGTGTAATATTGAATGATGAATGTTCCAGTACAATATGGAATAGTAATAAGTATAAGCACCACAAACCTGATATAGGTGTATTGAATGAATGCGTAATTGAATCAGAATGCGTAATTAGGCCTCGAGCTGTAGTCGAAATCGCCTTTCAGGCCTCTAGAGCTTTAATCGATGTCACCTTTCTCTTTGAATTTTTGCAACCGTAAATCCGCCGCCTGCCGCGATGTTGGGGTTGGATGTCGGTCTCGTAAGGTTTTTCGGGCAGCTGCGCAGAAGGCGACTGCGCATTCGGCTTTGGACGGACGCGAGTGAGTGAGTGAGTGAGTGAGGAGGCAGGCAAATTATGTATTAAGATTTATTGTATAGGCAAAGGTAAAGTTCAGTACCCCTAATTCTAGTGAAATAAAAAGTGATCATGCAACCACAGGCCTTTTATTTACTTTCTCTGGTTTGATCATCCTGCATACACCACATTCTCACACCAACTTGATCTGATTCAAGGTTGCAAACTGTCATGTGAAGGCAGGAAACATCCCTGAAGGGTCTACTCACACACATTCACTGGGCAGATTTGAATTTTCCAGTTAGTGTGCATTCCTTTGGAGTTGGGCATAGGGAGAACATGTGGACTCCGTATGTACAATGTCTTGGTGTGGACATCAATAAAATAATAGATAAAATTATATTTAAGCCGAAGAGGAACCCACTGCAATTTGCCTTAATAATATCAAATAGTTTATTTTTGCAGTGTCTTAATCAATATCCACCCTGGGTGAAAAGACAGGATCAGCCTGACCTGAGGAGCCAAGTGAAGCGAATCTGTCACCAAACTTGTATTATCCCACACCGACAGACTATTGTCTGTAAATGTTTGCTCATGTTGTTGACCATTTCCTTGACATCTTGCCTGAAGAAGGGGCCTGAGTTGCCTCGAAAGCTTGCATATTTTAATCTTTTTAGTTTGCCAATAAAAGGTGTCATTTTGCTTGGCTTTTCTCTGGTTTATGAGTAAAGAACTCTACAGTCTTGATGCAGGATAGGAAAAAAATGAGGGAGGACTTTTCAAAACAACAAAAAATAAATGCAGTTCCACAAACTGTTTTAACACTGTGTGGTCCAGCCGTTCTGTGCTGGGTAAGAAGTACATCAGGTGACTCTGATTTGTGCTTTCTATTAAATAAAAAGAAGTTTTCAATTTTAATACATTCTTGCTTATAGTTCATCGTGTGGTGGTTGCGACAACGAGCTGCATCAGTGTGTGCTCCCAACATTATCCTATTCTTCCTTGTTTATCACGGAGCTGGAGAGTGGCATGTGTTGCATTTTGGTAGGGTATGTAGGTAAAAACTTGACTGCACTACTAGTACAACTACTAAGTGTAGCACATCCTCCAATGTTTTTTAGTTATATTAAAAGTATGTTATGTAAACATCAGTCTTCTGCAAAATCAGAGAAGTACGTATTGTTTTAAAAAGGCAGCTGTTAAATTCAACGTAATAAGACACTAAAGGTATGGGAGAAAATACACAAAGAAATTATGTATCATTAATAGGGGCCTTCAGAACTCAATTGGATGTTATTTTTGAGGAATTAAGTAGATAGGACTGGCGAACTTTATTGGGCTAAGTGGCCTGTTCTCGTTTAAATCTTTCTAAAGTTCTAAATAATTTATCCCAGGTTTGCCACTTTAATTATACAGGACTTGAATTTCAGCTCAGAACTGCTGGTATTGAACCTGTTGTTTAAAATAGTGGTCTCCAACTCTGGTCCTGGAGGGCCACAGTGGCTGCAGGTTTTCATTCTAACCTTTTTCTTAATTGGTGACCAATTTTTGCTGCTAATTAACTCCTTTTCCTTTAATTTTAATTGATTTGTTGTTTTTAAGATTTGTTCCCCTGAATTGCTTCATTTCTTTCCTTAAATGGCACCCATACAGAAATGAAACGTGAAGTGAGTGAGCCAACAGAAGACCAACTAAGTTAGGGCCTCAAACTCCAACCTGTTGCTTAATGAGGTGCCGATTCTTGTTGTTAATTAAACCCGCTCTGTAATTTCATGGCTTGTTGCCGCTCTCATTGTGTAATAGCATACATTTTCAAAATTGTTGATTTTCTCTTTTCTAAGTGTACTATTAAAATGTTTTGTAGACCTGAGCAGATCAATGTTCCTGAGATCTTCATCTTTTTTTTCAGACATTGTATGATGGTCACAGTTTGCTGGTCATATTTTGGGTCATTTTGTATCTCATTATTGTTTGGCTGCTAATTAAGGAAAAAAACAATATACTGTATTGGGTTAGTCTTCAAGAGCAAGTCAATTAACATTAATTCAAAAGAAGTTAATCAGCAGCCAAAACAGGTCTCTAATTAAGAAAAGGGTTAGAATGAAAACCTGCAGCCGCTGTAACCCTCCAGGACTGGAGTTTAAAAATCTGGCTTGGTTTAACAGAATAAAGTTATGCTGCTCTTTCAAGGCAAAAAGTTTTTCGGTATTTCCACATTTATACCATTCTACGGTAGTGCAAAAAATAAAAATCTATGATTTGTGTTTGCTTTGAAAGAGTGACGGTTTTTGAGCAGTCAGCTGTGGGTTGTAAACACTTTAGTTTATGTCACACATGTGAAATTACACATGACACCAAAAAAAGCAATCGCTTTTTAATGTTGCACTGCACTAAACAAATAGAGACTTTGCATTCATCTGAATCTCAATGATATGACCACGCTTGTCCATTCAAGCATCTCTCTATTTTCTAACCGGCTCTTCTGTACCTGAAGTTAGTCTACAAATTGGCAAAATGAGTTTCCTCATATGTTCATTCCAAAACAACATTTATTTATTGCTTCAAAAAGTCCACATTGACATTGTGACTCAACTCAGCTCTTTGAAGCACAAGGCAGATCACTCTGGTGATATTATCTTAAATGCATAAATAAATAGAAGCAGTGTGTGTGTTTGTGTGTGTTGTCAGAGGGAAGTCTTTGTCACAATGGGTTCTGACCCAAAGAGAACTTGGTCTCAGGTCAAATCTATTTGAATACCCCTGATGTAGTGATTAGCACTTCCGCCTCATAGTTGCAGCATCTTGGGTTCAAATCCTGCACCCAGCTAGTGTCTACTATATAAAACAAAAAGTAGAATCATTGTTAAATGGAGTTTGTTTGTTCTTTCCTGTGGATTTTCCTCTTATGTTTCCACAATAACATGCAGGTTATGTTCATTAATGACACTGAATTAGTTCTAGCAATGGGCAGTATGGGAGTGTGCAAGAGTGAGCACAAGAATGGATTGCCACCCATCTTGTGTCTAGAGCTGCTCCCTGCCACCGTGAACTGAATAGAGCTGATTTGTTATGTTAAATATTTCAATAAAATACTAAGAGTTGTGTCAAGCGATTACTGCGGGGTTACAAACTTGATCTGTGTCTTGTTTGAAAGCTTAAGACATGATACACACTGATGAAGCCTAATATATGGTTGATGTCAACCTCCGTGAAGGTGTCAGGGTTTGTGTCTTTCTTATTGGAAACTGATCAACAAGAGAAAAAAAAAAGAGCAGCAACATGCGCTGATCATAAGGCAAATTGCAGTGGCCGATCATGTAATAAGAACAAGAAGAATGGCAGCCCCACACTTGGCTCTGTACAATCTGCTGGTACTAATGAAATGTAGCTAATGGCAACATCCACAACTTTATTGGGTGTTGTGTCTTTCTTACGGCAAACAGGATATAGAATGCAAGTGCGACTGGTCCTGCTGGGAAAACCTAGCAGAACTGGATTAAGAAGGTTTAATAATTGATGAGTATTTATTTATTTAGTATGGCTGCCTGCTTCGAACCTCCTTGCCAGATTTCTTGGTATTTTTTCAGAGTAAAAATAGTAGCTAGAGCTGCCGGTGGCAAAATATGTTCTTTGTTTGTTGTTTATATGTTCTGTGAACATTGATGGCTTAAACTTTTGTTAAAAAATAACAAACATTGTACAAAAAATGCTGTGTTGGTATCATATAATGATAAAAGCAGTGTGGGACATTATAAGAGTAGAAATTTTGAATATGTTTATAGTATACATTGCTCAAGAAGTGGGTAACAAAATCCAAAACTACAATACACTATTGTTTCTAAACTGTTAAATGGGTGTAGCTGCCATCGTGACTCAAAACAAGTGCCTCATGTAAAAACCTTGCTCCATACTAAAATTCACACTAGAAAGGCAAAAACAGCATGCGCACAAAAAAATGTGATTTATAAAACCATACATACTCCAGCTCCTATGCCTCGATCCTGTGTAAATCTCAAATCAACTTGAGAGTATGCATGTGTGCAGCACTTTTAGATAATCCCCATCACTTCCTGCCAGTAACAATATATAGCATAAAAAACAGCCATTTTGAATATTTACGACCTAATCAACATATACATTTGGCCATGTTCCGGAGTGATGTATTTACTTTCAAACAATGGGAGAATGCAGAAAAGAAAACTTCAGGGAATGATAACTTGTTCAAGGAGTGGCCAGGGGTCCTGCTCCCCGATCGTCTGTAATGGATGCACTATATTACCCTGTATTTGAGATTTATTTTGGTATTTTTTCCTCAATTTTAATGCCACAGTTAATGTAAATATGTTAATCAATGAATTAGCTGCATGGTGATGTAGTCGTAGCGCTTCAGCCTTGTAGTAAGGAGGCTGGTGGCTGCCTACCAGATGCTTCATGTGTGGAGTTTGAGTCCACATGGGTTTGCTTTTGTTTCCTCCCACAGTCCAAAGATGTGCAGGTTAGGTGAATTGGTGATTCTAAATAGTCCCCTGATGTGTGTGTGTGTGTGTGTGTGTTCACCCTATGATAGGCTGGTGCCCTGTCCAAGGGTTGTTTCTGCCAGTGTATGTTGCTTGCTAGAATAGGCTCTAAAGGGTGGGTGGATCAACAAATGCTACAGTATAATTTGTCCTGCTTAAAGCAACTCTCACACATCACTAATCCGTAGACCTTCTTACACCTTGAGCAGCCCAATACCAGGCTGAGTGATTATTTAAAAATCTTTCAGTTTATCATACAGGTGAGATATGCCACACACTGACACAAACAGTGCCTCATTTGCAAGCAACTGGTATCAATTTCACTCTCCTAGTATTCAAATTGTTATAGTATTTACGGTTGGCTTTTATTTGGGCATAAAATCATACATGTGGAGTTTCATAAATTGTCACAAAAAATATTTGAAAATACCATAGTAATTATTCTATCCATGAAATACCCAAGTGTTCTGCATCAATCAAAAAGTCCAGACCAATAGATTTCAAACAATGTGATGAACCCTCCCACAACCAAGTTACGGTGTCCTTCAATAAGGGCACGCACAAAAAGGCGAGCTCCAAAAGGGCGACTTCAATTGAGCGCGGCGAATAAAGGCGTTCGTAGATAATTTAGATAATAATAGTAGATAATAATAAAATATCTACGTGGCATTGCATATAATCTACAGCTTCAAGTGTAACACAACAATGAGTAAGAGCAGAAAACAACGAAATATAGAGAGCTTTAGAAATAGTTCGTTAGAAGTTCATGCATTAATTAATTGGATGTTTTAATATTCTTGCTTTCGCCATTTTATACCTTCAATCATTGCCTTTAATAAATTTTCTGTAATAATTTTGTTGTGTTTGCCTTTATTCGCCGCGCCCAATTGAGGTCACCCTTTTGAAGCTCGCCTTTATTTACACGCGCCTTTATTCGCCGCGCCCAATTGAGGTCGCCTTTTTGTGCGCGCCCTTATTAAATACAACTCCAAGCTACAGGCTGAAAACCAGAAACCGCTTTACACCGCTCTTCTGATTTTTCATCTACTCTTGCATATTACTTCACAAAATAACAGCAAATATCTACAAGTGACACATCAGTAGTTACAGTAGATTCTCCTGTGCAAAACAAGTCCACGCGCATTATTGTGTGATGCATCAATCATGAGATATCCTTCAAATAAAAGGAGTCATAAGGCAACCTTTGGCAAGTACCCCCTCACATTTCCAGGTCATTAGCTCTAACTCAATAGGTCACACACTTGCAAACTTTATACGATTGGATAGCAGAAATTTGTGATGACTCAATAAATGGACATCATGAGACACAGTTGGCGACATGCATAATGAAACAATGCATATTTGAAATGGGAGCAAGCAATGCAAATAGTTTCATTTAAATGTGTTGGTGGGTTAGGGGGGTACTTGGTTGTAAGTGTATTAGGGGATGAGGTTCAGAGTTTTTATATGATTCACTGTTTTATATGCAATAAAACTTCTGAACCTGAGTCCCCGTTTGAAAGGGGTTTTGGATAGGGGAGGGGGACCCATGGTACCAAATGCCATAACTATTTATTTCTTTGTATTACCAACATGAAACTTTAGACGGGTACACTTGACATATCTGGGAACACCTAAGAGTAATGCTGTATCAGACAACAAAAATGTGAAAATATTTCTGTGAGGGCCTGTTTATTTTCCTAGTTTAGCAGCAGTTTATAAGTAAAATAATATATAAATTTGACTCAAACAAAGATTCTGTCACATTTGAGAAGCTATCTGTCAGTTTTAGTGAAAAACTGACCGTCCTGCCCTTATTTTTTGAATACTAAGGCTTTATTTTGGGGTACCCCCCTCAGGTGAAGATTGCTGAAAAATGTCCCCATATAATAATAATCTATACAATTTCAATTACAGGTTAGTTCAGGGTTTCAGATTTAGCTTGAGAAAGATTATTACAACTTGTTTTACATGCCCGAAAGACACTCTTGACAGCAAACAGATCATCAGTGTAGTAAGCACGATAGTGATTGAAGCTGTAGTGGCTTATTTCTGACTGTACAAACAGCAGTATGTTGCTCTGAGAAAATATCCATCACATGTCACACATACCCCTGTGAAAGAATATTTAAAAAAAAAAACAAAAATGTGATATCTGTCTGTTTGATAATGTAAATAAATAACAGAAACGGCTCCAACTTTCAAATCAGTTGATAAGTTGCCCCTGAATGTTGTGCTGTGCATACATTTTCTAACATATTGAAATAAGAAAATGCTTATTTGGCCATAATTAAAATACTTAGACAAACAAACATAGTTTGTTCTGTCATTTAAATATCGTTAATGGTATTTGTGTCCTTTTTCATGATGATGATTGAATTCTAAGCCTATTTACACGTTCCAGAGCTGTTCTTTTGGAGTTGTGTTATGAATTGGTGTCTGCATTACAGAGACTATCACATGAGCTCTGTTCCATTACAGGTTTAGAAGATGGATGGATGGACTGACATCAGAATGTAACTGATTTTTGATTAAAATGTGCAATGAAAGAAGATTGTCAGTTCACTTCATTGTCCTGCTGCCTGCTATTGCTGAAATGCCAAAGCCAAAAGAAACTGCATAGGACGTGCGGATACTCTCTGTAACTTTAAGCCAATTTCAAATTCAAAATTGTCAGATTCGCTTTTTTATATATCCTGGCTTTTGCATAAGAAATTCTTTATGCACATTTCTGAACTATTGATATAAGATTTATACATGAGGCCCCAGATTTGTTCATTTCTAATGTAGCCAAAGTGTGCATTCTCTGCTGCATATAATAGTAATGTTGATTGCTGAGTTTGGTCCGTTCTTTTTATGTGATTTTTTGAAAGATCAATCCCTTCTCTTTCTTTGATTCATCCTAGACCTGTTGTTCCTTTCTTCACAATATACCCAAGATCTGATCCTTCCTTATGATTTAGGCCATTCAGCTTCTTGTTCAGGTTCTTGTTTTCTCATCTAGACCACTCCTCTACCCAGCTCAGAGATATTACCCTCTCTAGTAGATCCAGAACTCTTTTTTGTGTTCTACTCATTTGACCCAAACTAATCCTCTGTCTGTCTCTCCCTCTCACTGCAGTGCTTTTCCTGCCACTCAGATTCAAATCACAGCACCCGCCTTGACCCGCAGGCCCCAATGTGGCTCTGCCCCTCACTACCTTCAGTCTCTGGTCTCCCAATATGTCTATGAAGGCTTGGATGTTTTCTCCGTTTCACTGTGCACAATAGCTACTCTTCCTCTTGACTGAGGCACATGTTCTTGCTTTACATTGTAGAACGTGGTCTCCGTAACCAACCAAACGATTCTTGGTCTACTGACTTTCAACCTTCTCTTGAAGGCCCACTTTTGGGCCTGTTCAGGCTTTCCACCCCTTTCCTTAGGATTTCGTCAGCTTGTACTGACCCAGCCAGCAGTCAGTTGTGGTTTTTATAAAGCCTTGGGACTTTTAGGTTTCTTGCATTCTACTTTAAAATTGTATTCTTTTCTATTCTATTTACATTTTCCTGCTGATCGCTCAAATCCATAAAGCCCTAAGACTCTTGAACCACACTAGATTAGCACTGCTTATTTGCAAGTTCTCCATCCTATGTTGGAACCCCACACCTTCATCTCATGTCTTGGGTTTTACTCTTGGTGTTTACTGATGACTGTGAGTGAGCCCAGTGCATGCATAACTTGGCCCTGTGATGGACTTGTGCACCATCAAGGGTTAGCTAGTGCCTGATGCTACTAGGCTTCCAAGAGCCTGCATTGGATTAAAGGAGTTTGCAAACTTATCATGATAACTGTTCTGATTATTTCCTTTTATGTGTGTGTGAAAGTAAACATTTCATTGGGCTATTGTGCATGACAAGAAATGGAAGCAACTGGAACTCAATATCCGCCTTTTGTCTAACTGCACTGTGAATGTGTTGTTCAATCATTTGAGTCAAATGAGACTTGACAAGCACAACGCAGAGTGGAATACAGCTTGGGAAGCCATTATGTTGATTTAGTCCGCCCAGTATGTCACACATTCTTTATTACGAAAAGGCACTAGTAAGATAAAGACTGATTGATCATTGTCCATATGTACACCTCTCCCAGGCTGACGTTGACACAGTTCGCCTTCAGTTTTGTCGTGCTCAGAATTGTAAAGGTCGCAGATGAATCCCAGTTTTAAAGTGGCTGTATTCACTCTTATAAATCAGGAGAGGCATTATCGACCTTCTGAAATATTTTATCTTCCAAGTTTTTGTGTCGCTTGCCTGACCTTTTAAAGGGAGCTATGAATTATGAATCAATGACCTATAAGGATAGCACCCTTGGTGTCTTTTTTTTTTTGTGTGAAGTTCAAAGAAAAAGAAAATGAAATAAATCAGAGTGTTTATGTCAAGTTTCTCCTACATATAAATTCACAGAAATCCAGTCAGGTTGCGCCCCTCTAATCTCGTCATCACGTCGGTAATACACTGCTTTGACAGCGCCTTAGCCTGCTGAATAAACAAGCACAGGATATATGGGTAAGTCGACAGAATTAATATATCATAATAATGGCGTTAGGGGACAGATGTGTTTTTTTTTTTGGTTCTAAGACAGATCAAATTATGTCACGAAATAAGGCTCTGTTTTTAATAAAGCGATATTGCAGGACCCAGTAAAGAAACGTGTTTCCTGTTTTATATATTTCTATTATTTCAATAAAAGCACATTCTAAAATGACATATTGTATTACATTACCTAACATCCTCAAACCTACTTTATCTAATTGAGTGGGGTAGATGGCCCACCCTTGACAGGCCTCCTGTCCTGTCCAGTGCGATAATCTAATAGACTACAAGTCTTTGTTGATGTTGGGTGAACCAAGAAGGACATGCAAAACACAACTGGCCGTCGGGGTCAATTATTCTAAAAATAAAAATAGATGGAAACTACAAGGAAACTTCTCCGTGGCCAGTATGATCTGTGAATTGAGAGAGGCAGCATGGTGGCGCAGGGTTGAGTGCTGTTGCCCCTTAGATTTCTGTGTAGTGTTTCCACCTTCTCACCAAGCCCATGCGAGTTTTCTCCATGTATTATAATTTTTCCTCCCATAAACGGTAAGTGCAACTATAAACTGGTGACATACCAGTGATTGTGTTCATGTCCGGCATCCCCATTATGACATTAGCAGCTTCAGAAAATAATGGATAGATGGACGATGTCACAAAGTAGGACACATGGGTATGTATTATATATAATATAACCTTATATAACATAAAGTATATATAATATATGTTATGTTATATTATAACATAAGGTATTTCCCCTTGGGATTAATAAAGTATCTATCTATCTATCTATCTATCTATCTATCTATCTATCTATCTATCTATCTATCTATCTATCTATCTAATGGATTGTCCAGCATTTGCATGTGCAGAATTACACTATAGTTTAAGGTTATTTTCAGACTAATTTATGGTCATTTTACCCTATAAACAAAAATTATTTTTGTTGTGTATTGTTATCTGCTCCATGGGGGTCTATTACGTGAATTATTTTTAATTGCAGTCTGTAAAAAGGAAGGTCAGTTTCTAATTGTAAACTTAATGCTTCTTCAAATCACATCAATTTTTGTTACTTAAGGGGGCTATGTATGATTCAGAAAGACACTTCCAAAATCATATTACTCAGTAATAATACATATCATATGATCTTGTAGAGTTACCCCTCACTTCTACTCAGACTTGTACGCAATGCCATGTTTGCCCTTGATGGTGATATGCTACCGTTGTGCTCAACTGAAATAAAAATAAATAGCAAAGCTTAAGGCCGTGTCATGAGAACTAGTTCTGTGACCCTGAATGGCATGCGTCCGTGTTTAAAGTGCAGGCTTTATTCCTGAGCTCCACAGACACAGGGCTTCACAGCGTTGAATCGCAAACAGTCTGGTCAGCAATTGTCTGCTCAGTTTATGTTGGCAATTAAGATGTGCGGCAGGACTGAAACATGACCAGCATTCAGGATCTGTGCACACTGAAGGGCCTGATAATCCGCCTGTTCAAATCCATGAAAAGACGCAGTGGTGAATGAAATCCATTTCCCTTGGCTTTGAATGATCTTGTAATCTAGCTTGTAATCTTGTGCTGCTAAGCATTGCCCTCTTATTTGTTTGGTGAAGTATCTTCTGGTGAAGATGTCTGTGAATGGCACAGCATGGTGTCAAGTAACATTGAATGATGTGACCTAAAATGACTATGCTTACAGCTTAGCCTCAGCATTAGTGTTATTTTTCCCTCATTTTCTACTAATATATCTGTATTATGGCGACATGGTGGCGCAGTGGGTAGCGCTGCTGCCTCGCAGTTGGGTGATCTGGGGACCTGGGTTCGCTTCCCGGGTCCTCCCTGCGTGGAGTTTGCATGTTCTCCCCGTGTCTGCGTGGGTTTCCTCCGGGCGCTCCGGTTTCCTCCCACAGTCCAAAGACATGCAGGTTAGGTGGATTGCCGATTCTAAATTGGCCCTAGTGTGTGCTTGGTGTGTGGGTGTGTTTGTGTGTGTCCTGCGGTGGGTTGGCACCCTGCCCTGGATTGGTTCCTGCCTTGTGCCCTGTGTTGGCTGGGATTGGCTCCAGCAGACCCCCGTGACCCTGTGTTCGGATTCAGCGGGTTGGAAAATGGATGGATGGATATCTGTATTATAAATTTGGTATTTACAGCGTGTGAGGATATTGATGCTATAACATTCTCCCACCCGCCTGACCCAGTTCAGGGGTCTGCAGCCTATCCTGTTATCACTGCACACAAGGCAGGAAACTGCAGGTTCATTCACACCGTTCACCAGTTAAGCTAACCTGCACACCATTAGGGAGTACCTGGAAAAAAAAAGTGACAGGGATACAGGGAGAACATGTGGACTCCACTAAGGCAACAAGCAGAAGGCAGATTCCAAACCAGAGTGTGGGATCTGCAAGACGGAAACACTACCCACTGTGCCACCCTGCATTCCACTTGCATAACATTCTCAGAACCACTTATGCCAAATTGGTGTTGTGGGTGGCCAGAGCCTATCTTGGCAGCAGAGGGTGCAAGGAAGGAGACAGCCCTGAACAGACTATTGCACTTCATCCACACACCACACACATAATTCAAATGTGCCTCTTTTTGTAGTGGCATAGCGGGTACAATAGTATGTTCAAATGACAGTCCATAAAAATCAGCAGTCAACTAAGGGAGCCACAAGGCTATGGAGATTTGCCAAATAACATAACATGCTATCTTTGAGGATATGGGGGGGAAATCTGTGTTGGCAACAAGTGGGTGCGGAGTTGGCACCCAGGCTGCTAGATTGATGATATGTTAGCGCTGCCCACTGTACTGTTGCAGTACCTGATCTGAGCTCATTCATTGCAAATATCTACAGTAATGCAGAAAATCAGATGGAGCAAATCATTGTCATGACACTAAATATAAAGGGTGGTACACAAAAAAGTAGGCCTGCATACAATAAGGACCCCGGCTCTGATTTTAGCAACAGCAAACAGTCTGGTGCAGCTGGCAGGACTCTACACAAATATTTCATCTTGTTAGCACTGTTACAATGTTTGTGTACTTACTGGAGAAGACACGTGGTGTACACATTGGATCAGCGTACTTTGATTAGTGGGCTTCTTCAAGTCATCACATGAAGCATTCTTGACATACTATCCTGTTGGAAGTTCTCCTATGAAATGCACAATCCAGCAAATGGTGAAAAAGAGCAGAGCACTGAAACAGAAACCCTGCAGTCCGTAACCTACAGGCCATCAGCAACGATGCGGATCGATTGTGTAAAGAAGTCCCCAAAAGTAGACAGCCCATCCCAAGACACCAACAGCCAAATAACATCTGTTATTATTTTGGCCAGTAACACAAGATACCAGCAAACAGGTTACCATTTTTGCAGTGGCTATTGCATTCTGCATAAATTGAGAATTTATAAAGCACTGTCCCATGAGTTCTACCTGACCCGTTTTTTAAACATGCCTGATTCGTGCATTTCCAGTCTCAGAAACTATGAGTGAATCTGTCTGTCATATACCTAATATTATAATATCTCTCTGTTATAAAAGGAAATCCTGGGATGAGATTTTCTCGGAGATAATTTCAACTCACGCGAGAGATAATTTCAGGTCCTGCGAGATGAGTCTTTTTGCCAAGAGATTTTGACAAGTCCCATCCTCCTCTCAAACATTTACAACCACGCCCACGGTCCACTCACCTCTCATTCGTGTGAATGCTATTGTCAGACACAGTTCCTGCGCTCTCAGCTGCAAGCGGGGTCGGAAATAAAAGACAAAGAGTAGAAGACAAAGTAGAACGTCATAAAGTGGTTCAAAAGCGTTGGCGTGATACGCATGCAGAGCAGGTTAGAGATAACGAAAGTACTAAAATTCGAAAGTGTCAAAAAACTGATAGTAAAGATCACATTAGCGCTAACAAACAGAAATTATTACTCGGTGAAATAACAGAACAGTGAAAATCGAGCAAATATATGGACATAGGTGATATGACAGAAGTATGTAGTTATTGTTTGGCTTTAAACTTTAAGTCGGAGACTTGTAGATCGTCTGATTTGTGTTGCCATCAGGGAAAAGTAGTGTTTCTTCCCAATGAAGAGGCGTATCCGCAAGAAATAACAGATTTGTTGTTTGGTGAAAGTGAAATCCACATACACAAGCAGGAGAGACGTGAAGTGGCTGGTGCGTAGTGCAGGCTGGGGGGTTGACGAGCAAAAAAAGCAGGGGGTGCTAGTTAAACATACTGTAATCTAATCACTTTGTGCCACTGCTCTACTGCCACGCTGTTTGCCTGCCCATGGAAAAGTCATCTCTTAAAAGGAGCGTTGGAGTCATTGGGTAGGAGGGCCTTTCATCAGATTAGCCGGGCCATTTTGCTCTTTATTTGTACCGTTACTTTTGTACCATTGTATTGTATTCCTAAAGTGGCAATGATAGACTGGCCATCTAAATCTAAAGATTACTTGTGTTCTGCTTTCTGCTATTGTATTGACCCCATTTTTTGACACACACTGCACGCCCAACCTACCTGGAAGACGGGGGGTCTCTCTCTCAATTGCCTTTCCCAAGATTTCTTCCATTTTTTCCCCACAAGGTTTTTTTGGAGAGTTTTTACTTGTCTTCTTAGGGAGTCAATGCTGGGGGGGGGCTGTCAAAAAACAGCCCATTGTGACACTGCTTGTGTGATTTTGAGCTATATAAAAATAAATTGTTTTTGTGAGCTGGAGGTTTGTGAATGTCAGACAAATCCTTGACTGAGTGGTTATAGATTTTGCAGTATATTTACTGGTTATGAGGGTAGCAAACCCATTGCTATAGTCAGTACAGGATTTTCTCTTGCCACTGGGGCATCACCGAAATTTTCAGGGTCTACATCTGTCTCATTTTGCAGTTCCTTTTGCTAATAAAACCAACCGCTTGTTAATTGACACATCATTCACGTGTATCTTGCTGTGTTCATGTTTCCCTCTGACAGGACTTTCCTGAATTTGGCACTTATAAGTAATTAAAGTACAAGTTGATCGTCTCCTTTTAATGTCTGATGTTTTGAGTGGTTGTGATTGTCTCACCACATCCATAAACCTTCGCTTAGGCCTTCCTCTTTTTCTATTCCCTGGCAGCTCTGTCCCTAGCATCCTTCTCCCAATATATTCAGCATCTCTCCTCTGCATATGTCCAAACCAACGCAATCTCGCCTCTCTGACTTTGTCTCTCAACCGTCCAACCTGAGCTCACCCTCTAATGTACTCATTTCTAATCCTATCCAACCTCATCATACCCAATGCAAATCTTAGCATCTTTAACTCTGCCACCTCCAGCTCTGTCTCCTGCTTTCTGGTCAGTGCCACCGTCTCTAACCCATATAACATAGCTGGTCTCACTACTGTCCTGTAGACCTTCCCTTTCACTCTTGCTGATATCCGTCTGTCACAAATCACTCCTGACACTCTTCTCCACCCACTCCACCCTGCCTGCCCTCTCTTTTTCACTTCTCTTCCACAATCCCCATTACTCTGTACTGCTGATCCCAAGTATTTAAACTCATCCACCTTTGCCAACTCTACTCCTTGCATCCTCACCATTCCACTGACCTCCCTCTCATTTACACACATGTATTCTGTCTTGTTCCTGCTTACCTTCATTCCTCTCCTCTCTAGAGCATATCTCCACCTCTCCAGGGTCTCCTCAACCTTCTCCCTACTATCGCTACAGATCACAATGTCATCAAAAAAAATCATAGTCCATGGGGACTCCTGTCTAATCTCGTCTGTCAACCTGTCCATCACCATTGCAAATAAGAAAGGGCTCAGAGCTGATCCCTGATGTAATCCCACCTCTAATTTAAATGCATCTGTCACTCCTATCGCAGACTTCACCACTGTCACACTTCCCTCGTACATACCCTGTACAACTCTTATGTACTTCTCTGTCACTCCCGATTTCCTCATACAATACCACAGCTCCTCTCGAGGCACCCTGTCATATGCTTTCTCCAGGCCCACAAATACACAATGCAACTCCTTCAGGCCTTCTCTAAACTTCTCCATCAGCATCCTCAGAGCAAACATCACATCTGTGGTGCTCTTTCTTATCATGAAACCATACTGCTGCTCACTAATCATCACCTCACTTCTTAGCCTATCTTCCACTACTCTTCCCCATAACTTCATGCTGTGGCTCATCAATTTTATTCCCCTGTAGTTACTACAGTCCTGTACATCCCCCTTATTCTTAATGCACCAGTACACTTCTTTTCCACTCCTCAGGCATCCTCTCACTTTCCAAGATTCCATTAAACAATCTGGTTAGAAACTCCACTGCCATCTCTCCTAAACACCTCCATGCTTCCACAGGTATGTCATCTGGAGCAACAGCCTTTCCGTTTTTCATCCTCTTAGAGTTAACTGATGTTTTAATCAAGTGAGATGTATATTAAAATGCATGTGTGCCATGTAGTATCCTTTTCGTAAAAAAAAAAGATACTGCAAAAGCATAGCTACAAAATGATGAGCCAGTAAACAAAATGAGTAGGCATGGATCTACTGTGGCCCTTTACTGGCAGCACGCCTTCAGCAGATAGGTGTATTGCTGGTCATGTCACTGTATACTCAATGATTGGTGGCCACTTTTTTGAGTGTCACCTGAGTATACAGTATATTTGTGTTACTTTATGTACAGTACTAGCTGTGCTACCTGTCTAAGATGGATTGAACGCTATTGTAAGTAGTTAAAATATTCATTACATATGTTTCTTTTATATGCCATTTGGTGTGGGAATCGTAAGAGCAATGCTAATGTTTGTGATATTCCATCTATTTGAATGACAAATGCAATGCATTTTATTACTAAAACTGTTTCTGATGCACCATCTGTTGGAATGACAGAGGCATAGCAACTGGACAGACAGGCACAGAGACAGACACTTATCCTTTTATTAAGGAAAATGGGGCATCTCATATGTTAGTACAAGTGTGTTTTTTTAATTTAAGACATGTTCATACCAAAAGCTGAGATAATGCTGATCTTTTTAAAAGTTTGCTATTAATTTAAATTGATTTACATAGGAAAAAAAAATGTTTTAGTTGTACACACTCAAGTACCACAGAAACTCTCTTTGAATCCACACTGCGGTGAGAGCTGGATCTGTAGTCCACCTCCTTAGGTGACAGAGCTCGGATGGGAGTGTTTTAAGCGTATTATTGCATTACCTTTATTAATATTGCATTAATGTTTCATTATTTGTTATTTTTAATACTTTTTTATTGTATGCTTTGATTTTTCATTTGTTTCTCTCTTCTTTGCTTGTTCATTTTTGCCCTTCTGTGTCACATTATACCTTTTCCATTGTACCTTTGTTATGAGTATTCTTTTTAAAATCTCCATTTTGCTCTCAAAAGCTGCTGTGCACTTGACGAGTATATGAACAACAATTCTATCACACACAGATTAGGTTGAAAGTGATAAAAAGCTGCAGTCTATGATGACATTAAGATGGACCTAGCAAGAGGTTTAATTTTTTATTATAAATGCTGAGGTCCCTCCCAGATATAGGGACAGTAGCAGCAAATAAGAGGTAGAATAAGGCAAAGCTGCACTGTTTTTAATTATTCTTTGTGTGTTAATCACAAAAACAAGCTTTTTTTTTTAGCGAATTCAGAGCTTACACGGGTACATTAAAACTAACAATACAGCAAAGCTAATTTTTGCTGTTTGGTTTTTGTGTTTCAGGAAGGACATAGCAAGGAGGTCCAGAGCTGCTGGAGTGTTCATGGATCACAGGGTGGCAGCTATGTTGGAAAAAAAGATGAAGGAGCTGTGTTTGAGTCGGAGTTTGTTCGATTTGACTTATCCTTGTATTGCACACTTTTTTGAAAACAGATTTATAATTAGGGGTGGCACAGTGGTAGTGCTGCTGCCTCGCAGTTAGGAGACCTGGGTTCGCTTCCCGGGTCCTCCCTGCATGGAGTTTGCATGTTCTCCCCGTGTCTGGGTGGGTTTCCTCCCACAGTCCAAAGACATGCAGGTTGGGTGCATTGGCGATTCTAAATTGTGCTTGGTGTGTGTGTTTTTTGTGCGCACCCTGCGGTGGGCTGGGACCCTGCCCGGGGTTTGTTCCTGCCTTGCTCCCTGTGTTGGCTGGGATTGGCTCCAGCAGACTCCCGTGACCCTGTGTTAGGATATAGCGGGTTGGAAAATGGATGGATGGATGGAGATTTATAATTATAAACCAAAGCAGAAAGTTATTGACTTAACACTTGCCTACAATGTGCATTGTCTTTTCAGGGTAAGGCATTCAAAAGTCATGATGCAGAACGTGAAAAGGAACAAGAGCTTCAGGAATTGTTCTTCAAAAACAGGATTTTGTGTGACAGGGAGGACTTTTTAATGCAAATTAAAAATGTTTCATATAAGATACATGCATTCCCTAGGGCACATGTTTTTTAATCACAGTAGAAAGTATTTCTGGTTGCATTCAATACAACAAAATTATCTCTTTTAATAGGACCAAAATGAAAAATAACAAGCAGTGTAAAAAAATAATCTACTGTGAAGGATTGCTGGCTTTTTACTCCGGCCCTCACCCCCAGGCCGCCAGGAGGAGCTCTCCCAGCAGCGTGGACGTGCCCCGAGTTCCAGCAGGGCCTCATGGACTATGTAGTTTTTATACACAGCCCTGCTGGATACCTTGGGGGCCACCGGGAGTCGCTGTAAGGGGGCTCGTGGACTCTTATGCGCCCTATAACCCGGGAGTACGTCACGGTCACGTGACAGGAAGGAACGACGTGCTCCCGGGGTGAAGAAAAGGACTGTTTACCCTGACCCGGAAGGAAAAAGGAACTGTGGACGGATTGGACAGGAACACCTCCGGGTCAGGGTGTATAAAAGGACGATGGGAAATCCCAGACGTTGAGCTGAGCTGGGTGGAAGGGTGGCAACGCGTCTGGGAGTGGAGGATTGTGTTTATTGTTATTTGATTATTGATTTATTATTGAGTATTGTGGAGTGGAGGGTGCTTTGTGCACATTTATTATTATTATTATTAATAATAAACTATTATTTGGACTTTTATCTGGTGTCTGACGTCTAGTCTAAGGGTTCAAGGGGTCACGGAGACCTTAATCTGTCACACTACTTAATGTCATACATACATAAATAAAGTCCTACCAGCTGTTTTAACACTGTGTGGCCCAGGAGTTCTGTGTTGGGTGAGGAGTACGTCTCGTAAGCTGATTTCTCTTAATTAACTTGAACTTCTGCACTTAAATCTATTCTTGTTGATCACGTGTAGTGAGGTGTGGTGCTTCTCACAGGGTGGGAGCTGCCTGACAGCTCAGGAGATGTTACTGCTTATAGTTTAGAAGCTGTTCCTGCACAAAGAATTAAGCAGCTGGTTGAGTTCTTCTCAAAAGTTACCACACTGCAAATGTCTGGATTGTAATGGATTGTGGTGTGTCTCTACCACTCCATCACAAAATACTTGCTGTAGTTGGCAGGATCTGCACTGCGGTTGGGTGGAATGTTGTACGGTGCAGTGCTGCTCACAGGGTAGGGGCTGCCTGACAACTCGGCTGACCTCACCAAGACACACACCACTTGGAGCAGCTTAGAGGTTGTTCCTGCACACAGAAGAAGGTAAGATTCTCTCTTGCTCAATGCATTAATTTATAAGTTAGAAGGAGGATTTTGAAAGCACTAAACCTAGCCAGGCACCACTGGAGACTTTAGAACAAGATGTGCAGTGGATATCAAAAATCACTGTTTTTGATATTTCATCATAATCATAAAATGGCATAACAATCCCAAACCCACCTAATCCAATTCAGGGTTGCAGGATGGCCACAGCCTAACCTGGAAGTATTGAGCCCCAGTCCATCATAGGCTCTCTCAGACCTTTTTTACTCCCTCATATGATTTTATAATAGAAAAGCAAAATGATATTTAATGATAATAAAATAAAAGGGGAATGCTTTGGTTGCTTAAGGCTGTACATGCTTTATTTAATACTTTGTAGAAGGACAGTCTGCTTTGATTATAGCAGCAGGCCTGTTTGGCATCATTGCTATCAAATTAACACATTTTACAATAATCTCTTCCCCTTCCCTTTAAGAAAGGTCTAAGTTCAAATGTGTAGAGATGTCCAGTGCACAGCCCTCTTTAGATGTCTTTGCAAATTTTCTGCAGGATTGACGTTTGGTCCACTCCATGATTGGGCAACCATTGATGTTTCTTTTATTAACCATTTTTCTTACAGACCAAAAAACAGAAAAAAGCACAGTCCAAGACCACACTTGTGAAGTTTTTTTTGAGCTGTGAGGAACTTGGTGTTTTCCACTGCATGATTTGTCATTTTCTTTCTAGTTTATACTGGAAACGCCATGTTTCTATGTTCATCTGCAGAAAAACCAGTCACATTTCAAGCAGCCGCCATTTCCGTCCATCTGTCAAGAATCGAGGCACGCAGTCGACACTACATGGCTGATCCGGGAGTTAAATCTTTTAACTCTGTAAATTAAGTTGAAGAATGGGGAGCGGGGAGGTGTTGCTACCCTCCCTTGGAGTTTCATGCATGTTATAGAAATGTATATTTAATTAAAGAGTGGGAGGGTTGAGTTTTGTGTGTGTTGTACGTGGGTGTATTAAATTGAAGAGTGGAGGTGGGGTCCCTTGGAGCTTCATACACATTTGTTAAATGACCAGCCAGTTAAAAACAGGAGTAAATTCCAGGATGCAATGCATAAAAATTAGATGTCTGGTCACCCCTATAAGATGTCATTGATTTTTTTGTTAACTCTTTGTGAATTATGGCCATCTCTGCACTATAAACAAATAAATGCTTAGGGAAATCCTGCTGGAGCAGCTGAATTTATTTACATTGATGTCAGGTAAAGGAAAATTCCCTTTACAGAAGACTTGTTAAATATGATTGGTTAAATACTGCTGTTTTAGGTATCCTCTTTCACCTAAATTGGGTCCGGAGTTATGAAGATTTAAAAAAATGGATGTGAAATTCAACAAGGGAAGGTAGGTGGCATGGTGGCGCAGTGGAAGCGTTGCTGCCTCACAGTTAGGAGACCTGGGTTCGCTTCGCGGGTCCTCCCTGCGTGGAGTTTGCATGTTCTCCCCGTGTCTGGGTGGGTTTCCTCCCAAAGACATGCAGGTTGGGTGCATTGGCGATTCTAAATTGTGCTTGGTGTTTTTTGTGTGCGCCCTGCAGTTGGCTGGCACCCTGCCCAATGATTTGTTCCTGCCTTGCACCCTGTGTTGGCTGTGACTGGCTCCAGCAGACACCCATGACCCTGTGTTAGGACATAGTGGGTTGGAAAATGGATGAATGGAAATTTATAATTATAAACCAAAGCAGAAAATTATTGACTTAACACTTGCCGACAATGTGCATTGTCTTTTCAGGGTAAGGGATTCAAAAGTCATGATGCAGAACCGTGAAAAGGAACAAGAGCTTCAGGAATTGTTCTTCAAAAACAGGATTTTGTGTGACAGGGTTCGCTTCCCGGGTCCTCCCTGTGTGGAGTTTGCATGTTCTCCCTGTGTCTGCGTGGGTTTCCTCCAGGTACTCCAGCTTCCTCCCACAGTCCAAAGACATGCAGGTTAGGTGCATTGACGATCCTAAATTGTCCCTAGTGTGGGTACATTGTGGTGGGCTGACGCCCTGCCTGGGATTGGTTCCAGCCTTGCGCCCTATGTAGGCTGGGATTGGCCCCAGCAGACCCCCGTGACCCTGTTTTTGGATTCAGCAGGTTGGAAAATGGATGGATGAAACAAGGTAAGGTAAGTTTCTTCTCACCCCTGTATTACCTTTTGTTTTATTTACTTGAAAATAGCAGGCTCTTACTTTGCTTTTTTCAGTTTTACTTGTAATAGTTTATTGCATCTATTTCCCATAATCTTCCCCTCTCCCATAATATAAGCTGTTTATTTATTTACTGTATGTTTAACTAAAGGATTACACATGACTTCCTCACAGACCTGAGAGCTTTGTTTCGATTCCTGGCCCAGTCTTTTTCTATACGGTGTTGCATGTTCTCCTTATGTCTGCATAGGTGCTTTGGTTTTTTCTCACATTATGTACAAGTGTCATTCCTTCCTTGCACCTGATGTTTGCTGAGATTGTCTATAGCTTCCATGCTGCCCTGCCCTGGATAAGTGGATTAAGAAAATGGATTGATGGATTCTACAGATGTTTAGGTTCATTTAACTGGTGACTCTGTTTGTTAAGAATCGGGTTTTGGAGAGGGTGATGACTTCAATTCAAATTTTTTTATTATGAAAATATGTTTTTCTTGTAACCATTGTTTTGTTAACATTTTCATTTTTGTTGTGGGCACCGGCATTTCAGATGTTTTGTTACCGTTGCTGCCTTTTGTTGTTAGTAATGGTGTCTGGTTGGAGGAGTTGCAATGCATGATGTCTGCAAGCCATCATAGGGAGACTAGTCAGAATTGAAGAAAGGATGAATGGAGCCAAATACTTGAGATTCTTGAAGAAAACCTGCTCTAGTATGCATTTGACCTCAGACTGAGTCTAAAGTTTACCTTTCAGCACAACAATGACCCAAAGCATATAGCCAGAACAATGCTGGAGTAAATTTGGAACGGGACTTGGTACTGTTCTTGAGTGACCCAGCCAAAGCCCAGACTTAAACCATATAGACCATCTGTAGGGAGACCTGAAGATAGCAATTTACAAGCGCTTACCATTCTATCTAATGTGGCGTTACAGGAAGAAATTTGGGAGGTGCAAAACTTGCTGTAATTGTTGCCAAAGGGGCTTCAAAAAGTACTGAATTAAGGGTCTGTATACCGGCATTATTGAGAGATTTCAGTTTTGAAGTATGGGGTATTGAGTATAGATTGACTATCAAAAAGACAAATGCATCCATTTAACACTGAATGAAGGGGTCTGAATAGTTTCTGAATTAACTGTAAAGTACATTATATAAGGCTGAAACCTTAGCTAAATTTGTGAAAATGCAAAGGTGGTACAGTGGTACCACTACTACCTCACAGGCTACCAACACTAGGCTGTAATCCTTGCCTTCATTTCCCTGTGATGTTGCATTGTGATTTCTTTTGCTATACAAAAAAGGTCATTTGCAGTTGATATAAAGGGTACAGTATGTGGTGAAGATACCTGAACTGTAGCTGCGACTAATTCTTAAAAACAGTATGTGAAATTATCTAGCTAGAATAAAGAGTGGGAGATATCACCAAAGGCCTTATTGAAAGACCCCGAAAAGGCCCATTTTTCTCAATTATGTAGTGTGAAGTGAGTGCCTGTCTAAGAATAACTATCTCCAAATGATCACACAAACACTCTGTTTCTAAAAGAGAAAAAACTATTTAATAAAGAAAACAGATGAAAAAAATAACTGAATCACCCAAAAATGTACTGGTGCTCAGAGGGACATGAGATAGATGTACAAAGAAAGACACAAAAGTCCAAAAATAGTGTTTGTAAAAGCCCAGCTTTCCTATATTCTCCATGCATATGTACTTTTCTACTCGGTTTTGCAAACTGGCGGCACCCAGTGTCAAAGCATTGCTACTGTTTCTGTGTTGTTTTTCTTTCTTTTTCATATACATATCCATAACGAAGGCATTATCAAATACACCGAAGTTTATTGCATATCGTTTACAAATTTAATTGACTTGATTGTAATCAATCTGTAACAAAATAATGGTGTACGGAATGGCCATAGTTACCATAGCTGCTTTAGTGTTGTTAGAAGACATCACAAATGGAAGAATTAGAAGAGAGTGCATATTTATAGATTATGATGACTGGCTCCTAAGTCGATTTTGATTTCCAAGAGCTATTCTCAAGAGCTTCAGGAATTGTGCTCTACCTGCTCCTTTGCAAGTTCTGTCCACCCTCGGGTTTTTAGCCACAGAAGCTTTTCAATGTGAACTTGCTGACCGATGGGGTATTTCACAAACATCACTGAGTCACTCCAGGCCAGCTGTATAGGATGGTATTATCTATTTGTCATTCAGATAGATAAGATTTCCTTACACTGTGGTTGAACTGGGAAACATCAAAGTGCAATTTGCAGCAATGTCTGGTTTTCCAAATGTAATTGGAGCGATCAACTGCACACACATTGCTATTGCAATGGCCCTGGACAAGTTACATCAGCCAAGGAAGAATCACCAAAAGAGTGAGTTAGCATTACATGATCTATAACAGGAGAGCCTAAAAACACTGCAGCTCCGCACAGTTGCAGGTGCCTTTTCCAACTAGTGCGGCAAAAGGCAAGCAATCCTCAAAGAGCCATGTAAAGTGCAGAGAATTGATCAGTTGTGGCGTTTGATGCCAATGCTACACTATAAAGGTGTGTTGTGATGTGAGATTTTGCATATAAGTTGACAAATATTTTGTATTTACTTTATTTGTAACTTAGGCAAAGCAATGTAATATTAGTGTTACATTAGTGAGAAGCATTCATGTCAACCCCCAGGACCAAGTCAGGAAAGTGAATTTTACGACAGGGTTGGGGGAAGTGCCTCAAACAAGTTTGGCAAATGTTTCTCTGAAGTCTCTGAACCCCCACAGGAAAACCAGGCTGCCTAACTGCCAAGCTTTACCTTAACATATGGTTTGGGGGAGCAGGTGTGAAGATGTTCTATTCCCCCACTGGTCTGAAGTATGGCTGTTTGGAACTGGCTTGTATCAGAAGCCTTTAAGTACCATGACATCCTATTGGCTCTAGGGGTTGGACAGAAAACCTATAAATTTGCTCACTCCCTCACTCTCTCTCTCTTACCAAACTGATGAACAAGACCATCACACACCTTGAACTGAAAAGGATATCACAATGAGGAGCACAGCTCGGCAGCCATATCGAGACAGGCATGCGGCCTGTTCTAAAGAAAGCTGACCTCAAATGATGCCTTAACTAGAAACATTTTAAGTAACTAACAAGTCTGTGTGCTGCCTGAAAGCTACACATCACCATTTTATCATGTTGTATGGTTGCCAATATTCAAATGTACTTTGCATATTGTTATTATTTATGAATATTATCAATAATGCATTGTTTAAATTGTAACTTAACTCCTGCTTGTCTTTTACTACACCTAATTGCCTGAGGTTATAAATGTAGCAGGGAAGGTGGGGAGAAGTTCTATGGTACAATACCCAATAAACAGTGGCAAGTCTGGGAGATTAGAGGCATTCTGCAAAGGCTACAAATTAATAATGCAAAAAAGTAGAGTTAAATATTACTCTACCAAGACAAAACAAGGCGCCTTCAGAGAATTAATTTGCTTATGTAAATAGTAAGCATTTCCATTCTATTAATGTGGTGCTCCATAGTCCACAGAAAGTTGCAACTTGGTTTTAATGTAATTAGCAGAATGTAAAAACAGGTAATCAGATGCAGCATTTATTTTTTAACCAATTTGATTTGTTGTCAATATCACACAGTACAGTCCTTATATTCCTTAGTTCATTGGCCACATCCCCTACAGCATCCACTATTGCATTTTGTGACTCCAGAACAGCGTCCGTCAGCACACAGCCAGATGGTCCCCCAGTGGTTTCTAAGGCAGAGGTGCGTGCGCAGCCAGAGCCTGAAGATGTGCTGGGCAGCGCAGCACCATCACCACTGGAGTTGCTTCCTCAGCACAGGGGTTAGCTTTTGTAATATTGACTGAAACAGAATAAACAGATGGTTTGGTAGCAACTCACGTTTCCTGTCGACTTTGATATCTCACCACTTCTTAATTATGTTGGGCACTGTGCAACTTTCTGAACTTGAATTTTTGAGTGTATCACTCCATCAACTTCCTTTTGTTGCTTATACCACTAGAATTAGGGCAATAAATGGTACGTTTTTGCTTGCCTCCACTTCGCATTTGGTGAAATTCTTTTTTCCACATGCTTTTACCATTGTCTTTTAACAAAATAATGAACAGAAGGGCTATTTATATTGATTTGCATATTCAAACATGCAAATTCTGGGAGGAGTCAGGGTGAGGCTGTAGGCACATGCACATGCTTTAAATTTTACATTTATTGGGATTTATAAAGGGGAAGTGTGTGGAACTTGGCACATGCACAGTTTTATGCATCTGAATTTTTTTCTGCATTCACACACTTCCAGTTTTGTCTGTTCACCATGTTTTAGTGTGAATTTTACGCATAGCATTATACATGAGGCCCCAGGAGATGACAGCACAGCCAAAGATCATAGTCAGGAGAATGGAATACATCAAAACCAAGAAGGCAATCAAAACCAAGAAACTGAAAGGTCAAAACAAATGTGAAGGTCAAAGTTAGAAAGAGGTTGTCACCAAAATACTGAATCCTGACGTTAGGGCTTATTGGAAATGAAGCTAAACTAGATAGATAGATAGATAGATAGATAGATAGATAGATAGATAGATAGATAGATAGATAGATAGATAGATAGATAGATAGATAGATAGATAGATAGATAGATAGATAGATAGATAGATAGATAGATACTTTATTAATCCCAAGGAGAAATTCACAGCTATTAAGCTTTTTGAATGTCACTGAACTCACTGAGGGATAATGCAGTGTGCGATAGCCAACATATTTACAGTATACTGTCACATCTGATGACATCAACATGCAGCTCATGTAACAAGACCCAAGGTGGCATTGTGTAACATCAACAACAACAACAGCAACATTTGTTTCTATAGCACATTTTCATATAAAGGATGAAGTTCAAAGTGCTTTACAACATATAAAGAAAACATAATGGAAAAGCATCCTTTGTGTTTCAAAACTAACACCAGAAATTAAATCCTCATGTAATACTACCTGAAATTAGGTAAACACACACATATTAGAGTTGATTATACTACAGAAATGCAACCTAAGCTAAAAAAGGGAAAGTGGAACCATAAACCACTTTGCTCACATTATCAAAACAGAGTATCTTGATGGTTTAGTAACAAACACCAAAATGAACAAAAATGGTATGAATCAAACGGCAAACCTAAAGAATAAACCATGGCTAGAAAAGAAAAGAAAAGAAAAGAAAACATACGAAACAGCCTGAAAAATTAAAAGCCAAAGGCGAGGCAAATAAACATGAAGGTCAATCCCATTTCTCCAGTTTTGGGGACCCTGCCCATCTTGAGCTCATTAGACAAAAAACAAGGAACATATGACTTAGAAATACATAATCAACATAATACATTAAAACATAAACAATATTCAGAATTAACTAAATAATTAAAAGAAAAAAAAGAGCTCATAAAAAGAACAGACATTTTTGACAGCTATCCCATAACACGTACAACTGCACTGACATCACAATAGCACAGCCACCTTACAGCCTGAAGACACAGTCAGGTGTGAGGAAACCAAAACAAATCATAAATAACATTCACAGCCTTCCCAAAAACGCTCTCAAAGGGTTGAAATCATTGAGACTGAAGTGGTGATTTACACAATGAAACTTAGTTAGTTAGGGTTCACTTATCTTCTGGCTGTTCAAATAAGGACCATACATCAGTGTTTCATTCTAATCTAAGTATCTTCAACCCTACAGTATTCAAAGTCCTGGATGAAATCATTTTATGAAGGATTTACTATGGCTGAACGAAGGAGGTGTTATCTATCCAAAGGTAAACAGAAAGGCGACTTTGGGTTAATAAGCTGGAATAAAGAGTCGATGGGTGTGGACAAGCATTCAAGCAGGCAGTATGCAAAAGACTTTCCCAGAACTTTTTTCATGGTCATTTCATAATGTCCTGTTTGTAAAAGATATAAATGGACCCCACCCTTGTCACCATAGCAGTGCCAGTAATATTGCACAATAGATACTGTATGTCCTTTTCTGCTTTACATTTCAAGCAATGAAGAGATCTCCTTGAACTTGTGATGTGTTGTTACATTTTGTGTATTTTACCTTTTCCTTTGTTTTCTGTCCCTAGTCATCGCTGTGGTGGACTGGTTTCTTGTCTAGGGTGATTCCAGCCTTGTGCCTTTGCTGCTGGGAAAGGCTAGACTGTCCATTTCTGAAATCTACACTGAACAAAAATATAGTGCCCACTCTTCTCCAAACCAGTAACATTAAGGACAAAATAAATGGTTTAGTCAGTGAAATGAAAAATGATTTAAACTTGTATTCTTCCAAAGTTTGAAGAAGTCAGTACCTCCCAGCAATAATCTAGCTTACTAAAGTGGTATTTAGTGATTTGGACATTATAGATAGAAAAGTGCTGCTCAGATTAAATAGATGGAAACCTAGCAAATCGCCAGGACCAGATAACACCCTCAAGTGCTTAAGTAGGTTATGTTAGTACATGTATAAACCCTTGGCACATATTTTTATGATGTCACTGCACACTAAGGACATTCCTAAAGACTGGAGGTTAGTAAATACTATTAGGTGATCAGTTTGATGCAGGTATCTATAGCATATGTCTAGGACAGAAGTATTAGCAAATATTCAACATGGATTCAGTTCTAAGTTTGTGTTTCACTAATATGCTGGAACTCAATGAAAAAGCAATAAAAGGATATGACCAGAGAACTGCTTGTGATATTATTTATATTTGTTTTCAGATGGCCTTTGATACGGTACCACATGAATGGTCAGTGATCAAACTAAAAGAACTGGAAACTCCAGGTACAGTGTGTGGGTTGGTACATAATTGGCTGAAATACAGGAAGTAAAGAACTATGGTGAGGGGAACATTTTCAGAATGATGTTAAAAGTGGTGCTCCTCGGGGATCTGTGCTGGGGCCTGCTGCTCTTTTTAACTTACATAAACAATCTTGACAGGAATATAAAAGAAAATATATGATCAGTAAAATGGTTAAGTTTGTAGATGATACCAAACTAAGTGGAAAGGCAGGCAATGTAGAATCGGGTAAATTGGTACAGAGGGACTTGAGCACCATGGACAGATTTGTGACAGAAGAAATTGAATGAAAGTACATGTAAATTATTACTTGTAGGAAGTAAAAATGTTAGAATTGAGTACACAATGGGAGGTCTGCAACTTGAAAGTACACCTTAAGAGAAGGACCTAGGAGTCATAGTGGACTCATCACTGTCATCCTCCAGATGCTGTACAGAAGCAATCCAGAAGGCTAATAGAATGATTGGTTATATATCACAATGTGTGCAGTACAAGTAAAGAGAAGTTATGCTATAGTTATATAACACACTAGTGAGTGTTGGTCTCCATATTATGAAAAAAAGACCTTCAAAACTCTTGATGTTATTTTGGTCAAATTCGGTTTCTACGATTGGTGAGCTTCATATGTCTGAATGGCCTGTTCTTCCCACAACTGTTCTAATGTTCAGACTGTCAACCTTCCTAAGTGTGAATTCTTCTAGAACTGCTCCAGACAAATCACTTGTCCAACATCAGTGAACATTTTCAGAATACACAAATTTCACTACTCTTGTTGGGTGTTTACTTATGCAAACTGAATCCAACCATAGTATTAATTTATATTGAAAATGGAAATCAGTCAGTACCCTGCACATCTAGACCCCCATTTCCTTCCTGCTCAGTTGTCATCTGCAGCTTTGCCATGCAGGCAATTCATAGCATTGTGTACTGAACAGTCAGATGCTGCTGCTTTGTTTCATTCACAGATTTTTATGTGTCAGATTAGATGGTCACTTGAAATGAGAAAAATAATTTTTCACCATCTAAATTCTTTCACTCAGCAGGCGCAAAAGCTGCTGATATTTAACTTTTTTTCACCCCAAAAGGGGCCATCTAAAGGATCAGTAGTTAAGTGATGAGGTTGTTTAATAATGCTGGTCACCTCTCTGGTCATTGTCTTTTCACGCAGCATTACCCACCACAGCTGGCAAGGAATGCCACGAGGATGATAAAATTAGGAGGATGCAGTCATTTGAAGAGGACAACATTTCTGTGAAGGTCACACTCTCTCTGTTTTCCTAAAACTGCACTCAGAGAATTCAGAAAAAGCAGTCAGGTAATATTAATGATGTGCAGGTTATTAATTCATCAGTAAATGAAGCTAAAATATTTTTGAACTCACTAATTCCAGATCCCACTCTGTATCAGTTGTCAGCCAACTTGATAAAGTGCACCACTCCATTCACAGATCGTACTCAAACTTACAAGAGTCATCTTGCAAACATATGCTTTTTGTAAGGCAGGAGTAACAAAGTACTAAGTCACTATTAGGCTACTCAGACTACTGTGTGTGTGTGTGTGTGTGTGTGTGTTGGTTCTCTTTATTCATTGTGATTGCAAGGGAGTTATAGCTACTGCTGGATCAAGAGGACTGTACCTATTATCTAAGAAGGCAGCATCACTACAGTGTACAATGCAGAGCAAACTGTAGCATATGAAGGATCAGATAAGCAGTGCTCACAGAGACACAAACAGAGACGCCTCTGAAATTAGTCTTTAGTCAGACCCAGCTACACACCACTTGCCAGAATGGCCATGCTTGTTAGTGCAGACCAGATGACCTTGATGTAGTCTCACAATATGCTCTCATAACACTCTGCTCAAGTGTTTAACACTTTGACCTGGACTGAAACAAGTCCCTATTTACCCCCACCAATGAAATGTCCCTAAACATCACTTGAGCATCACTTTACCTAAAGTATGTTTGCCAGCAGAGACGATATGTCTAATTTGAAGGTGTTGAGTCCTGGTCAGACTGTTATAGATAAGCCAGGGTTTCAACCCTGGCTCAGGTGTCTTTTTTGTCTATTTGTTGTTTTCTTTTTATTCTTTTGTTTATTGTTAATTTCATAATATTGTACTCTATGTTTATTAGTGTGCTTTGTTATTATCTGCCTTCTTTCCTCCATAATGAACCTAAGTGGGCAGGACAACTTGATGATGCTGCTAGGTCTGCACTGCAACTTCAATCATGCATTTTTGGCCCCAACTTCCTGTTTTTTGACTTTTGTACTCTTTAATTCTTATATTCTATGGCTTTGACCCTTTCTATTGTTTAAGGTGTTGTTTATTGGTTCATGACTCTTGGATTTATTCACCTTTATGTTTTGCTTTTTTAGGCAAAATCTATCTTTGCTTTTTTTCCTTCATTGCTTTTTGTCATCCTTTCTGAATCCCTAAAATATTTTGCAATATAGAGGTACTTTGTTTTTGTTTGTCTGTTGGACCAGAGGTTTATGGTTTCCCTCTCCTCCATCCCATACAGTTTGGTATGTTTGAAATTTCTGAGGCTGTGTAGCCTGTAAGCCTGGCATTTGATTTTGGGGTTAGACTGCTGAGGTGAGTCCTATTCATGGGTCCAGACCTATCAAGAGTACAGGTCTGTTTTTTGTTAGTTTTGAAGGCTGCAGTCATTTTTCAGCTTTCTGTGTGGCAATAAATACTGTATCACTCTAAGCAATGAAATGTTTCAATACTCACCAGACATGAGTCAACTGAGGCCAAGACAACAATATCACGTCTTTAGTTTATGTCACTGACATATGGGAGAGGGTTGGGTGCACAAGATACTTTGAAGCTCACACCAAAAGCCAATCCAAAATCAGCTTCAGTTATGGTTAAAATAAAAAATAGGTCAGTCTTACCTGGAAAACAAATACTTGGAACCAACTGTGAAGGCAGGATCTGCAGTGTTATTTCCCTGTGAGTGCAATATCACCAGGCAAAAATGTAGTCAAATTTAGTGTTCCACAACAAACAAAGTGTTTCACTAAATAATTTACATTTTACTTTTTCATAACCTTTCACTTTCCATTCACTTGAATTAACTGGGAAGTTTGTAGGGACATACTATACTACGGAGGGAGTTACTGAGTACATGAGGTTTGACTAAAAATAGAAAAAAATTGGATGTGAGCATCAGTAGGCTTTGTGCCCAAGGAACCAAGTTACCCAAATTATTCTATACCATTTCAATAATTATTTACCACTCTGATGTTGATATTTCTGATTATAAAATATGTTATTACAATAGCAATTGACGAGAATAATTCATAATTAATTGCAGAATTACGGTATTTGAGGGTTCCTCTAGAGTGCCTCTTTCTCTTGCACAATTTGGCTCAAAAACTAATCCGCACATTGTCATCTCATAACAGGCTTAAGTTTCGAGTTTGATATTTTTCTGTCCAGCAGTTTTAGCTCTGTACCATCCTCAAGAAACTGTAACAGACACACACACCCATCATTAAGAAATTGATGTTTTCAGTATTGGGGGGACCATACAATCTTGAGATCCATTGAAATCCAGACATTGAAATTTTTGACAAATCTAAAACTTTCGCTCCTCCCCATAGACAATAGGTTATGGTGGGGAGGCACATATCAAAAAGGCTCCATGGCTCTAATCATTTTAAAAAAATGTAAAACTACCATAATGCATCTTATAGGAGAGCTCTGTTAAAGTTCAGGGATAATACAAAAAACATTTCTTCTCAAGTAAGCCAGTTTTAACCAGAAAATAGTCTTTAACATAAAACTGGCACTTCATAGTAAACTACAAATTATTTTCTGATGAACGGAAGGATGGAAACTGAATTCATCCTGAAACTAAATTATATAATTTAAGCTGCTGTATATACTACAGATAAGAGATTCTCACAAAAATGTTTCCTTATATAAGCAATTCTTCCAGTGTTTCTTCAAATCTTGACTTGTTTATTTTGTTTCCTGATGCTGCACATTTCAAGGGCAGGCATCATAAAAAATATTTAACAATATTTACAGAGCTTAAATATGGAACACCATATGCTGTAACTCTGTCATATGGTGCATGTAATTTAGCTCTCCATTTTTATTTAATTTAGCCTCCCATATTTACATTTATGTCACAAATGTAAGTTAGCCCCTTATTTTTATATTAATGTCACATATTTAATTTAGCTCCCTATTTTTACTTTCTCGTATACGAAGTATAGGGAAAGTATTGAAATCATCCAAAGATCTGATGTCAAGATTTTAATGAATCTTGACGTTTTAGACCTGCCCAAGTTTCTCGTATTCGACGTATAGGGAAAGTATTGGAATCCTCCAAAAATTCCATTTCGGGATTTTGATGAATCTCAGCATTTCAGACCTCCCTGAATCTGAAAATACCATTTTTGTAATTATGTCTGTCTGTCTGTATTTGTGTATGTAAACACAATAACTGGAGTACACTTTCACTTAGGTCAACCAAATTTTGCATACAAGTATTAATTACAAAACATAGATTTCTGTCAACTTTTGGGCTTTTTACGTTAATCAGAAGTGGTACTTTACCTTTTATTCATGCAGCTGCAGAGTCCGATTTATTCAACATTACCTTTATAATAATTGTTCAATATATTATTAATTTGATTTGATTTGTTGTTGATGGTTCTTTAAATTACATAATATAAAAATCATTGTCTTGCGGTTTACTCCTCAAATATCCATCCCCATATCTGAGCATACGAGAAATTCTAGGGGAGACCACTTGTGATTTTTTATATTTTTATATTTATGTTTTCATACATTCTAATCCAACTCAGGGTCATGATGGCCCACCATTTCTCCAGGCATTATCATGATCATCAACCTAAATCACACGTCTTTATTGACCCATAATTAGGTCAAGTATCATTGTCAAAATTGTCATGCAAATTGGAAAATGAGACAACAGATCTAACCAAAGACTCAACAAAAAGCAAGGACAGACATTTTGCAAAAGCATTTTAATTTTTAAAACTGCATAAAGAGATATGTCATCATTAGAAAATATTGTACTTTTAACAGTATATAAAAGCTGTTTTCATAAAAATAAATAAAATATATAAAACAAACAGCCGCTTCCTCTTGCAATCAGTCCATTTTGTCTTGACTCATTGAGGTGGTCAAAATTTACAAAAAAACTATCTGCAGTAAGACAAGAAGGGAATAAATAGAATATTTTATGAAATGTTATACAATTCTCTCTCATAACCTAAAGCACTGTGACAGAAATTCAATTGCTTACATAAAATCAATTTTCTTCAAACAAACTGAATACAAAAATATGCCAAACTCCTTTAATATTACTTATTAATATCAGATAAAGTTATCAGTAAATCAAGTGTTGTTGAGATGAGGTTGAATATGGCAGCCGCCCCAAACATCATGTATTGCAATTCTAATGTGGTCAACCTGGAGTCTGCCTTCAGTTAAAAAAACTATGAGATGATCACTGAGCCCAAATCATGAGGTCATGAGTCTTAACAGGTGTGTCCTGAGGTGGTCTACCTGGTGGCTACACTGAAGAGATTAGTTTTTCTCTAAAAGGATATGGTTGCTTTGCTTTGTTAAGAGAACAATAGTATCTACATTCATCTCTCTTCATCTAACAGGAATACGTTAGATAGTCTGCAAAAAATTACTGAAAAGCTTAAATAGCAACTAAAGTAAAAAGTTACTTTGATTTCAATGCAGAAATATTTTCCCTGGACTTAATGCTCAATTTGACATTTTGCTTGAGACTTGGACCTGTGTATGTGTGACTGGGATTAGGAGGATTAGGATTAATGAATTTCCTGTGTTTTGTTATACACGTTTAATTTGATAGAAGCAATTAGAAACGCTCCATAACATTTTATCTGTTAAAAAAGAATGGTTTTCAAAAAAAAACTATATATATATAGTACACATGTGTGAAGATTATATATTAAAATATACTAAAATATATTAAATTACTGAGGACTGCATGTATAACAGTCAAAGCTAAAAAAGGATTACAACAGTGTTTTAGTTTTTAGTCACATTAATGGGAGTGTTTTAAAGTATCACTCATCATTTGTTGGTTTGGTCACCTTGAATATTTAAAAATTGGTCCAACTTTTAAATGAAATAAGACAAACAGAAGGTTTTTGAAACTATCAAAAGTTTACTAAAAAGGCAGTGTCTTTGGGGCAGAAGGCTCAGAAGTTAACTGTAATGTCATATATGTGAAATGCACCCCATGATGAAGATAGAAGAATATAGGCCAGTTTAAATGTCTTAATGTATGGTCATGGGATAACAAAGAACACTCCTTAGTCAAACTGCTCAAAAGCTACTCAGATTTACTCTGTATCTTGTTTAATAAAGCATTTGACCCAGTGCAATTCCCATATATTGGAATTTTCATGTGATCCCAGCCATCTTTATCACTTTATTGGCCACTCTACAAGAGTAAGGGCTTATCAGATGCCTGCATCAAAGAGTTCACTGTTCCAAGTCTTCACATGCAACATTTAGTCTTCATCTTCGCCAGCAGTCGCCGCCTCAAGAGCAGCAAGTGCTTCTGCCACTGCAATATCTTCTAGGATTACCTCTGTGTTAGGCAAATCCCTGTTCTCTACAGACTCTGTGGCTAGCAAAGTATAATGGCCTGTTGAAAGATTACCGTGTAAATCTCCATTGTGGAGAACATGTTCTTCTGTCTCTGTAGGGTCACTGCTCAAACTGCAATCATGAATGTTGTTTGTTGTAACAGCAGTGCTATCTGTAGAGTTCGGGATGCTTTGAAAGCTGTTTTCTACAGTACTGTGTTTGTTAGCTGTTGGCTCAAAAGTAACCACTTCCAAAAAACCAGTCTCTTCAGAGGGTACTACAATTATATCTTGTGGTACAGCAGGCTGATTGATTATTTCTGTTGATCCCTTATCTTGCTGACTTTGAGCTCCATCATCATCTAAAAGTGAACTGCTCACTGGACTGGGCAGAGAGTTGTTACCTTTTGGAGGAACTACTGAACCACACAGTTGATTCTGTGTCTTCTCTAAAATGCAGACTCCATTGGTGCTCACATGTTCCGAGCCATCTGGACAATCTCCACTTCCAAGCTCCGAAGTTGGCAACTGTGTCCTTTTGAGTACATTTTTATCCTCCTTACTATTTTCTATGTTTGATTTTTGTGATTCAGCTTTCTGGTCAGGTATAACTGATTTGTTAAATGCACGCCCATCAGTATAATTATTTTTTCCAATAAACTTATCCCGGTGTGGGAAAGTGGTGCTAGGAGCTTCACATCTTCGCCCACGAACTTCAACTGGAACAGAAGGATCAATTATGTAGCTGAAAAAACATAACAAAGTCTTTAAGGGTACAGAATGAATTTATAGCATACTGTATGCTGCTGTTTATGAGTTTTTTTTGCAGAAGTTTCTGGACTAATTTGGATGCAGAGAGAGTCTCAAAATAGCACATGAAATATATTTTTTAAAGTGATGGTGCTGTGTCATCACTTGTTACCAGAGACAAAAAAAAAAAAACATTTAAATTGTAAAAATATGCCTCACTGACATAATACTAAATGGAAAAGTCCAGACAACATAAAACTTTTAAGCACAATAAAAAAATGGAAATAAAGCTGAGCTTCTACCCATCAGCTTTGGAAAGTATGTGCAACATAAAATATGTTACACAAGTAAATTAATGATATCAAATTAAAGCAGCACAACACACACAATATTTTATGAGAGTAATGAGGAAACCAGCTGGCTTTCAATGTAACTTTTGCCCAAACCTCATGTAATCATGTCCCTACCCATACTGTACTATATGCCTGCGTGATAACATTATTTATCAATGATTTTTGATATATATTTTTGTTTGAGCAATCTCTATTGTCAGTTTGAACTCATTTATTTCATAATCAAAGTCTAGGTGATTTTTGTTCATCCTATTTGAAAACTAAATACATCTGCAGTCAGTTTAATCTGTTATCTTCTCTTTCTGTATTTAATAGGCCCAGGTCAACCTGAAGCAAATGAACAGAATTCTTATTTGGCTTATTTGGTTATCTGGAGGGATACAGAATCCACAGAATTTGCTGATATAAGTGTCTTAATCATAATGTGACAAATACATTTTACTTTACTGGACCTTATTCCCACCGCTGTCTGTGAATTGAAATAGTTACTGTTCCATAAGTAAAAGAAAATATATTTATCTTGCCAAACATTTTTCCATCCATTAGCTTTTTATTTTCCTTCCTAAATTGGAAACAAAGGTGGCAGACTTTTGTCTGAGGAACATTAAATCAACTGATTAAAGCCTGCACCTAAACAAATACTACAGCATACCATAATTTATTAAAGGCACATGAGCGCCTCCTCATGAGTCATGTAACAGGTAAACTGAGTTGTGTAAAGCCAGGCTTGTAACACTCATAGTTATGGTAGTTTTCTCTCCAAAATCTTGAAAGGGAACCATGTATTCTACATGCAATTTCATGGAGTGAAGCAGAATTGTAGTTACAGAAGAACCTGAGTATTTTGACACGATTCTGATTTGTAAGTCTTGTTCTAAACCTAAGGAAGAGTTTAAATTAGTTTTTAAATACACAAACCTCAAAGCACACAAGACACTCAGCTACAAAATACTGAAAAGCATGTTAAGAATAGTCAAGGACTCTTTCAATTTGCCTTGAAATATATTGGCACAGTTTAGTTGACAGCATCAATGACAGCTAAACTTTTACTGTTTATTGTTAGCTTCCACAAATTCAATTTGTAAAATAATTTGTTATACATAGACAGCATAAGTAAAACTTAAATTTGACTCAAAGCCCAAGAAATAATGTGCTTAGTGTGGGACATTGCAGGTAATAATAAAATAAACTGGGCAGCTGAATATTTGAAAAATAGATGTACACTGACATTATTGAGGGATCTCTTTCAGTGCTTCTTTAATGTATGCAAATGTAACATAATATTTTCAATCCTATTTAACCCAATTCAAGATTAAAGGAGGCCAGGACCTATCCTGTCTTGACAATACTGGACGCAAGGCTGGAGACTGCCCTGGCCAGGGTACCAGCCCTTCACACAGAAATACTTAAAAAAAAAAATTGTTACGTTAAACAATAATTTCAAATCACCATAATTCATAAGACATCCTAGGCATAATTTTAATTCTTTGTGACCTCCAAGTTGGGTCAGCTTGGGAGACTATGAACATCACACATACCGTATATTAATATTATCTTTATTGAGCAGATGTCCTTACACAAAACCAAAAGGCATACATCTGAGAGTTTGGAAAGAATGTAGAGAAAAAGCTCAGTATTACATAAAATCCTAGGACAATGATAATAAATTAGCAACATGGCAAAAATACAATTATCTAACAGTTAAAGCAAGCTCTGTGTATCTAAATGAGAGCAAAGGACCAGACGATTTAAGCTAGGACTGAAATTCTTTGTGAAGAGGTGCATCTCCAAGAATCATCTGACAGTTGACATGTGGAACAGTACAACCTGTTCATCTCATATACCAAGAGGATGCTAAGCAATCAAAGTGTTACGAGAACCCAGCAAAACAAGATTCCCAAAATGATTGAATATTGCAGTACAAAACTTGTCACAAGAAAAAACAAGGAAATAAGCTTGTGTTTTTTTCTGTGCTGACAAATGACTCACAAATTCCGGAAGTACATCCTGAAGTCAGGCATAGGATATGTAAAATTATACTTTTTTTAGCTGATACATAGGGCAAAAAATAATCAGAGGCATACTGATTTCCCAATTATGAATTCCTATCTATTGAAAGAATTTGAAAATCTGATACTTTTATTTATGTTAGACTATATTTTATTCCCCATGTAACCAGTGTATTATAAAATATGTATGTTTACTTTGAAAAAGTATATACTATTTATGCTTAATTTTCACATAAACTGGGGACTTCATGTAGAGTGCAAAAGTACATGAAGCCAATTGTTACTCTTACCAAAATAGTGATAATTTTTAGAAGATAATGGGCAAAATCAACTCTATATTTTTTTAACTTTGTAAGAGTTCTAATTTTCACACAAGTATTTTTAATTTAGTAGATGGATTTAACATTTGCCTTACCTTTTAATCATTCGACAGCATCTGCACCCCATTTGGCCAGATTCTATTCACTATCTGCGCATGTATAAAAAATCAGAAATTAAAAAGTGACAAATTATTTACAATATTTTATGCAATGTTAGACTTGTGTATTAGCTCTAAAACAACATAACATGAAATACTTAATCCAATTCTATGTCAAATGGGAATAGAACCTGACATGCAGCATCAGACACTAAACATGACTCAACCCTGGATTGGGCTGCAGTCCACTGTAAGATCAGTTGTAATACAAGCACCTCAATTTAAAAGTTGCACATTAAACAAATGAGTCAAACGGTGACTTTTATTTACAAGTATTTAATCATATTAATTTGTTGAAACCCCAATAAACAAAATATGACTAAAAGTTGTAATGTTGTAGAAACTTCAATATATAATAAATATGGTAAAACTATAAGATTATAAGGCACATAGTTGTTTGCTTGTAGAATAAAGTAAACTATACTGTACTTAGTAAAGTGGAAAAGAAATTGAGATTTTTATATAATTAGAGGGCTTTGCTAACTAAGTAATATGGTTTAGTTAAGTTTAATATAAGAAACTAAAGGACACATCATCCAGTATTTGAATATCAAAATATTTTTCAATTATCTCATATATTTCCATAGTAACTTTGCTTTAGCTTACAATAGGCAACATTAATGAGACACTGGAAATTCATTATAGACCACACTGATTGCCATATGGTGATAAAAGCATACAGACAACACTGAGGGTTTATCAGGTTAATGATGTGAAATATATAGAAATGAATAACTGTATTGTATACTTCCTAAAGACAAATGGAACACAAAACAAATTCCTTTAACAGTCTGAATACAGTTGTACTGATTCCATGAATACTGTCAGACACAACAATCCTCTTAGACTGAGAACAGTCAAGAACAATAAAAACTAACTCTTCTCTGAAGGGTGCAGGTCTGTAAAAACAGGAAGAGAAGAATAAGAAATTGATAAGCACAGACTACTTCAAATCAAAATAGAACAATAACAATTTAGTGATATTGCAAAGCTACAGCATAGACCTACACAAATGAGGAAAATAAAGTATAGGAGATATACTAGGAAACAAACAATGTAATCAACTAAGAAAATGCCAAAAGCAATTGTTCATTCTGTTGACTTGGGAAGGATCAGACAGCAAAAGAAAAGAAAATTAACATTTTCACTTTAAGCTTTGAAAGAACAAATGATAGAAGAATATTTGTTTGAGATCGACAGGAAAAAAAATAAATTGGAAGCCACAAAAGCATATTTTCAACACCACCGCATAAAAAGATACTCTTTAATTTCAGGTTCAGGTTGAAATTTACTATCATGTATTCAAAGTACAAAGAGACTCTTACAACATATGTATGTCTCCCACTGACTAGTGATAGTAGCATAACACCAAAAACAGACAACAGACAATGAATCTACAGTAAAAGCAGTCATTAATGCAGAATCAGAAGATACTGTCACATGTGTGCCTGGGGACCTTCTTCCAGGCTCTGATGAGTTAAGCGATACCTCTCAAAGAAGAGAGGGGACACTGGCACTAACTGTATCTCTACATAATTCCAAGAAGACGCCAAAGGAGAACTCCTACCCCTGTCTGCAGCACACTGACATAGATCCATTCCTTCTGACCCAGACACCATGACAACAGGCATTCTTCAGAAAATAGCGTTGCAATTTGATCAAGCAGGCAGCGAGGATAGAGCTCCTGTTATTGCTTCTGTGATTTGTTGTCAGTCTGTGCAAAACTTACCTTATTTTTTGCTGTGAGCATGGTCTTTTTGTTAATTTTATTTTGACAATTAAACAAGGTAGCCCGGCTGGTACCCCAACATTTCACCTGGCATACCTTGGTCTGTTTCCCCTGGTCACAATATATATAAGTTAATGTAGAGGTCAGTATAACTAATTTTACAGGCCTGAGGTAAACTGTCCCAGAATCTAGGGGTATACAGTAAATTCCACTGATCCTGTACCATTCATTAAAATAGTGGAGGAAGAAAAGTGACAGTACAGAATATCTTCAGCAAAACAGGTGGGGTAACTGCTTTAAAGACCTATTCAAATCAGTCTGGAAATTCTTTCTCCTTAGTTCTATGAGGTTTTTTGAGGGAAAAAAACACCAGATGTATTAACATTTTAGGGGAAATGTGTTTAGTGAATATGTCTAGGTAAAAAAATGTTACCTAAATATTTGCTTTATTCTTATCTATTTGGCCAAGCCTGAATCAAAGAACCATGTCTCAGTAATATTCTGAACTGACATTACCACCCTCAGTATTGCTTTGTGGTCCTGAGCTAAGCGCATGCTGTAGGAGGATGTTAAGCAGCCAATCAGAATGGATTCCATTGTGTACCCACAGAGGTAGGTAAACACAGATGGAAGCATATAGACTTTTCTCAGGCATCTGAGGAAATAAAAACATTGGAGAGACTTCTTATTAACAGCCAGAATGTATTGTGGTATTGATGGTGATCCCATGAAATCAAAACTACTTTTCCAGACCATTTCAACTTATATACAGTACAGCAGATGGGTGTATGGATTAGCTTCTCATTGCTAATGTCTATGATCTGTGTATTAGTTTAGCTGATATTAAGGAGGATGTTGCTCTTGCAGTACTGTAAGCACACTTATTGGTGAGCAAGGCTACAACTGTGGTGTGATCTGCAAGCTTAAAAGAGTTGTGTTTGGCCAAAATATCATAGGTGTACAATGAATGCAGCACGAGACTCACCACACTACCCTGTGTATTGTTTGTGCAGTGTTAGGAGGTGATCCTGTCAATCTACACATATTGTGTTTTGCCAGTTAGGTAGGACAGAGGCCAGTTGCTACTAAAATCCCATGGCTAGGAGCTTGATCAGCAGTCTTGATGGAATAACAGTGCACTTTGTTGAGCTATATTTAAAGAGTTCTATGGCATAGCCCTTTTTATTATCCAGTTGTGTCTAGATGGCAAGAAATACAAGCTATATGGCATACCATATGGACCGGTTGTTGAGATAAACAAACTGAATGTGTTCCAAGCTATCAGGAATATTATGTTTATTGTGCTCAGTTCCAGTCTCTCAAAGTATTTTATCACAATGAGAGCAAGTTGCACTGGTTGGTAATCATTAAGGCAGCTCTTTTCTGTTTTGTTTGGTATAAGGGTAATTTTTGTCTTTTTAAGCAGGTGGGAATTGTGGCTTTTTCTACTTATTCTTTACTATATTACCCTCACACGTTTTTCTTTGAAGTCCATCATTACATTGAACACAATGTTCTTAGGTGATTCTTCAACTTAGAAAACTCAAAAATGTCACTTGGTGACAGACCTAACGAATACAATTACAGCAGAAGCACTGCAATGTACTTACAGGGCAGAAACACCTTAACAGACGGTTAACAGTAAATAGGTGCATTGTCATGTTGGAGACTGCAATATTTGGTAATTTTGGTTGAATTAGGTTATACCAGTGAAAAATTATTTCCCACAATCAAACATTATTTTTGTGCATTCTGTAGGACTTGCGCTTTTGTGAAGTTTCTTGTAAGACTTAATAGCACAATGTTCTCTCATATTCTTCTGCTGCATTTGTAACAGAGTTCACAAACATACTTTTAGTTATTTAATGTTTTCTTGGAGTTACTTAAAGTGCTGTTGCATCCATGAGCAAAATGGTCAAAAACTGCTAAATGGTTATGGGGGCAGTAGTGCCATGACACTTTTTAAAAAAAAATTAGTGTGATTGATTATGTGTAAAGTTTTAGCTAAATTAGTTTTGTGTGATTGTTTTAAGAGTATGCATGGTTCAGTTTGGCATTTATACTGGAATTTTTGTATAAAATCTACCTATCCACAACCACAAACAAAGAGTAAATCATTAACGATTTAACAAAAGTACACACAATGTTGATTATTCAAGAAGAATATACTATATAATAATTGCAAAAACAGAGATGGTGTTCTGATTATTTAGTAGCTGGAGCACTGTCATTTAATATTTATGATTTTTTTTTTTTTTTTTGTAAGCAAAAATCTTGACAACCCACGTGTCTGCAAATGCTAGGCTTTATAAAGACTACACAGTAGACATTCAGGTGCAATTTGATGCTCCATGTCACAATGACTTTCAATAATAGCTGTCATTTTGGTACTGTGCAAATTTACAGTTTATTAATGAGTACTTTTAGACTCTAGGACTACTAAACATCTCTGTCAAATGTCACTTCATCCTTTTAATAAATCTTCATCACTTTCTATCTTCAGTTTTGGATATTTATTATGCTCTTAGTACAATGTTTAATATACTGTGTTGACAGTATATAATTTTTATTATCATTCAAAACTGAAAAATTTTTGCAGTCAGCAAGATAGATGTAGAGTAAAAGAAATGTAAATGTAATTATCCACAAAGTCTATGTAAATTAAAACTGATAAGTCTAAGGTGGAGCTGTTTAGTTGCAAACAGATGTTGCCTTTGGTACAAACCATAATTGTGTTTTAAAGAACCTATAAACATCTGTAAATTGCATTGGTCAGATCATTATGTTTTAGGGCTGCTTTAGACATTGAAAAGACTATTGCCACTGACTCAACAATAATTTCTATCAGTATGCAAAATCATCTGTTCAAAAACTGAGGCTAAATTGAAAATGGATTTTGCAACAAGACAACAACCCAGACCCCTTTAGTGAATTCTTAGCTAAATGGAAATGGAGCTTTGAAACTGCAGGAGCTTCTTGAACCTACAGTTTAAACAGTTCTATATATTCCCTCCTCTCAATGTAAACTACTACCAGATACAAATGTGTAAAATCATGTAATGAAGCTAGGGTGGCCCTCTTCTTTACACCCCAGGATGATGTGCTTTTTGTTCAATTGACAGATTTGTTCATATTAGTTTACTGAGAAAAAATGAGGAAACAATTTGAACAAATTCCTGTATTTTAAAAGATACAAGATTTTTCAGGTAGAGGATTTACTTTATGTTCTTCCTTACTGAGATTATATCTTGCTCAGATTGCTGTAACAAACAGCAGCTATATTATGAAGGCTACTGGCTATCTTGATTATCACAAAGTGTGGAAAGTTGCAGTGACCACTGGCATCCATTTTCTTAATATAATGACAAAATTGTTAACTGAAATCCATGCATGATCAAATTAATTAGCCCAGCTCCCACTCTGTTGTCTTGAAAATTAATAATTTCACTTCTTCGTGGTGCTCAAAAAATGTTTACAGATACCATGACTTTAAGTTCACAAAAATATCCTAATATTAAATATTTTTGGTTGATAGTGGCATCTCTGACACAAAAGGGAAGTTATTGTTTATTATAATTAAAAAGAATCAAGAAACCATGTAAGGGAGACAATAGCTTGCCAGCTAAATTGGCGTCATTTTCACTTGTGTGTATCATTTATTTAGTTACATTTTTTTCTATAGATTTTTTTTTTTTAAACCAGAACAATCCAATGTTATGCTAGTCATTTAGATATATAATAATGACATAACAGACATAACCATTTACTTCAAAATGAATTCATAGAAAAGAAAAGAAAAAATACAAAAAGGGATAAAACAAGACTCAAGACAGTTATCTTAACCAATATATTTTGTTAAAAAAAGTTGATGTGTTGAAAGGTTTTAATGTTTCCTTGTCTATTTTGCTGATCTTTTTCACAAAAGAGAATATAGACTGCAAGGAATTTTTGCCAAAGGTAAGAGGACAAACTTACCTTACCTCTTGACATGAGGTAAAGGAGACGAATATCTAGTTAAATTACATGTTCCATTTATTGCTCCACTTAAAAAAAATTAGTGTATGACTGCAGAGCAAATATCAAGTTATATTTTCCATGACACCATTAAAATTGGTCATGCTGCAAAAATGAACTCTCAGGCCTATTCTGGTTAAACCATGCTTTTTGTAAAGCATACTCAAACCCAAAACGTCAACTTGCATAGAAGCATCAACACCACTGGCAAGCAAAGGAAACCCATACAGTTAGTGCTGCAATTTGCTAATTTAAAATGATACATTGTCTGCTAATGTTATGCCTGATGTAATTATCACGATGCAAAAGGAGACTTTTACAAATTAACCAGGAAATTAACGTCTTTCTTTACAGACTTTCTAGAGAGCAAAAATGAGAAATCAGCAAAGGTCTTGTGTTTTTTTATGTTATCTCATTGGACAGAGTTGCATATTAAGTAAGTACTGTATGTTGGTTTTCTGCATGTGTGCCAATGCTACATTTTCGATCGACACAACCTGCCTTCGACTTATTAACGTGTGAAACTGCAGCATTGCATTCTGCATGACAAAGGTTTTTTTGTCCTCTTCTTTGTTGCTTTTGTACTTTCAAGCATATTGTCTGTGAATTGAAAATATGATGGTCTTTATTTGCGCCGTAATCGTGCATTGGCCCTTCATGAAAAAGCAGTGCCCCTCAGCTAAGTTTGTTCTGGTTCTGACCCTGTAATAAACAAAAAAGGAGGTCAATTTGACCCGATATAAAGTTTTGGAGTTTTTTTTTTTCCTACTTCAATGTCTGTACCTGATTTGTTATCTGCCTGTGATGTTCTTAATAGCTTGAGTATATGCAAGGGCCTTTGGTGGTAGTGAAGTGTGGGGAGGGATTTTGAGTTTCACCACCCTAGGGCCCATAGGGTCTGAATCCAGCCTTCCATTTCCCATTGAAAGTGTTTCAACATCATAGTTCTGCCATGTCATGTTGCCCCTCACTAACCCTTAATCATGTTTTCCTGTGCCAAACTGAGTCACTCACTCACCACCTGGGGTGCAAAAGCGTCACACAATCCACTTGTTTTTCTTACCTCTGTGAACCGTCAATCCAAGTGAGTATCTGTACTGCCACCAAACTGCACAAAAGGATGCTGCAGAGAGCATCTTTTAAGTGCTTTAAGTGTGTCCCATAATTGTTGTTTCCTGAGCATTATGTAAGGCTGTTGCTACGATCAATCTTGCAGTCTCAATTGTAGCTCACAGATTTTTGCAGAAGGGCTCCCTCAGACACTAATACATACTGTATATTACACATATATAACACATATATTAGGTGATGTTTAGATGCTTAAGCTAAGTGATATCAGAGCTAAGATTTTAGCTCGTTGGCAGCATGCCAGTGTGGATAGCTCACACTCAAGACCCTCATGTTGTTTTATTGTAATTTGGCAGCTTTGTTTTGCTTTATGGGAGATGAGAAAAAAAATAGTCTACAAAAAAAAAATTACACAAGCGAAACACTGCCATAATTATACAATAACTACATAAATGTAAAAAAATATTATTAATAAAATCTACAGCTGGCATGTTGTTACACTGTTGCTTGTTCTTAGGCAAATGTTAAAAAATGTATCATTTTATGTATCTTTTATCTTTAATAGATAGACTACCTTTGATATTTTTATATACCTTAGTTTATTAGGGATGATCGTGGAACACTCAATGCAGGAAGAGCAGACTTAAATGCAGCCTACTACTTCTTAAAATGAAGAACAAGAGCCAAGGGAGGGCTCTTAGCATTGTAACATAAAATGGGAAAAAAAAAAACAAAAAGAATGTTGCAGTGCTTCTGTTCAGTGAAACTGGCCAATCCTTTGACATTTGGCGGCGAAGTGATTATAGATTTTCCAAAACACTCTGTAGTAGTGTTGGCAGTAAAACAACCACTAGAGTTAGCAAAGTTAGCAGCTGTTTTTTCCCTTGCCATTGGGGTATCACTAACATTTTAAGTACAGGTATCAGAATTTTTCACAGTTCTGTGTGTTTCCTTTTGCAAATAAAACCTCAAGGGTTCTTTATCAAGATATCGTTAATATTTATCTTGCCTTGTTCATGTTTCCATCCAACTGGAACTGCCTACATACTGTAACTTGTAAATTCAGTAAAATGCTAGTTGATAGCTTCCTCTTAATGTCACATGACATGCTTTGAATGGCTTTGACTGGTAAAATTTAAAGTCAATTTTATTTTCTAAACCTTATTAAACAGAGGTACGCCATTAAGTTACTCTCCATATATAAGCTTTCCAAATACTTTTTAAGAGTTAAATTAACCCTTGTAGTGATAAAGCAACACTAACAATTTTGCTGTGTTGGTTTATAATTAATTGATTTTTCTATGTGGTACAAGCTAATTTTCATTTGTAAAATAATAATAATAATAATCATTTAAAAAGTAAGCTACAAAATAAAGTAACCAAATGAGCACAGTAAGTGGACATAGTCCTACTCAGGCCCTATACTGGTGCCAACCCGGCTACACATTCAAATAAATCACTTTCTTCTTTTCTAGTTTACTGTTTTCTTGGGAATTTGTTTTCTTAACTGCATCTTAATGCTCACAATTAAAACAATTTAGTTGACACATCTGGACATAACATGAATGCAAAAGGGGTGCCGCTCCTTCAGAATCATAATCACTTGTGCCCTCAAAACTAATTGTTTATGAAAACCAGTTCATCTTCGTGTTACACACAAATGCTAGCTACATTTCTAAAAAAAAACCCAATCTTTTCTAAGTTGAAGCAAGAAATGCAGAAACTAAAAAATAAAAGTTTGCTTGATTTAATCAGTAGTTAAACTAAAAGCATGACTTGGTTGGAACAAAAATCTGCAGTCACAGGATTCCCCAGGACTGAACTAGAGAGCCACTAATGTAGGGTACACACAATTCCAATAATGTTTAGGTTTGTAGTATTTAACTCTTGTTATATATTTACATATATAATACTGTGTATGAAGTCACCTGCTCCAGCTAGCCTCCTCCTCACTGTTAGTCATATTTAGCATTCATGGTATAAAAGATATCTACGCTCACGATATCACTATAAATATACTTTTTATTTTGCTTAATGCAGTAAAACTTCACTATGGATTCACTTATCAAATTCTTCAAAAGTGTAACCTATTTTGCAATACCTGCAGTCTACTTGTGCCCATTCACGGCTATGCACAGTAGAAAAAAAATTCTTAGAGGTCTCCCATGCAGAAGCAATAACAGTTCTGTGATGCCCTTAGATCTATGGGGGCTGCACGTGTGCTGCACTGAATAGACTGACGGGCATCTGCCCGGCACTGAGTGCCGTGTATTAGCCATTGAACCCCATTCATGATTGGGAAAAAGGCTTGAAATTGTTACCTACTAATGAAGGATTCCCAATGAGTGCAGGTCATAAGCTTGGAATGAGTCCCTGCCCTTTGTATACAATGCTCATCGCTACTGCCAATTGGATGATTTAGTGAGGCCCTCAGGTTGGCAAAGCCACAGTCACTTACAGTCTCTGGCAGAGCCCTAGAAGACAACTGAACTTGACTTTAAGGGAAGAAAAATTGGTAACAAGCTTTCAATAGGCAATAGGTGAAACTGTGGAAGGATCATTATGAAGCCTCAAGGGGCAAAAGCACAGGGCCGGTGCTTCCGCCTGACCCCATCTCCCACCACCAGTCCTCCCAGAGTCAGCCTACCCCCATTTTTCCCCACAGTGTCAATTCATTTGTACCTGTGCACAGTTTCCACATCCATGGGTTTTCAAGAACCTTCAAGGGATCATGGAACGTATTCAATGTGGATACAGAGGGACTACAGTATGTATATGTGTGTACTGTATATCTATATCTGTATCTATGTGTGTTAAGAATAAAGGAAGTCTTTTTAAAATGACAGAAGCTGTAGATAATTCTCCTGACAAGACTCTGCTTGCTTTAATTTGATTATCTTGCACATAAAAATATGACATTTCCAAAAATCTCTCCTCATCATTTATTTGCTTGGGACTTTCCTGAGATAAACATGAAAAGAAAAACTGATAATGGAGTTTCCTCCTCTGTCTCTTTATTATGGCACCCATTGCTATATTCATATTGTGTCAAGGAAGTAAAAACCTCTTTTTTATTTTGCCTTCCATTCAACATTAACTTATCAGAATGATTTCTGTGAAGCAGCATGTACACAGTGAGAGAGTTTGCAGAAAGTTAGTCATGATTTAAACCTAGTATAAAAACCTTCTGCATTTTCAAGTGCACTCATACCATATCAAATCAGATCTCTGCACTGAAATACAAATCTTTTATATCTGGCATTTGTCATTAATTCTGTTGTATGAAATACAAGACACTTAATGTGGATGTAATGTGGCTGCTGAAACAGTCACCTGCCACCTTGACTATTTTGAATATTAAATTCAGCACAAATAAAAGAATGAAAAACTGCTATTGAAAGAAGACATATGGTTTTCAAAGTTAAAATATTGTTCATTGATCTTTACTTTTCCTCCAAGTGCTCTGGTTTTCCTTAGACATCACTGAGACATTCAGAGTAGGTCAGTTGGTAATTCTATACTGGCCCATTGCGAAAGAGTGCAGAAGTGTGCATTTTCTTGCCCTGCAATAAATGGGTGCTATTCAAGGGTTGGTTCCTGCCTATTATAGGCACCAGCTCCTCATGACCTTGAGTAGTGTAAGCAGACTGCTAAAAATGACAGCCAGATGATTGCCACAACAAAAAAGCCTAATGAAAATTAATAATCAATAGGTTTTGCCACAGCTTTATACAATTTATGATGATACAGTAACAAATCTATTCTACAGTGAGTGATGTACTTATTGGCATGGCTTTTTGTAACACACACATCATTACATATATAAGTGTATTTCTAGTGACATTGTTTTTTGCTGTTATTGTTAAGATTACAGTATATTATCATGACTAAGGTTACTGTTTAAATACAGAATATTGTTACAGCAATAAGCACATTACATTGGAGTTTAGGGGTGACAGAAATGGTAATGAATGACAATTCTGTTAAACAATTACTCTCTGAGTGGCAGGGAAGTAGACAGCTGCTCCAGGAAGTGCTGGGGATTTGTTTTAATATTTATTTGCTTACTGTCTTGTATTTACTACATGCACATCAGTTCTGTTACTTATTACATGCACATCAATTTTGGGTTAGTCTGCTGAAATTTTGGCAATAATGTGTGAACTCATACTAGTTCAGTGCAATCTGAAAATATTGCATCTGTAGTATAATTCACTAGGAGTAAAGTATCACTCTGACAAACACTGGCACACAGCAAGTCTTTTTCAGAGAATGAAAGTAGTGTATCTATTTTAAATGCCTTCTGTCACTACCGTGGTAATTCTTTTTCATATTCTTTATTAACTGAGGAGATTTTAGGGATTTTTAGATTACTCTACTATTGTTCACAAAAACACATTCTTTAACAGATAACTCTTAACAAAGCTACAATACAGCACTCTTTATTTCATTAAACAAACCTTACAAAATATAGTACATCTCTTGTAACATGTTGGTACAGTATGATTTGATCAGTGAAGAAATTAGCACACCGCATTGCATAAATTGCTGCAAAGGCTTAATTGTAAACACACCACTCATATGTACTTAGACAAAAGTAAGCAAAGACTTGCAAGAACAAAGCAAGTTCTTAAGATGTGGGTGTAACTGCAAATGTGAAGAATTAAGACTGGTTCTTGACTTTGTTAATATTCTTATTGTTTAGACATGTTCAGACTGTTGACAAAGTTTCTTCAATGTACACATTCCCTCCCTGTCCCCAAATATTTTTTCAATGTGAATGACTGTTTACAAAATTCATTTCAATCTAAACAGCTGCTTTTACTCTCATTTGCAGCCTTACCTTTACAGTACAACCTGTTTGTATGTTAGCTATGCAATAAAGATATTGCCTTGATCTGATACTTTTTCTACTCAAAATTTCACAAACACTGACTGACTTTGTAAAAAATATATCTAATATTTCACCCTTCTGCACCTCTGATGTTTCAGAAAAAGTGGGAGCTTTTTTACTTATAACTCAGCATTTCATACAATTCCCTGTCAGTTAGCTTTTTTCTTTCAAGATGATGGTCCTTTAAACATAAATTAAGTTTACAGTCATGAATACAGACTGATTCACATTATGATGAATAAGAGAATAGAATGTTATTAGCTAAAGCAGGGGTGGGCAGATTCAGTCCTGGAGGGCCGCAGTGGTTGCAGGTTTTTGTTCCAACCCAGTTGCTTAATTAAAAACCAATCCTTGTCAATTATTTAATCGCATGGCTTGCTAGTGCTTTAACTCTACCATGTCAGGTCATTCTCATATCCTAGATTTATTTTCCTTTCTAAGGATATCATCCAAATGATTTGAAGTCTAAAACAGATAAGTAATTCTCAGTGCTTTTTTCTCTTCACTTTCCTTCCAAGTATTTAATTAAACCAAATAGTGCGTGATAAATCCACACAGGTGTAAATGAAAACAAGCTAAATGGAGAACTGCTGGTCTCTTTTGTCATTTGCATGGTATTGCTAATTAGGAGCAATTAAAAACCAAGAATACAGCTGTTTAAGACTAAAATAAGCAATAAGGGTTCAAAATCTTAACGAGCGAGACAACTAAAGTGAAGCTGAAGTGTTACTTGAGCAATAAGGGCTTCTTATTAAGCAATTGGGTTGGAGCAAAAACCTGCAGCCACCGCGGCCCTCCAGGACTGAATCTGCCCACCCCTGAGCTAAAGCACTGTATTAGTATGATTTTATGTTTACATTTCAATGCATCTGCTGTGTTCTTTAAATATTTAAAGAAAACTTGGAAATACAGTGTAATTATTTTTTTTGAATATAGTTCTACTTCTGAAAGGTGGCAATAAACCAGTATTTATCATGGCAACAATGGGAATAAGTTAAAAATCATCATAGGGAGTACTCACTGGGCCAATCTAGAATCTAATCAAGCTAGCCTAATTTTTGAAGATGTGGTGGAAAATAACACCAAGATGTACATATTTATGAAGGATTGTGCATAAATTGTAGAAAAAGACTCCAGTCCCGTGACTTCAATCATGAAGTGTAACATTTATAGCCAGCATGACAAATAGTAATGCATTTTTTTTTGGAAAAGTATAGTACACACTGAGAAATAATTTCATTAGGTACCCCTATGAAATAGACATTTGGTCTTGCATTTACTCACAGAACACCTTTCATTTGTCATAACATGGAATCAATATAGTGTCAGAATAGCCCATGTTAACTGCAAAATGTTCCACAGTTAATGTAAATTACAGTATATTGAGGTGGATGTCTACTGCAAATATTCTACCCCATCCATCATATCTCATAGGCAAAGAGGTGTTAAGATCAGGTGACTGGGAAGGTCATTTGATTAAAGTATTTATCATATTTTAGAAATATTCCAAACCTTTCCTAGACTGTCTTGTGCCTTATAGCATTATTCTGATGAAAACATCCATACTCAATACTCATAATTTTCAGACATTCTGTAGCATTTAAATTTTTCTCTACTGATAAGTCAAATATTTCTGAATTTAAAGACAATTAAAAATGTTATCAGTATAACATTAAGGAAAAAAATCTAATGTAAAGTGAATAAACAAATGATAGAGAGCCCATGTCTGGCTTTGGAGAGCTACAATAAAAGTAGGTTTTCATTACAAACAATACCGTAACCAGGTTTGTATGGTTTGCTAAAGTCCAAGGTTAATGAATTTCTCACTCTCTAGTTTTGATGGCTTTTACGTGGATTTAAAAATACTTCTGTGTGTGTTATGCTTTACAATAGAAGTTGTAGCTACATTTTGCACATTTTATTGATAGGGCAACTTTCCATTTAAATAGTGTTTAGTAAGTTAATTTCAATAAACTTTTTCAGATTTACAGTCTTTTACCTCCTATGCTTTAATTTTTTTCTTTTCTTTTTTTTTTGTTGTTGTTCCTGTTTATATTGTTCAGCTCACTTTAGAACTCACCTTATAGTCTTGCAAGTTTTTGTTGGCCTTTAGATCTTTACTTTAGGTTTTGGATTTTTGATTCTGTTTTTTTGGTTTTTGATTTTGGTATTGCTAATTTGCTTCTAGGCTTTTTTATATGCCTTGCTTAATTATTATCATTTCTTTCTGAAAACATCCCATTATTTTATTTTTTGCAGTTTACTTTTTTAAAATCTTTGTTTGTCTTCTGGACTTTATGTTCAATGAAATAAACTGAGTTATTATTAGCTTTGTTATTTGGGCCAGCAATTTAAATCTTTTTCTTCTCCCTTACTGTATCGGTCACAGGTCTATTACTGAGTTAACACTAGAATTACCAGAGCCTACAAAAAAACTCGTAGATCCGGCCCACCTTAAATCGCTTCTTAAAACCGTTCTCACCTCTCCGCCAGCGTCTTTTGTCATCTAAATGTACTGATAAAGACAAGCTGCCAGCAGCCGGCTATTCCATCCCCCCAGCGACTTAGAACGTAAACGAACTTCTCTCAGCTCATGCCTTGATTGATTATCAGTGAGTGAAGTGGAGTTTTAGAGTGGAAATAATAGATTGTTATTTGGAACACACGCATTTCATATGTGTTGCATTTCTACAGTAATCTGTGTAAACACATTGTTAAAACAGAAACGTTTTTTATTTTCTAGTAGCAAATGACAAAATGTAGGCATAAACTATATAATGTATGAAGCCTGAAGTCCAAATATCAAAGAAACACTTTCACAAAAGGTACAAAAAAAAGCCACCGCCAAAAAAAAGCCGCCTTAGTGTGTGACATTGACACTCATTAGCTATCATTGTTTCCGTGGTGCAACAGTATCAGTCGCTGACTGGGAATCAGAAGGTCATGAGTTCGATCCTCCACAACTCCCTTTTGAGAAGTGTTCTTATTTTCACTATTTTAGAATAAAAAGATACATTTGATTTCAGTCTGTAACAGCCGGTGTAATTTATGATATTTGTAAAGGTTAGCTTTGTTTATTTTTTTTTTAAATTCACTTTTCATCGTCTCAGTCGCGTTCAGGATCCTTCCCTACCACCACCCCCCCCTCCCCCATCTGACACTGTTGTTTTCACATAAAGACGCGCTATAGCTCTGCAGTGTATCACGATACATACGACCGCGTATTTTTTTTCCCACAATCTTGCCAGTCCCCACGTGTTGCTGTATGCTGTTTCTTTTGTACTCCAGGACATGCAGAGGAAAGCATAGTAAAGAGCAGTAACTTCAGCGCTATATGCAATCATCAGACACTCCCCATCTGATACTGTTGTTTTCACATAAAGACACGCTAAAGCTCTGCAGTGTACTTGTGACTGCATTGTCGTACCAATGCTTGCGAACTGAAGTGTCTGCATGCACTTTGCGTGGCATTATACGTGTATTTTTTGAGCATGCCCATGTAGCTCAAACACAGGAACATATATTGATGTAAAAGTATAACAAAAGAAGTGCACTTATATTCAAGACTATACCCGAAGAAAAAAGAAAGCAAGTTACAGTAGGCGGTTGATATAACAGCTTGCGTGGTGAAATGCTAAGAACTGCTGATTTCCATTCTGTGCTATACTGTTAACATTTGAATCTGATGATTGCATATAGCGCTGTCTTATTCAGTGTGCGCAAGAACATGCATGTGGCCAGTTGCTGCGTGCTACAACGCACATTTTAAAAAAAGAAAGACAAATATATGTGACGTTTTGTAGAAATCATTTTATGACGCGAATAGTACCAATCAGAAAACATTGTCGAAGTAATGCAATATTATTTGAAAACGAACAGCGTCAGATCGGGTGTGAAGTTATACTGGCGCTGTTTGAGTCAGATCAGAAGCTGAATAAGCTGAAAAAGCTCCTGTTCTGACTCTAAGTAAAAAAGCATGAATTAATCAACAGAAATAACTGCGATTGACATTTTAAACTTAACGATTTACAGTGCATACCAATTTATAAATTTAATGCCCGTTTGAGGAAAAAAAAAACCACTTTCTTCAAAGCTGGGAATCGAGCTCATGTCTCTGTAGCACGACAGGGCTGCTGTGCCCCAAGTCAGCAAACCGTAGTGTTAAGCCACGGAAGCTGTTGTAGCATCCTTGAACCTTTTGTGACAGTGTTTATTTGATGTTTGGACTTCAGGCTTCACAGATTCTACAGTTTATGCCTACGTTTTGAACATTTATTACTAAAATATGAAAAAGTTTCTGTTTTAGCAATGTGTTTACACAGATTACTGTAGAAACGGAACACGCATGAAATGCATGTATTCCAAATAGCGATCTATTATTTCCATTCTAAAACTCCAGCATTTCAGTCACTCCCAGATAATCAAACAAGGCATGAGCTGGGAAAACTTAGTGAACGTTCTGCAACGGTGGGGGATGGAATAGCCGGCTGCTCGCTGCTCCTCTTAATCGGCACATTTAGAAGACAAAAGAGAGGTGAGAACGGTTTTAAGGTGGGCCGGATCTACGAGTTTTTTCGTAGACTCTGGTAATTCTAGTGTTAAAGGCATAGACCTCTTTTGAAAGAATCTGGCCTTTTTAAGGTTTAGGGGCCCTGAATCACAGTGTACAGTAAATCAAAGTTTTTTATCCCACAGAACATTAATTAGTTATCACAGCTATGCTTTATCACTGTAGGCTATCTGCTTTATAAAATTTCAATTTGTTATATATTTACATAACTAATATTTAAGAAGCTTAGTTACAGATTTGTATAAATACAGGACAGCTAGCATTCTAATTAAGGAAGGATTTCAGGAACGGTGTATAATTAAATAATTGGCTGTAATCAAAATCTAACATTGCCTTTCAAGTCAGAGATACAGTATGTCCAATTCAGGAAATAAAAAAGATATTAAATGAGAAGTTATTTAAACTAGGAGATCATTACAAGATACAAACTTGTTTCTGAAATTGCTCCATAGAAAACCTACACACAAGTACCATTATGATAAGGTAAGTGGATGTAAGACCACTTGTGTGTATGATATTTTGATAGCAAAGCATTTTTGTGATAGAGATGGTAAAATAAAAAACAAGGGTGAATAAATGAAATTAGCCCTTACAGGCAATAAGCCACTGGTTTACTAAGCAGAATATAGGTGAAGATAACAAAATTAAGAACTCCCTACGTAGACTGATGAGGTGTCTTATTGGACAGACTGCATTTGGGCTAATTTTGAGCCTTTTGGACTAGTTCATTTTAACTTTCTACACATTTTGCTAATGTATGCATGTGGTTTCATGTGGTCTATAAAGGTAATTCTGGACATTACTCATGGCACCGGTGTTTTAGCAGGTCAAAAATATTTTAGGAGAACTAACCTTAAGTGTAGCAATGTTGACATACAATGATGACACCATAGGCTTGAATTACAATTAATTATCAAAAGATATAAAAACAATTTAATTACAATGAAAGACCAATTATTTAAATATCAAAACAATTTGACAATTTTCTATATATAGGGTGAGAAGACATTCTCTAGACCATTCAGTATATCAATCTCAAATTAGCTATGCTAAATGAAATTACTAAGACACTGTACTCAACACATTGTTGCACACAGCACATTATAGGTTTCTTAGTGCATTTGGTTCAATCACCTGTCATATCCTGCTCTGTCCTTTCCTATATAGTTCATTTGTGTTACTAGACCAGTCCAGCCTATCATTGATGTGGACCCCAAAGTACATGCAGAAGTACACCACCTCCACATCCACTCCATGAATAATGACTACGCATTGAGACCTGTTTGTGCAGCAAAAGCAAATACCTAGTTCCTTGGTTTTGCTATTGTTAAGTTGCAGGCCATTCTCTTTCCACCAAGAAACAGTTATCCACCTGACTCATATATTCTGTCTCATCGCCCTTATCAATACATCCCATTAGTGTATAATCTGAAAATTTCTGCATGTGACATGACATTGTATTGTATTTATGCTCTGAGGTTACGCTCCGAGGTGTTCTGGGTAGAGAGAAAAGGAGACATGACTAATACTTGTGGTGCAAAAGTGTTGTTCACATCCACAGAGACACAGTCCTTAAGCCTCATAAACTGTAGTCTGCCTGACAGACATCCCCATTATCCAGGATACCAAAGGCTCATCCATCTCCCTATTTCAAGTTTACCCCTTAACAGGCATGGCTGGACTGTATTGAATGTTCTGCATAAATCATAAAACTTCTGCTGGATGCATCTTCCACTCCAATCTTTTGAGTCCTAGTGGTTTCTCACAAGAGGTCATGTATATGCCAGGATCAGCCTCTTGAAGGTTTTCATGAAGTAGGACATAAGAGCAACTGGTCTGAAGTAATTAGGTAAAGAATCGCCAGTTTTCTTTGGAACTGGAACAATACGGGATGTTTTCCACAGCAGTAGCACTTTCTGACACCTCAATGACAGACTGAAAAAGTAACACACAGTAGTCCTTAAGAACCTGACGACCGACTCTGTCTGGTACCGCAGCTTTTCCTGTGTAGCCTCCTCAGTTGTCCCCTTACTTAGTCATCAATTACTGACAGTCCAAACAGAAGGTCAAGGGAAGACACATCACTGGCCATATTACTTAAAGTTATAGGTGGTGGTGGAAGAAGGAAAATATCTACTGCATAAAAAATGGATCAGGGTATTAGCTTTGTCCACAATTCTACCATTTGAGCTGCAGCTCTTTGACACCCACATACAGTATGTACCTGCAGTTTGCTGCTGCTAGTGATGAATGAAACTTCCTTATGTTGCCAAGTAATGTTAATACTTGTCTGTACAGTTTATTTTCACTTACACTGATAACTGAATATCTTAAATAACTTTCATTTTAGCAATTCGGTACTCTGTATTAAAACCAATGCATCTCTCCTTCCACCTAGCCAATGGTGTGTTAGCAGATGTTATGTAAACAGCAAATCAAACATCATTAGTCCTGTAGTATCTTGACACCGCCACATCCTTTTACTAAACTTGCTGATAAAAAAGCAACATAAACAATAAAGTAATACAGTGGAACCTCTAGATACGAGTTTAATTCGTTCCAGCACTGAGCTTGTATAGCGAATTTCTCGTATCTAGAACAAATTTCCCCATTGAAAATAATGGAAATCCAGTTAATCCGTTCCGCACCCCAAATATATTAACATAAAAATCAATTTTCCTAACAAATAACACTGATAAATTATATATACTGTAGCCTTCCTTTAATAAATAACACTGGTAAATAATATAACTGATTATTAAAAGAATCAAAACAGGTGTCCAAAGTGCAGTAGAGCATTCAATAAATCTTTAAATAAATAATCCTTAAAACAGTTGTGAAGTGGAGGTTTAAAATACACAAGAATAACAATCCTTTAACACGAGGTTAAAACGTCAAAAGGATGCAGTCTTTAAAAAACAGATGACAATACCCGGTGCTTCTTCTCTGTTAGCGTCTCACCTGCGGGCTCTGCAACAGGCGAGACACTCTTAATGCAGCTGACCTTCTCTACACCATCCTGCTTCAGCTGTTTGGCTCGCCTGTTCAGCTCACTGTTCAGCTACACACGAGCCTGCACTCGCTCGCTCTCCCGCACCAACTTCCTTCCGCCTGCCTGCCTGCCTGCGCTCTCTCTTCTCTCTTTTCTTTTACTTCTTCTCCCCCTTAACCGGCTCGCGCTTCTCTATATATGCGGGGAGGACATGGCAGCTGCAGCCCATCAGCCACAGGAACAATCATGGATGTGGGCAGTTTCCCACCTGTGCACTTAAGTGAGAAACGCAGACACCGCAGATCGCGGCTCGCAACTGCTACCACGCCCCCTAGCTAAGCCGCGAGCTATACCCACAGCCTGGCTCATGGCTCGTTACGCGAGCCAATGCTCGCATTTAGATCTGAATTTTTCGCTCATACTTTCCTCGTATTTTGAATTTCTCGTATACAGAGGTGATCGTATCTCGAGGTTCCACTGTATTAACCAGTGGATTTCTATGACGGGGCAGATAAACTTGTTTTGACATTAATAGGCTTGTGCCATGACACACAGTGACATTAGGCAGAGTGCATCCTATACAGCTCTTATAGAAGCTAGAAGAAGAAAACTACTGTGACATTATACAGGGTATGAAGTTAAATATTGCAACATTAAGCAGGTTTGAGTTTAATATCTATAACATGCCCTAGATGCCAATAGTGAAATTATAATGCATAATTCAGATCAGATATGGTGGTTTTATTAAGGAGAAAACCCCTGTTTGATTTAACATGCAAAAAAGACTTCCTTTCAAAACTGAGCTAAAGGGTAACAACAGATTACATTCTATATATAAAATGCACAGAGAATATTTGCTTTCAAACCCAAACCTTGTGTTGACTGCTGTTCTTCTTCAGGGCTTGCTCCCATGCTCTGTGAGGAAGTGTTTACAATGATTGTTCCTGGCACTTTGATTGGTTAAATGTTTTAAAGATTCTAGCATCTGATGCAGAGTACAGCATGTTTCTGATTGTTTTAAATATATTTTTGTCTCATATATAGCACTGAAATTATATTCCAATACCTCATGTGGTACCTCCTGCAGAAATACATAGCTTGGATTAGGTCATCTCTCTTGCACTTATCCAACAACATAATAATGGCTGAAAAGATTTTAAATGTTCATAGTTTTGCTGATGTTTTCCTTGCTGCTACCATTAATCAATCACATTAAGTGTGCTGAGAGAGCAGTCTACTTACTACAGAGTGCTTATTAAAGTGGGTGCCGGGATATTTCCCATTACTGCCATAATATATCTGACCCAAGGACTATGAATGTAATATTGGCATTTCCATTTAAAGTAAACAGAGCAACATTTAATATTTTTTTAATATTTTTACCATGATGCCATCTTTGTTCCCATCTTTGATCCTATCATGACATGGCTATTTCATATCAGAGTTGGCACATTAAAAAAATTTTCTTTTGTCATTTTCTAAAGGCCTTTTACTTATTGACTTCCTGGTCTCAAATTTCTTGTTCTGGATCCTAATGTCTGATTTTCAGTTTACTTTTCACTCACTTTGACTCACGATTTTGGTTTGCTTTTTGTTTTGACTAGCACATATCACCCAGTCCTCTTAGGTTTTCCTTATTGTTTCTCATTGTTTAGTAAAAAAAAACATGTGGGACCTAAGATGGACTGCATTCTTAATAAGTTTGATTTAATAGAGTCAGAGCAGCAGACACTAAAGAAATTATTCTCTGAACTGACCACTGACATTTATTTCAATTTTTTCACTGAGATTGTTTAAATGGCTAAAGACACACAGAGACTAAAACAAGTACAGGGTAATTCTAATTATGATCATACTGGAATCATACATTTTACGAACTTCTTAAGCAAGAACCCTGCAGAAATCAATCACATTGGGGAAAGAGTGTGCAGTCTGCTTATCGTAGCATTGGGAAACTTAAGTTAGGCAGTCCAATCTTGTTTAAGAATCTATTACTAGTTCCGGCCACAATAAATAAAATAAATATTTTGGCAATGATTGTTAGTGGTGAGGCTAACAATTTCATCAGTACTGGATTATCACATTTCCTAGGGTCTACCCATGTACTTTTAAAATTTAAACCAAAAGTATTGTTGATTGACAGAAAGCCCTTTAATAACCCTTGATAAAGGCATATTAGAATATTGAACAAATTTCTTGCTCTGACTCCTGATGTCTGGTTGGTTTCCTTTTTTGGCTCTGATCAAAAGATCAGTTTAACTCATGGTTTTCACCTTGGCTTGCTTGTTTTGATTAACACGTATCTCCTCATGTATAAACAGTGTGTATGCATAAAAATGTTACGTAGTCTGCCATAAAGTTAATTATATCACTGGAAAAAGCATAGTTTAAGTAGTAAATGCACAAACTATGAAGTTTGTTCTGTGAACCAATCTGTACTTACTAAGGTATCCAACATGCTTGTATGGTGTTTGGTACTATTTTAGCAAGGGAAGAAATTGGTGGAATTCTGGGAGTTTCAGTTGTCTTTTTTTTAGGGCTGGGAATTGTGATTAATCACAACTACAATTAAAAGAATTATAAAATTAATACATAAATCATGAAGTAAATACACACTTAATCACAAATTTAATGTAGAATCAACACAAAAGAATGAAAAAAAAATAAAGTCATAATTTGAACTTAAACCTGAACTTTTCATAAAATACTACTTGGGCAAGTACAAACTGAATTTGAATGCCTTCCTAAAAGGCAAGTTGAAAAGAAGACAATAAGAAAACGAAGCCAATGCATTAATTATCAAATTGGCATAGCATATGAGACACAGATGTGTGAAAGTGAAAATTAAACGATTGAAACAACTGTTGACTTTGAATGTACTGCTTAAAACTAATGTAATTGAAAGAATATGCATCTCTTAAATGGGCATACATTAAAACTTGTGTTAAAACTCCGCAACTATTATCCTCAATTGTTCATCACCATCAACAACTTGATAATTATACACAATTGTTTTTCAACTGGTGCGCCATGGAAATAACAGTGTAGTACCCCTAGTTCATGACCTGAGAGAGACTTGCTCCTTAGGTGGTCGAGACCTGTTCGAGAAGGGCAGGATGACATGAAGAAGCTGACATAAAAGCAGCTCTGTGATCGCCGTTTTACAGACAGTTTAAAACATGTATAGATTTAATGCTTTCATGGTTGGTAGGGACTTTTTGGCCTACAAAAAGTGTGCCACCACAGAAAAACGGTTTGAAAACACTGCTCTACCTACATCTTTGCTACTGGCACACTAAAAAAGATCTCTATATCTGCTATCTGGCTTAAAAACTAACATTGTGTTTAATTGATTTGATTGATAATAGGGAATTCAGCACTGTAAGCTACCTGGCAAACCAGTGAGGTAAATACACAGGTACTAGAGACTTATTTTGGTTTTATTGCCATTCAGAGATAACTTATTTACCACTTATGTGATATGACTTTGATTTGATCTTCTTACAGAAACATGAAATAAAAAAGAGAGGAGATATTTTTGACCACCTCAACTTTTCATTAGCATTGCATCATGACTGCCATAAACCCCCCTCTCCACCCCCTTTCCTCCCACTCCCCTGCACCTATGTCAATATGTATAAATCAAGAAAACGATCACCAGTGCTACGTATTGACACATAGCATATTGTTGTGAACTACATAATACGAAATGTTAAACCTTTAAATGAAAATTTTGTGGTTTGTGTAGGGACCATGGGAATTGAGTATGGAAGCTCAACCCTATAGGGGCCCGTGGCCACCACCAGGGTGTGCCCGGACAAGTAAGGAACCCTGGAAGTCAGCACTTCTGCCATACCCGGAGGTGCTGGCGGAAGAAATACCAGGGACACCCGGAGTGCTTCTGGGTACTCATGCGGCACTTCCGCCACACCAGGAAGTGCCGCAGGAAGCTCATCAAGGGGCATCTGGAGCATGTCCAGGTGGAAATAAAAGGGGCTGCCTCCCTCCAGTTGGGGGCCGGAGTCGGAAGGAAGAGGACAGAGCTCGGAGGAGAGGAGTGGAGGCGGTGAAGGAACGCATTGGAAGGCCTGGACTTAAGGGTGACTGGTGCTGGGGCACTGTGTGCTGTGCAGGACTTTAGTGTACATATTGTAAATAAACACGTGTGTTGGCACCATCGGTGTCTGTCTGTCTGTGTCTGGGGCTGAGTTACCACATATTATATAAATAGAGTAACTGGATGTATATGTAATTCTTCAGGTACATATTTAACTTATTTGAATTATTATTTCGTAATGTTAACAAAAAAAAAATACAAGAAAATGCTGCCCTGACCAAGGGACTGCCTGAAGTTAAACAGGTCACATTAATCGTGAATACTAATGTGTTAACTTTTCCATACCTAATTTTTATTTTTCTCTTATGTCTCACCTTGCATGTTTTTGATTGCTCCTTGAAAGAAATATAACAGTTTGAAAAAGGGGGTATCAAAATGATGGTACCAAAATGACAGGCTGAACTTTCATATTCTACTGTTACATTTAAAATTATTTTTGTTGGCTATGTAAAGTGGTGATGTAAACAGTGAAGGACAATACATAGAAAAACAAAGACTGTGTAATTCAAAGAATATAAGAATGGAATTTGCTTTCGAGCATTGATTTTTAAATGACTTTTCCCACTTGTATGGAGAAAATCCATGCTAGCAAAACTAATGATTAGAAAACCAAAATAGTATTAGTGATGTTCATTAATAATATAACAGAAAATGACTGATTTTTTTATAGATATTAGCATTTCACTGTGCTCGCTATACAGTAAACATTTAAATAAATAATTATGAACATGTGCAAATGTTATTCTCTGTGCATGAAGTGTTTTGGTGTGCAGTGCACATTAAAAAGAAATATATAGCATTTGTCTTACAAATAGCATGAACAGACAACAGAAATGGTTGAATGAACAAAGACAATGTTCCTGGAGATGGTTCAAGAAATTGGCTGATGTCATATTCTTTCATGTACCCAAGAAGACTTGCCAGTTGTCATGTACACAGTTTTCCATAAAAGAATAAGAATTTAAGAGATATTGAAGAACAAGAATGTATCATAAATGAGACCTTTATTTGTTATGTTATTTGGGTATATAAGCCAATTAACCAATCAGAGTGTATGCAAGCTAGTGGACCAATCAGAATAATAATAATTAATATTGTTATACAAATTCAGTAACAGTACCTATAAGAATTGCTTTCTATCTCTTTTCTGTGAACATTTGCTGACATCTCTTCTTGGGGCACTATACCTTAGTAGACTGCTGTAACAGGGTGCTCCCTCTTAATGAAGATAAATTAAAGGATGCATTGAATAAGCTTCCTCCTGCCTGGTTCCTGACTCAAAGAGGTCTTAGTTTAGAACAAATTTCTTTCTTTAATATATTTCCAATTTATGTCTTCCAAAACACATATGATCACTGTAAATTGTCCAAATTTACATTTTTAAAACTGCAATGCCTACACTGAGCATGCTGGCATTAATGTCAAACAGCAAACTCTAAATGCATCACTGATTGTTTTATGACAGAAGTTAAAAGTTCCTCCATAATAAGTACTTATTAGAAACATTTCATATCTCTATGCACCCTTAACTGCAAAACAGAACTCTTAACTTTAAATTTTTATCTTTGCCCGAGTAAAACTTGTTAACCATAAGCATGAAGGTTGAGCCATACAGCTGTATTGTTGTCATGCTGCAACCTGTTCTGTAAGACAGAATAATGCCATTATCTATACAAACATACTGCACCATGGCTTGAAAATGGAAATGGTCTGATTATTTAAAATTACAATTAGAATACCCAAAAATACAATCAACACCTGAATAATTTAAAGATGAGTCTTACATTGTACTCAATCCAATTCCTATTTCAGGGTTGTTGAGACCAAGGCAAATCCTGGTAGTATCAAGTGCATGGCAGGAACCATCCCTGGACAGGCACCAGTACACCTCATAGAACTCATAAGGTGCCAGCTTTCAATTTCCAATTAACCTAACATGCATGTCTTTTGAATGTAAGAGTAAAACGGGTGTACCTGAAGAATGTAGAAACTTCACAGAGTGACTGGAATAGAATTTAAACCTAGAATTCTGGAGATGTTAGATAGCATTGCAAACTATTGCCCTATATACAGAATATATGTGTGTACTTACCTGTACTTTTAAAATATACTTTTAAAGTGACTAAACAGTATTAAATACATACAGTCTATGAAGATATTAAGGTAGGACTAGCTGACAACAGAATAAATCTATATCTACAGGCACAGGCCATGCTTTGAGCTGGTGGTGACAAATAAACACATTATCATATAGACAATTCAGGTAGAGCTCAAAGATTGCAAGGCAATGTTACGTTATGTGCATGCTATTAAGAACCCCAAATTTATACACCATCCAGTTTCCTATAAAAGAAATAATCTCTTTTCTACTTCAACATATTCATTTTATTTCTGCTTGGAATTTAAGAAACTGCAGAAGGTTAGACTTCATAGAACATACAGAAAAAATATATACATCGTCTAGAACTATATTGCTACAGGACAGACTATATAAGAAGATGAGTAACATCACAAATGGAAGGGAAGGTAAGATGCACTACACAACAATCAGCTTTTCAAGATACCCTACACCAGTTTTCCCAATGATCATTCCTTAAAATAAATATACTGTAACAACATCAAATTGAATAAGTATATTTAGTTATGTTAAAAGAAAAACCAAAGTGTCTTGCATACTAATGTTGTTCTATCTGGTTTTGCGTATTTGCATAGATCTTCAAAGTACCTGTTTTGTTACTAAGAGACCTGACGTCACCAAGCAAGTCAATACAACCAAAACATAAAGATTACATCTTGCCTGAAGAAGGGGCCTGAGTTGTCTCGAAACCTTGCAAATTGTAATCTTTTTTAGTTAACCAATAAAAGGTGTCATTTTGCTTGACTTCTCACTACATTCATAATGGCTAACACGGTACAACATCCTAGTACTACAAACAGATTACAAGTAATCCTCACTGCTTGGGCTTGCAGTTATAGATCTATTAAATTGCCCGTAAATTCAGCTCAGCAACCAATATGAATCATTTATTGAATTATCACTACAAGCTAGTATCATAAAGCTTAGCAAAATACTAAAGGCTGTGACCAAATTTAAAAGAAATTATTTACAGCTAGTCATTGATGACTTTCATGCATACATCATATATCTAAGAAAATATATATTGGCCTATAGAAGACTATGTAAGAACAGAGTCAGGTATACATTTACAATGTTTCTTAATTTTCAGATCATAAGCCACATAAAAGGTGTTATAAACAGAGGCTTTTAATTAACTAACTTGCTCTTTCACTGTAACTTATACTGTATCTAGAGAAGCAACTGAATATGGATTATGATCAACAAAATTCAAAAGGGGTATTTTAATGTAAAAATAATGAAACTCTTTATAAGACAGGAGATTTATGAAAACATGTAAAAGGCATTATTTCTCTCACTAAACAGCAAACATTACTCTTTTTCTACCCTTGGCCTCCTCTAAAGCCAAGTAAATTAGAAGATGACACAGCTATTTTCCAATTTTTTAAAAAATAACTATAAACTGTAAATTAGTTTTCATACCTACAAAATAAAATAATCCTCATTTACACAGTTGTAATTTGAAATCATTACATTTGTTTGAATTCAGCATTAACTCATAAAATACTTCTATGCTAATACATGGACAACTCAAAAATAAAACATACCATGGAAAAAAAACAAGTTGAAATCTAAAGAAGTCTATTTGAAATGGGAAATAGGCAGCATTTCTTTACACAGAAGGACAAACATCGGCAAACAGACACAGTATATTATTAAATGTCCTGATTCCTTTATAGACCTAATGAATGTGATATAGGGATAAATTAGCCCTTAGGTGATCAAACAAATTATATTAATCTTATATAAATATGTTCTTTTGTATTCTTATAATCAAATCTGAGCCAATAAAGTTACATTGTGGAGGGAGGCTTTACACATAAAAAACATATTCAAAATAAAGCTTTATTAGAAAGGTAAACCCTACCTAATTGTTTGTCTGACCTGTGGGAAAAAGGTTGATCAAGTGAAGGTGTAAATTCATATGACCTAACATTCTCAAACCTGCTTAATCCAGTTCAGGGTCATGAAGGGAGCTGGTAGCAATGATACAAAGTAGTTAACTGGACAAGGCACTAGACCACAAGCATAGTTACAAAGTGTGGACTTAAAATCTCTACTTAACCTAACCTGTGTGTTTTTGTGATGAACAGCAGGAAGCCCTGCACAGACATGGGGAGAATGGGGTATATAGAAACTAGTCTCCACAACTCAGATGTTATAGAAATCTACATCATAAATTATTCATAATGAAATGTACTCTTCAAAGCAAGTAAATGTCAATATTACTATTCTACAGGCATACATACTTAAAAGAATCATGTGTCACAGAGCTGGGGCCTCATGCATAACGACATGCGTAGAATTCACACTAAAACATGGCGTATGGACAAAAGCAGAAATGTGCGTATGCACAAAAAAATCCAGATGCATAAATCTGTGCGAATGCCAACTTCCACATTCTTCCGCTCCATAAATCCTGGTCAGCGTGAAAAGTAATGCACGTGCACGCGCCCTAACTCCTCCCAGAATTACGCCTTTTTGAATATGCAAATCCATATAAATAACCCTTAAGCTCAGTGTTCTGTGAAAAGGCAATGGCAAAAGCACAGGGAAAATAGAAGAATTTCAGCGAATACCAAGTGGAGGCAAGGAAAAACTATTTGTTGGTTGAAACAATGCTATAAACAACAAAAGGAAGTTGATTGAGTAACATAGAGTGTCGGAGAAATTCGAAAGCTCAAGTTCACAAAGTCGCACAGTGCCCGAAATAAAAAAGAAGTTGTCAGATATCAAAGTTGCCGTGAAAATTCGAGTCATAGCCCACCATCTGAGTGTCATATGAAAGCTTATTAGGGTACAGAGAAAAGAAAAAAAAAATAGGGACACAGTGAGAAAAAAGCTTGAAATGTCAATTTTAATCTCAAAATTTCCACTTTAATCAAGTAGTTTATTTTGTCATTAAAGAAGAACATCATAAACTTCATCTTTAAATCGTTCAATTTACTAGTTTCTCAAATACCATTGTAACTAAAATAGCACGTTAAATGCTTTGTTTTGTATATGTTCTTCTATGTGCTCTATGTGTGTGAATCACTACATGCTTCTTAAACAGGCTTTCTCTTCCTCCGACTGGACACAGAATCCATTACATTCGTGATATTACAGCTCTGTGAATAATTAAAATACTGAGATGTATACTTGATATCATTTTTATGATGATAGGAGTTAACGCATGTTATTAAACATGGGAACATGGTGGTGCAGTGATAGTGACAAGCTGGTGCCCTGTCCAGAGATTGTCCCTGCCTCCCACAAGATGCTTGCTGCGCTGTGTGCAACCTTCGATGAAATAATTTATTGCAGCAGTACTGTCTCTTTCAAACATACTAACCTCCAATTCCTTTCCTTCCTTTTCTTTCTCCAAGTAACCAATTGCCACACAATCAGCTCTGCAATAGATGTTAAGCCATCTGTAAGCTTAGAACGCTAATTCTTTAAAACATTTAAGGAACATGGAAATATCTTCATAGTACATGTTTAATTATTCTCTCCATCTATCCTTCCAGTTTCGCACCAGCCCCAGCAAGAATACAGCGTGAGGCAGGAACAATCTCTGAACTAGCTACCGCTGCGACACCGTGTCCTCACATGTTTAATTATTAACAATATAGATTATTTAAATGATGTTAACATTTTATCTGTATAATGTAATAAACATATTTTGCTGCATTTCATCTTAAAAATGATATCGTCATCATATGTAAATATGCGCTTTATAAAGTGGCTCAGGTTGTTCAATATTATAACTATCGCAAGTTTACAGAGAGGTTATTGTACTAATAAGTACAAACAGTTCTACAAGGAGCACTTGATGGACTGATTGAGTGCATTTTTAGTTTTTGTGATGAAACTGTTTCTGAACCGCAAGGTCAGTATAGGAAAGGCTCTGAAGCATTTGCCGTATGGGAGCAGTTCAATAGGCAGCATGGCTGAGGCTGCGTGTGCTAGATGCTGTATACCGATAATTCTCTTTCCAATAAGCTGCTGTAGAGCTGTGATTCCACACTCAGATACAGTGGGATAAATACTCTGAGTGGTGAATTGAGAGGAACAACGCTAAAGCAAGTATGGTATTTGGAATAGTTTGGCCATTCCGTGGACCATTATATTGTTACAGGTTAATTACAATCAGATGCCTTAAACTAATAAACAATATGCAGTTAATTTCAGTGTATTTGATAAAGCCAAGTCAGGGATGTGAATCTAAAAAAGAAAAGGAAAGCACACTTGAACAAAAGCACTGATTTGACGTTGTGTGCCGCCAGTTTGCAAAACCGAGCAGAGAACTTGCGTACGGCAAGCATTTAGCTGGCGTGAAAATGTGAGTTTAGGTTTTATACATCGCGATTTGAGAATGGAAACAGGAGTACGCAACATTTTTGTGTGTACTCACCGTTTATAGATGAGGCCCCTGGTCTTTTTGGTAAGATGCCTTCTGAATAACTGTATGCTCAAGTTATATTTTTAAGCAGCCTGTTTTCCTAATCAATAAGAATTTATTCCTTCAAAGGTAAAATGAAAAAATCATCTAAATTCAAGGTTATTTTTTATTTTTGATACATGGCTTTAAATGAAAAAAAAAGTCATTATAAGACAACTATACTTCTGAGTAGAGCAAAGTAAGAAAGTAAAAAATGTTAAAAGACAAAACATTGTTTTTAGAGTACAACAGAAAAGAAACAAGGTTCTGTCAGGAACTGAAATAAGTTGAGTAATCATAATAAACAATGTGCTATTACCATTACATCCACTGCAAATGATAAAAAGATTTTTTTTCATGTTTCCAAAGCGTACAATCTAGCATGGATATTAAAAAAGTGTTGGCCTAGTCATAAATAAATCTCAGGCAAGTCTGGTGCAATATAGAGAATGTTATGACTTGCTCATGAGATCATCTGGTCACAGGCTGAAAGACAGAACCCTTGAGGCCTTTAACTCTAACAAAAGCACTAGGTTAGTTGACTTCTTCACCTTATATATACTGTATTCTTAAATTTAGCTTTTTATCCAATCCTTCAAAGGTGCGTGATTTATTCACATTCCTTTGTGCTAGATGGGAAGTGCAGCATAAAACAGCATAAAACAAACTAATGAATCACCTACTGTCATATACGGCCTTTATTACAAGTGTATACCTTTGTCTTTATGAGTGGTTTCCCATTTCTATCAATATGCTATCATATTAATAAATATGGTGGTGCAAGACTGGCCAATTTGACATCTGAATTGTTTTATTGCTATATATTCATAATTAAAACAGTTTCCTGATTTTTCTAAATGTTTTGTGGGTTCTTTTAAGTGTTGCTAATTTCACTCAAAATCCCAAATTCATTTGTACCTTTACTAAGCTATGACAATATTGTTTAAAATCATTTTTCATTGCACTGTGACAATATAATTTGAAGTAGTTACCGGTATGTATTATAGTGAATTTGACTGAGGAAACGATAATAGGCTGACCTGTTTTAATTGCCTTTTTGTCTTCTTACTCAGAATCCACATTGGTTAACTCATGTAACTAATAAATGCCACTGAACTAGCAGACTAAATCCAGCTTGACTTTTTTGTCAACAATGCACACATGGACCAAAAATACCTCCTTAAAAACCAACACATTTCAGGTGAATGGCTAGATTCTCTCTCTCTCTCTCTCTCTCTCTCTCTCTCTCTCTCTCTCTCTCTCTCTCTCTCAATACCCGAAAGGTTACCAATTCTTTCAACTCAGCTCAACTTTAACATTTTATTATCACGTGGTTTGTTCATCCACAAAAACTTACATAGACATTATGTTTTAAATTTAAAAAGACAAGAAATGAGAAATTCAGTATAAGGAACCACATAGATCAGAACTCCAACATCCATCCATCCATTATCCAACCCACTATATCCTAACTACAGGGTCCCGGGGGTCTGCTGGAGCCAATCCCAGCCAACACAGGGTGCAAGGCAGGAAACAAACCCTGGGCAGGCCTAAATTAAATATTGATACATACATATGCAAATACTTTACACAACTTTACACCCATCTATACAGTTGCACATATGAATCTACAAAGTCAGTGATGAATGTGTATTCCAGTTACCAATAGCCTAATTGCTGAGGGTGCAAATGATCTCTTATATCTGGAAGTTCTTATTTGACATTGTAAAAATGTGTTTAGTGCTGTAGACCTAAAATTAAATTTACAATGTAGTGGATCTGTGGGATCATTTAGGAATCCCTGCAGATTTTATTTTTTTCTCCAGCCGTCTGGAGTTTTTTTTTTTTTTTTTGTTTTTTCTGTCCCCTCTGGCCATTGGACCTTACTCTTTTTCTATGTTAATTAATGTTGTCTTATTTTAAATTTCTTATTTTGTCTTTTATTTTTCTTTTCTTCATTATGTAAAGCACTTTGAGCTACTTTTTTGTATGAAAATATGCTATATAAATAAATGTTGTTGCTGTTGTTTATGGAGCTTTTTAAGAATCAGGTCCTCATATAGCTGCTGCAATGATTTTTGTTCCACACCAATGACCCTGCTCACCACTTTAATCAGATGCTAGAATCTGACTTTATCATGGGTGCACCTGTTGCCAAATATGCAGATTAAGCCAAAAGAAAGAACACTCTGCAGAACAGATAAGCAAAATATATGGAGAATGAGGCAGTCCAAATTTAAGTTGTTCAGTTTACAGAAGAAAAACAGTAATTTTCTGGATTTTTTTAGCTGTATCTAAAGCACTTTGATTGAATCGTAAGCAGTTATAAATCTCCACCCCTAAAAATGAATTTAAGCTAAATGCTAAGCGAGCGAAGTGAGCAGGGGGCAAAGCCCCCAGTCATACATAAACATACTGATTTTTTTCTTTGGCATAAATAAACTATCCCCAAATTTTAAAAATCTATATGTAAAGCTCTGCTACACTACAATATGTACATGAAAAGTAAGAAATGATTGAGAAACCCAAATGCCAGACACAGGAAACATGCCATTTGTTCTCTATTAACCAGTTATATTTTTATAATATCGTAAACTATGTAATATGTAAAATAAAACTACTGTTTTTGCTACTCAATGCCTCCTGAAACAACACTCAAGAAAACCATTCCAAATTATGTCTGGGTGAAAAGAAACAAAACACACCTGCTGGAATGACATGATACTCTCAGCAAAACAGGTATTTGATGACCTTTTAGTAACATTTGGTTTAACCATATACCTTCACAGTGAAAACCAAATTGATTTTCTTCATTTTGGTTAAAGTGAATGCAGAGTATTATAGTAGAACAGCCATGTGCAAGATAAGGCAGTCAAAATTAATTTGCAGATGGAGGAACCAGTTTTTAACTAGTTTTTTTTTTTACATATTATATTACAATGAATAACCTTAAAGTCCATCATACACACCATATAATGCTACATCTAACTTGGAAAGAAATTTCAGGATTTAATATGAAATAACTGCTCTGATATACTGAGACATCTTAGAGGTTAACATAAGTTTAGCATGTCTAATAATGGACAACATTAATAGAAATCTGCCAAATTCTAAGCATGTTTTTGACAAATCACTGTAAAGTGTATTTGATCTTCTCTAACTTTAAATAAAATATGCCATCCCTTTTCCTGTGTGTTATGGGACATAGGTTAAGATTTTTCCACTTGAATAAGATAAGGCAGCCTGCTAGAAATTCAGAGAAGGTAGCCACAACAGATTGTCATTAAGCTTTAATGTCACATTGGATGTTACTTTGAATAGTGCTGTTAGAGGTTTAAGGATTGTTGTGATTCCAAGACTGCCTACTAAGCATCCACAAATAAGCAAAAAATGTTTCCCAGTAAGGTCTGAGACATTGTTAAAACATGTGGCCCTGACAGGGAGGTGCCTGACAATAGCATTTACAATTTAGACTCCAAGACTTGAGCCAGGGACAATTTAATCTGTTTTGACAGAATGTACAATATTCAGTTCTGAATTGAATAATACATACTGTGACGGGCGGCTGGGACCCATGCCCGGCCGGGATGCCCCTTCAACACTGGATCTGGGGGAGCAGCCATGGGATGCACTCTACTTCCCCCAGAGCAAAAGGTGGCAGCCCTCCTGGGTTACATCGGGGCCACAGGTGTGGTACTTTAGGATTCAGACCTGTTGGGCTCCGTGGCCACCACCCGAAGGAGCTGCATGGCTTAACGAGCCTCTGTGGGCTAAAATGCAGCCACACCCGGAAGTGCAACCTAATTAGGCCAATTACCACCTGGAACACTTCCGGAAGGGCTATAAAAAGAGCCTGCAGCCAGTATCAAAGGGCCAGAGTCGGAAGGAGATGACGAAGCTTCAAGGGAGGAGTGGTGGTGCCCGAAGGGCAGGATTGTGTGTTAGTAGCAAGTGCTTTTGGGACTGTGTATTGCCTGTGGGGTTCACGGGGAAGACGTGCCCCACAGGTGAAGAAAACAAACAAATTGTGTTATTTTATACGTGCCTCCGAGTGTGATCTGTACCGGGTCGGGCACTATATAGCGCCATTGTTACAATACTTATAAATTTATGAGTATTTTATCAGTAGCTAAATTCAATTCATTATTTGAAATTCTGATTGAAAGGTCCTGATCCCTACATTGTCTCAATTCTGGAGATACAGTATTGACTATTCCTTCATTGCTGCTAAACAGTATAGTTTCCACAACAGTTTTCATGAAAGTTTAAGAATATCAGCCAGGTTTCTTTTAGCCAAGTATCTAAGTTGCATGTGGTAAATCAAATGTATGAATGAAAAGATATGCTTTAGACACAGTTGTTCAAAGGATACAACATGAAAATCTTAAATCTTAAAAGTATGAAAATCTTAAAAGGTTTCAAAACCAAGCACCTTTCATGAGTGAAAAATTGTGTTGTTTTGGAAAAGTGGGAATATATTTTTGTTTTCTAAGGATATAATTAATAACAACGTCTCTATCTTAAATTCTTCCTGCATGATACCATATTTTGTGTTTTGAGACAACGCATTTCTGCCTTTGTTGATGGTAATCAGTTTTGTCTAAGGCCCAGCACAAACCATACAGGGAAAAAAGAGCTAACCAATTCAGTACAATTTAATTCTGATTTTATCCATATATACTGTACTGTACTTCCATAAACCAGTAGTAGAACTGAATGTTAAATAGCATTATACCCTCCTCTTCTTCAAATCTAATAAAACCTTTTTTTTTTTCAATTTATGTCCCCTTTTTGTTCAAACATATAAAGTTGTTAATGTATCCAGTATTTACATTGTCCACATTTCATATGTTTTATTGGTTTTAGATTTTATGCCTTTATTAAATTACCAGGATGCCTATTTGTTGTGGCAGGTGCTTACTTTTTTGTTTAAAAAGATTTCAAACTTTGTTACTCAGACCCTTCATCTTATGAGTTTGGGGGTGCTAGCCACAAGACCAACACAGCAGACAGCATAACAGAAGATGTGGGTTTCTAATTCTTTACCTCTAATTTTTAACATCTTAAATGAAACAAATCATGACTAAAGTAATTATTACAAAGCTAGCATCACTTCACGCCCATTTCATACTATTGACTGAATGGTATAATGGTAAATCCATCTGTTTTGATGAATGTATGCAACTGTGTTTACTGGATATGCTAGCCCAACATCCTTCGCAGAGTGGTGGCTCTGAGGCTATGGATCTGCACTGGCACTCAGAAGGTTGCCGGTTCAAAGCCAAAAGAGGCTCTGCTCTGTTGGGCCCTTGAGCAAGGCCCTTAATCTGCAATTGCTGAGCGCTTTAAGTAGTGAGAAAAGCGCTATATACTGTAAATACAAAGAATTACTGTATTATTATTCTTTCTTCGTGTATCTTGTTGCCTTTGTTCATAGGACATTCTAGCCATTATATATGTCTAGGTTCCTTTGTTCATTGGAAACTGCCACCTATTTGTGGACACCAGACAACATTACAACTGAGCATAAATGATGGATATTTTAATTTGGTAAGTTACATTAAAATTTATTCATTAACATTAGAATCCCTGAAGCCTACAAAATAAGTTGTAATGCCAGGCCACCTTAAATTCCTTCGCCATCAGTGTCTTTGTTTTGCAAATGTATCAATCAGCATAAGCAGCAAGCAGCCTGCTATCCCATCCCCCCCCACCGACACAGCTGAAGTTCTCCCAGCTCAAGTCTCTTTATCTGGATGTGAGGTGCCTTGAGTTGTACAGTATGTATAGGGTAAATAATATATTGTTATTCGGAATACATGCATGTGTGTTCCATGTCTACAACGATCTGGGTAAATGTTGGATGACAGGAAATGCGAGGCAAGAAATGTTGAACACATAATTAAAACAGAAACTTTTTCCATGTTATATTAATAATGACATGAAGTGTATGATGTGTGAAGACATTAGTCCAAATATCAAATACACATAAGGTATAACAAAACAAGTGTGCTTTTATTCAAGAATATAACCAAAGAAAAAGAAATCACTCAATTTACATGTTGCTGCCAATGAGTAAAAACCCAAGCCCAAATATCGATCGACAGAAAGTCAACGTGTCTGCTTTGCCGGTGCAGAGGTAAGAACTGCTGTCAAGATATTGCGGGTTCGAGCCCGAGCTCTCTCTCTTTTGAGTAGTGAGTGGTTATTATTATTACTATAATATAATAAAAATATACATTTAATTTGAGTCTGTAAACCCCGGTGTAAATTTTGGCTACTTGTAAAAAACGGGAGAAAGACTTTCCGAGACTGTGGTCATAATCTTATGGTGCAGTTTCTGGACAAAGGCAGAATGGTAACAACAGACAACTTCTTCACATCTCTTTCGTCGGCTAATAGTCTGCTACACCGCAACACAACTCTGCTTGGCACCATAAATAAAATGGGACAGGAACTTCCACCTGCCTCTACAGTCACTTTAGTGCGCGAGCAATTCCCCACGCTAGTGTTTAGATCTGGAAGTGCCATGCTGACAGTGTATGCATCCAAAAAGAAGAAGCCTGTCTGCATTCTCAGAAGCATGCACCATAATGCGGAGTATGGGCAAGATCGAAAAAAAAAATATGTTCAAAGGACATAGCATTTTCAAATAATGACATTTTCATGCATGGATGTGTGTGTGCTTGCATGAGAGAGGCAAACACAGATTTCATCTCATTCAGGTGGTTACTGGAATATAAAATAAACACTTTCACAAAGGTATAATGAAACAAGTGTGCTTTTATTCAAGAATAAAACTAAATGACAAAAAATTCAAGTGACAACAAGATACCAAGAAGACATGATTCACCAGCGTTTGTGTCTGTTTACATCCCTTCAGTGATATCTTTTACAGGTAGCAAAAATTTACACTGGTTGTTACAGACTCAAATCAAATGCATGGTTCATTGTATTATAGTAATAATAATAATAAAAATAGTAGCTCACTACTCAAAACAAGGAACACCCGGACTCAAACCCACAACCTTTTAGTTATAATACAGCAGTTTTTACCTCTGCAGCATCCAAGAAAACATGTCAACTTTCTGCTGATTGACATTTGAGCTTGGGTTTTTAACTCCTTGACAGCAACATGTAAATTACATTACAGTGGTACCTTAGGTCACGACGATAATTCCTTCCAAAACTCTGGTCGTAAACCGATTTGGTCATGACCCAAAGTAATTTCCCCCATAGGATTGTATGTAAATACAATTAATCCGTTCCAGACCGTATGAACTCTATGTAAATATACAGTATTTTTTTAAAGATTTTTAAGCACAAATATAGTTAATTATACCACAGAATGCACATCATAATAGTAAACTAAATGTTAAAACATTGAATAACACTGAGAAAACCTTGAACAACAGAGAAAACTAACATTGCAAGAGTTCGTGCTATTGCCTTACGACCCGATCGCTGTAAACACTTTTTTTTAATGAGTTTTAAGCAAAGGGAAAAAAAGGAACATTTGAACAAATCCAAACTTTATTTAAAAAACAGCCGTAAACAACCAAGAAAGTAACATTGTAGGAGTTCACGCTAATAACCTTAAGAACCGATCGCTGTAAACACTTTTTTTTAATGAGTTTTAAGCAAAGGGAAAAAAAGGAACATTTGAACAAATCCAAACTTTATTTAAAAAACAGCCGTAAACAACCAAGAAAGTAACATTGTAGGAGTTCACGCTAATAACCTTAAGAACCGATTGCTGTAAACACTTTTTTTTAATGAGTTTTAAGCACAGGGGAAAAAAAGGATCATTTGAACAAATCTGAACTTTATTTAAAAACCAGCTGTAAACAACCAAGAAAGTAACATTGCAGGAGTTCATGCTAATAGCCTTAAGAACCGATCGCTGTAAACACTTTTTTTAATGACTTTTAAGCACAGGGAAATAAAATGAAAATTTGAAAAATCCATAATTTATACAAAAACTAACCTTGCATGAGTAAAGTTCTGGCATGGAGGAACTGGGTGGAGAGATTACAGTTTTGAGGTAAAGTCCCTCTGCGCGATGCACGTCTGACCGAGAACAATGTACTGTATAGGGAGAGACTGAACACGTGCGTAAATCACCAGCGCGTACGAACTGGAAGGGAAACGAAATAGAGCACAAAGAGTTCACAGCAAATGCACAGGGAGAGACTGAACACGTGCGAAAATCATTGGCGCGTACGAACTGGAAGGGAAACTAGCTTGTTTGTGTACCGAATGTGTGGTCGTGAACAGATGCAAAAGTTTGGCGAACTTTTTGGTCGTAACCCGATTTGTACGTGTTCAGAGACGTTCGTGAACCGAGGTTCCACTGAATTTTTTTTTTCTTCGGTTATATTCTTGAGTAAAGGTGCACGTGTGTATTTGATATTTGGACTAAAGTCTTCACACATCATACACTTCACATCATTATTACTATAACATGGAAAAAGTTTTTGTTTTAGTTATGTGTTCAACATTTCTTACCTTGCATTTCCTGTCATTCAACATTTACCCAGATTGTTTTAGGCACAGAACACACATGAAATGCATTTACTCCAAATAATAATATACCTTTTATTCTATACTAGCAATATCCCCGCGCTTCGCAGCGGAGAAGTAGTGGGTTATAGAAGTTATGGAAAAGAAAAGGAAACATTTTAAAAGTAACGTAACTTGATTGTCAATGTAATTGTTGTAGGCTTATTTTAATATTGAGAGTGAATTTGATGATTGTAATGAAAAGGCAGGAGTCACCAGCAGGAAGATGTGAAGCAAGGCCAACAATAACAGGTTTGAAGTGGTGGAGTAAATGAAAAGGCAGGAGTCACCAGCAGGAAGACATGAAGGAAGGCAAACAATAACAGGCTTGAAGCAGTGGAGTAAAGAAGAAGGGAGCAGTGAGCATGACGAACAGCTGAGGAAAGTAAGGAAGCGAGTGAGGAGGCACATGAGTGCGGGATGTCGTTAATGCATATAGGTAGGGATCCAACTATTAAGTAGGTGCGCGGACAGCAGCCGTGCAGAAAAAGGAAGGGGAACCGGGGGATGGCCCTTGTGCATCTCTGTCGTGAAATAAATTGTCTGTTAACGGAAATAAGGAATGCAACTGCCAAAAGGAGAGGTCAGTTCCAAAAGTTCCTTACGGCACAATGGTGAGAACCGCCAAAGAAGATGTTATTTTCGAAAGTTTGTTACGGGGCACGGCGCAAAATGAAACATACTTAACGTTTTTAAGTACAGTGTAAAGGATGAGCATGGGAAATTTGGGCTTCCTATGTATATTGGAAGTCACAGAAATAGTGAGGAGGGGTTTCTCCCTAAAGGAATGAAACTGCCAAAGGAAGAGGTCAGTTCTAAAAGTTCATTACGGCATAATGGTGAGAACCGCCAAAAAGAAGTACACTGCAAGGAATGAGCATGCGAAATTTCAGCTTCCCACCTATATAGAAAGTGAGAGAATTAGTGATTAGTCAGTGAGGGCATTTGCCTTTTATATGTATAGATAATTCTAGACACCTAACTCCCAGATAAAGACTTGATTTCAGCGGCTTCGGTGGGGGATGAGTGAGCAGGCTGCCTGCTGCAGTTGCTGATTGACACATTTGCAAAACAAAGACACTAATGAGGAGGTGCAAAGGAATTTAAAGTGGCCTGGCATTACGACTTTTTTCGTAGGCTTCACGGATTCTAGTGTTAATGAATTGTTCAAGCTTAAAATATTAAAACAATAGCAATATACTGCATACAAGATTTTTTTTTGTTAACAATATAAACTCTGATTAGTTCCTCTTTATAAAGTAGAATTGCAGAAGGTGATCCTTTGGCACCAATTGTATTCATTGGTGTCATCTAGACCCTTGCTATCTGTTTCTGTAAACAACCACTAAATTAAATAGACTAAATAAACTATTGCACAAGCTATTTAACAGTAATTTACAATATTGTGTAGTTAAAAGTGTGGCCCAAAAAGATTTGTGATAGTCTAATAGCTTTCATTGACAGCAGATCCAAATTCAAGAAATGTAAAAATGGCATAGAATAATGTCCTATTGTTAGATGATTGTGAAGATCTACAGTAGATGATATGATGCTTTATATCACTTATCCATGCTCATCTGTTCCACATGTACTACATGTATTAAAGGTGTTTCATAAAATTTCAGGATTGAACATTAATTTGAATAATAACATATTTCTCCCCTGAATAGCCTTGCACTTTTCCAGCATTTAAAGGAAATTATATTGTTTTGGGGTTTTTATAGAGGTGTATTGTGAGTTATAATTAAAGAAAGCTGGAGTTCCTTTCACATTTTATTGTTTCAGTGATGGAAGGCCACTGACTTTGTTTGAGTCTGACTGGACAGGTGTACAACACTAATCCTGGAACAGGGAACCTTTATACCTGGCCCATTCAAATGGTGGCCCAGAAACTACCTCTGAGTGGCACAGCCTGTGGTCCCCTCCAGAAATGCAGAAAAAACCTGAGAAAAACACATTTTGCAAGCATTCTGATATTCCTACAGTACTAGGGTGTTGTACCGTGTTAGCCATTATGAATGTAGAGAAAAGCCAAGCAAAATGACACCTTTTATTGGCTAACTAAAAAGATTACAATATGCAAGCTTTCGAGGCAACTCAGGCCCCTTCTTCAGGCAAGGTGCAACATTGTGTGCTGAGTGGTATTCCAGTTTCATCCAATGAGTGTGAACGTGGGTTTTTGCAAATGAGAACCACTGCCAAACACTGTCTCCATACTTCTCTTCACATGATTGGTTGGCCCTCCACTCACACTCTTCAATCTTGTGGATTCAAGTCTGTTACAAGGACAACCATCAGTCATTGCCCATTGAGGGCTGGGTGGTCTTTTGGCCTTAGAACCCCTGCTGATTTTGTTTTTTTCCTCCAGCCTAACTGGAGTTTTTTTTCTGTCCTCCTGGCCATCCGACCGTATCTTTTTCTTTGTTACATACTGTATAATATTATTGCAGAATCTTGTTTCTTTTCTTTATTAACTTTCTGTTTATTTTGCAAAGCACTTTGACCTACCTTGTTTGTATGAAAATGTGCTATTTAAATAAATGTTGTTGTTGTTGTTAACGATCAGCCACTGACACTCAAACCAAAGAATGAATTAAGAAGACCTTATTTAATGAAAACATGCATAAAATTTAGAATTTTCAAATTCAAATTAAGCCAAATTAAGTACTGATTGCTTTGCGGGACAATATAACAACTTTTTTGCAGAACGTATTTAACCCACGGTTAATATTCTTTGAATCCAGAAATTGTATTTGTAATTTTAAACTATCAAGCACAATATTATGCAGTATACCACACCAGTACAGGTGGTGTAATAGTAGCGTAGTTGCCTCGTAATAAGGAGATCCTGCGTTCGTGTCCCAGGTCATCCCTGTGTGGAGCTTGCAAAGAGCTTTGAGTAGTGAGTAAAGTGCTATTTAAATGTAAAGAGTTGTTATTATTATAATTCACAATTTGTCAATTTCAAGATTTAAATGTAACATTTTTTCACCAAATAAACAAAACATATAACGCTAGGAATCTCAGGCTCTATACAGTAGCTTCACAGTACCTCAGACTTGATCCAAACACAATGTATGCATACCGCTACTTTTTTATTTACAAAAAAACACACTGCTAATCACACATGCGGTTATTTAAAACAAACCTACGGTCCCTCAGTGTGCAGTACACATTGTATTTGTGTGTGTTACATACTCTTATTACTTGTTGTGGGTTTGTGCACTGATAGCATTGATAGTTCTTTTTTATTCTGTTTAATGCACTTTGTGATATGACCAAAATATTGATTTTATTTCAAAAGGGAAACAAATGTTATTTCTAACATTTCTAACTGTGCACTATTTTGTTTTTATGCACCCTGAGATGTGCCTAGGTCAGATATGACCAAAAAAGTGGAAAAAAAATATTGCTACTACTTCAGATTCTGTTCGGTTATAGCTCTGTATATTTTTTTATGCACGTTTTGATGTGCCTGTGTTGGATGTGATCAAATTTAAAAGGAAAATAATGAATAAACATCACCTGTTTCTTAATACATTCATTTGTGGTGGTTTAAAATTTGTTATTCCCTGATGTTTACCAGCCACTGAAAATTCTTGGCCTAGCTAAATTTCTTGGTTTGAAAATCTGGCACAACTAAAATTGTAATTGAACAGCCCTGCTCTATACCCTGACTTACTTATATACACAGCAGTTACTGTACAATATTCACACTCACATTAGTAAGCAGTATAAAGCCATGGAATATTCAGTTTAGTTCAAGTTCAAACATGCTTTCAGTTAAATCCATACTTCCACAACCATTTAGCCATTCCTACCAATATTTATACTTGTAGTTATTGGCCTGTAGCCAATAACATATAATTATGTATATGTTTTGTGAAAGTGATACAGTATGTTTTGTAAATTTATATCTGTATAAATAGGAGATTTTCAGATTTTGATTAGAAATACCACTTTTTAAGTCAACTAAATTCAAGTACCCATGTACCCTACTACTCTATCCTAATTTTGTATTTAGAAACCAAGTTGTTACTTTGTTGTCTGAATATCATGTCAATTGCATTATTGTGTTCAACTGAAGTAAATTTATTTTAAACAATATAAATAAACTTTAAAGTAACTGATCCACATAAAAATGATAATTTTTTAAACTTTACTTGCTTCTTTGTTATGCTTCTACCTGTATAATGAAGAAACATTTAATTGCTAGAATAAAAGAAAACACCCTAAGAAAAATGTTTGCAATTGTTTACAGTTGCAGCAAAAGACAACTATGAATTTTACCAACACAGCTTTTAGACATATAATTAACAAACAGTATTGGCTTAGTAAGCAAACTGAGGTGTGCTCACAGTTATATTTTACAACCCCAATGAAAATCCTGTAATTTAAAAGGATTACTACAGTGTAAAACAGCTTCTAGTGTTTGTATTCAGTTAACACATTTGAATCATAAAGTAAACTATTGATTTTAGCATTTTGTAACATAGCTTGTTTTTAATACTTACTATTTTTGAAAGTTTAGTTCAAATTAAAACTCTGGCACAGGGGATTGCAATAATTAATTCTAGGGGAGTCAAGCCAAACTGTATGTTGTAAATACCAAAGAGTCCTTGGTTTACTGTTTGTTTTTTTTTTTAATACACAGTAACTGTTTTCTGGAATTTTTGCAATTTAGAAATCCTTAGTTGAAACTTGGTGTTTTCACAGTCTTTCCATATCCATCCTTTTTTTTTCTTTTGGTGCTCTGATTTACCATGCACATTGTTTTAACAGATAACCTCATAATAAGAAGCTGTGTATATGTATATGTGAATCATTTGTATTAGTGTACCATACAATTAATTGGTGTTTTGCTGATTTCTGTGTTGTTTACAAGGCTGTCGCAACAGATTCTAGCTCCACAATTTTATGATGGAATAAAAAAGTTTAGAGACAGGTTTAATAACCTTGGTGTTGTGGTGGTTAAGCACATAGTGGACAGCTACAGTATATCAAGGCACTTGGATCCCAGTGGGATTTCCAAATAGAAATTATTGGTACATTTCACACATTCTACAAGTTTTTATTAGAACGGCTATACCTTCCCATTATCTTTTCAGATATGTTAGGCTGAATATTTGTAGACTATAGCTTTGCTTTCAATACTATTGTCCCCTCCCAGTTCATCCATAAACTACACCAGTTGAGCCTCAGCATACTACTGTGTAATTGGATCCTCAGCTTCCTGTTGGAGCACCATCAGGTGGTATGGCTGGGCCTCCATTTATGCTCCACCATAACCCTGAACACAGGCATACTGCAAGGCTATGTACTGAGCCCCATCCTCTACCCCCTCTTCACTCACAATTGTGTACCTGCATATACTACCAATACCTCAAAAATTTGCAGATTACACAACGGTGATTGGGCTAATTTCCAATAATGACGAATCAACCTACAGAGCAGAGGTGAAAAGTCTAGAGAGATGGTGTTCAGTGAACAAACTCTCTCTCCACACAGGGAAGACCAAGGAGCTCATCATCAATTTCAGAAGATCACATGGTGAGGATCAAGCTCAAATTTCATAAATGCAGACAGGGTGAAGTGTGTATCAATCTTTAGGTTCCTATCACCAGCTAACAACACGGCACTGCTGAAGAAGGCATAAGCAATGGCTGCTTTTCTTAAGAATGTTGAAAAAAGTTGGCTTCCCTTGACAGGTGCTGCTGACCTACTCCTGCTGCACCACAAAGAGTTATTTTAATCCACTGTATTTGTGTGTTTCATAGCTGCTGTTTGGAAAGCTCTACAGCTAGTTGTGCTGAGAGCAGTGAGGATTGTCAGGGTGCAGCTTCCAGCCCTGGATTACATCTACAGCACCCATTGCCTCGGGAAAGGCACCAGCATCTGCATGGATTCCACACAAACATGCCATAATCCATTTCAACTTTGCCATCCGACAGATACTACAGAGTCTTTCATGCACAGACCTTGAGGCTCAGATATAGTTTCATCCCAAAAGCTATAAATGCACTCAATCAGTCCATTAAGTGCTTGCAGTAGAGCACTTTGCACTATATGTATATGTACATTGTACTTATGTTTTCATATTGTATTTTAATTGCTTTATTATGCTATTTTTGTCATTTTATGGGAAGATTATTGTTTTGTGGAGGAGCTGCACATCGAATCTCAGTGTACTGTGTGCAATGACAATAAAGGAATTCAAATTAATTCAGTTCAATCTGAATCAGCAGGTGTGGCCTGCAAAACACAAGTGTCTTGTTCAAGATGAGCTTCTGGCATGTGCTTGACAGGAAAAAGAAAAGATAAATTAATGTGCTTTATATTATGTAATTGCAATCCACCCAATAAAATACAGTCATGTTAATATGAATAATACATTGTAAAAGGTGAGCTCATTAATCCTGTTAACAGGATGGGAAAAATGTGGCTCAATCCCATTACAATATGTTTTTAACTTTGACACAACAGCTTGTAAAAAGAATAAAACTATTAATTTATCAAGCCAGAAAGTAAACACATGGTTAATAAGTTTTCAAAATGTAAACAAAAAAGATAAGACAAAGACATCAATAGGTGATAAAAATGCTGAACAGAAATTACTCTTTAGTAAATTATTTAAGATACAATATTAGCAAACTATAAACATTAGTCATATATTCAAGTAATGATTTTGTTATAACTTTATTAGATGTTTAACTTGGGAATTTCAGTTGATATATACATATTTGCATGGAATAAAGGCATTTTTACTTATTTGTTTGATATTTAAGCAACCCTGAACATGTTACAAAATATAACAGCAAGCACAATGCATTGTGGTAGAAAGATGTAGAGATACTAATTCTTTAAATCTGAACAGGTCTCATACTGAAAAGACATAATATTATATTATATGTTAAGCAAAATGACACCTTATATTGGCTAAATTGATTACATCTTGCGTGAAGAAGGGGCCTGAGTTGCCTCGAAAGCTTGCATATTGTAATCTTCGTAGTTAGCCAATAAAAGGTGTCATTTTGCTTAACGTCTCACCACATCCATAATGGCTAACATGGTACAACACCCTAGTACTATAGGGTGGTCCAGATCTAATTATGCAATTTTCATTATGCTATAACTTATTAAGTTTACAGTAATCCCTCGCTATATCGCACTTCGCCTTTCGCGGCTTCACTCTATCGCGGATTTTATATGTAAGCATATTTAAATATATATCGCGGATTTTTTGCTGGTGCGCGGATTTCTGCGGACAATGGGTCTTTTAATTTCTGGTACATGCTTCCTCAGTTGGTTTGCCCAGTTGATTTCATACAAGGGATGCTATTGACAGATGGCTGAGAAGCTACCCAACTTACTTTTCTCTCTCTCTCTTGCGCTGACTTTCTCTGATCCTGACGTAGAGGGATTGAGCAGGGGGGCTGTTCGCACACCTAGACGATACGGGCGCTAGTCTAAAAATGCTAAAAGATTATCCTCACGTTGCTACCTTCTGTGCAGCTGCTTCCTGAAGCGACATGCTGCACGGTGCTTCGCATACTTAAAAGCTCGAAGGGCACGTATTGATTTTTGATGTTTGTTTTTCTCTGTCTCTCTCTCTCTCTCTCTTTGTCTGCTCCTGATGGAGGGGGTGTGAGCTGCCGCCTTCAACAGCTTTGTGCCGCGGTGCTTCGCATACTTAAAAGCCAAACAGCCCTATTGATTTGTTTGCTTTCCTCTCTATCTTTCTGACAGTCTGTGCTCCTGACGCGCACTCCTTTGAAGAGGAAGATATGTTTGCATTCTTTTAATTGTGAGACGGAACTGTCATCTCTGTCTTGTCATGGAGCACAGTTTAAACTTTTGAAAAAGAGACAAATGTTTGTTTGCAGTGTTTGAATAACGTTCCTGTCCCTCTACAACCTCCTGTGTTTCTGCGCAAATCTGTGACCCAAGCATGACAATATAAAAATAACCATATAAACATATGGTTTCTACTTCGCGGATTTTCTTATTTCGCGGGTGGCTCTGGAACACAACCCCCGCGATGGAGGAGGGATTACTGTATTATTATTTAACAGGGTCTTGTGTGTTTTCTGACTCTGGCAGGGGAGGGTTCAGGCTCCTTTAAGGTTTATTCTGACTGCAGCTGTAACAATTGGATAATTGTGTATGCATTCAGCCCATTTCCTCCCTCTGTCCAGCTGGGCTCTTGTCACCAGCAGCCTCCCAACTCTACTCTCTCAAACCAAATGGGAAAAGCCTCTTTATACTGTGCCCCATCCACCTTACAGGTTCTCAGCTATAAGCACTTCCCGGGTCCTGGTTGATATCAAACTTTGATGTCAGATGGGTAGGACTCCCCCTTGTGGCACCAGAGATTCCTACATGTTAGCCTTACTACATCACCCCTGGAACCTCAAACCTTGTAACAGGGCTTATATTATGACCTCCAGGGTCTTTAAAGACCACCTGCTGTGAGGATAGTGTCTTCCGCTGGTCAATATGGGTACTGCTACCCAGATGAGCTTCCCTGTCAGTAACTGATCGGCACTAAATTTCATGGAGCATAACATATTTAATCCAACAGTAAAGATCTAACACACAACTAATCTATGAAGAACAATAAAATATTTTTATAATATTTTCTTTATGGTCTGCTAAAGTACCCCTCAAATGAAAATATTGTGATTTTTTTTTTGAGCTGGAAAGCTAAGTTGTCTGCACGGCGAATTTTCAGGAAAGGATTCGGTGACCAAAATCACTGGCAAGCAGCATGTTCACTGCAAAAAGCACTTTGGCAAATTTTGGTGATCAGAAATTCAATGAACTGAGTTTGCAATAATTGTTTGCTATAATTTTTTTAAAACTAGCACACAAGCTGCTTACATGAACCACATCAGGTCACATAGTAAGTAAGAAGCAGGAAGTGAACCACCATCCTTATACTTTAAAATACAGTGGAACCTCGGTTCACGACTATAATTCGTTCCAAAACTCTGATCGCAAACTGATTTGGTCATGAACCGAAGCAATTTCCCCCATAGGATTGTATGTAAATACAATTAATCTGTTCCAGACCGTATGAACTGTATGTAAATATATATATATATTTTTTAATTTTTAAGCACAAACATAGTTAATTATACGATAGAATGAACAGCGTAATAGTAAACTAAATGTAAAAACATTGAATAACACTGAGAAAACCTTGAACAACAGAGAAAACTAACACTGCAATAGTTCACGCTATAGTGCTAGGAACCGCTCGCTAAAAACACTTTTTTTTAATGAGTTTTAAGCACAGGGGAAAAAATGTACATTTGAAAAATCCGTAATTTAATAAACCACCAAGAAAAGTAACATTGCAACAATGCAGGCTACGAACCGATCACTGTAAACAGAACTGAAAACAAAAACAAGCCTTCTCTAACTTATGCGTCCCTGCCTCTCTCGCTCTCTCTCTCTTTTGCGAGCCTGGAGCGCCTGTGTGTGTGTCTCTCTAGCGCGTTCCTGTGTGTGTGTGCGCCTCTCTCTTCTGCGTCTGTTTCTCTCTCGCGCTGCCTGTGTGTGTGCGCGGAATCCGGAAAGTAATCACAGCGCATCACTTTTTCCACATTTTGTTATGTTACAGCCTTATTCCAAAATGGATTAAATTCGTTTTTTTTCCTCAGAATTCTACACACAACACATTATAATGACAACGTGAAAAAAGTTTACTTGAGGTTTTTGCAAATTTATTAAAAATAAAAAAATTGAGAAATCACATGTACATAAGTATTCACAGCCCTTGCTCAATACTTTGTCAATGCACCTTTGGCAGCAATTACAGCCTCAAGTCTTTTTGAATATGATGCCACAAGCTTGGCACACCTATCCTTGGCCAGTTTTGCCCATTCCTCTTTGCAGCACCTCTCAAGCTCCATCAGGTTGGATGGGAAGCGTCGGTGCACAGCCATTTTAAGATCTCTCCACAGATGTTCGATCAGATTCAAGTCTGGACTCTGGCTGGGCCACTCAAGGACATTCACAGAGTTGTCCTGAACCCACTCCTTTGATATCTTGGCTGTGTGCTTAGGGTTATTGTCCTGCTGAAAGATGAACTGTCGCCCCAGTCTGAAGTCAAGAGCGCTCTGGAGCAGGTTTTAATCCAGGATGTCTCTGTACATTGCTGCAGTCATCTTTCCCTTTATCCTGACTAGTCTCCCAGTCCCTGCCGCTGAAAAACATCCCCACAGCATGATGCTGCCACCACCATGCTTCACTGTAGGGATGGTATTGGCCTGGTGATGAGCGGTGCCTGGTTTCCTCCAAACATGACGCCTGGCATTCACACCAAAGAGTTCAATCTTTGTCTCATCAGACCAGAGAATTTTCTTTCTCATGGTCTGAGAGTCCTTCAGGTGCCTTTTGGCAAACTCCAGGTGGGCTGCCATGTGCCTTTTACTAAGGAGTGGCTTCCGTCTGGCCACTCTACCATACAGGCCTGATTGGTGGATTGCTGCAGAGATGGTTGTCCTTCTGGAAGGTTCTCCTCTCTCCACAGAGGACCTCTGGAGCTCTGACAGAGTGACCATCAGGTTCTTGGTCACCTCCCTGACTAAGGCCCTTCTCCCCCGATCGCTCAGTTTAGATAGCCGGCCAGCTCTAGGAAGAGTCCTGGTGGTTTCGAACTTCTTCCACTTACGGATGATGGAGGCCACTGTGCTTCAAAGCAGCAGAAATTTTTCTGTAACCTTCCCCATATTTGTGCTTTGAAACAATCCTGTCTCGGAGGTCTACAGACAATTCCTTTGACTTCATGCTTGGTTTGTGCTCTGACATGAACTGTCAACTGTGGGACCTTATATAGACAGGTGTGTGCCTTTCCAAATCATGTCCAATCAACTGAATTTACCACAGGAGGACTCCAATTAAGCTGCAGAAACATCTCAGGGATGATCAGGGGAAACAGGATGCACCTGAGCTCAATTTTGAGCTTCATGGCAAAGGCTGTGAATACTTATGTACATGTGCTTTCTCAATTTTTTTATTTTTAATAAATTTACAAAAACCTCAAGTAAACTTTTTTCACATTGTCATTATGGGGTGTTGTGTGTAGAATTCTGAGGAAAAAAATTAATTTAATCCATTTTGGAATAAGGCTGTAACATAACAAAATGTGGAAAAAGTGATGCGCTGTGACTACTTTCCGGATGCACTGTAAGCAGCAAGTGTCGACCAAGTCAGGATATGATGGCTATTTAGAACCATCTACTTTTTCTTTTTTATTTAAAAATAATGCAATTACCAATGCTTGTAAAACATTCAGTTACCAATGCCTAAGTCATGTACAGTATTCAATTTTCTCTCACCCACTGGTTACAAACAAAAAAATCTGCATCAGTCTCAATGCAGATTACATCTTCTGCTTCACTTTCTATTAGTGCTTGAAATTTCCAACACAGACTGTGTTTCCGGGCGGCACGGTGGCGCAGTGGGTAGCGCTGCTGCCTCGCAGTTGGGAGATCTGGGGACCCGGGTTCACTTCCCGGGTCCTCCCTGCGTGGAGTTTGCATGTTCTCCCCGTGTCTACGTGGGTTTTCTCCGGGCGCTCCGGTTTCCTCCCACAGTCCAAAGGCCTGCAGGTTAGGTGGATTGGTGATTCTAAATTGGCCCTAGTGTGTGCTTGGTGTGTGGGTGTGTTTGTGTGTGTCCTGCGGTGGGTTGGCACCCTGCCTGGGATTGGTTCCCTGCCTTGTGCCCTGTGTTGGCTGGGATTGGCTCCAGCAGACCCCCGTGACCCTGTGTTCGGATTCAGCGGGTTGGAAAATGGATGGATGGACTGTGTTTCCTAAACTACATCTGTATCTTTTCTAGTCTTATGATCTGTGCAGCAGTTTAAATTCTGGTTTTTTTTTTTTTGTTTTATAGTGTCTACCCGGAAATAATGCGCTTATTTTTTTCACAAACAAAGTAATTTTATATATGTACTGTACTTAAGAGTAAAAATAGAAAATACAGTATTTCAGTACAGCTTAAAGCATAAATCACATTTTTCTCACTTGCTCTACTTGTTATATAGCTTACAAGTTATGACTATCCCAACAGGCAATGGAACTTGAGCATGATAATCCTAAAATACAGAAATATAATCCTTTGGTTTGAGGTCACAAGCAACAATTTTGGCAGTCTTACCAATGTAAGACTACTGAGGTATGAATTTCAGATCTAGTTTGTTACATAGTAGGCAATTACATTAAAGTAATTGTTTCTAAAATAATTTGCATCACAAAAAAATTTAGGGTCATGAGTATATATTAACATATTCAAGCCCTTTCTTTATCTACTTCCAATGTTATATCAACAAATAAAGATGTTATTGCTCACTATGCACATGCTGGAACTTCTAATCTCTTTAAACTGCTAATGGCACAGACAGACAGGTTTTGTCCAAAACACAATGACATCAGCATATGTGGAATAGAAACTTCCTTCACTTCTAAAGGAAAGTGCTGGCCCACACCTTCACCCTGCTTAAATGCCACCTACATACAGTACTTGTTTATTTTTCCAGCCAACCTAACAAACATGTTTACATGGAAATCTACCAAACACAAAAAAATGACTCAAACTGAAAACAACATAGCTTTCACAATAATGGTATTATTAGACTGGAGAATACAATTTACAAATGTTTATAAAAGTAAAAACAAATATCTGTGTTATGTATATATTTTATATTAGCTACAAGGTAACTTTTGTCAGGACTGGTTCCTGCCTTGTACATGGGAATAACATGTAGCTTGTGACCTTGAACTTAACTAGGATGGCACAATGACGGAAGAATGGATTTTAGAAATTCAAAAAGTGCAATAGATGCTTTTCTTCCAAAAGAAAACAATTCCTACAAAATCCAGTAAGTAGTTTTCCCTGCCATTTTTACTTTAGTTTCTGAGCACCGACAACAGTAATTATACTAAATGTAGTTATGTACAGTATCACATTTAGTTTAAAAACTGTGTTGCTTGGAAAAGTGTTATTCATCATTAAAATGTAAACCAAAGCAAGCTTATAGGTATAATCTAGAAGTTTAAAAGATTTAGTTATTAGCAGACACAAAATGTGTAGCTGGAGGGATTAAGGAGCTAGGAATTTATTTTGCTGCTTAAAACTCCCAAACATTGAAGTTTACAATGGCGCTTCTGAGTAATTAAAGATACAGTAAAATTAGACAATGGACAAAAATGAAATTGAACCTTTCACTTCGAGTTTAAAGTGTTACTTGCACACTGCAAAAATGCAACTTTGTGATCTGCAAAATTAGCTCATTACACCGAGTCAAGTAATGAGCCAGAAAAATGTGGATATAAAATTATATAACGATATAATGGTAATAAAAACGAACGACATCCTGTACTGACTGTTAAAATAGGTTGAATTAAAATGAATATTAATAAAATACGTTCAAATGAACCACAAAAAGACAATACAGAAACGTTCACAAAGCATTAAGAATTATAAGGCTGTTACATGCCTGCCAAACAGAATCCCCAGTTTAATAAATAATGAACAGTGTTGAGAATGCTTAAACCTTAACCCTTAGCCCTGGACTACAAACCGCATGAAGCTGATGTGTTTCCACGTCTACTCTATTCCAGCAGCAGTTGTCAGCTCAAGGCCACTACCGTGGTGTGAGGACACCAGGTGTGAAGTCACCACCTCACCTTCTCGAGGTGTGAAACCCTGCCAGCTGCGAAGCTCTTCATCACTTTGGGTGCGGCTGGATGTACAGATTGCATTAGACTACAGCGTGGCAAATTCATAAGGTACGGAGTAGCTTGTTCATGGGTGTAATATGTAAATGAATAAATACATAAATAAATAAAAACTAATCCCAGCGAGTTTGCGCAACTTGAGAAACATAAGAGAAAACGCAGCATAGCTTACCTGATGCTTTATACCAAGGGGCACCCGCGGCAGTTCCTTCGAGTTTCCTTCACCCTTTCAACAGCTGCAGCCTTTTCCATTGAGGAGCTTTCTCGCTTTTAGTAAAGTTGTTTTTTTTTTCTGTCTTTGTAAATCCTGTACAACACACTGACGGAAGGACAGAGACGAGGGTGAGCGCGCACCTGCAGCGCCAGGTAACGTGACGTCCGCCCTTCTGACAGCGGCGACACACCTGCGTGTGCCTGGCGAGCTCAGCGGCAAGTCTGCCCGAACGCGCGTCACATGACCGCGGGCACACCAAATTCCTCTAAAGTTTGCATTCTCACACTTCCTCTCCTAATTAACCGCTTGCCTGCCGTCTGCCTGTCGCTGATGGAAGTAGTACTCCTGTCCTGTGTCCACTGCGACCACTGAATGGGGAAGGTGTGTTTATTTACTCTGACTGTTACATTGTCTTTTGTTTTGTTTACTAAAGAGATTTTGAGGTGCACATAGATAACCCTTTTTAAAACCTAAAATGCAAACTAGACGTTTGAAGTCAAGGTAATCCCTATCGTTTCAGTGCGGCTGTAAAAATAGCACTTGCACTGATTAGGCCAACTCTCACCTCTCAATTATATGTTCTTTATCTATCTTTCTAAATGTTTGACTTTTCATATCTGTGTTTTCTTTTTTTCTGAACAGTTGAAAGCACCTTTGAAGATTCTGGTAGATGCCCCTATACCTTGCACTTAGTCCTGTGTTTATAACCCAGCAGCTAAATATAAGGAGTACTGCACTGTTGACCTTCCAGGTATATTTTGGAATTTTGAGCTCTAGTGACACAATAGTTCATTGTGCACTGAGATGGAAAAACACAATACACATAAAGACAAACCTTTCAGAGCTTCAGACACGTGTTTCAAACTTTGTGCCAGGCTAAATCAATGTTACTTATAAGTACCACATCTGCTTGAAGAGCTCTTATATTTTCCACCTGGAAGTGAGACTTCGGGGTTTAAGGTACTCAAATATTATAAATGTTTCATTCTGTTTACAGCCAGCAGCAATAGCACCTGCACATCAGAAAAGGTAATCCACCTGAAACTAAGCATGTTTGGGCCTAGCCAGTATTTAAATGGGAGACCATTTAGGAAAAGCTTTGGTTGCTGCTGGAAGACGTACTGGTGGTGCAAATAAAGGGTGCTTACACTGTGATCTGTGTGTAAATCCCGATGCCTCTGTGCTGTGACAGGAACACCGTGCTGTAAAAATAGTGGTGTCTTTCAGATGAGATGTAAAACCAAGGTCCTGGCTCTCTGTGGTCAAAAAAAGGTCCTTGGGTATCCTACAGAAAGAGCAGGTTGTACCCTGATGTCCTTGCTAAATTGCTCACCACAGCCTCATCATTCTGCCCACCTGATATCGTAAGAACCAGCCACACTAAAGAAACAACCAAGTGTGTTAATATACCTTGTGTAGCCCATTGTCTGCGATGAGACAGTAGAATGACATTGTAATACAAGGATACATTTTGAAGGATTTACTAATATAAATTGGGAACATGTTTTGGGAGAAGCAAAAAGCAGCAGCCAGGGTTTCAAGAAAGGTTGAAGAGAAGCAAAGACAAGGGGAATCCGTGACTGGCATCTTTGGTATAATGGAAACGGAGGGGAATTTTCAAATCAGTAATTAGGAATGAGAAAGGGAAAGAGTACAGGGTTTTCATTATGTTTATAACGGAGAAGTTAAAGTACATTACTTCCAACACCCTCTAGAAAATGAATAATTTATTTATCCTCCGCCAGAAAAACCAGTGCTGTGGGGTAAGACAGAGAGAGAGCAGTATGTTTGACAAGGGGTAAATGAAAGAAATTGTCACCTGCAAGTTGGGACTTCATAAAACTGGTCTGGTCAGAATGTATTAATTTTTTAATTATTCAGTGCAGTGGGTATGTAAGGACCTCTGAAAATAGTTTGGCAATGGAATTCATCAGCGACATCAATCAGTAGATTGAACAATCAGTGGAGTTTTACTCTGTTTCGGGAGAAGAGTGATTAAAGCCATATTTTTTATAAAGGTTCAAATTTCAGGTGAAGATAACCAATTCAAGCATTTGGTAGATGGGGCTGACAACTAATTCAAAAAATGCCAGCAAAATTATGGGGCTCAAACCGTCCAGACCGGGGGCCTCATGTATAACGCCATGTGTAGAATTGACACTAAAACATGACAAATGGACAAAAGTAGACACCCAAAAAAATCCAGATGCATAAATCTGTGCATAAGGCAAGTTTCACACACTTCCCCTTTACAAATTCCAATGAACATGAAATTTAACACAAATGCACACGTCTACAGCCCCACCCCGACTCCTCCCAGAATTTTGCATATTTTAATATGCAAATGAATATAAATAGCCCCTTCTGTTCAGTGTTCTGTTAAAAGACAATGGAAAAGGCACATGAAACAATGACAGATTTCTGCAAATGTGAAGTGGAGGCAAGGAAAATGTATTATTTGTTGGCTTACACATTGGTACAAACAACAAAAGCTTGGAGGAGACAAGTTCAAGTTCAGAAAGTTGAACAGTGCCCGTAATAAATAGGAAGTGGTCAGATATCACAGTCGACATGAAAAGGCAAGTCACAGCCCACCGTCTGTTTATTCTGTTTCAGACATTATTACAAAAGCTGACCCCCATGCCGTTGACATGATGATGCTGCTGTGCCAAGCCCGTCTTCAGGTGCTGGCTGCACACACACCTATGACTCAGAAACCGCTGGGAGACCATCTGGCTGTGTGCTGATGGACGCTGTTCTAGAGTCACAAAATTCAATAGTGGATGCTGTAAAAGATTTGGCCAATGAACTAAAGAATATAAGGGCTATACTATGTCATATTGACCACAAATTAAATGAATTGGTTAAAAAATAAATGCTGTATCTGATTACCGTACCTGTTTTTACATTCTGCTAATTACATTCAAATGAAGCAGTAATGCTTTCCAATTTTGCTGATCATTGGTGGGTCAGGGTTAGGTTCATCATAGCGTATTTCTTCAGTTACGGGCAAGCCACAATTGTGTCCCATGTTATGCAGTATGCTACATGCTTGCACAATGCAAAACACTTTCTGTGCAGTATAGAGCAGCACATTAATGGTGTGGAAATGCTTTCTGTTCACAAAAGCAAATTAATTATCTGAAAGTGCCTTTATAGTGTAGCGTTGGCACTGAGCACCACAACAGATTGATTCTCTGCTCTTTACTTAGAGGTGAACCCTTTCCTTAAAATGACTGCTTGCCTTTTGCTGCACTAGTTGGAAAAAGCACATGTAACTTTGCAGAGCTCCCGTTTTTATAGGTTCTCCAGCTATATATGATGTAATGCCAGCTTATTCTTTTGGTGACTCATTCTTGGCTCATGTAACTTGTCTGGCACCATTGGAATAGCAATGTGTGTGCATGATTACATTTGGAAAACCAGACGTTGCTGCAAATTGCGGTTTTATGTTTTTCAGTGCAACCCCAGTGTAAGGAAATCTTATCTATCTGGATGACAAGTGGATAATACCATCCTATACAGCTGGCATGGCGCAACTCAGTGATTAATGAGAAATACTCAATCATCAGCAAGTTCACGTTGAAAAGCTCCTGTGGCTAAAAACCAGAGAGTGGACAGAACTTGCAAAGGAGCAGGTAGAGCACAATTCCTCAAAGTCTGCCTTTGTAAAGCTGGCATCAGTTCAGCACACAGCTGCAAGAGGACAGCTGTTGGAAATCAAAATGAACTTAGAAGCCAGTCGTCATTATCATGCTTTCTTTTCTAATTCTTCCATTTGCGATGTCTTGTAACAACGCTAAAGCAGCTATGTTAGTTAGAATAATTTGGCCATTTCGTGCAACATTATATTGTTACAGAATGATTACAATCAAGTGAATTAAATTTGTAAATGATATACAATTAATGTATTTGATAAAACCTGCATCATAGATGTGAATCTAAAAAAGAAAAGTAGTTAACAGAAATAGCAGCACTGCTTTGATGCTGGGTGCCGGCAGTACACATGGGGGAACCATAGCATGAAAATGTGCATGACTTTATGCCAAGTTTAGTTTTTATACATCTTTAAGTGAGTGTGGAAACTCATGGCTTTCAGACCCTCTTTAAGTTATTCTAATGTCACAGATGCATCCAAAATGAGGGCTTCTTCCTCCATGAACCTTGCAAGGGGCAGATCCTTAAGAAATTAATTGATAGCCTCAAGGAACGAACTACTACTGCAATCAAAGAGTTTAGAGTGATATTAGAACGTTAGAACATTAGAACACTCTAGACAAGAACAGGCCATTCAGCCCAACAAAGCTCGCCAGTCCTGTCCACTTATTTCTTCCAAAAAAACATCAATGGAATCATTGATGGAAGCATTTATTAATTTCACCCCTCATGCATGCTGTTTTTTGTGAATTAAATTCATCCACTGAAATAGGTTTACCTGAACTCTGTACAATAATTGCACAGTAAAACCTTCCCACTTCTGTCTTTGACCCAGTCCCAACAGGGTTTTTAAAGATGTCTCTGATGAATTGATAAATGTATATGACATAGTTGGCTCATCCCAGCTTGTCTAAAAATGCAGTAGTTGAACCCCTGCTTAAATAATATATATATATACCAGTAACGGCGCAATGCACGATAATGTGCGTTGAATACACTTGACTTGTCCGTTCATAGTTTTCATACTCTTTCTCTGTACGTTTAGCATTCATTTGCTCAGAGGTTGATGCGCTTGCTGCTTCCTGAGCAGCTCTTCTTTTCTCCACCCTAGCAGCCCGCTTCTTTTCTTCTTTTGTCGGCATCTTTTCATGTTAAAACTGATTAAGTCAGTGTTTGTGTTGCAATTACTTAGTACGTTTTCCTTAATTTTTCACTTAAGCTGGCACTTAAGTCTTCAATCTGCCTCAAGAATGATTTAAGATATTAAGAGGTAGGGGAAGTGACGACGAAGGTGGTTGGGATGAGAACGGCACCTGTACACATGCGCCGCACGGCCGCCCTGCTGGCCGCTGCCGAGAGTTGATTCTACAATAAAATAACATAGAAATAAAAAGAGGAATAACCTTGAAGGTTAATCATCACCTTGAAAGCGGATAGTAGACATAACTAGTATCTATCCATCCATTATCCAACCCGCTATATCTTAACTACAGGGTCACAGGGGTCTGCTGGAGCCAATCCCAACCAACACAGGGAACGAAACAAACCCTGGGCAGGGCGCCAGCCCACCACAGGGTACACACACACACACACACACACACCAAGCACACACTAGGAACGATTTAGAATCGCCAATGCACTTAACCTGCATCTCTCTGGACTGTGGGAGGAAACCAGAGCACCCGGAGGAAACCCATGTAGACATGGAGAGAACAGGTCTCCTAACTGAGAGGCAGCAGTGCTACCACTGTACCACCGTGCTGCCCTCATCACTAGTATATTGTGTAAAATTTCAGGTCAATAGGTGAAACGGTTTGCGAGCTACAGGTGATTTAAAATCCTGGACAGACAAACGAACAGCCACAGTAGTGTATTATATATAAAGGTAAATATACAGTACAATATATATGAAGCCTTTAATAATCTTGCTCCCTCCTATATTTTGGAGTGCCAGCCCCCCTACATTACAAAGCCCACTGTGTTGAATCCTCTGAAAAAAACATAAAAAAACAATAAGATTGCTTAAGTTACTGGCAATATTTAAGAACATTTATGTTAGATAAAATGTTCAGTGGAGGCTCAGCAGTCTTTTGGCGTTGGAAACTGTAAAGATTTAATTTTCTTCTTCAGCTTATCTGGAGGTATTTTTTCTGTCCTCCTTAGCCATCTGACCTTATCATCAGACTCATCTTTAGAGACTTAAAAACCAATCTATATATAAGGACTCTTATATACTCTAATTATATATCTAACTTATTTGTGTATTATTTATTTCATGTGTTTTATTTATTCATTATTATTCTTATCTAATTTTAAATTTGCTTTTCTTTGTTTTTAACTATTCTTTGACATCTTGACACTTTAAAGTACATCCAGTGTATGAAAATGTGTAATAGAAATAAATGTTGTTGCTTTTGTTTAAAATAGCTAGTAGGATGCCATTGAAATAAAGCCATTTATATGACTGTGGATTCTAGCCATGCCAGACACAGACTATTGTTAGCTCTGTGGTATTCTGTCTCACATCACTGGCTCAAATTAGAGATGAGAAATATTAGAAATTAAAATTATAAATACTGTAGCATTTACATATAAGCATCCTATGTCTTGGAAAAAAATAACATCACCTATATTGATAAACTTCCATTTCTCATTATTATAATGTGACCATACAATATTGAAATTTGTGTAGTGTTTAATGTTCTGTTACTGTATTCTTATGAATAAAAATAAACATACTCAAGACAAATGATTTCATCAGTGCAGTAGAAGTAAAGTTCAAGATTACAGTTTAAAGAAGCCTGTTTTCATCAATAACATGGAGCCAGGAGAGGGCAGTTGTGGGAGTGGCTCTAGACTGGAAGCCTCCAGCAAGCAAAACACACGAACAAAGGCAGACTGCTCAGAAAGAAAAAAATACAAGGTTAAATGGATTTCATCACATTGTTAATGACCATGCAACACAACACTGGACAGAAAAATAGGGTAGAACGAGAACAAATGTGCTAAGAAAAGAACAATTAATGTTATTATTTTCTGTAAAACCCGGATACATATAGGGAGTTGTGCGATCACAGTGGTAAATAACATTTTCATTAAAAAGTGCTTCAAGTTCCTGGCACCAGCAGGTAACCTGAGCACGTCTACTCTTAGCCATAAAAGATTATGCATTATTGGCCACATTCTCCTCCATAAAAAAATATTTTTAAACATGGAAATAAAAAAGAAAATGTACTAGGATATTTTCATTGAAGACACAGCTTTTCTTTATAGCATTCTTTCAAGAACATTTACAAGAGGATTCCTACTAGTTTACACACCAAATGTTTCATGTCTTTGCTTATTTTCTGACATGCACTGCTCCTCCCACACCACCCTTCGTTCCTTTTCAGATTATCTCATTTTGTGTTAAACATACTGTATTATAACTTTTACTTTATCCATGCTTACCTTCTTCTATTGAGCTAAAATACAACAGAGTTTTTTTTTTTTTCATAAAACAGCACTAGATTCTTGGTGAAATGCTTTGTGATGGTGCTCATTAACAAATGTACTGTATACAAAAGACAATATTTTCTCTTGTGCCTTAAGTGGCTAAAACCATAGTGTGAGAAATGGGTGGTTTCAGCCTTTAAACCACCTGAAAGTCTCAAAATTAAAATTGTGGGGGTGGGGATCCTTAAAAATAAATTTAAAAAATGTTACAGTGATATAAATCCCACAGTGCCCACTGCTGAGTTTGCAAGAAAGCATGGCCAAATGCCCGTTCATTGTTGTTTTTTGTTTTAGCCTGCCTTACCCTCAAAATAATCTGCTTCTGCCATATGTGCTCTTAACTAAGTAGAGCTAAGTTCTCTGAATTTATTTTACAAAATTAAAACAAAACAAAAAAAAAACAATTAAATGATCCCAAATAATAAAACAAAAGTTTTGCTGCTGTGAGTACAGCTACAGAACATGAGTTCATGGCTTCTGCTTTTCCACACAGAAATGCATTTACAACACAAATGCTGCTGTTCAGAAAGATACTTTTCATAAATATGTGGTGAAATGCTTTTCACTTGCAGATTGCATATCCATATATGATTGTGATGAAGTGATTAGTTTGCTTAACATATTTGTATACCACAGTACCAGATTAAGAATTCAGTGTCCTGCCAACAATGGAGCGGTAATAGGGCTCTTATTGACTGAAAAGTATTGCTGGTAAGTATGCTTACATCATTCATCTTTTGATGTGGTTATTTACATTATCAGTAATATAACCCTGGATCACTGAGTTTTTCTGGTGTTTCAACATCAGATACTGTACCTTTGCAGAAGCTAATAAGGTCTCAGCTTTTGTCCAACAAGCTAGTCCACAGATTACATACTCAAAGCCATTCTTATAGACTCTGTGATCTGACGTCAGATGCCATGCAGTGTTGGATGGTTTATTAACTTGGTGGAAGTGTGTAGATACTATTTCAAGAGCATTAGCACTGATGTATGTTCACCTGAGAATGAAAAGCACAAGCCCTTGACATTATTTAGCCCAAAAGATACAAATTCCATCCTACACTTCACTATAAATATATCTCAGGGACTATTTTTAAGGACAACTCATTGAGATTTCCCTGATGACTTCTATAAACCAGGGAAATAGAGCCTGACATATACATTGTAACATAAGACAAGTGAAGTCTTAGTGTTTAAACCTCCCAAGAGCTATTTTTGTTTCAGACACTTCCCTTTATCTAAATTAGCTGACAGAGGCACATCAGTGATGTTAGTTATTATTTTCATTGTGGTAAATTATTGATGTATTTTCTTTCTGAACAAAAGAATACCTATTTTCTGTGAATTAACAACTATTTTTCTATGCATACTGTAAAATCTGTTTTTAGTGAAAAAGAAAAGAGATGGGAAAGAAAATTAAAAGAAAAATGTACTGCCTTTAAAATGTAGGGATTAAGTCTTTCGACTTCTATTGCTTTTTGATCTTGATCCTTATTTCAATAACAATCTTGTTTCAAATGTATACAGAGTGTCAGTCTATTGCAGGACACATACCAAGAAAACATGACAAATCTTGATGTAACAGCACATTTTTATACTAATGCACAAAATCCAAATTTCTCCAAGTTAGGAAAGAGCATATGAAATCAGCAAAAATGCTACCCAAGTCTATAAACTAGGGTCCTGAGGTTCACCACTATCACTGTGTGAAATATAAAAAAATGCTTGAATGTTATGTGTTTTGTGTGCAATATATACAGTGCATCCGGAAAGTATTCACAGTGCATCACTTTTTCCACATTTTGTTATGTTACAGCCTTATTCCAAAATGGATGAAATTCATTTTTTTCTTCAGAATTCTACACACAACACCCCATAATGACAACGTGGAAAAAAATTTACTTGAGGTTTTTGCAAATTTATTAAAAATAAAAAAACAGAAATTTTATTTTTAAAAAAATGAATTTAATCCATTTTGGAATAAGGCTGTAACATAACAAAATGTGGAAAAAGTGATGCGCTGTGAATACTTTCCGGATGCACTGTAGTTTTGTGGAGTATAAAATTCATAAGTATGGATCTCCATTTTGCATCTAAATTCTGGGTTGGAATCCTATTTTTCTTATATTTATAGTTTGACCTTCATGGGGGGCATGGTGAAGCAATGGATAGCACTTTCACTTAGATGCGACATCCTGAGTTAAAATCCCATACATGGTCATTTTCTATGTGGACATTATCCCTGCAAATGTGTGATTTTCTTGTAGGTTGGGGTGTTCAGAAATGGGAGACTGTCCTGGAAGCAGAGGCAGAAGGCAGGAAGTCTCCCTAGTTAGTAAACAACACCATTGCATTGGCATTCCTAGCTTTTTGATCTATAGCCACTTGTCTTGCATCCACTTGTCATGGTCCGAAATAAATAAAGTTTTTTTTTCTGGAACTGAAAGTGGTTCCTCTATGACACTGCTGTGAAAAACCATTTTGGTACCTTTATTTTTAAGAGTGCACTACTATGTTCCAATTCATGTATATCCTGCCTTTTCAAAGGTTTCTTCCTTGCACTTTATTCTGTATTTTATGCATTTGTTTTTTATATTGTCACTTTGAATTATGGGTGGTAAAGTGAATTAGATTAGATTAGATTAGATTAGATTTAGGTTTGATTTAGATTTTCATTTTGCAAAGAAAAATGAATGGTAATACTTGCTAAACACCATATTTAAAAAAGTGAGAAATATCTATCACAGTAATGTAGTAGCCTCATCAAAAAGTCTTATTAGTGTTAAAATCTGACACTTTTGCACCTCATGCCTTTAGTCTTTCACGTTCATATGTAATGTCATAAAATAAGTAAAATATTGCCTATACAGGGTGGTTCTTTATTTTCTCTCTTTATAGGCAATGATGAGGGACATATTACTGTATATTCTGCAAGATTGCTTTCCCACAAAAATATTCATATTAATTGAGCATCTGTTTTGGGGTTGCATGCGAAAAAGTAAAAAAATCAATGTTTCTCTAAATAAATGAAGACAAAATTGCAATGAGTATTTTTTGGACAAGCTTAAGCTTAATGTAAAATGACCATACAATACCCATGATTACAGTTTTTTTTGGTAAAATATATAAAACTATATTTTTTATTTTATCTACATTTGAACCATTTTTATTTTCAAAACAAATGATGATAAATGTAACAGATCATGACCTAGGGATTTTTTTGTAATATAGTTTAACAAACACATGGTGTTCTCTGTAATTCTTTTCATCAAAGGACTAATCTTTGGAATTAACTGAAACAATCAAATTGGGCCTAATAAGTAATTTTATTTGGTTAGTGGGGAATGTTATCTGTGATCTATTGCTGTATTTAATTTGTTTGTAGAGCCTTTTCAATTAACCTTTGAAATGGGTTAGAATTTTCAGTTAAAGTCAGATGTAGCCAGAAATGTAGAGAAGTATTTGGTTAATATTCTACTAGTACGAACAGTTTTCACTGGGCAGGATTTCACAGCAGTAAGTGTGGTAAAGGTATTCAAATTGTTTATTTTTCCTTGTCAACTCAAAGTGTGTTTATTTTTGACTTAAGTTGTTTCACAATGAAGGCAACAGCTTTACAACTGGCCTTGAATGCTTGTTAATCTTTACAGTGTGAACTGTCTGGAGTCATCACTGTCATCCCTATGCAAGGCTCTACAGTTCTCAACTTTCAAACTGAATAATGTTATCTATTACATCAAAATTGGGCACTGACGTGTAGAAGGTAGGGGTCACAGGGTAAATAGTAAAGCAGGCAGTTGCACTGTATTCCCAAACAGGTGTGTCCGGAGGCAGGAGGAGAGGAGGAAGGGTAGGAGAGTGGAAGTGAGGGTAGGAACTTTGGGAGTATGACTGGTAAATGAATGAATGAATTAATTCTTTACATTTATATAGCACTTTTCTCACTACTCAAAGCGTCCTCCATGCAGGGAAGTAAAGGGAGAGAGTTACACGATATGATTGTGAGAAGGAAGGTTGATATATTGTGCGTTTAAGAGACTAGATGGAAGGGGAGTAAGGCCAGGTGTATCGGAGGTGGGTTCAAATTGTTCTGCCATGGTGTGGGTGGGAGGAGAAATGGGGTAGTGGTTATCCTGAAGGAACAGTATGTCAAGAATGTTTTGGAGGTGAAAAGAGTGTCGGACAGAGTAATGATTATGAAGCTGGAAATTGAAGGTGAGATGGTGAATGTTGTTAGTGCATATGCCTCACAAGTTGGGTGTGCGATTGATGAAAAAGAAGATTTCAGGAGTGAGTAGTATGAAGCGATTGGAGTGGATTTCAATGAACATGTTGGTGAAGGGAACAAAATAAATGAGGAGGTGATGGGTAGATATGTTGTCAAAGTGAGAAATGCAGAAGGTCAGATGATAGTGGACATTTGTGAAAAGGATGGACATGGGTGTGGTAAATATGTATTTTAAGAAGAGGGAGGGGAAAGCATAGTTAGGCAGCATAGCATAGTGGTCTGTAGGATGACATTGGAGATCATGAAGAGAAGGAGAATGAGGGCAGAGACAAGTATCAAATGGTGGAAGTTGAAAAATGAAAACTGTAGGGTGGAGTTCTGGCTGGAGGTAAGACAGGCACTGGGTGGCAGTGAAGAGTTACCAGATAGCTAGGCAACTACAGCAGAACTGGTAAGCGACACAGGTAGAAGGGTGTTGGTATGACATCTGGAAAGATGACAAGAAAACATGATGGTGGAATGGGGAAGTACAGGAGAGTATCCAGAGGAATATGATGGTGAATAAGAAATGGGATAATCATAGAGATGATTAAAGTAGATACGAGTACAAGGAGATAAAGCACAAGTTAAAGAGAGAGTTAGCAAAGGCTAAAGATAAGACCTATAATGAGTTGAATGAGAGGTTAAACAATAAGGAGGGAGAAAAGGACCTGTACTGGTTAGCTAGGCAGAGGGACAGAGCTAGAAAATATGAGCAGCAGTTAGGGTGATAAAGGGTAATGTTGGAAACATACTCACAATCAACAAGAATGTGTTGAATAGATGGAAAGAGTACTTTGATGAATGAAGAGAATGAGAGAGAAAAGGTTGGATGACGTGGAATTAGTAAACCAGGAAGTGCTAAGTTATTAACAAGGAAAAAGTAAGGACAGCTATGAAGACGATGAAGAATGGGAAGGCTGTTGGTCCAGATGACATACCTGTGGAAGCATGGAGGTGTTTAGGAGAGATGGAAGTGGAGTTTTTAACCAGATTGTTTAATGCAATCTCGGAAAGTGAGAGGATTCTTGGGGAGTGGAGAAGAAGTGTATTGGTACCGATTTTTAAGAATAACGGTGATGTGCAGAGCAGTAGTAACTGCAGAGGGATAAAATTGATCAGCCACAGCATGAAGTTTTGGGAAAGAGTAGTGCAAGCTAGAAGGGAGGTGATGATAAGCGAGCAGCAGTATGGTTTCATGCCAGTAAAAAGTATTACAGATTTACAAGTTTGCTCTGAGGGTGTTGATGGAGAAGTATAGAGAAGGCCAGAAGTATTTGCATTGTGTTTTTGTGGACCTGGAGAAAGCATATGACAGGGTGCCTGGAGATGAGTTGTTGTATTGTATGAGGAAGTCAGGAGTGGCAGAGAAGTATGTAAAAGTGCTACAGGATATGTACAAGGGAAGTGTGACAGTGTGCAGTAGTAGTGACAGATGCGTTCAGGGTGGAGGTGGGATTACATCAGAGATTGATTCTGTGCCCTTGCTTATTTTCAATGGTGATGGACAGGTTGACAGTTGAGATTAGACAGGAGTCCCCATGGACTATGATGTTTGCGGATGACATTGTGATCTTTAACAAGAGTAGGGAACAGGTTGAGGAGACTCTGGTGAGGTGGAGATATGCCCTAGAGAGGAGAGGACAGAATTCATGTGTGTGAATGAGAGGGAGGTCAGAGGAATGGTGAGGATGCAGGGAGTAGAGTTGGTGAAGGTGGATGAGTTTAAATACTCAACGGTACAGGGTAATGGGGAGTATGGAAGAGAGGTGATGAAGAGAGTGCAGGCAGGGTAAAATGGGAGGAGAAGAATGTCAGGAGTGATTTGTGACGGATGGGTACCAGCAAGAGTGAAATGGATGGTCTACAACAGGGGTAGGCAACGTCGGTCCTGGAGTGCCACAGTATGTGCAGGTTTTTGTTCCAACCCAGTTCCTTAACGAGAACTCAATTATTGCTGATGAAGCACATATTGCTTAAGTGACATTTTAATGCTTCATTTTAGTGGTCTCGCTTGTTAAGGTTCTCCAACCTTAATTGCTTATTTCAATCTTAAACTGCTGCATTCAGTGTTTTAATTGCTCCTTATTAGCAATAAGATGTAAAAGACAAAGCAGCCAGCAGTTCTCCAGCTAGCTTTTTTCCAATTACATCTGTGTGTGTTCATCATGCACGGTTTGATTTAATAAAACACTTAATAGAAAAATGTGACAGACTGAAAATGATCTGTTTTAGGCTTCAAATCATTTGGATGATATCCTTGGAAAGGAAAAAAATTTACGATATAAAAGCCTTACATTGCACAGACTAACAAGCCATAAAATTAAATAAGGTCTGAGATTGGCAATGATTGGTTTCTAATTAAGCAATTGGGTTGGAATGAAAACCTGTAGCCACTGCGGCTCACCAGGACCGACATTGCCTACCCCTGTTTTACATCTTATTGCTAATAAGGAGCAATTAAAACACTGAATGCAGCAGTTTAAGATTGAAATAAGCAATTAAGGTTGGAGAACCTTAACAAGCGAGACCACTAAAATGAAGCATTAAAATGTCACTTAAGCAATATGTGCTTCATCAGCAATAATTGAGTTCTCGTTAAGGAACTGGGTTGGAACAAAAACCTGCACATACTGTGGCACTCCAGGACCGACGTTGCCTACCCCTGGTCTACAAGGCCGTAGTGAGACCAGATATGTTATATGGTTTGGAGACGTTGACACTAATAAAAAGACGGGAGTCAGAGTTGGAGGTGGCAGAGTTAAAGATGTTAAGATTTGCATTGGGTGTGAGAAGGATGGACAAGATTAGAAATGAGTACATTAGGGTGTCAGCTCAGGTTGGACAGTTTGGAGACAAAGCCAGAGAGGTGAGATTGCATTGGTTTGGGTATGTTCAAAGAAGAGATGCTGGGTATATTAGGAGAAGGATGTTAAGGAAACTCAGATCACATCTCTGTCATGTTACTTCCAGCATACAGACTACTCATCAGACGCACCAAACCGGTTCTGAAGCAGGTGAGAACCTGGCCAGCAAAAGCAATCTCTGCTCTTCAAGACTGTTTTGAGTGCACTGACTGGGACATGTTTAGAGAGGCTGCAACCAACAGGGACTGTATAAACTTGGAGGAGTACACGTCATCAGTGACCAGCTACATCAATAAGTGCATTGATGACGTCACTGTCTCCAAGTACATCACTGCACGCCCCAACCAGAAGCCGTGGATTACAGAGGAAGTGCGTGTGCTACTCTGCCTTCAGGGAAGGTGACGAAATCGCCCTGAGGACAGCAAGGGCCAAACTATCCCTCACCATCAGAGCTGCAAAGCGCGCACATGCCCAGAGAATTTTCCTACATGACAAAGACACACAGAGCATGTGGAAAGGCATCCAGGCTATCACTAATTACAGGACAATACCACCTACTTGTGACAGTGACGCCTCCCTTCCAGATGTGCTGAATAACTTCTATGCACGGTTTGAAGCACAGAATAATGTGGTGATGAGGAAGACCACCTCTCCTCCTAGTAACCAGGCATTAAATCTGACTATGACCGATGTGAGAAATACTCTACGAAGAGTGAACCCACGGAAGGTTGCAGGACCAGACAATATTCCTGGCAAAGTACTAAGGGATTGTGCAGACCAGCTGGCAGACGTTTTTACGGACATCTTCAACATCTCCCTGAGCACCACCATCGTCCCAGCCTGATTCAAAACCACCACCATAGTTCCCGTGCCAAAAAAGTCACAAGTGTCCAATCTCAATGACTATGTCCTGTTGCACTCACATCCATCATTATGAAGTGCTTCGAGAAGCTTGTCTTGAGGCACATCAAAATCCTGCTGCCCCCCTCACTAGATCCCCTGCAGTTTGCTTACTGCCGGAACCATTCAACTGATGATGCAATAGCCACCACTCTCCATCTGGCTCTCGCTCATCTGGACTATAAGGACACATACGTTCGAATGCTGTTTATCAACTTCAGCTCAGCATTCAACACGATCATTCCTCAGCAGCTGACGGAAAAGCTGAGCCTGTTGGGACTAAACACATACCTCTGGAACTGGATTCTGGACTTCCTGACTGAGAGACCTCAGTCAGTCAGAATTGGAAACAACATCTCCAGAACCACCACACTGAGCACTGGAGCCCCTCAAGGCTGTGTGCTCAGTCCATTACTGTTCACACTACTGACTCATGACTGCAGCAACGTACAGCTCTAATCACATCATAAAATTTGCCGATGACACGACTGTGGTGGGTCTCATCAGTAACAACAATGAGTCAGCATACAGAGAGGAGGTGCAGCGGTTAACGGACTGGTGGAAAGCCAATAACCTGTCTCTGAATGTAGACAAAACAAAGGAGATGATTGTTGACTTTAGAGTGACCACCTGCCACTGAACATTGACGGCTCAACGGTGGAGGTCATCAATAGCACCAAATTCCTGGGTATCCACCTGGTAGAGAACCTCACCTGGTCCAACAACACCAGCTTTTTAGCCAAGAAAGCCCAGCAGCGGGTCTACTTCCTGCGTAGGCTGAGGAAAGCCCATCTTCCACCAGCTATTCTAACAACATTCTACAGAGGAACCGTAGAGGGCATCCTGAGCAACTGCATCACCGTCTGGTTTGGAAATTGCACAGTCGGGGAGCGCAAAGCCTTACAACAGATAGTGAAGACAGTTGAGAAGATCATCGGTGTCTCTCTTCCCCCCATCATGGACATTTACACCACACGCTGCATCCACAAAGCCACCAGCATTGTGAATGATCCAACACACCCCTCACATTCACTGTTTACACTCCTTCCATTGGGAAAAAGGTACCGAAGCATTTGCACCCTTACCGCCAGAATGTGTAACAGTTTCTTCCCCCAAGCAGTCAGACTCATGAACACTCATAGACTGGACTGATATCTGATATATGTGTTCTGTTCTGCAGTGTTGCACATGGTTGCACATGTTTGCACATTTGACTCACATGCACCTTGTTATATGTGTCTTTATTGTTATGTGTTGTGGATTCTTCGTTGTCCTGTGTTTTATGTAGCACCATGGTCCTGTAGGAACGTTGTTTCGTTTCACTGTATGCTGTACTACTGTATATGGATGAAATGACAATAAATACTCTTGACTTGACTTGAAGGATAGAGTGGCCAGGCAAGAGGAAAAGAGGAAGGCATAAAGGAAGTTTATGGATGTAGTGAGAGAGGACATGCAGGTGGTGGGTGTGCCAGTGCAAGATGCAGAGGACAAGAAAATATGGAATCAGATGAGCTGCTGCGGTGCCCGTTAATGGGAGCAGCCAAAAAATGAAGAAGAAGAAGAAATATGCTTGTTTTAATTCAGTGGCACACAATTTTGTAGTCTACCTTAGCAGTATCAGGATGCTACTGAATGTCAAGAAAAACACACATCCATGCCTACCCTCTATTAAGGGCAATTTTGACCTAGCAATACTGAATGTATTTTGAGTGGGTTGAGGAAATGGAGCACTCAAATATGCTTGGATGCAGGAACAATGTGTAAACACCATACAGACACAGGGCTGGTTGGGAAACAAATTTACGTCCCCCTGGAGCTGTGACTTACAGTAAGTAGTAGAACTAACCAGTCCACTGTGGTGCCAAACATAAAAATATTCAAAAAGTTCAAGTTCAAACACTCTATTGTCATTGTATAACACAACAAAATTACTGTTTATTACAACCCCAAAGATGCATTTAAAGAATAGAAAAGAAGTAACAATTTAAAAACAGAATTTCAGTAAAAAAAAACAAAAAATAAAACAGTCATACAAAATACGTCAAATATTTTCAAATATGTTGTATACAATGTTAAGTGATCAAGTAACCAGAGCAAATTATTATTGCCCAATGTACAGCAGCATAAATTGTTATTGCATATATTAATGAATAGTATATTGCATATTATACTTTGCATTATATTAGTATATTGCTGAGTTGTTGTGGGTCCACAGCTCTCTCAGCAAAGGCCAGTTTTTAAAACAAATAATCACCGCACTCGCGGCGTAGCGAGGGGTGTGGTAGTGTGGCTGAAGCGGTTCCTGGGTGGATTCGTGCTGCAGGCGTTTCTCACCTAAGTGCACAGGTGAGGGACGGTCCGCAGCGTAATTGTTCTCAGGAGCTGTTGATTGCCACAGCTGCCACGTCCATTATAAAGAGATGCCCGAGACAGTTAAGGGGGAAGAAGAGAAAGAAAAAGAAAAGAGAAGGAAACTGAGGTTGCAGGAGGAAGCAGTGAGCAAGTAAGATAGTGAGCGAAAAAGCCGGTGCGGGAGAGCGAGCGAGAGCAGGCTCGCGGCAGCTAAACAGACAGCCTCGGTGTTTGGCCGACACCCGGGGGAGTAGTAGATGTGGTCGCTACCGTTGAGATTACTTCGGAGAGTGGGAGTGACTGGAAGATGGGTGACTCTCCGCGTAAGGCCGTGGAAGGCAGCAGGAGTTGGGACTTGGGATGTGGTGTCCCCAGCGTGAGAGCCTTGGTCGTTGGGGAATCCCAAGTCACTGTCAGGGGGAGCCGACCGGAGCCAAGGATCGGTAAGGTGACTGACAGTAGTAGAAGCAGACCGGAGTGATTGAGAGAAAGGTCAGCTGCAGAGAGAGCGTCTCGCCTGCTGCAGGGCCCAAATGGGAGAAGCAGGTGAGATGCTAATGTAAAAGAAGCTCCAGGCTTAATTGTTTTAAAGGACTGCTTCCAGCGATGTTTTAACCTCAGCTTTTAAAGTATTGTTTTGCTATTGTTTTACCTCCAGGTTTTGTTTTATTGGATTATTTATTTATTGAACTTTGGACACTGCACTGTTGCACTTTGTTTTCGTTTTGTTGAATAAAGCACTTTGCACTTTTATACATCATTCCCTTGCTATTGTTGCCTCACTGTCTATCTCATCTCGGTTATAACTATCGACGGTGTAGGGTTCAAGGGCTCCCGAACAGTGGGTGGGAGCATGGAGCAGAACCCACATCATCACAATTGCACATTACCAATATACCTTATTGCACAGATTCAATTACAAATTATCTCAAACTGAGGAGATTCAGAGTTCAGAAAGTTTATGGCAGATGGGAAAAAGTTATTTTGTAGTCTCTTTCTGTGTATGCAGATTGATCTAAAGGGGTCTACCTGATGGGAGGAGCTCAAACAAAGAATTTCCAGGATGAGAATTATCCTTGATGTTTTTGGCCCTTCTCACACAGCCAATCTTATACAAGAGTTTGCGTGATGGCCGTTCAGTGCCAAAGATGACCTCTGCTGTTTTTAGGACTTTTTAGGACTCTGTTTTTTTTAGGACTTCTTTAGCAGCCTTGGTGCAGCTGTTGTATCAGGCCGTCATGCAGTTAGTCAAGACGCTGTCTATAGTGTATCTATAGAAACAGACCAGCAGCTTCTGGGGTAGTTAGCTGTCCTTGGCTTCCTCAAAAAATACAGGCATTGTTGTGCTTTGCCTATTACAACAAAGGTGTTGTCAGCCCAGGTCAGTTCATTTGTATGGTGACTCCTACAAACTTAAAGCTGGAAACTCTCTTTACAGCATCTGCTTTGATTATTACTGGGTTGTGATTGGTCTTTTTAGTGGTCCTAATGTCCAGAATAAACTCTTTCTTTGGTATTTAAGACCAGGTTGTTGATGTTACACCATACTGTCAGGTTTTGAACCTCTTCCCTATATGTAGCTTCACCATTGTCTGATACAAGCCCAATAACAGTCGCACTCTAAGCAAATTTAACAATAATGTTTGATCCATGGATGGATTGACAATCATGGGTGAAGAGTATGTAGAGGAGGGGACTTTGTACACAGCCTTGTGGCACACCGGTGCTCAGGGTAAGGATGGAGGATGCCTGTTTGTCCAACTTATCAGACTGGGGGTGGTTGGTGAGAAAATCAAGTAACCAGTTGATTATAGAGGGAGCAAGTCCTAGTGCATAGAGTTTTTTGATCTGCTGGCTATGTAAGATGGCGTTAAATGCCTAGCTGTAGTCAATGAAGAGCATAGGTGTTGGGCTTTTCCAGGTATGAAAGGGCAGGATGCAGAGCCACACAGATGGCAACCTTCAGTTGATCTGTTAGTCCGTTAGGCAAACTGGTGTTGGTCTAGATCACGTAGGATCGAAGTTTGATGTGAGTGAATACCAGTCATTCAAAGCACTTTATGACAGGGGTGAGAGCGAATGGTCGATAGTCATTAAGACAGGCTATCCTAGGTTTTTTTGGAACAAGCACAATGGTCATTTCAGGTACGTGGGGACTACACATGTGGAGAGAGAGAGAGGTTGAATATGTGTGTAAATACTGTACCTTCGCTAGTTGATCATCGCAGGCCTGGAACACACATTCTTGTACATTATCAGGACCTGCTGCCTTCCTTATGTTGACGTTGTTGAATGCCTGACACACCTCGTGTATATGTAGGACCAAAGGCTAAGGGACTCCAGTCAGCTCAAAGCTTACTGGAGGCTGGTTATCATCTTTGTCAAACAAAGAAACTGTTGAGTTCCTCTGCTAGGTTGGCATTGTTATTGGCCAGCGTGTATTCTATGTCATTCTTTTTGTAATCCGTGATTAATCGGATGCCTTGCGACATTTGCTGTGAGTTTGAGTTACAAGTCCTCCTCAATCCATTGTTTGTACTTACGTTTTGCAGAGTTGATGCCTTTCTGGAGATTAGCTCTGGCAGCTCTATAGGCTGAAGTGTCACTTAATTTAAAGGCTTTGTCCCTTTCCCTGAGCAGCTGTTTGACTTCCTTATTCACCCACAGTTTCTCATTTGGGTATACCTTAATCCTTTAGTTGACAGGGCTGTTGTCCACGCAGTAATTAATATATGACAGCACAAATGAAGTGTATATCTCTAAGTCTGTCTGATGAAAAAATACATTCCAGTCTGTGTGATCAAAGCAGCCCTGGAGTAGTGTAATGGCAATTTCAGGCCAACCTTAACAGTCTTGCTAACTGGATTAGTACTGTTGATAAGGGCTTTGTGCACTGGAACAAGAAAGAAAGAGAGATGATCAGACTGACTGAGGAAGATGTGTGGAATGACCTTATAGGCGTTTTTTTATGTTTGTATAGACATGATCTAAGGTGTTTTCCCCTCTGGTTTTACAATGTACATGCTGATAATATCTGGGGAATACATCCTTAAGATTCACTTGATTAAAATCCCTGGTGATGACAAAAGTGCATCAGGGTGTGCGTTCTGTTGTTTATTGAAAATGTCAAACAGTTGCTCTACAGCTGACTTAACATTAGCCTAAGGTGCTATTTATACTGTCATAACAATAACAACATTATGTTCCCTGGGTAGGTAAAATGGTCGGCATCTTAGCATTAGATATTCCAAGTCTGGAGAACATAACTTGTTGATTGTAGTTATATTAGTGCACCAAGCATTATTAATATAGACACACAGTCCTCCACCTGTTTTCTTACTAGAATTGGGGGTTCGATTAGCTTGGTGGAGCATGCGATCTGCAAGCTCAACTGTTGTGTCTGGTATGGTGGGATCCTGCAATGTCACTGAAAAAAGCAAAAGACAACTGTCCCTTGTAGTTTTATGTGTGGAAATATTCAGTTGGAACACATTCCATTCTAATGGCGAGTGATCTAGTATTCGCAAGAAGAATGTTAGGGAGAGGGGTTTTGTGCAGAGCAGCTCTTAGCCTAGCTAGTAATCCTGCTCACGTACCTCTCTTTTGCTTTCTCTCCCTATGCCATCTTCGTCACCTTCTTCCAAGGGTAGGAGTCAACATAAGTCCGGGTGATCTGAGAATCTCCTGCGGTATTGCTTCTGTGTTATAATAATTATCTGCGCTGTTTGAGCAAATCTGTACAAGCTTTTGTTAACTGCAGTGGATGCTTGCTTTCATTTGTAAAACAATGAAAGTCAATGTTAGCAACGTTATTAGCTGAAAACAGCATGCTGCCATTGTTTCCCATTTCTATCTCATTGAGATTTTTATGCCTGTTTGCTTAATTATATTCACATTTGGTTTTAACTTCCATTATTTGGGCTCCAAACTGTTCATTGACATCTTTTTTTAACAGGCCCAAACAAGTCAATGAGATTGTTTAACCTCATCTCACTATTGAATCTGATCTACACCCTACTATTATTCATTCTGTTTTTCTGTTAGATTTGATGTGAAAAAGAAAGAAGTTAATCAATACTGGTAAAAAAAAACTTGTTTTTGTGTAAAAGTTCCACTGACCCTTTAAAAAAGGTGGAGATGTTCCACAAAGGTATTCTTTTTTTGGATTTTATACTACTAAAAAAGGTTCCCTGGCTAACAACAAATTATTAGGGGAAAAGCTGACACCACAATGGGGGACAAACAGACAGAGCTCAATTCTTATGTTAATCTGGACAGACAGAGACTGCTTATAATAGTAATAATAATAATAATAATTATTATTATTATTATTATTATTATTATTATTATTATTATTATTATACATTGTATGTATATAGTGCCTTTGCTATGCTCAAGCCACTTTACAGAGTCTCAGAAAGAATGGCATGGTGTGTGTAACACTGGCTACATAGAACACTAAAACAGATACGTAATTACAGGATATACAAAGCATTTAATAGAATAAAACACAACAGAACATAACTTGTTGATACTCAATACTAGAAGAAATACTAGAAGAATACTAGAATACTAGAAGAATACTAGAATACTAGAAGAAAATCACACAAAATTTTCCTGAGTATTTGGACAGAGGAGTAAACTGAAAGCAGGGGCAGAAGTTAAAAGCCTTCCGCAATGATGAATTGAGTCAAAGGATCTAATTAATTTGGAGATGTCATTCCAAAGTCTGGGCACTGAGTGCAATATAGTGTGAGTCACAACCAGTAGGCTACTGGTGCTAGGTTATTTTGCGCCCCAGGCTAAGCTAATTAGTGTGCCAACCGTCTGTTTGGTAGTTAACTTGTGTGACCGGGTCCGCCAATTATGATCTGCGCCCTAGGCAATTGCCTAATTTGCCTTAATGGTGGTGCCAGACCTGGGTACAGGATTGCCAGAATCAGAGGACCTTAGTGGGCGAACAGGAGCATAGTGATGGAGAAGGTCTCTGAGGTAGCCCGGTGCAAGGTCATTTAAAGCTTTGTAGGTTATTGATAGAATTTTATATTCAATGCTGTAAAACACAGGGAGCCAGCCGGATGGGTGTTATGTGCTCACTGTCGCTGGTTTGTGTCAGCACTCTTGCAGCAGAGTTTTGAATCAACTGGAGCTGTGATATAAGATTTGAAAGGGCACCTGCCAGTAGAGAGTTATAATAATTGATGTGGGATGTGATAAAAGCATGAACAAGTTTCCAAACATTAGAAAAGGAGAGCAATTAGCGAACACAAGATATGTAATGGAGGTGGAAGTAAGAAATTCTCTTAATGTGGTTTATGTGGGTGGAAAAAGAAAGGGAGAAATCAAAAATGGCACCAAGATTCCTTGCATTAGAGAAAGGTTTGATGAGATCATCATCAAGAGTGAGTTGTGATTTAGTGCCAATTTACAGGAGTTCAGTTTTGTTGCAATTTAATTTTAAAGAGTTATGCTCCATTCAGTTTTTAATTTCACTGAGGCAATTTGTGAGCTGAGAATCATCTGCATAAAAATGACAACCCAGTCCAAAGCTATGGCGTGCCTTGAGCATGGGAAAGGTGTTATATAAATACAATGTATTATTATTGTTATTATTTATAGAATGCAGTAATATGGCCAAGAGGGAGCATATAAATATAGAAGAGCAGAGTGCTGAGGTCAGAGTCCTGAATAACTCCTTGTGTGACTGGCTCTGAGCTGAATCTACTGCTGCCAAGACTAACAAACTCTTGTCTATCAGTCAGACAGGACTTAAACCACTGGAGGGCAGTGCCAAAGATACCCAGAATGTTCTCCATTCTAGACAGTAGAATGTCATATTTGACAGTGTCAAACGCTGCACTGAGGTTTAGCAGAATTAACATGCTTGTTTGTCCAGAGTCTACTGCCATAAGCAAATCATTGGTTACCCCAAGCAGAGCAGTTTCACTGAAAGAGTGAAGAGTTGGGAGGCTACAACACACAAAAGAAGTTTTGACAGATACGTTTAATGACAAATATGTCAAAATTGTTAAGATTGTCACCATCAAAACCAGACTTTTTTAACATTGAGACTACAGAAGAGATTTTAAATGTGTCTGGCACAAAGCAAGTGTCAAAGGTTGTATTTATCATTGTTGTAACAGTCGGGATTATGGCATGAAGGTAGAAATTAAGAAGCGTGGTGGGTATGGGGTCCATTACACAAGTAGTCGGCCTCATCTTACAAAGCAGTTCATGAACAAATGCAGATGTGACTGGTGAAACTTTAGAAAAGAAACTGGATGGAATGAGAAGACAGGGACAGATATAAATGGAGGATGGATTTATGTTAGTTGAATAATATTAGATTTTTAATTTTATTATGAAAAAAGTGGTGGAATTTTTCACAGACTTCAGCAGAGGATGTAATTGGGCCAGATGCAGGTTGAAGTACTTTATTTAATACAGTGAATAAAACACTCTGGTTACCATGACCACTTTCTATTATTCTGCCATAATGCATGTTCTTGGCTGCAGTTAGTGCATCTCTAAAAGCCCTTTGGTGGTCAGAGAAAACCTAAAAGTGCAGAGTGAGGCCAGTCTTATATGAAATTCTCTCAAGCTATTGGCCAGCTGCTTTTATAGACCATAATTATGAGTAGTATCATGAAGCTAAATGCTTAAAGGAAACCTTATTTTTTAAAGGAGCTATTTTATCTAGTAATGAATGAAGGGCTGAGTTATAGTAGTCAATAAGACTATATGGTACTGAATAGGGGAAGACAAAAAAAATCAGAAATGGATCTAGCAAGGATAGAGTGATATTTATTTTTAAGGTTTTTGTAATAAATTTGATGTTTATAGGTAAGAGGAGGGAGATACAGTGAAAAGTACTGCGTTATTGTCAGAGAGGACCAAATCACCGTTAAAATGTTGCCAACAGATAAGGCAGATCTGCAGATCAGGTTTAATATATAACAACCAGAGTGGGTAGAAAAATCGACATATTGCACCAAATGAAAACAGTCCAGCAAGGACAGGTATTTCTTTCTCAGTTTACATGTAGGAATGTCAATATGGATGTTGAAATCACCAAGAATAATGACTGTCTGGGAAAGGGAGTGTAATTGGGTTAGTAATTCAGTCAGATCATATAACAAAGGCCCATTGTGTTTTGGGGGACAATAGAAATCAACAAGTCTGTGAAGTAAACATTTCTAGATGGTGATGCCTCTGTAGGAGACATAAATGTATTTGTTTTTTGCAAAGTTTCTGTTAAGCATAGCATATCAAGGTTGGAGTCTATATTCTGATAGTACCAATGTATTGTCATTAAGAGATCTTGTGCTAAACAACGTAATCTGGTAGATGAGTCATGGCAACTGGACTTCTTTCTTTCAGTTTCCATGACTCAACTACCAGATAATTTCACCTGGATGACTGAGAATCTTCACAGACATAAACAATGTAATATTAGCTAATGAGGGTTCGTTGTGCACAGATCTATAGCCAGAGTTTATTTTACCATATTGAAAATTTAACACACTAGCACTCTTATTTCCAAAGCCATGAGTAGGATGGCAAATTCCTGAATAAATGCTGCCAGTGAACTCTCCACAGCCTGGTGAACAGCAACCTGACATGCGATGTACATATTTTGCATGTCACACAATACCAGTGTCTTTTTGGACATTCAAGTCTGACCATTTGCTCTGGTCAAACTGTTTAATATGCAGGGGTTTATCAAAACAGTATTTCAATATAGTAGAAAGCCAATACTTACCTGACAATAGTAGAGTGGAAAAGTTGAGACAGGTGGGGTGGGATAGCACAAATAAGTGGCGAGAGCAACACAGCACAAAATCCAACAGAAGCATAGACTGATGCCACTGGAAGATTGATTCATTAAAAAAGAGTAGAAGATATTATAAGTTGTGCATTAAGATAATTACCAGAATCTGGAGGTTCCAACATATAACCATATATATAACCATGCAACCAGACTTTCAAACAAATTATATCCTGGGGACATTCAACTGGTTAATCACCTTTATAATGATCTTTCTGCCCAGTGACTAAAGCCGATGTCACAATGCAAATCTTCTAGTTGTGAGATATGTCGGATTTGCCAAGCACAGTTGCTGATCTCATCACTGGTTCATGTCAATTAAAATGACTGAATGTCAGTGCCTACGTCACAATTACCAACTGGGTGCTGAGTTTCCACAACAACCAGTGCTGTACAAAGGGTTAACAGCTACTGTGAATTCAGTTCCAATCTTTGTACTTTTTTCTTTTTTCCATTCTGTCATGGTATGTAAAACTCGAGACATCAGCCAGACGAGTTTCTTTTCTGTTTATAAGGTCCAAAACATCTGCATTCCTTATACATTATAATTGTATTCTGTGCATTACACTTCCAGGTGAGCATTCATTGGTAGTCAGCTCTCATGCACATAGAGCCCACACCAAGCCTAAAGACAAAATCAAATCTGTTTGATTTTATTGGAGTGAGTCACAGACTAGCTACAGTTTGTTGTTGTATATATTTCATTAGGAGAACAGCAAAACAGGATCATGCCACAGACTGTGCCTGACTTTTTAGATTATGTAAATGAAGTCTATGACTGAAAATCACTGGTAAAGTTTCAAAATGTGATATAGCTTTAATAGTCCATTTTGGAAGCACCCAAAAATCTAATCAGTCTGCACTATTGATTTACTTTTAATGCTTTATCAGTATTTTTTCTTGCTGATACATGTTAGTTCAAATATTAATTCAGTTATGTATTTATTTAAATTTAAAATATGTAAATATAATTATTTGCAATTATCATTGTTTATTTAGTAAATTAGTGCATGCATGTTCCATTTACTGTATTGTCATTATATGTTTCTGCTCCAGTGGGAGTAGCTAGAAGTGTTTTCACTAGGCTAAAAAGTATAATGACAATGCATTGAGTTGAATTGAAAGAAAAAGTGTATGTTAAGCACAGTAAGTAAGTAAAGCTTATTTATAAAGTGCATTTCACAGACAAGAAGTCACAAATGTGCCGTGCAATAGAAGAAAAATAAATAAGATTAGGCTAGGCAAGACATAGACACATTAAGATACATTATAGAGTAAATATATCAAATACATTAAGTAAATTAACACAGAATCAATAAAAATAAAATTAGGAACAATAACACTCTAAGCAAAAGCCTGGCTAAACAAGAAAGTTTTTTTTCTAATGTTTTTTAAGAGTCCACAGAGTCAGCCATACAAATGTGAAGAAGGAGATTGTTTCAAATCTTCGATGCAAAAGACTGAAAGGCTCTATCCCCCCTTGTTTGTAATCTTGTGCGTGGAACAACAGATTTTGAGCATGAGATCTATGTGTGCAAGAGGCAGTTAAGTTTAAAAAGGAGATTGGAAAATAGACTGGAGCTTGTCTGTTCAATGCTCTAAACACAAGTACAAAAATTTTAAAGCCAATATAGAGAGTGTAAAAAAGGTGTAATATCGTTTCTCTTTCTAGAATGTGTCAGCAACCTGGCTGCTGCATTTTGTATAGCTTGACGAAGCAAAAGGGATGATTTGTCCAAGCCAGTAAACATTGCATTACAATAATCTAAGTACGAGGAAACTAATGCATGAGCAATTTCTCCAACTCCAATGATGAAACTATAGATCGTAATTTTAAAATGTTCCTTAAATGAAAACAAAAGGAACGAGAAATAGATTTAACATGCGAGTTAAAGCTCAGAGAGGAATCAAATATAACTCTAAGTTATACTGACTTATATGATGTAATGTGAAAACAGAGTATTTCAAACACTTGTTTATTGTTTAAAGTAGTCACATATTTTACATATTAATGCATAATCTTAACGTGTAAAACATGATTTAACAAAGGAAAAATGTAAGATGCTTTCTTCATTTTTCTGTAATGTATCATTTTGGAAATGGAAGTGGATGTTCAGAAAGTACATAACCACTTTATATGAGCGCTTTGAGTAGTGAGAAAAGCGCTATATAAATGCAAAGAATTATTATTATTATTATAAGACTGTGGGCCAAAAGTCTTTTGTTCAATCAATAATTTATATGACTTGAATTTGATTAACATAAAATACACAGTAGATAATCATGTCTGAATTTCATCAGTTGCAATCTCAATCACTAAGCAACATCACCATAGTGATGCAGAATAATATTTCATTATAACCTGATATTCAAATCAAGATGCGGTTTTTAAGATGAGCCTTGAGATTTAAGATGTTCTAACTAATTGTGTACATAATATTAGAATTTATTAAACAGTTCTTCATAGTCATGGTAGATGTAATTTACAAGTGAAGGTCATTGTAACATCTAGCAATCTTTTTTCTCTTAGCATTTGTATAAATCAAGTCAAGACCAAGACAACATTAAAATATGAAATATACTCTATTTAAAATTCTCCCTTGACATTTTAACTAATGATTTAATAACACTGAACATCTTACTTTCTTACCTATTCTCTGTTTTATGTCAGTCTTTCAGAATGTAAGTAAACCTAGCTCCATATTGATATTAACAAATTATTCAACATTCCTTTTACTGTAATGATAGAAACTTTATACTTCACTGCAGATCAGAATAAAGTAAATCTATCAATAAAAAAATACTGTTGCAAAACATATAACCATGAAATGTATTTAAGTGTATGTTTATATCTGAAGATACTGTAACAGTGTTTGATTTAAAAAGAGCAAAGTTAAATACAGCCAGAATTATTTGACTTAAAATATTTGAAGATAAATGTGGTGACCTTTCTTCTTCCAGTATTATGACTAATAATATTTTGTTTGCTAATGGAAAATAATTTGTAGTGTGTTTCAAATCAAACTCTTTTATTAGTGAACAAATGCACATTTTAATGCACCGTGTTTAAGAGAAATGGAACTGACACTTTGCATGAAATGACGGGCTTTTGTTGATTCTTTTTAATACTTATGAACATGGCTTGGTAGATAATAATAATAATTTTTTGCATTTATATAGCGCTTTTCTCACTACTCAAAGCGCTCAGCAATTGCAGGTTAAGGACCTTGCTGAAGGGCCCAACAGAGCAGAGTCCCTATTGGCATTTATGGGATTCGAACCGGCAACCTTCCGATTGCCAGTGCAGATCCCTAGCCTCAGAGCCATTATGTTAAAATCAGATTAGTTGTTATTTTCTGTTTAATTTACTTGCCTGTTTGATTTATGCAGCACAAGTGTGTTATGCATGTTTAAAAGATGGGTCTGCCAGCCCAGGAGCTTGGCAACGAAAATGCAATCTGTAATTTTGTGTTCTACTCTATGTACTGTAACCAAAAATGTTTTTCAGGTTTTTATTGCTTATGCTGTGCTTATGCTGCTGTTGCTGCCACATGCATATTTTGGAGGTTTGTGAGGCACACCCCACTTAGGAGTATATTCTAGGTTACAGTCAAGACAAATACAGACTACATCTTGCAAGGATGGCGCAGGCGATATTAACTTTGATATAGCATACAGTTTTTGTCATGTTGTGAGCAAAAGAACAAAAACACTTTTTCCACAAAACATATACATCTTGTTACTCTTATCAACTAATCTGTATTTTTGTGTAGCTACATTCATAGTGAGGATCATCAGAAGGAATTTTAAAAAGAATACAATACAAAGCAGCTCAAGTTAAACAGAGGGCTAGATAGAAAGGGGTATGCTAAATAATCTCACTATGCAACTTATGTTGGTATTTAAAGAAACACCTTAGCATTTAATTATTAATTTGTACCTGTAGTATACTGGAATATGACATCTAAAGCTGTGAATGAAAGTTGTTAATTCTGTGATAACGCGGACATTGGCAAAGTGATTTGTGAAGCTATGGTAAAGTGAAGTTCTGTTAGCAAATATTTCAAGAAGATACCTAGATACGAACATTATATACATTAGCACCTCTCACAAGCATAAAGCAGTCGATATAAAAATGATTCAGTAAGTCACATTCATGAACTTGAATTATGAGATGTGCTGGATTATGATGTAGAAATCATCTCTGAGTGAACCCCATCAGGGCTTCATTGCATCATGCCTTTTTTATTCGACTGACATACATTTTGATGTTTTTATTTTATTTCATTTTCATTTTAGAAGATTTGTTTTTGGTATGAAAGTTGTCAAATTGATTTATTAGTTGAGTTTAGATTTTTGTTTTTCCTCACTCTGTGTCTAGAAGTACAAAAAGCTCATCTAAAATCAGTTTAGCATGCTCAGTCTAATTACAAAAAAAAAATGTTAAGAGTCCCTGCATCTTTCCAATCACTTAGAATCCACCGGTCCCATTTGCTTTGCCCAGCCTTTCCTGCGCTTCCATTTCTTTTCAAATTGTAAGTGACAGAAACCTGATGTCCTCCTGTCTCTGATGTTGTCCATTTTTCCCACCAGGATTACCAGCACTTATCCCGAATTCTGTTACAGCTTTTTTTCTTTTTAAAGTTTGATTTCACATTTTTTTAGACAAAACATTTTTACAAGATAACTGAGTAATCAGCAAAGAAATTAAGTGAATTTTTTATTTAATTTGGTTATTTAAAATATTTTATGGGTGTTTGTGTATTTAAAGGTACATTCTAACAATCCTTTAGCAGGTTTTTCAATGTGAGGAATCTAATTTGAGGCCAGTTCTTTGAATCATCACATACTTTTTGTGTTACAAATTATTTTGTGTACTGTTTTTGCTGTTTTGAGTTGGTTAGCTGCATGGATAAAAAGGAAACAGGCGGCTTAGTGTTCTGATTTTGTGTTTGGCAAACTGCTGTGTCAATAATTCCACCAATCTACACACACATATACCACATACGGTTCAGACTCCATAAAGCATCGCTGCTGTCTGCTGTACTTCAAGGTGATCCTGAAGTGATTTTTCTTTAAACGTATATGCAGAAAACAAATTGAGATTTAGCATTTTTAGCACATGGCTTCATGGTTTACATTCCGTGGTATTTTTATACTATTGTGGTATATTAATTGTTATTTGTTTGGACAATATCTGAACACTGTATGTACAGTATATTTATACAAATATTTTTTCCAATGGCTACAACATTAATAGTTCACATATTTAAATAATATACAGTATATATATGTACACATAATTGCAATAATCTGTACCTAATACTTTATCTCTGTCATATGGTGTTTTCTTCCAAATGCATAAGGCTTTTTTTTTTCTTAGTCACCATTACTGTTGCCAAGCTTTTCTAAATAGTGCATATTATGCCCAGACAAATAAAAATTAATAAATCATTGTTAGCTGGGAAAACAAACTAAAAATTGAACAAAGACTTTGTAAATCTTAATCCAACTGATTGTGAATGGGTGTGGCCTTTGATAGACTGTCTCTTCACAGATGGTTTCCTAATAGTAGGAGAAAAGTACTATGTAATTATATGAGCACTATATGGACAAAAGTATTGGGACATACCTCTAAATTATTGAATTCAGGTGTTTCAATCAGACCCTTTGCCACAGGCATATAAATTCAAGCACCTAGCTATGCAGTCTCTATTTACAAATATTTGTGAAAAAAATGGGCCGGTCTGAAGAGCTCAGTGACTTTAAGTGTGGTACTGTGATAGGATACACTTTTGCAATGAAACGGTTTGTGAAATTTCATCCCTGTTGGATATTCTGCGGTCAACTGTAAGTGGTATTAGTGGAAAATGGAAGCATTTAAGAATGACAGCAACTCAGCCACGAAACGGAAGACCACGTAAAGTTACAATGTGGGGTCAACAACAGCTAAGATGCACGGAGGGTTAAAAGTTACACAAGATTTGTTAATTCTATAGCAGAAGTGTTCCAAACTTCCACTGCCATTAATGTAAGCACAAACATTTTGCAGCAGGAGCTTCATAAAATGGGTTTCCATGGATGAGCAGCTGCATGCAAGCCTCACATCCCAAGTCCAATGCCAAGCGTTGGATGGAGTGGTGTAAAGCACACCACCGACTGTGGAAGTGGAAATGTGTTCTATGGAGTGACAAATCACTCTTCTTTGTTTGGCAGTCAGATGGGCGAGTTTGGGTTTGGCGGATGCTGGAACAATGTTATTTGCCTGACTGTACTGTGCCAACTGTGAAGTCTGGTGGAGGAGGGATAACGGGACTGCTTTTCAGGGTTTGGGCTATACCCCTTACTCACAGTGAAGGTCAATCTTCATGCTTCAGCATACCAAGACATTTTGGACAACGCTATGCTTCCAACTTTGTGCAAACAGTTTGGGAAAGGCCCTTTTCTATTCCAGCATGATTGTGCCCTAGTGCACGAAGCAAGGTCCATAAAGACATGGTTGGATGAGTTCTGTGTGGAAGAATTTGACTGGCCCACACAGAGCCTTGAACTCATCACCATCACCATCAAACACCTGGATGAACTGGAACGAACTGGAACTGGAACAAAGATTGCAAACCAGGCCTTCTCACTCAGCATCAGTGCCTGATCTCATAAATGCTCTAAAGAATGAATGGCACAAATTTCCACAGAAACAGTCCACAATTTTAATAATAATAATAATAATAATAATTCTTTACATTTATATAGTGTTTTTCTCACTACACAGAGTGCTTTCCACACAGAAGGGACCCATTGTGGAAAGCCTTCCAAGAAGAGTGGAAGCTGTTATAGCTGCAAAGGGGGCACTGATTCCATATTACAGTCTATGTATTTGAATGCAACGTCATTAAAGTCCTTGTTGATGTAATGGTCAGTCATCCCAATACTTTTGTCCATATATTGTGTGTAGCTCTTGTACATCTGTACAAACACTGCCATAAACATAAGATCATATGACACTCACTGGAATGTGCACCATTTTAAAGGTTCAAAGAAACAAGATAAATATAATACAGTAAGTAAATAAATAAAATAGATGAGAATTCACACATTTTTTAACAGCTAAACAAATCAGTATTCCTTTTTTCATTTTTTTGTAATAAATAACCAAGAAGTATGATTCTCTTGAAAGTTTTTCAGTATTTCTTTTGCATCAAAGACAGAGTGGCATTAAAAAGATTGATTACATTTCTGTGACTCCCTGGAGTTTTAAAGGAAAAGCGTCTTTGAAAAGAGCTCTTGAGGTTTTTGGTGAAAACATAAAGGATCATCAGGTGTCAGAATGGTTATCTAGTAAAAATACTTATACAATTTATAAACTGGCCAAATACATTCTAACAGAAATAAGGTTTATGTATCTAATATTGACTCTCAATAGCAAATGGATTTAGCAGCACACAGGGTTTTTTCATTAGTTTGGCATAGTTTCAGATATTGGGTTTCAGATAATATTATGTCCTTTCTGTTATTTTAACCTTTGCCAAGGGCAGGAAAGTCTCAGCTTTAGGTTATACTTTGGGTGATGGCAATAGTTAACCAAAGTGAGTACACAGCTAATGAAGAGTAAATAAGCTGTGAGGCAGTAGATGGCAGCCACTTGGGTTGTGACAGTGCCACGGTTTCTCATGGAGTTCTGTGACTCAGCCCTGTTAGGTGCTGCCATGGGAAGATGCGCGGACTGGGGAGCCCTACTTCGTGAGGCTCCAGCCTTACCAGGAAGTGCTACTGGGCCACGTTTTTGGGACACCAGGGGTTACTTAAAATGTACTGCCTGCCACTACTCCGAGAGCCAGAGTCAGGAGGAGGAGGATGAGAAAGACAGAGAGAAAGAGAGAAGAAGAGAGAGAGAAGAGAAATGTGTTGGTGCTTTGGCTGTGCATATTGTGCTTTTTGTACTGTGCTTGGTGATGCAATGGTGGTAAACCATTTGAAAGCATTTCCTACAGCCAAATAAAAATGTTTGTGTTGCAGAAACTTATGCCTAGCATTTGTTTGTGTTGGGTTTGGGTGGCTGGTACGCCTCCTGGTGGTCACAAAGGAAATATATATTTATATATACTGTATATTTTACATGACCATCAGAGTATACAGGAAGTGTTAGAATCTTAAAAGAGCTTGTCATATTTTGATAAGATAAAAGAGATTTTATTTTGATTTCCATTTTGGCCAGATTGTTTGGTTCCATCTTGTACATATTGTGAATGATTCAGCTTGTTTGTTTAAAACTACTGTTAATGCATTCAGTGTAAAGGGTGCAGCCTCTTCCTTTTGATTCAGGTACATCCAAGTACTTCAGATTAACTTTTGAACCCTCTTCAGCAGGCATGGCAAAAGTGTCTGAATATTTAAAAAGTTATAAATATTTGCTAATATTTGCTATATGGTTGCGAGACATGGATGCTATCATGTGACCTGAGATGAAGACTGGACTCCTTTGGTACTATGTCTCTTTGGAGGATCCTTGGGTACCGCTGGTTTGACTTTGTGTCGAATGAGCGGTTGCTCTCGAAGTCCCGAATGAGGCACATTACCTGCACTGTGAGGGAGTGTCAGTTATGGCACTACAGCTCACAGGATCCTCATTGTTGAGAACCCAAGTGGCTGAGCCAGGCCAAGGAGAAATCCACATAAAAGCTGGCTGTAGCAGATAGAGGGTCATTTCCAGAGGGTGGGACTGGACCACATGTCTGCCTGCAGGGTTGCCAACCAGGATCCCAAGCTGTTTCATCTTGTGGTGGGTGCAGCAACGCACTGTGCCAGTGCATGCTCTGCAACCTGACCTGACCTGACATGACCTAAATCTTTATAAGTATGAGCTAGTACAGGCTCTGAAAAATAAAACTGACAAAGAAGTGGCAAGAGCTCTCCAAAAAGGAGTGCAAAAGATTTCCTTAAAAAATGTAGGCTTATACACACATCTAGATCTATAGCATTCTTAGAACCACAGTTACCATCAAGGAATAAAAATATACTGAGGTATTAACATGAAGAGTAAGGAGGGCAGAAGAGTGGTTTTGATCGTCCCAATACAATTTCTGTGGCTTCAAGTTCAACCACCAACATCTAAGATCAATGTCTCTCTGTTTGAGTTTGCAGCACTGTAATCATTAAGTGGTTGGGGCTGTATGTGAACAGAGAGGAATGGATAACTAAGATAATCACCATCTAAGAATGTCAGTTGTCAACAACCAAAAGCAGTGCTTGTTAACCATTGAGCTTTGCTTCTTCCTTGAGTTTTACAGAACTTTCTCTTTCCAATTTTACAACATCATCACATCTCTTTTTTCATACCCAGGACACCGTCTCATCTTCAGTCATCTGTCTACCATATTGGTTACTGGTGCTATGCACATGACCCGTCAATTACTTTTGCTGGTCCTTCATGTGCATAAAGCATGCTCTCAGCACAGCTGGGAATATATATGTTAGCATACAATTATTAAATATGGACAAATAAAAATCTCATATCTTTTTTCTATAACGTCACCAAATTTCAATCAAATCCCTCAAGGCATTTTTAAGATTTGGGGTATTTAGTTTTTTATATTTTAGGGGATTACCCCTAAATATTGATAAATTCAAAGTCCTTTCTTAGCAGATACCTATACTTAAATAGATGTACCATCCTGCCAAACTTCAGCTTTTCAACTAAATGGAAAAATATATACAGATGTGCAATACTTTTTTCTTTTCTTATTCCTTTTTCCCTCTGGGGCTTATAGTGTCTTTCTGGCTTCCCTCGCTGGTCTGTACGGGTATCAGTAGTTTTTATTTTAAAGAGCAATTTTGGAAGGTGGATGGTGGGGATGGGGTGGGTTTTGGAGGGGGGGGGGGGGGGGGGCTTGGCTGCCGTAGGGGGTTGTTGTTGCTGTCTGTTATTTTTTCAACAATTCTTAAATGTGTTTTTTGTGCTTTATGAACTTAAAATAAAAAAAATGATCACAAAAATGATTGTTCAATATTTTTTTAGTAAACAGTTCTTAAAAGGAAAGAAGCTTGCTATTTTACATAGAAAACTAGTATACTTAGTGTTTCCGAAAAGAGTGTGTTTTGAAAAGTGTTTTTCTTTTTAAATAGGATGCAGCAGTTTTATTTTATTTTTGTATAGTGCTTTTCACTGAGTGCAATCTGAAAGCACTGTAAAATATTCACAGGAAAAATGCATAATAAACCTTACTAATTGCATAATGTACACCCATAAAGTGGTTCAAACAGAATGAGCAGGGCTTTTTTAAAGAGAGGCATTTAGGCCTTACAATGTTAAGAAAAGTTAAACAAAAGAACACAGCATTTCATGGAAAGATTTCTTAAAAAGAGAGCCTTCTTAGTAAGGCAGGGCCTGAATCAGGCTATGGCAGTATCACAAAAATCTCCTGACAGGCTGGACTTCCTTTCTATTGGGAAACATAATTCTTACGCTGTTCTGGCTTCTGAAAATGCTGTTTTAGGTCACCTTTTGCATTCTATCCTCTTGCTTCTCCTGGACTCTATTATTCATCAGCATGGTTTACAATTTCATTTTTACGCAGATGACATACAATATATGTAAGCATCCATCCCACTTGACAACTTCCACCTTCTTCTCTGATAAACTTCCTGTGAAATATGAGGCACTGGATGGCATCTTATCTTATTATGTTTAAACAGGATAAGGATGAGATCAACATGATAGGTTCCACGGCTTCTCTCGGAAAGGCAAGCAATCTCAACTCAGATGTTACTATAATTTCTCCTTCTAGTACTGATCATAATCTTGGCATTATTTTTTTATTTCACATTCTTTTTTCAGAAGCATAATAACTACATAACTAAAGCCACATACTATCTCTCTACTTTCATGATGCATAAATCCTAATTTAAGCTTTTATTTCCTCACATCTGGGTTACGAATATTCATTATATACACTTGTCTTCCTGTGAAACCTCTCAATAAATTGCAACATGTTCAAAATTCAGCAGCCAGGCTACTCATCCATATCAGGAAATCTTCTTATATTTCTCCTGTTCTTTTTCCAGTTACACTGGGCTCTTGTAACCATTTGTATTCAATTTGTACTCCTCATATTCACATGTAAATCATGAAATGGCCTTGACCCTTCTTATGTTTTTGATATTCTTCATCCGTATACACCAGCTTGTACCCTTATATCTTCTGGCACTGGTCTTCTTACTTTTTCCCATATGAAACTATCAGCTATTGGAGTCAGGTCATTTCACATGGCTGCTCCCTAACTGTGAAACACTCTTCCTCAATCTGTCTGCAACCGCACATGCCTTTCCTCTTTGAAGTCCAACCTTAAAACATATATGTCCACACAATATTACCATCCCTTTACTAAGACCTAACAGATTTATTTTTTTTACTTAGTTATTTTGCTGTTTAATATTCTACATCTTATTTTACCTGTATATTTATGATGTTATTCTTGTATTATTTATACTCTCTTGTATTTGTATTGTATCATTTTAGATTTTTATTTTTACTTTTTCATATTATCTACCTATTTGTTAACTCAAATTCGTAAAATGACCTTGGATAATAATATATTATTATTATTATTATTATCAGCAATTTAACAAAAAAAGAAATAATCCACTGATTAAAAACAGAAAAGGAGGAAGAAAAGAAATCCAAAGCAATAATAACTGGGGAGACTATGGGGCAGGCATAAGAACAGATAGGTGACCAGAGAGCAGTTTCAGGAGGACGGTTCCAAAATGTTTTGAATAATAATAATAATAATAATACATTTTACTTATGTAGCGCCTTTCCCATGCTCAAAGCACTTCACAGAGTTTAAGAAAGAACGGCAGGGTATACAGTACATAGCATTGTACTAAACCAGACAAATGAATAAAGAAGAGTAAGATAGTAAATTCAGAGAAAAGCCCAACAGACAACATAATTGATGGTCTAGCACACACACTCATACAGGTTACATGAGCATCTTGACATAGAGGTAAACTGAGAGAAGGGTAATAAAGTCAAATAGAGCTAAAAGTCTTCCTGAACAGATGAGTTTTGAGTTGTTTTTTAAAAGAATTCATAGAGTCAGCTGACCTGATTAATTTCGGTAGGTCATTCCAGAGTCTGGGCGCTATACAGCTGAAGGCCCTGTCATCCATGGAGTGTAGATTAGTGTGGGGCACAACAAGATTGCCAGAATCAGAGGACCTTAGTGGGCAGACAGGCACATAGCGATGGAGAAGGTCACTGATGTAGTTTGGCGCAAGGTTGTTTAAGGCTTTGTAGGTTATTAGTAGAATTTTATATTCAATTCTGTAAGACACTGGAAGCCAGTGAAGGCGGAGCAGGATGGGTGTGATGTGCTCGCTGCTGCTGGTTCGAGTAAGGACTCTTGCAGCCGAGTTTTGAATAAGCTGGAGCTGTGATATAAGATTAGAAGGGGCACCTGCCAGTAGAGAATTACAATAAAAGCATGGACAAGTTTCTCAGCGTTAGAAAAGAAGAGGAAGGAGCGAACACGTGATATGTTACGGAAGTGAAAGTAAGAATGTTTCTTAATGTGATTTATGTGGGCGGAATAAAAGAGGGAGGAATCAAAAATGACACCAAGATTCTTTGCAGTAGAGGCAAGTCTGATGAGATCACTGCCAAGACTGACTGGGAAGGAGCTCATTTTATTAAGTTGAACTTAGCCCCAATTTGACAGAGAAAACCGAGAAAGCTCTGATGAAGTTCCACTTTTAACATTGAAATAGAGTTGAGTATCGTCTGCATAAAAATGATAACCCAGTCTAAAGCTACGAATAATATGGCCAAGGGGAAGCATATAAATACAGAAAAGCAGAGGACCGAGGACAGAGCCCTGTGGAACTCCTTGTATGGCTGGCGCTGAGCTGGATCTGCTGTTGCCAAGACTAACCGTCAGATAGGACTTGAACCACTGGAGGGCAGTGCCAGTGATACCCAGCATGTTCTCCATTCTGGACAGTAGAATGTCATGTCCGACAGTGTCAAATGCTCCCCTGAGGTCTAACAGGATTAATATGCTGGTTTGTCCCGAGTCTGCTGCCATTAGCAAATCATTAGTTACCCGTAGCAGAGCAGAAGAAGGTTCCCAAATGATGGACCAAGTTTACAGAGAGGGTCAGACTCTGGACCTAGTGAAAAACACAGGCTAGGAGTAAAATAAGTTCTGTGAATAAAATGTTATTGTCTTTGTTGTTGATTAAGATTTTTGAGGTAAGCTAAACATTTTTAAAAATAACATGTCAGCACAAAGGAGCATATGGGGAAAGTCAGAGACCTGTTTTCACATTCTCTCCATGTGTACGTGGTCTTTTCTCTTGATAGTATTCCACTGTTCTCTGAAATGAAAACGATGTGTGTGTGTGTGTGTTAGGCTGATTACTTCCTCTATGTTACTTTAGTGTTTTTACTCATCGGTGATTCCTGTAATGGCCCTGTGAGGATAACCTACAGCATCAAGCAAATTTTGATAACTGAATTAATAACTTTAATGTAAAAAATACAACAGGTGGGCAGAACAAAATCTTGCATTGCCACTTTACAGTTCTCTCCAAGGTTTCACCTTGGGATGCATTCTGTGTGGAATGTGGATTTTAGATTGTAGACAACTGCTTATTTTCATCATAAATAATAAACAGTAATAAATACTAAGTTCACTTTACACTTTTGCTTTTAGCAGATCATGTTTTAATAAGCATGCTTGGCACAATTTTAGAAACATTTCTTCCCTTTTAATTTTTTGACAAACAGCACTTCAGATCAAGAAAATGGTTTTAAATAGAAACAAGTCTTCCAGAATGAAATCTTTATTGTTTGACTTTACTTCCTTTTGATGTTCAGAATGCAGGGCTAAATTTGCATCGCTTAAAGAAAGAATCCAAAAGGTTTGTTCCTAACGTAAAAAAAGGTCATAAATTTGCATTTAATTATGTGAATGCTGTTTCATGTTGGCATGATACCTGCCGAAATTGTGGTAAATCCCCCAACCTCCAATGTTTCTTTCATTACTTGGAGTTAAAGGATGGCATTTTAGAGATAAGCAGATAGAAATATAATCATAATATAAATAATTGTTTATTAACTACACCAATGTACGAGAATACTGTGTTTTCATTTAAAAACCATAATACAGTATCAACTGAAACACAAAGATTTCGAGGAGTGATTCTTAACTAGTCTATATATATAAAAATGGAATGGGTGGGTCGTCGGGTGGGCCTTTTTTTCATTCCGTTGAAAGACACGCCCTACTCACTGGACAGTTAAAAACACCAATCAAACTAACGATGACATCAAGTATTACCCAATCAAAAGTAGGAAAGGAGGCATCTTCATAAAATGCGTGTGGGATGATTTGCATGAGACGCTGCTTTAAAAAAAAAATGATAAAAAAAATACGGGATAAATCCCGTCCAGTATTGATTCAAAACGGGACGCGCAATTTCATTCTCAAACGCGGCACGATTCCGTATTTTAAAGGACGGGTGGCAACCCTACAGTGGCAGGTAACCACCCATACAATCACATTGTGATTCAGACTAGGAATGCAATGAATGTAATTACCCCGATCTACATACAAGGCGAAAGTGTTGCAACATTCAAAGATGATGGTTTGGGATAAGTACACCATACAACATAAAAGAGCTTATGAAGCCTTGAACCGAAAAAAGCAACATCTCAGAGATCGTAAAAAAAAAAATAGGAGCTAATGTCGTTTTACTCGCTGTAGATTTTAGTCAAACATTACCAGTTATTTCACGAGGGAGACCAGCACATCAACTCAACGCGTGTTTAAAATCCATGCTTCTCCCACGCTCGGTTATATGTCGCGTGTTCTCGGGTAGGTGCACCAAAAAATGTATACATTTAAGCATGTAATGGGCAAACAAAAAATGAGGTATACCCGAAGGCACAGCAGTAGTACTTAATGTAACTTTACTTCTTAAATGTTAATGTTTTACTGTTTAATAATTTATACGCTTCTTATATGTTGTTCAAATTCTTTTATCAAAATACCACTGACAGCGCAATGCACGATAACATCGAGTGAATACACCATACACATCCGCCCATGGCTGCCCTGCTGTGCGCAGATAGGACTTGATTGTACAATAAAATAAAATAAAGATAAAAAGACTAAAACAATCATCACCCATAAAGCGGATAGTAGACGTGACGTACTATATGTGTACCACATTTCAAGTGTATAGGTGTAACGGTTTGCGAGCTACAGGTCATTTAAAATCCCGGACAGACACACAAATTGCCACGGTAGCAAATTACAGAAGAAGATTTTACTGTTTAATAATTTATATTTATATGAAATGTGCTTCTTATATATTACTTCATATTCTCATATGATAATGATGTTAATGTTTATATTGATTTCTGTGTTATTAAAACTGCATGTATGTGTGTATATGTATATATATATATATATATATATACTAGCAAAATACCCGCGCTTCGCAGCGGAGAAGTAGTGTGTTAAAGAGGTTATGAAAAAAAAAGGAAACATTTTAAAAATAACGTAACATGATTGTCAATGAAAGCCCGTTTCACTCAGTAAGTCTTATGTGTGTGTTTATGTATGTGTGTGTATATATATGTACATGTGTATATGTAGATATGTATATATATGTATATGTATATAAATGTTTATGTGTGTGTGTATATTATATATATAATATATATATATATATCTATATATATATATATATATATATAAAAGACAGCAACAGTTATAACAATGACAACACAATTACATTGACAATCATGTTACGTTATTTTTAAAATGTTTCCTTTTTTTTTCATAACCTCTTTAACACACTACTTCTCCGCTGCGAAGCGCGGGTATTTTGCTATATATATATATATATACGAGCTGTATACACCCGGCGTTGCCCAGGGCAGAAGTAACCTAATCGGTCAAACACTTACATATATACCAAAGTAAACCTAATCGGTCAAACAGTTACATATATAAAAAAAACCGAACCTAATCGGACAAACAGCTTCATATATACAGAAGCGAACCTAATCGGACAAACAGCTAATCTATATACATAAGCAAACCTAATTGGTCAAACAGTTACATAAATACAAAAGCAAACCTAATCGATGAAACAGCTTCATATATACAGAAGCGAACCTAATTGGTCAAACAGTTATGCATGTGCAGAATAATTTTACAAAGATTATGCGTGTTAACAATCATTAAAAAGAAAAGATTGAGGAACTCTTCTTCTATATGTGATGAAGCTGGATGAAGCTGACTTGACGAAGACGTAGGTGGCATAGATTGGTTTTTCTAAAACAGAAGAAAAAAATGAGTATCTATTATTATTTTAAATTAGAATGAAAATGAGAACCTTGATTAGAGATAGATTATCCGTATTAAAATATGTGCATGAATAAACTTTTGCTAACTCTCTAGCAAAAGTTTATTCATACAAATTGGCATGGGATGGCTTTGTGAAAAAGTAAAAATTAGATAAAAATAAATTGAGAATGCGTACTTCCATTTGACTGTGATTATGTGTAATGATGAAAAAAAAGTTTAGTATGTTTTTTTTTCCATACGGGAAGGATGTAAAACCTTATATAGGCACCCTTCAGCCCGTACTGAAGGGTACTGTCAGATTCTTACTGAATAAAAAACACCCTTTTTATTCCACAGCTACCCCAAAAACCACTATTAGGCATTACTTTGGGGTGGCAGTAGTTTAGTTATGAAACAGCTGGGTCCTGAAAAAAATCTGTCTGATTAGTGGCTTCATCACATATAGAAGAACAGTTCCTCAATCTTTTCTTTTTAATGATTGTTAACACGCATAATGTTTGTAAAATCATTCTGCACATGCATAACTGTTTGACCAATTAGGTTCGCTTCTGTATATATGAAGCTGTTTGATCGATTAGGTTTGCTTTTGTATTTATGTAACTGTTTGACCAATTACGTTTGCTTATGTATATAGATTAGCTGTTTGTCCGATTAGGTTCGGTTTTTTTATATATGTAACTGTTTGACCGATTAGGTTTACTTTGGTATATATGTAAGTGTTTGACCGATTAGGTTACTTCTGCCCCGGGCAACGCTGGGTATATACAGCTCGTTTTTTATAACTGTAAAAGGCGTGTCAATTTCTCATTTCGTTCTCTAAGTGTGACAGAAAAAAAACTCTTCAGAAGAACTTCCTTTTAGCTCAATTAAAAACCCAACCCTACCATACTACTGGAAATGGCCAATAACAGGAATCAAGCTCAATAAAAATTCAACTTGTTAAAGGACATACAAATACACAAGCAAAACTACAGACATTAATAAACATTTTCGCCTTTCATCCACATTACACTGGCATTTTCAACCTCAGAAATGAAGACTTCAAAATGCTCTGCAGAGCTACTGTATATACCTATGAAAATGCAGCTTCCGAGTTGTAATATGTATGGATGAAAATGCAGTTTTTCAAAAACGCAGATTCAAATGGGAGTCTGATTTGTTCATGGTTATTATGTGGCCCTTCCCTGATTGGATCCTGCTCATTACAAGATCTCTTTCCCTGACTGGTCATTCTTCATGGAAGAAAAACATGTTCCAGTATAGCAGACAAAGGAGAGTTGCTTTCAACTTGTTGTGTTGCTTACCTGTATGCATCAAAATTTTATTTCCAGCTTGAATCCTGCATACATGCGCAAAAGGAAAATACTCTACCAGTTAGTACAGTTTCACGATAAATCCCTTGGCTGATGCTGTTACTGACTCCTTTAAGTTTTCTTTATGGGATGCATGTATGTCCAGTGTAGGCGAATGTTTACATCAGTCATTTTATTGTGGACAAAGATCATTTTGGAATGAAAATGCAGTAGTGTGTATGTAAGCACATGAATTTAAATCACAAGGCTAGTGGTTCATTTTCTTTCCTCCACATGTTCACACCAGTGGTATAGTTTAGTACTTGTGAAAAACTTTAGGAAACTGGGGTTCATCAAGTTCTGCCCTAGCAGAGCCACTAGGGCTGTAGTTTTTTTTTTTTTTTTGATTCTGATCTCTTAGTTAGAAATCATATATGGCACATAACATGGCTTGTTTAATTCTATGGTCTTTCATTCTGCTATTCTTAGGTCATTCTTAGACTGTAGATTTGTTTCTTTGCATGGATATCATTCAAGTGACTTGTGGCTTGGAGCTGATTAGTGAATCTCAGTTCTTCACTTTTCCTCTTCCATTTTCCAAATATTTTATTCAAACAGATACTTCACAATTCACATACACACAATCATAAATGAGACCATTTTAGACAGCGAGCTGCTGGTTCCTTTGTCATTCATATCTCATTTTTAGTTGGCAGCTGGTAAAGAAAACAAGAAACAATTAAAATTAGAGAATGCAGCTTTTTTAGACTAAAGAAAGCAATTAAGGCAAGTTAACTAAAATGAAGCACAAAAAAAAAAAACGTTGCATGATAATTGCCTTTAGCAGTGATCATTTTCTTCTAATTAACAAATTTTGTTGGAACAAAAACCTACAGCCACTGTTTCCCTCCAGGATCGAACTTAAGGATCTATGCTCTACACTATGGTATAAGTATCTCACCTTCCACATAGTATAAGAAAAACAGGGAGTTTGGTAGAAATAATTAAAGAAAGAAACATATTATCTACTTGGACAAACTTGATAAAACCTCTTGGAATCAGTAAACAGGCAGGAGGAAACTTGTCCACTGCATCTTTAATTTACTCAGCAAATTGTGAAGAGGGAGCATTTATCACAGTAGCCTGTTACAGAATGATCAGAAAAATAAGGACAGAGGTCTATTATATGAACAATTTACATAACAGTGCTGATTAATGCATACATCTACTCTGATTGGTTCGTTGACTTACACCCAAATAACTAAATAAAGGTCTATTCTACTACACCCTTGTCTTTCTCAAATCTCTTAGGTTCAACTATTGCCCTTGAAGTTGATTTATATGTGACAACTGTCCACTCTTGTTGTTTGCAGGAAATCTGCTGATCTCTTAATCATCTACTCATCATCTACTCATCTAATCATTTTATGTAATACATCAACTATTCTCCTAGCACATTCTTGTATTTTAGTTACTTAACCATTTTAGTAGTTCTCTTCATGACATTTCTAAAACAAATGCTTATATACAAATGCTCTGTGCACTGCAAACCAGAATACTTAACTATTCTTACCTCTCAACTATTCTTTCACAGGAAACAACCTTAAAAAGTTAACTATGGAAAATTTCACATTCTATGATCATAGCCCAACTAAACTGTCAGTTTTCTTTTACAAAATATCAAAGACCTCTTTCCAAAAAAGCATAAGAAGCTAAGTTCATCATCAGGCTTGGAGCACACAAATTTCAAGGATTGAATGGTCATCTAACCTACTTTTGCCTTCCATAGCTTCCATCACCCCCAGCTTTGTTTACTTCTTTCCGATAGAGTACCATGAGGAATTATTTGCCTCTCCATAATTTCCTCTGTTATAGTGAAATCTTTGATACTGACTTTAAAGAATAATATAATATTAGATCAAGGGCACCTGGCTGAAAAAATTAGACATTTATTACCTTATTAAATTTGTCAAATTAACAAGTTATCCAACACCAACTGTCAGTGTGTGAAAAAAGTACAGTAAAACATTGATTATCTGTCACTTGATTAAATGTCGGGGCCAAAAAAAAAAACATTTTTTTACTACTACTGCCATGCAGTATGCTGTGAGCTTTGCACATTGGAACATATACGATATGTATATTTATATAGGTTGGGAACATGTGCTGATATATACAAGATTTGCCTGAAGAAGGGGCCTGAGTTGCCTCGAAAGCTTGCATATTGTAATCTTTTTAGTTAGCCAATAAAAGGTGTCATTTTGCTTGGTTTATATATATATATATATATATATATATATATATATATATATATATATATATATATATATATATATATATATATAGTATATATATAAATACAGTCATGTGCATCTAAGTTTGCCTTCTGGGCTTATCAGAGGTAAGCACTGTCACTCTGGGACTGGACGGGGCACAGTCACTGATGATAACATCCCCCTTTTCACCAACAGCCATGAGAAAGGAGTGAAACTGACTCTGCCCCCTGTGGTCCCTCTGCTATAAAAGCAATACACTCCAGGCATGGTGCGTCTCATACGGGAAAAAGCAGACTGATCAGTGAAGCCCCTACCTGAAACTGGTGCTCCCGAGAGAAGACAGAAGAAGCCTGTTGTTTAATTTTTGGTTAACCTGCTCCTTTGTTTTGCTTCATTGGACGTGCCATCAAGCACCTGTTTCTGTTAAAGGACTGTGTAAATATTAAAAGGGGTGACCTGGTTGGTGGCCCAGTATATCCTCCATGTATTCCCTCAGTCTACAATAAATATATAGTACTAGTCATTCAGCCCATTACAATAACGGGCCCTAGAACACTAGTGCATAAACATTAGTAGGAACAGTCTATATTAAATGGCAAAGGACTTTGACCTCATTCTTTTTGTTGGTTGTATTTTTCTTTCTTTCAGCCTTTCTTTTGTTGATGTTTACTTGCTGAGCTGACCGTTCTTCGTGGGCTGCCACCGTGTATTGTGTGTCTTTAATTTTCTGTGACAGTAATACTGTCTTGTACGGCTCTATTCAATAAGGGCACGTAGATAATTTAGTTCAAATGGCTCTGGAATATGTGAAGAGCAACAGGTGCAGATCTTCATTTCCGCGCGCCCTTATTCGCTGCGCCCAATTGAGGTCGTCCTTTTGAGGATCGCCTTTTTGTGCGCGCCCTTATTGAAAGATACCGTCTTGTACGTCCGTAATATACGTCCGTAATATACCTTTAATTTTCTCTGCCGGTAATACAGGCGTGCGCGTCGGTAATATGCCTTTAATCTCCTTTGACAGTAATACTGGCTTGTATGTGGCTGTAATATGCATCACTGTATTGTGTACCTTTAATTTCCTCTTGCAGTAATACTGGTTTGTATTTCCGTAAAACGCCTCTAACTTTCTCTGACAGTAATATCGCGCATAGCACCGTGCCCCGCGCATGCGCACTTCACCAGAAGACACCCACACACGGACACCTGGACGCACATAGGGATTTTATATATATAGATATTTATATATTTATATATATATATATATAGTTATATGTACAGGTTTAAAGACAAAACAAAAACAAGATTAAGGTTTAGGGCCCTTGATGTGAACCCCATTTAATAACTGGCTGGCCGGGTCATAACAAATTAATTAATGGTTGACTTCTTCAGTCAGAGCTTCTTTTCATGAGATTTTGTCACTCACAGAGATTCAAGACTGAACACTGGCTTCTGGTGTTGTGGGATTTTCTATACCATCCATGGTGGGGGAGGCGGGACTTCTAGGGTGGAGGTGGAAGTGACATCAGTTGTCCTGCTGGTTGCCTTGTTACTATGGACAAAAGTGAACAAGGTTTTACAAGTTTGTACTGTAATTGTGTTGCAGCTTAATACAGAACCTTACAGACACCCCTCGTGCACAAGTGTCTAACAATATACACTTTTCAGCCACTTTATTTGGTACAAATTGGTTGGACCTCTTTTTCCTTTGGAACTTTTGTAATTCTTTATGGCATATATTCAACAAGGTGCTGGAAACACTCCTCAGGCATTTTGGTACATATTGACATAATAGCATCATGCATTTGCTACATATTTGTCAGATGCACATGCATGAGTTTCTGAAATACTCAGGCCAGCCCGTCTGGCAACAACAACCATACCACGTTCAAAGTCACTTAAATTTCTTCCCCATTCTGATGCTCGGCTTGAACTTCACGAGGTCGTCTTGACAATGTCTACACGCTTAAATGCTTTGAGTTGCTGCCATGTGATTGGCTTATTAGATATTTGCGTTAACATGCAGTTGAACATGTGTACCTGATAAAGTGGCCTGTGAGTCATGGACGACAGATTTCAGAGCTACACCACAACCTATTTATTTTCACCTGACTTACAAATTCTCAAGTCTCATGAATTAATGTGCAATACTTACCCTTTTTTAAAAAAAACATGGCACTTATTTTGACAGCTACAGAATCACTTCAAGAGGAAAATTACCCGATTTAGTTTTATTCTTTGAAGATATAGATTAAAGTGTTAAAGCAGTAGTTGAACAACTGAACTGCACTTAAGGGAAATGGTTGGAAATTATGGTTTTCAAAGCAAATTTTTCTAAATTCCTGACTCAGTTTTGAAACTCCCAGTAAGCACAGTGATTTAAGGCAAGTGGGCCTGGAAATATGAATGGATTGGCTCTTTTCTGTTACCCCCTGAGACATTTGTAAATAATATATTGATAAATTAATGAAATACAGCGCTCATTTTTGGACTGAAATTTCAATTTTCCTTGCTAAAATAACACGAAGTAAATGTGAATACTATTGAAACAAAACATAACGGCAAAATGAACAGGAAGACAATAATAACTGTGAACATTCTGAGCAGTTGTCTTGCAGTCCTTCAGCATCTTTTGTGATTGCCTCTTGCAGGTACCAGTGTGTGACGCTTCTGGCACACAGAAGGAAATCAGCCCATGAATCTGCAGTTGTGTTACTATCCCATTCCTGCACAAAGGCCTGATGAAGTTCCTGAACCTTTGTCAAACTGAATTTCAAATCTCTGTATGATTCAGTCTTAGACATCCAAAAGATAAGAGTAAGAGGCAGACACCTGCACATTGTTTTTTACTTATCAGGAGGGTTTGATCACAGCAGCAGTGTGTTGTCTGGCATTGTCCAGTTGTAGAGTAAGATATCTAAGAGGTCTCAACAGAGGTCCCCCTGGCAGCTTGCTTTGGTCTCCTGTCCCTCATTGTTGTGAAACTGTTGAGAGCAATGTGTAAACTGTCTGGTTCAGCAGCAGCACAGGTGGCAGATCTAAATGAAACAAACTCCCAGATGGACCAGTCTTATTTGTTTTGCTCTAGATTAGTCAGTAGATGGTAACTAGATCTTGAACAGTTATCTGTTTTGCTGGTCTCCTAAAAACCTGCTTGAATCGGACAAGGTGGAGTAACTTAATCTGCAGTTTCTGGCAACACTACTGCATGACATGCCTGCCTGCAGCATCCATATACTCCTACCCTTTCATTCTGGAGACATTTGTGGTATTGTGGAAAGCACAGAAAACTATCTAAGTGTTGCCTATATATCACCTAAGCTTTAAAATAAGGCTGTTTTAAAGGTTACCTAAATGAGCATTGCTCATTCTATACCTCTTTAGGTAAAAGTGTACCTTATTAGGTTTGTTTTTCTGGAACACTGCAAGACCTCATTGAACAAGCTGCATTGCTGGTCAGAGTCCAAAACAAACTGGCATATTTTTGTGAAAGTACACAAGCTATAATTTTACTTTTAACAGAAAATGTGCATTTTTCCCATCAATATACAGTAGTATTAAAATACTTGGCAGCTGTTAGGTGGCATAGACAATTATAGGGATGATGGGATGTACCACAGACAGACGTTCTTCCGCACTTTGCGGCAGTGGGCTGTGCTTCAGCCCCAAGCTCACTGAAGGACTTTAGCTGATGGCTTCATAGAAGTGACATTTGGATGTGAGAGGATTACAAGCTCTGACAGAAACAGTGAGACAGGAGACAACAAGGACAAGAAAGAAAGAGGAATAAGTATAGGATGTGCATGTCTAGCACCAAATGTTTTTTTTTACTGTATCAAAGCTTTCCTTATAACTTATTGTTTGATGGCTGATGTGTCAGTCACCTCTTGAAATGTTGTGAGTCTGGTTTAAAATAGGAAAAGGTCAGGTATCACTCTCATACAAGAGACCGAGCTGCAGGTAAGTCATGTACCTATGGTATGTAACAGAGATAGTACCATGTGGTGGCCACAGCATCTTCTGCCTCCAGGGGACACTGCATGGCAATTCTGATGCACTACAGCTTTCATGTTAAAATCCTACCCTCAGATTCTCTTCAGTTTGGGAGATTCAGTTACACTCTAGCAGAACTTAGGAGAAGAAAATTGCGCTTTTCTCCTTATATCAGCTTTACCTTCCCTTATATAATTAAACAAATCTTACAGTTAAAGGATTTTAATATTATAATAGGTCAATAGAGTATACAGTAAGTGAGCCCCTTCTTGATAGATCTGCAATCACTCTTTACCTGTTTGTGCCTCATTCATTAAGTTGGTTATGCAAACATATTTCAAGCCAGGATCTGGTTGATCAATTTCATTTGCTTAATCCATCACGTAAGAGTTATTTTATTTTTTCTCTTGTTATCACACTCAGTTTAGGCTGGAGTATATATCTGTTTTTAAGTTGCAAGTGTCATCTTTCTCTAATTCATGCTTGGATGTGGACTCCCTGTCAGATCATCATTGTGCGCTCTCTTGTTTCTGTCTTTAATCCCCAAGCATACAGCAAGGTGTTCAGCCACCTGTGATGCCAGAATGAAGGCGGGTGCCTCTGCTGTCCACAAGACTTACTGTGTTGAATCTTCTTAGACAGAGGCTGGAAACAATGAGAAATGATTTAAGAACATTCATGTTAGGTAGAATGCCCTGTGGGGGTGGCCGGTCTTTTGGCCTCGGAACCCCTGCAGACTTCGTTTTTATATCTAGCTTAACTGGAGGGCTTTTGTTTTTTGTTTTTTTCTGTCCTTCCGGCCATCTGCTCTTATCACCAGACTCATCCCTAGAGACCCACATCATGATATTGCATATAAGGATGGTACCTTGCTAATTATATTTGTTTTATAAAATCATATATATTTATTTTTTTACTTTTCTTTGTTACTTAGTCATTAATATTTTTTCTTAATCTTTTTGTTTTGCGCCTTCCCCCACCATAACCTATTGTCTTTGGGGGAGGAGCAAAAGCTTTAGATTCATCAAAAATTTTGATCCTTGGTTTTTGACAGATCTCAATGATTTAGGGTTCCCCGATAAACATTGATATCTCTATGATGGGTGTGTGTCTGTCTGTGCGTGTGTGGGTCTATGCGTCAGTTTCTTGAGGACGGTCTAGAGGTAAAATGGTTGGACGGAAAATACCAAACTTGAAGCTTAAGCCTGTTATGAGATGATGATGTGCTGATAAGTTTTTGAGCCAAATTGTGCAGGTTAAAGAGGCACTACAGAGGAAGCCTCAAATACCATAATTCTGTAATTAATTATGAATTATTCTCGTCAATTGCTATTGTAATGACCTATTTTATGATCAGAAATTTCAGAATCAGAGCAGTAAATAATTTCTGAAATGTTGCAGAATAGTTCAGGTTACTTGGTTCCTAGGGTGCAAAGCCTACTGATGCTCACGTCTGATTTTTTTTTCTTCTCTTGTAACTTTCTCTTTGACATTGTGTAAAGCACTTTGAGCTACATTCTACTATGAATAAAAGTTGTTGGTCTTTTAATACAACATTGCTGCTGTTTGTAGTAGGTCATGCACTGAGTGGTGTCAGGAGCTAGTTTATGAATATTCATCACCTATTTCATTTATATTTATCAATTCAAATTATCTCATATGGATGGATGTTCAAAATCTTCACTACTTTTCAATCTTTCACTCAGCCTCTTAGCCATCACCTTAAGGGCTCAATGATTTAATCACTCCAGTCTCTGTGAGTGGCTCATGACAAAGTATCACTGCATGCACATAACCATTTACGGTTAGGCAATGTAACTAGTGATCTCCTGCAGTATATAGATAGATAGATAGATAGATAGATAGATAGATAGATAGATAGATAGATAGATAGATAGATAGATAGATAGATAGATACTTTATTAATCCCAATGGGAAATTCACATTCTCCAGCAGCAGCATACTGATACAATAAATAATATTAAAGATTGATAATAATGCAGGTGAAAAACAGACAATAACTTTGTATAATGTTAAATGTTAATGTTTACCCCCCTGGGTGGAATTGAAGAGTTGCATTGTTTGGGGGAGGAACAATCTCCTCAGTCTGTCAGTGGAGCAGGACAGTGACAGCAGTCTGTCGCTGAAGCTGCTCTTCTGTCTGGAGATGATACTATTTAGTGGATGCAGTGGATTCTCCATAATTGATGGGAGCCTGCTGAGTGGCCTTCGCTCTGCCACAGATGTCAAACTGTCCAACTCCATGCCAACAATAGAGCCTGCCTTCCTCACCAGTTTGTCCAGGCATGAGGCGTCTTTCTTCTTAATGCTGCCTCCCCAGCACACCACCGCATAGAAGAGGGCGCTCGCCACAACTGTCTGATAGAACATCTGCAGCATCTTATTGCAGATGTTGAAGGACGCCAGCCTTCTAAGGAAGTATAGTCGGCTCTGTCCTTTCTTGCACAGAGCCTCAGTATTGGCAGTCCAATCTAATTTATCATCCAGCTGCACTCCCAGGTATTTATAGGTTTGCACCCTCTGCACACAGTCACCTCTGATGATCATGGGGTCCAGGAGGGGCCTGGGTCTCCTAAAATCCACCACCAGCTCCTTGGTTTTGCTGGTGTTCAGTTGTAGGTGGTTTGAGTCACACCATTTAACAAAGTCATTGATTAGGTCCCTGTACTCCTCCTCCAGCCCATTCCTGATGCAGCCCACGATAGCAGTGTTATCAGCGAACATTTGCACGTGGCAGGACTCCGAGTTGATCTATCTATCTAGTTGATATATGATCCTTACGACCCTCTGACTGCTTATAAAATAAACTGGTCAAAATCTGTTCTCCTTCCCTTCAAATCTCATGCTAAACATTGTTATTTCACTCCTTGCGTTTTTTAACTATCTTGATTAAATAGTTAGGTATAAATGTCTCCATATCCCCAGTTCTATTTACCACTCCCTCAGGTCTTGATCCTCCAATATGGGTCCTCTTATCACGTATGTGGTGGAATATGTCATAATTTGGAGCAGCATCTTGGTCCTTGCTCAGCATGGCACACTTTTGCCTCTATTGTCCACAATCTTGCCCAGAGATTGCCTTTATTTTACAGACCTGGGCATGTAGGCGTATCCATAATCTAGGTGATATATTTGAGATATATTGGATATATATATATTTCCAGTCACTAACTTTTTCCTTCTCTGTCCCCTCCTCTTACATTTTCTTTTATTTATAACCATTTTTAAAGCAAGTGAGGTTTCATATAGGGTTGTTGTAAAAATTATTTTTTACCTCTTTTAAGATGTCTGCTGTTTTGTGACTTTCAATAATTATAAAATGCCAACAGCAATAATTTCATTAATTAAGTAAAACAAAAGTAAATATTCTGTAACAAGATCCTGAAAATAAAAATAATGATTCCCAGAGTTATACAGACAGCCTTAAACAGGTTCATAACACATACCTGTTGACACTGCAATACTTGTTTTGGTAGATAACTTTGACATCTGTTAGTACAGGGTGGCCCATGAGAAAGTGGCCTGTCTCGTCTGCTGCCGGATAGGATGTGTGTGTCACCTTCATTGTTTCAGACTATGAATGCAACAAGGAGATCACTTTCAGCATCTTCTGCAACTGTGAGTACCAAATTTGATCATTTTTCTCTTCACCTCATTTGCAGTCATCCCGGTGGAGGCGGGCCACCCTGTATAATTAATGAAGTATTAAAACATTTTAAAAGAAATAATTCATGGATGCATCTTATTGTAATAAAACAATCCCAACTCCAGCACCAAAGGCATCTCCTTCAACCCCAAATGGGAAAAAAGGATTGGAGGGTTAAAGGGTAGGAGAAGTAATCAGCTGTTCCTTCTATTACTGAACTTTTTATTCAATTTTCTCTGTAAAAAATTAGGGCATAAGACAGTTCTACAGGGTTTATAACAACAATAGATTATTCGACTTTGAGCTTTTCCTTCCTTGATTGTAAAAGATCTTGATTTGAAACTGCAATCCTTGTGCAAATGAAGATAAATAACATGGATGCAGTTTAACAAATCAAAGCTCCTCTGATGCCTGTATAAGTAATTGTGTAGGTATTTCTTGGAATGTGTTAGAGTCATGATTGAAGAGAAACCTTAAATAATCCTCTGCTAAAAGGCATGGCTGGGCCTGATACAAGTCCATTTTAAGAGAAAAATTGGGTTTCCTCAAGGCAGAATGACAAATAACTAGTTATGGAGTCAAGAAACATGATAATATGTTATATTGGTGATTTCCTCAAGGGAAGCAAAATATCCTATCTGTCAAATAATATTGGACTAACCGTCAATCTAGAATGAATATAAAGCAAAGTATTAAAACATTTATCAGTATAAGCGCCTGGTTCACAATATACATACCAGCTGAAATATGTACTGTAATAGGCAATGAATTTACAATCCATTTAAGCAGTTTCCATTAAACAGCACATAGAATACAAAAAAATGTCATTAGGTGTCCAAAGTTGCACCTGTCTTTACGTTATATGACTGTCAGATATACAGCTTTCAAAAGAACCTGGACTCATCCATCCATCCAACAGAATTTCCTGCCAGTATTTTCAGCACCGCTGTCTTGTTTATTTCATTAGATCTTCAGTATGTATGTGTTTGTTTCTGTGTGTTTAAAGTTTGCAGGGTTTTAAATGATGTTTTGGTGCAGTAGGGCTGCCTATCTTGCTTGTGAGCAAATTAGTGGCATTTGCCAAAGGTTTATGGCAGTCATCTGTTTTTTAATTCTGGATTCCTGGCACAACAGGGGAACTAACCCTGGACAAAGTACCAGTGCATTGCAAGGCACATTCACACATTTACTCATACTGAGCCAATTTAGAATTGCCAATGAACATCTTTGTCATGTATAAGGAGAACCAAAGTACTGAGTTAAAACAAATAAAGAAAAAATCAAAAAACATCAATGCAGGCAAGGAGAGAATACAAATCACTGCTGGCCTCTGGAGTTCTGGAGTGGCAGTGTGACAGTGTGGGTTTGAGTCTTCTATTTTGGGATCCTCTTGAACCTGACACCGTCAATAGTCAGGACCGGGATGAGCTGAGCAGATGAGGACAAACACACTAAGCAAGGGGATGGTGAACCAGTGTTCAGTGCTTTTAATAAAAAGAAACAAAACAAAACAGTGTCCCAAAGTGCAGTGCAAAGTTCTAAATAAATAAACAATTCAATTAAAAGAAAGAGTCTGTGGAGGTTAAAATCCAATAAATAGAAAATCCATTAAATATGAGATTAAAACTCAGAGAAGAAACTGTCCTTAAAACACAAGCCCTGTTGCCATCTGTTAACTGACTTCTCCTCAGCTTATCCGGACCGGACCTTGCAGCTAAGGAGACGCCTACCTGACAGACACAGCCTTCCATCATCCTGCGGTCAACAGGTCTGGGTCCATGCTGTTTCCATGGCTCAGCAGCAGGGCCCAAAATCTGGACCCAAGCTTAGGTCCTTCTCTTCCATGGACACAGAAAGGCTCCCATCCAAACCCCTGTCACCCAATCCCACTGCCTTCCCGGGCTTATGCAGCAAGCAGCACACCTCCTGGTCGCTCCAACTCTCTGAACAGCTCAGCTGGAGTGATCCACCACCACATCTCCAAACTCCGGCCACACACCTCCACTACATGGCTGTCTGCCTCCTTTCACACTTGCACTCGCTCCTGCACCAGCTCTTGCTTGCCTACTGCCTGCTTCATGGTCCTTCCTTTAATCAGTGCTCTACCTTTTGTTCTTCTACTTTTTTTTTCCCATCACACTCACGCTTCCCCTTTGAAAACGAGGACATGGCACAGCTGCGGCAATCATCTGCTCCCAGTGTTAATTAGGGTTGTGGGTCATCCTGCACCTGTGCACTAAGTGCAGGGCTGTCCGCTCATGCATTGCGCATGAGAACCGCTCTTGCTACACTACAACACCCCTCCACACAAAGACACGAGTGCTGTGATTATTTATTTAAAACCTGCAATCACCTCACTTTACAGCAGGCAGCACCAACCACCATGCCAGTTAACACCCAGTTAAGAATCACACAACTAAAATTGGAAAAACATACATATTGGTAAAAGGCAGCCCCCTGACCACACTCCATCTCAAGTCACTATAGAAGGATTACTGAATATTGGCTCAGAGTACATAAAGAACTTCCCCATACAGTCTCAGGAATTGTAGGTGTTTTATGTAATCTCACACCTTTTACAGAAGTTTTAAATTCTGAGGTTATCTGTAGCACCAATTCACTTTCTACAATCAATTAATTGATTCCATCCTGAAACACCTAAGTCATCCATTAAATGCAGTCTGCTTTTATATTGCACGTTTACATTGACATGGAATCCAGTCTATTGGTGGTTGCTGGCTTGTGCCCAGTGCTCCAGGGATATGCTACAGCATTCCATGACCAGGAAACTATAGAGGAGGATTCAGTAAATGGATAGATGGAAGAAATTTCAGTTGAAAAGTTCATAATGACGTACATAATTATATATTGATTAAATAAAACACATTTACTTCTTTGTTAAGAATGTGACTGTAGATGCATAAACCACAGTTGTCTTTCTTGTTTGTCATAATACCTCTCTAGTTAATTATGTAAATTTGTCTGGAAGACTATGGTATAAGGGAACCATCCAATCACGATGTGGACATCCATGTGGTTGCTGAGTGTTCCCTGTTTGGAGGGGAGTAAATGTTACATCAGCAAACAGTAGGAGGCTATTGGTGCAATTTTCTTTTTACACAACACCCATACTTCTGGGTTCATTGCAATTGACTATGTTTTTATAACAGACTTACACTATGTTTGGATCTAAATTATTGACTAAAATTACGTTAGCATGGATTTGCAAAAAGATAAAATCGAGTTAAAAGTTAAACATATGCAAGATACTCCTTTAGATCGCAAAGCTGAAGATGACTCAGGAAAGTTGGCAGAACAGGGTGAATATTGACTCTACTAAATATGAATTATTGTAGCTGCCTGGACAATAAGAATGTTTCTTTACCTTAGATGGCCATATTATTAGATTTCCCACTCAATAGTTTGAGCATCAAAGGGCTGTGGATTGGAAACAAGTTAGGATATGCACAAGACACGTTGCAATACAATAATGCAAGGTTTGACTGGATGGCTCCTAAGGTCTATAGTCCATCTCATAGGAAACCAGACATTCTTCAGACCATTTGTTGACAGCAGGTTGTTCCAAAGAGGAGAATGTGGGTGTATAAATTATTGGTGTGTACTTGTCCATAACTTGAATGCCTTAAGGATAAATTACTGTTAGATCATTTAAATCTATTGCACCAGACCACAAATGTTTTGAACCTTTCTTATATCTGCTGCTGGTGCTGTTTAATTAAACATCTACTGTATTGGCTATATAAATTAACATGAATTTGTTAGTTCTAAACCCACCTGAACTTTGCAGGAACATCTTCATTCTACATGACTCGATAACATCCAAACAAGTTAATAATGAGTATGGTGCCGTTTGTTGCTGTAGAATTCTTTTCTTTCATAATGAAAACTTCCACTCAAAACCAAACTAAGCAACGGCATAGGTATCGCTGCATAAGGATCTAGAATAAAGGTGCATTCTGTGAGCTACCCTACTGTTGTTGCAGTTAATGGTTTATGCACAAATCACTTCAAATATGAGGCTTGCCATAAAATTCATTTTTAAAAGAATAAATCTAAAGTTAAAAATTCATGTTATATATGTTACAGTTATGAAAAAAGTGCGAAACATTGTAAAATCTGTTGAGATAAAGATTAAAGCTATCTGATATTTATAATAAATGCATATAATGGAGAAAATGCTTGAAACTGCCTGCCTGTTAAAATTGGACATCCTAACTTCATTTGAACCAGCACATTTAAATTAGAGATGACATCATTTTACTGTTTTATTTTTGTTTTTTACAAAGATGAAAGTGGGGCAGCATGGTGGTGCAGTGGTAGTGCTGCTGCTTCACACTTAGGAGACCAGTTGACATCCCAGGTCCATGGAGTTTACATGTTCACCTTGTGCTGTGTGGGTTTCCTCCCACAGTCCAAAACCAAGCATGTTAGGTGAATTGGTGATCCTAAATTGGCTGTAGTGTGTGGTGTGTGTGTCCTGTGATGGACTGGCACCCTATCCAGGGTTTGTTCCTGCCTTGCACCCTATGCTAGCTGGTAGCAGACCCCCACGACCCTGTTCAGGACTAAGCAGGTTAGAAAATGACTGATTGATATACTGTATATGAAAGTCTTACTGAATAAGTCAGATATTTACTTAACACTTTTAGATGATTAACTATTTTGGATAGCATGGGGATGTTTTAGAAATCTACCATTTATCTTTCTGTGCTGATTGGCGTAACTGAAATGCTTTCAGCTGTTATATGTAAATGAACCAAACTGATAAAAGAAGCTGTTCTGTTAGGATAGGCCAGTGTGCCATGCTGCACTGAACAAGAGAAAAAAAAAATGGAGGCTCCTTTGGTACAAATGTAATAAAGGACCTCCATCTGGAATTGCATTTGTAGCTATGACTCCAGTCTCTTCTGTTTTCCCAAACATCCTTAATATTAAAACGAAGGTTTTCTTTTGATGGTGCATTAAACAGTCTTTGTTTGAGAGCTAAACACTTTAAATGCTTTTGACTAATGGCTCATTTGTTAGAGTGTTAGTTTAGGTTGGGTTCAGAGCAGAAGATAAAGCAATGATGTGTACTAAAAGCAAACCTAATCTAAAGTTAAAAAACTACCCTTTTGCAAAGATATACAGTATTTACTGGTTCTTCCTCATAATATATTGTACTTACAAAATTGTAAAATTCACTGAAACTTATTACATGGTCCATTTAAAATTGTGAGAATATAGTAGTACAGTAGTGGCACAGTACTCAAACCTTGGTAAAATTCTAAAGTTACTCTGCATAGATCATATATATGAACTGCTTGATTGAAAGGGTTTTGTGTATGGCAATTCAGAACTTTTTTTTTTGTTCTTTATTTCGCCTTATACCATTTCTTGTATTAGGAATTTGTTAGTTTTTGCATACCCCTTGGGGTAAGAGCGCAGGGTCAGCCATTGTACAGTGCCCCTGGAGCAATTACAGGTTAAGGGTCTTGCTCAAGGGCCCAGCAGAGTAGGATCTCTTTTGGCAGTGATGGGAATTCGAACCGGCAACCTTCTGGATAACAGCACAGATCCTTAGCGCAGAGCCACCACTCCGCCCTATTCATTTATTGACCACAGATAAACTGCAGAGTCAAAGCTAAATTGTTCAAGCAACAGTAGAGGGTATGAACACACAAGAAAGTTCGAAATGAATGAATGACACTTTCCAGTTACAAAGTTGGCCATGCTGTGTTCGCACTTTTGTTAAACTTGACATTAACAGAAAAAACAATAGTGGCATTATAGCAAGCACAACATGTGTTATCAGCCTTTTGTTAGTTTTGCACTCATTAAGTATCTACCTGGTGTAAGGGCATAAAACGATACCATATGAAAAATTAAGGTTCAAAACTCACAAAACTGAACTATGAATTAAACATAGAAAATACGACTACTAGCAAACCAAATTGAAACTGTGAGCTAACACTAATCAAACAAATCAGCACACAGAGGCATCTAAACTTTAACCTTTTGGGGCTATAACGTTCTTAAACAAATCGTAGAACTCAAGATTGCTTGGCAATTATTTAAACTCCTAAATCTCAGAACATACCAAATTGCTTAAAAAGCCATAATTCTGCGTGTTGAAATCTTTATGTTGTATTTTGTATCTTTTAATCAATATTAGCGTTAACTGTTAGATAGTTACCTAATCTTTTATTGATCTGCATCTTTATCTTTTACTTAATTTTTTTTAAATATACAAAACTAAGTTTACTGTAACATGCATCCATTCATTTAAGTGGTGTCCAAGTCAGTGTAAACAGGGAGCCAAACATTATCTTGGCAGCAACCAAAACTGGACAAAGCACCAATTTATCACTGGGTACAGCCAAACACATACCAACTTGCTCAAATAATGCTAATTAATAGCTGTCAATTGACTTAATCCACAAGGCTTTTGGGATATGGGAGGCCCAGAGAAAACCCACACAGATGTGGAGAAAATGTAAACTCCATACAATGGTGTACGAGATGGGATTTAGTCCACATTTACCAGAACTGTTGGGAAGCAACACTAACCATTGTTCCATTGTGCTACTCCTCCACAACAAAAATTTAGGTTAAAGGATTAGAGAGCAACAATAAAAAGACTGTCTAATCAGCTTTAAAATTTAACCTGATGAACTTTTCTGAAATGCTAGGTTTGTCTTTCTGGTTTTGATAAATATCAACTAGTGTTGTTTAATGTCTGAACTTTTTTTGCTGGTTGATTTGAACTAATGAAAAACGTTTTCACACAGATATTTGAAACCACTCAGACAAGCTCTCCCTCTTGGTAACAATGCCTTTCTATCTGCTGGTTAAACCCATCAGTTCTGCCCACATTCATCCATGCAATGGAAATTCCATTACACACCTGAAGACAATGCACAAAAGACAGAGAGATGGGAATAACCTGAATGCTTAATTACTCCCCATTACAGAGAACTAATCAAAAAATAGATGATTTTCAGGAATTAGCTGCCTCCAACCACTTTTTGATAAATCTTCTGGAAGCATCTCTGATTAGTGTGATGGACAACTAACTGGAGTAGATTGCAAAAAATATATAGCAATACATACTCCTCACTTAACTCTTTGAGGGCAGAATATTTTTTCCAAAAAACTCAATTTTCTGAAAAGCACACAAAGCAATGGTTTCACACATAAATCAACATAAAACGTCTGTTGCTATGTGCTGTGGTTGCTGTTGGCGCATGTTTGATATCTCTGGAGGCAGTGGCTGTGCAGGGGCACCTCGATGGCCAGCAGGAATGCACGGTGGGCTGGCTGCCTTCGCACAGCAGGTGGGCGACAGTGGCAGTCGCAGTGTGACACAATATGGTTTGTACCTCTTGTCATCATAAGTGGTGGTCCTCCCAGGCAAACGCAGCTACACAACACGATCAACTGGGGACTGATCACTTGCATCAAATTCCAAGTCCGACAAGTCAGAGTCCGATTAAGTGATAATATGTAAAACGTCGTTGGCGTATTTAGTCTCTCGCCAGATGTCAATGCCATTTTAGAGGTTGTTTGCTCTTCGCTACTCATGCAGGGAATCACAGTTAAATCAACAAAGCTACTTAACTTTCTTCTAGCAAAGAGAGTCAAACTTAAAGGTAAGGACGAGTATTGTCGCAGTTTACAGCTGATTACCGTCCTCTACCCCTGAATTTCAACAAAAGTCAACATCAGCCCTGAAAGAGTTAATATAATTTCCATCTATAGGCAACTTAATTGTGCAAGCCAAAAACCACAACAGAAATACTTATTCTTAAGGAGAAACATAAGACAAATCTAACGCAGACATGTGGGACAGAACAAATACTGAATTTAAAAAGTAACAAGAGGGAGTGACACTAAAAAAATTGAAGTGTAGACAATGCATAGAAAAGCAATTCTATGATTTGGCAATGAAAATGCTGTCTAAACTATGACAGACTGGTTTATATAAAGGTCACTAAAATTTCTGCAATATGTAATACAAGAAGATAAAAAAGGAAAATGCACCAGGTAAGACAAACTTTAATATGTTAAAGAGAACGCAGATCAGGAATTGTCTAGCTTGTCGTTGCGTCTGCTGTTTTTTCACTTAGCCCTTCTTATCAGTATTCATTGCCTAGTGACACAAAATGTACTGCAGTTGTGTGACAGAAAGGGGGCATGGGAGGTAAAAGAAGGAGCCTGATGAGCTTTATTTAGTTTATTTTGCATTGTGGCCTGCAAAAGGGTTCCGCTGAATTTTCATATTTATTGCCTAGTGTTTACTGTTTTTGACCTTTTGCCTTTCTTTTTGAATTGTGGACTTGCTTTGCTTATAGGGGCTATGAGAATGTCTCTTGGTCATTGTACATACCAACCAAGGTTCACATTGCCAGCCACATCTTACAGGAAGGCAGACCAGGCTTCTGTCTTGTTCCACATATTTTCCTCCAGAGAAGCCAGTGTTGAGGGGATGCACCGTGTGTGTGTACCCACCTCTATGTGTGTTTGGCTGATGCACAACTAACTGCATGCTAAAAAGATACTTAAGTGATGCTTACACAGGGATGGAACTTTATATAGAGTAAGTACTCTGTGTTGTAGTGTTGCATGGTATACTAAAAAGTACCGAACTACCAAATTTTTAAAATGGTACCATACTAGCACATTCACAACTAAGTAATCTGATTACATGAGAATATGTCAGAAATTGCTTTTCACTACCTTTATTGAAACATTCGGAGTCTTTAAGAAAATTGCACAGAGAATACAGACCAAGCTGCTGATTTTCTGCAAGGGGTGCACAGAATTAGATGCATACAGAATGCGAACTTTTGGCAGTAATCTCCATAAACACCCTAAGCAGTGCTGTGTCTGTGTGTCTAGCAGGAGGCAAAACATTGAATCTTTACAAGCATTTATCCCTTGCTCATGTCAGCCTCTTCAGGGGGTCAGAACTAGACAGATAGAAAATGGTCTTTACAGTAAAAATCAGAAAATTTAAGATTAATATATTTTGATGGGCATTTTAACACAGAGCTAGTTCACAAAGAATGGTTTGTGAGCTTGTTTGATGAATAGACAATAAACACAAACTAGTCCAAGCTAATCGTTGAATCAATATTGGTTTTTGCTCTTTTTTTTTGTCAGTTTTATCAATAAATATTAATTTGTCTATGTTTTAAACACTGATTTTTTTCCTATAACTTCTTGTTAAAGCTAGTTCAAGTATGACTAGAGTACACATTGGGTTGTGACATCATGCATGTATGAAACAGATCCATAATGTCACAGTGGCTTCAAAAAGCATCATGGGACGCTGGGAAAAAATGTTTCCCTAAGTCGGACAAAAAGAAAACTTCCAACATATTCCCTGCAAAAAACCCTTTGGTAAATTTCTCAGATTAGCAGTACTATTGATACATATTGATATTACTGCTTTTGGATGCATGTATGTATACTTCTTAAAGTAGGACTGGGGCCAGGACAGTTTAATGTAAAACATCTGGATATTTAGTTTACAACGTACTGTATATATTTTGTTTCTCACTTCTACTGAATATTATTTTGGTTTTAGATGTCAAGTGATGACATAAGAGTAGGTCTCTCCGCCTTCAGAAAACTATTCCCTCCAAGAAAAAGCCCCTAAATGTTTGTCTTTCCATTATGCTAAGCACAAAGAGACCTCCAGATTTCTCACATATAGCGTATGAAGTCTGGTTATAGTTCTCTTTGATGAAGAAACTTAATGTCTTTACTAAAGAATTCCATTTCAATCATTAGCTCAGACTGCAGCTGCTCAATTTTCATCTACACAGAACACATTTTGTAGTTTAGTATAGGTCTGTTCTTTTATTGTGTGACAGAGATCAATTTTTACATCTCTGTTTATGACTTTGGAAACAATTGAGGATGGCTACTGGGGATGCTCCAATCAGTTTTTTAAGGCTGATATTGAACACCAATTTCATGTTACTTGATCAGCCAATTCTGGTATTGATTTTTTTCCCCTTTATTCCTTTTAAAAAATGTTTTACACTAAGCTCCTGCATAACCAGACATACAGGAGCCTTATGTCTTATATTAAAGTGAACTTGTATAATTAAATTATAGACCACAGGTGTTAACTGTTCATTTTTTTTAACAAAATGAAATTCTGTAGGCTTATTGTTCAGTGACCATAAAATACAAAATAAATAAAATTTCCTTAAAATACATATTAATAAAATAGTTACAAAAATATTTACCCATAATACATATGGTATGAAAAGAAATGAAATGCTTCTCATAACTACAAGGTATTGTTTAATTTTTTCTGTAATGTACCTATTTGAAACAAAGCTTATTAAAAAAAGTTTTCATCAATTCTCTATCAATATATATTACATATATTACGTATACATATATATATCTATATCTATCTATATATATATATATATATATATATATACAGTATATATATTACAATTGATCACAGGTGGAAGCCAGTAACCATGGTCTGCAATGGAAACGGTAGTTATTTACACCTGATTGAGTTTACAAATATTGTTTAGGAGGGGGGTGATCCTTTATTAATCTCAGCATTTCTTGTTTTTGATTTTTTATAATTTTTCTGAACTGTAGCTGTGATATCTTTCACTTGGATGTTATAGGTTGCATTGAGTAAGTAAAGCTGGGAAAAATTATTTTTTGTGTGTGGTTTCATTTAAGCCTGTAAAGCAAAAAAATGGGAATACTTCGAAGGGGGTGATTCTTTTCTATACCCACTATGTGTGTATTTAAATATAAACTATATACAGCTGTGTTTTTCTTCAGTGTATCAGCTATTTCATAATTCTTGATGTGTATTTATAAATCTGGATTACCATTTTAATTATACAGTACTTGTTACTTACCAAAATTTATAGTGTATGACACAGATAAACAAATAATTAAAAAAATACAAATCTTTTAAAAAGCCACAAATGTATCAAATGTTCATTAGTGGTTTATCATGACGACACATGACTAATGTGTGTGACAAGTTTATAAGTAAAAGATACATTTTGCTGTTAAGCTAACAAGACTATTGTTAACTAAAAAGTAGTTTAAAATTTGTTTTTTGAAAATGTAAGCTGCTGCAGTTAAAACAAGCTCACTGTCCAAAGTCAAACAGTGTCCATTTTAATTTAGAGGACAAAATAAAAACGTCTGAATTCATTAAAGTAGCTTTTCTTGCCATTTGTCTAACTGCACAGTATGACTTCTCCAATTCCCTTTTCTCACTTTATTACACCACTTTCCTTAATGTAAAGGCTAATATTCCAGTCATCTCTCTCCTCTCATAAAACAACCCTTGACTTGCTTTGTTTACACTTCAGGAAGTTCCCTGTTAAAAAAAAAAAGTGCACCGGTTCAATTACCTTAATACCTTGAGTAAAGGAGCACTGAAACTAAATTACTGCATTTTGTATTTTGTTATAAGTGACAGTGTTTAATGATTAATTATATCAATGTTACTGTATAAAATAAAAAGTGATTCATCAACAGTTGGAACTTACCAATGAAGTACTTCTCACATACAAATGTAAAACATTAATATGGCAAATGGATTGCAATTCTGTTGATTCCTTAATTTTCAATAGTCAATCAGCTGATAGATGGTATTAGCAACTAAATGTAAATATCATTGTCAGATATATTTTCTGTTCTATTTTAAACTGGAATGACTTACCTTTGAGATGCTCACTTTCTTCCAGTGGCAGTTCTTTTATTAGTAAACACAATGTTATGCTATTTATTTATATGGCTAATAATCTGCTACTTTTAAAAGTAATGTGGAGAACCAAAAATAAAAACAGAATTAAAAAAAAAAAAAACTAAATGTTTCACTTCCGTGTTTTCACAGTCAAGTAGTTAATGTTTGTTTTCCTGATTACACCATAGTTTTGCTTTTACAACTCATTATTTTCAAAAACAGATTAAACTTTTATTTTTATTATTTTAAAAGTATCCATTCAGACAATGCATAAACACAGTTTTATATTGCTCTGACATCATTTTCGAGTAACTCTAGGTATACAACTTTGTAACAAAATTTAAATACAACATTTATGAAAATATAAATCTCTAAACAGAAAGAGTTTCTGACAATACAAATAATACCTTAAAAACATTCATTACCAGTATTTATTCTATCATTTGCAAACATGTTATTAAACCCATTCAGGCTACATACTGTACTGTATATAATATATTGGCTTTTGATTGAGACATTCACTTGTAGCTGGTAACTTTGCACTAGCATTCCATTAGATATTAATGTATGCAGAACCTAATGAAAAGTAGTAGGATAACAGATCTATGCTGACTTTTTATTAGAAATCATAAAATTATATTTACAGCATGTATGTACAATGGGAAAAATACGGTATTATTAAAACATAAATGACAGAACATGACACACATTTCAACAAATTACAAAAAATATAGTATCATCCTTTGGCAATTGAGAAGTGAGAGAACTTAAAAAAATTCTGGAAATTGACCCATAGTGCAGAATCTGATATTTTTAAATGCTTATTATTCTAGAACAGAAACTGCAAAGTTAGCCTCAGCTAATTAAATAAGTCATGAATTTCTTCTGTATTGAATGGGCTGAAGAGTGCCAGAGAGACCAAGATAACAGCCCTTTTTTCATTGCTTAAATGAGGTTTATAAAAGTATATATATATATATTTGCAGTTGGAGATCCACAAAGGGAGAAAAAACGAATCACGTATCATAAAATAGTTTTATTCCTGAGCTTTCAACCCCTGTCAGGGGTCTTCATCAAAGGATAATGCTTAGACTTACAAGAATCAAAGGCAATATATAGCAACACATTCAGTATGGGGGGGGGGGGGGGGGGGGGGGGGGGGGGGGGGCATTGGGGGTGGGTGGGTGGAGGTGACTAAGTCAGTATAATCAAGGGGGGGGGGGTTGTATAGTTTAATTAATGTGTATATGTCCTTCTTAAGTTGGCATATGCTGGGTTTATGTCCAAGTGTGTTGCTATATATTGCCTTTGATTCTTGTAAGTCTAAGCATTATCCTCTGATGAAGACCCCTGACAGGGGTTGAAAGCTCAGGAATAAAACTATTTTATGATACGTGATTCGTTTTTTCTCCCTTTGTGGATCTCCAACTGCAAATATGCAAACCGTATCACAGACCTTCTCTTCCATATATATATATATATATATATATATATATATATAAACAACATAATGTTTAAATAATATATTAGACATTAATGTGATTTTACATTAAAAGAGCACCTTACTGTCTGAAAATGATTAATTTTCTAAATAGTTTTATTTAAATAATTTTTTTATTTGGCTTTTTCAAATAAGCCCAATACATTTAACATGTTTTACACACGCTTTAGGACTTTCTGTGTTTCCATCATGGCATTCCTGGTATTACCACACAAAGTTATATTTTATATTGTTATCATAAATAATGCATGTGCTGAATAAAGAGTTGGTATGTGACAAATTAATATAATTAACTGAAACTAACTCTGCAGGATTTTAATATTTGGAGTTCATGCTTTAAAAAAGAGTTGTATTCAAATATAGCTTTTGTTAAATTACATAAGTATAACTGACAAATTTCAGTTTTAAAAAATGTTCAGAATCTAGGCCTTATTTTGTAAGTTTCTCCCTGCAACTGTAGAAATATGGTGTGTTTTCAAACCACTGGAAAATTCAGGCACTGAATTCATGTGCATAACGCAGTACATATCATTAAGTAGTGGAGCAGTAAAAACAGCAGTTATTATATATGAACATTTTCCATTTGATTAACAGGTGCTATAAAATTTTTTGTTGTATTTTAAGTAGTAATAAATGGACAAAGGTTATGCAGCCTCTTTTTAATTCAGTAAAAAAGTTATTCAAATTTCAATCATGAAAACATTAATTAGAAGACCAGTGTGTAGTATGAGAATATAATGGGCTCTGTTTGAAGTATGATATTATGGTACCCTCTGTGTTAATGTATACAGGAAGCACCTACTGGACACAGGTTGCTTACATTTGAGAAATATTATACTGAAACATCCTAAAAATAAATCATAAATTTTTTTTTCTAAACTTGACTTTTTTCAGTACATTTTCTGTCCTTTTATTGCCTTTGTTCTTTATCGCTGCTTGCCAGAGAGAGGGAGACAGTCATCACTATTATTCTCCTCATTCGCTAATCTTGCTGTAAGATATGGGTACAATTTTTCAAGTGAACTAAATGTTTTAAATGTTTAAACTTATATGGCAATAAAGCAACTATTCCAAAGTAATATATATATATTATATATATATATATTCCTGGGTGGGACTATAACTACACCCAATCATGGAAAAAAATAAGTAAAATTACACAATATGGACATTAAAACAATTTTCTGAAACAGCCGCTGTTACAAGTAATATACTCTTTATTCTGTTGTTACCTGTTTTTTTAACTAGGGTGTGTCTTGTCAAATGAACAATGCTACTCATCACTTATTCGAAATGACAACACTCTGTTGCAGGTGGTGGGGTAGGGAAAGTTGCAATGGCACTTCAAAGCATAAACAATTGACTTCAGATTCTAGTTAAATAAATAAGGTGAACTTTAAGGCCATAACTACACTTATTTTTAGAATGGTTTCCAGTGACCCTTTAGGAAGTCACTCTGTGACCACTCTGCTCTGGCCTAGTCACAGAGTTACTGTATGTTTAAGAATAAGCCTAAAATTAGCACACCATATGAAAAAACAAGTAGTGAAGGTTTAGCTGTAAATGGAGAAAGCCCAGTCAACAAAGCTCTGGCTTCTGCGTCCATGAATTGGGTTAAGCAGTTCTGAGAATGCATTTGTTATTTTAGTAACATTTACTGATTATTGAAAAAAAAATGGGTTCAGAAAAAGTTAAACATTTTAAATGTTAGATATTAACTAAGAAAGGTAATTGCTAAATAGCTTAAAATGAAACAATGCAGAAGTTTGTAAAATTATGTTTGATATAGCTGGTATACGTGTGCTCCCATATTCAAAAAATATGCATTTTCATATAAATTTAAATGACCCTATTATCACTGTATGGATCTTTGTGAGCATGAATGTGCCATGAAACAGACTAGCAATCTCTTCATGGTTGTCCCATGTCATTGGGTTCATATGCGCTACAAATCTGTAAGTGACAAGTATGTTCAGAAAATGGATGACTGTTTTACGAGCTATATATTCTCTCACTGACTCTGCCCAATTTTATAGGCTGCCAACATCAAAACTGTAAATTCAGCTCTCTGATGGAAAGCTTGGACTTTTGCAATCAATTGCAGAGCACACCCGATCATAACAATAGTTTGGCTTCTTTGTCGGTGTTGTCTCTGCCTCACCTGAGTCAGACACATTAATAGGACTATCTCTTGCAAAGACCTCTGTAGATTCCCTCCAAACACAATCAGCAGCTGTCTTGAAAGAAAATGTTGAACATTTGGGTCTAACCTTTTGTGATGCATTGTTAACAATTTGACGACTATTAGATGTTGCAATCTTAATCTTTAAGGCAGCATCTACACGATCTACCACGGTGTAGGTTCCAAGACTTCCATCTTCAAATCCAACTATGATATTTAAATGTCTCTGGGACAGACCAAGAAAAGTAGGAGTTTTGTAAAGTGAACAAGCACCAATGCTTTTGCCATCTGCCAATCTCATAACAATCAGGCTGAAGACTAAACCATTGTCATCCTCATCATCACCATTTTGAAAACAAATATACACAAGATAACGTCCATCGCGAGATAATCTCTGTCTCCAGATGACACCAGAAGCATGAACAATCCTGAGTTTTCCACTGTGCAAATCAAGGACATTTATGTTTTCATCCCCTCTTGAAACAATTCCTAGTTTGCCATTGGGAGATATTTGAAAATCTTCTAGATTTTTTAAAAAATTATTAGGAAGCTGTACTCGCCTACAGATGGACTCTTCTGCCACACTCCAAATGTAAACAGTTTCTGCGGATGTAATAAAAACTACAAAGTCCGGGCAATCAGGAATAAGTTTAAAACTAACAATACTGGTTCCATCATCACAGCAAAATTTTTTACTAACGCTTCCTGACCATAAACTCACTGCTAAGAGCTTGTTTTTTGTCATGCCAATTAAGAATGTATTAGCTGTTGTTATAAATGCATTTTGTAGGGCCACAAGAATATTGCAGACCTTGTGGCCAGTAGCTAATCTCCACACTCGAGATGCGTTTTGTTCACATAGTGAAACCACAAATTGATCATTGTGAGTAATCAACAGTTGAGATATTTTCTGCCCATTGATACGGAAAATATTCTCACCTGTTACAGTGTGCCATACATATTGACTGCACTTATCATCTGAAGTGACCATTAAATCCCCTGATGACGTTAACACACAGTTCTCCACAATTCCCTCATGTTTAAACACAGACTCAATAAAGCCTGTGCTAAAATTCCACTTGTAAACTGACTCAGAACCGTCAAGGGTATAGATAAGTTCCCCTCGGCCAGGTAACAACAGACTCTGAATGGGCTTTCCAGTTTTGTCTATGTTGGACATTGCTGTAATAATATCTATGTCCCAAATAGACACCACCCCACTAGTCGTAAGGGACAATAGCAAGTTGTGATGATTAGATTTAATTAATTTGACTGTGGCTCCTGAAATTTCTTGTAAGCTTGCCATGCACTGCCCGCTGTCTCTTCGCCACACAAAAATGGAAGAGGTATTTTCCATGGAAGCTACAATACATTCTGCAGTTTTTGAAAGGACTGCAGCAACAAAACGCTCATTCCTTTTGGCTTTAAACTTTTCTGCCATCTTCCATAAACCCGTATCCAAAACCTCAATGCTCCTGGCTTTGCATATTAGAATAGCACTTTGGTCTTCTGACAGCTCAATGCTAACTACTTCATTGTCTTCTCCTCTACAGTCAAAATCTTCAATTACTTGGGGGTTAGTGATTTCTTCTGTATTCCAAACAGAGAGACTTCCTTCATTATCAATCATTACCATTTCTTGCACAGTATCCAGAATAAGAAGTGCTTTGACGAACCCCCCAGAGAACTCGGATGTCACAGTGGACAACTTTTCTCCACTCCCCAAATGAAATATTGTTGTGGTGTTGAGGTACTGTCCACAAAAAGCATATACTCCATCTGGTGAACACTGAACACAAGTTACTTCATACCAACAGTGAAACTGGTATAAGGGCCAGCCATAAAGGAGATCAATTACATTAACATCTTTACTTGCTTCAAGCCACGCGAGGGCATGGTTACTAGATAACGTGAAACCATTGATGAACGCAACACCTCCTGTAACGCCGCTATGTTTTGAACCCTTGATCTCTACTTCTGACAAAAGGCAGGATTTGTGATTATCATAAATAAGCAATGTGTTTTTAGTTGTTGCCACGACAAGATATTTCTCATCACTTGTAAGCTTTATCCCAAGCACTACAGAATGAGCAGTGTCAATCTGCCTTAAGAGCTGCCTAGTTTCAACATCCCATGTGCTAATGGAACCATTTTCCAAAGCAGCGATAATAATACTAGGACTCAAAGTTGGGAGAACATCAACAATTTGCATGTAACTTGAAGAAAGTGGAAGTCGTTCCGGACTATAGATAACATCCATAGAGGAATGTAAAGGAACAATTGAACAGTATTTAGGCCCATCTTTATCACATTCCAACAGAAGATGTCTTAGCTTTGGCAGTGAGGTGACCACCGGCAATAGTCTCTGCTGTAACTCTGCAGAAAGGGAATTTGGATTTTTTATCACTTTAAGTTTTATGCTGCGAAGAGTGCTTGCGAGAAACTTGAGCTCTTTCTCCTGTGTATAATTATAACCTATATCAATATCCATGAGCGCCCTTTCAAACTGACCAATTTTGATCATTGTGTAGAGCCAGCTGAAATCCATTATGACACCAAACATTAAGTCATCTGTCCTTCCACTCCTGGTTAAGTGATATAATAGTTCTGTCATTTTCCGGTGATTCACAAAGAAGATGTCTGGATCAAGAGAGCTACACTGAAACACCCAGGGCTGTTCTGGTGTTTGTCTGTCATAGGAAGACTCATCACAAATTGCACTTTCAATACTGTCAGGATTCCTCTGATTAAAATCAAATGAATTAAGATGGTGACTGTCACAGTGGAACATTTTCTTTCTTCCTCCTGACCAGACGCCTAAAAAATACTCAGCAAGAAGACTATGCATCTGGTGCACATCTTCTTCATTGCTGAGGTACAGCTTTTGAGCAATTAACTGTAGATGCCTATTGGCCCATACAAGCAATGTCAAATTTCTAACTTGTCTTTCTATGAGGTATCCATTTAATTCTTCCTTCAGTTTTGCTATGAGAATGTATGCGACCCTTAAAGGATTTTGTAGATTGGTACTTATGATAATGTCTTTTAAAACACTGTTGTCAAGGGAAAGGATGTCTTCTAACTCCATTTCACTTAAACCAGTTCTCACAATGGTGATGTAGCCCAGTGCTCTAAACACAAATTTTGACCCAAGTTTGTTCTCAAGAGACCAAAACAATTGCTCAATACTTTCATGAACAGTAACACATAATGATGAATCATCAACATCTTTGTGTGATCTCCAATGCTTAACCTCCCTGAAAATCAGGTTAACAAACATAGGCAAAGTACACTTTGCAAGTGCCTCATTAACGTAGATTTGTTGCCCTGAGGTGACTTTACGTTTTACTTTCAGCAACTGATGTTTCAGTATCTGGCTACACATTTTTCTGTCACGTGGCATAAGCTCAATGTAGTTATCTTCATCATGTATAAGGCACCTCATTTTTTGTAGAATCCCATGTTTGTTTGGCAGTGTTGAAATAATTATCCTTACAGACCGAGGCAGATTAATAGGGAGCCACCAGAGTTTGCGTGCTTCATCACTGTCTGAAAGCTGTTCTATTGCGTCTAGGACAATCACCAAGGGTCTACGAAATGAAGATTCATTTAAGAGATTACCAAGAAGCTCCTTCAGATCATTTATTTTATGTGGATTACTGTGGACAAGGCATCTGTAGTTGATTGCTATTTGCTCACATATGCTTTGCAGCAAGCTTCGAAGTTCTGTGCTGCCGTCGGTAGAGCCAAGAAATCTAACAATCACTACTGGGTCAGTATCTGGGCCCATCTCCTCTTGCAGCCATGCATATGCCTAAAAAAAGAAACATTTATTGACATTGTTATAAAATGTTCATGCTCAAAGGCTGAGTAATTGCACATGTTAAGTCAAACACAAACATTTGCATTCTTATCAATAAGTCATTGTTTTGCTGTTTTTTAAAAAGTATTGTATTTTATATGTTTTGTAATTGACACTTGCCATGAAATGTATCACTATAAATTATACATTGGAAAATACACACATTATATCTATTTCCAAACATTTTAATTTTATTTTCTATAGTATCCATCTATTAAAACCATATTTTATTAGCATTTTTTCCCAAATATGATTTTTAGTTTTTGACTTTATTGAAGCTGCTTTAGTATTTTAGGTTACCACTGCAAATGTATACTTTCCATCCTGCAATTTGCTTTCAAAGCAAAACAGCACAGTCTACAGTGTCTCTGCCAGAAAAGATTACATTTCAAATTTCCACAATAAATATGGAAGACTATTCATGTAAGTGTAATTAATAATTAAATGAAGTGTTTATTCTATTATTAGGTCCCTACTAAAATTTTGACTTCTGTATCAGTACTAGCTTTCAGACTTTGGTACCGGTACTCGCACAGTTCCAAAGCAAATAGTGGATATCTCCAAAAATCCCCTGTCTTTCTCTGAGCCTCCATTGTGCTCACACTACACTCTGCACCACTTCCCTCTTGATAGCTGTGAAGTCCTGATCACAATGAAGCAATAAGGTTGTCCCACGTGGAGCCTATGGTTTCATTTTGTGAAGTCAATAAAATGGACTTTTTTCCACATCCACAATGGTGAGTGTCAAGGGAAGGGGTGGGGAATTGAGAGGAAAGTTGAAGTTTACTTCTAGCATTGAACATCCTGAATTGCTGGTTCCATACCATGCCATTTAAAATTTGTGTTTTTCGGTACTTTTTCAGTACCTGTATACCATACAACCCTACTTGAATATACTTCAATGTGTTTCAGGGACATTGGGGGCCCAGCATTCCATTCTAGCTGCATCTGCTTCATGGATAGAGTAACATCACCACTACATGGCCAAGCAAGAGAATTAATCTAACACATATACTGTATCTTTGAAATGTGTGTTGAAAACAGGAGTATCAGAGAAAATCTCATGCAAACATTGAGACAGTGTACAAACAAAAAATTTAAAACCATTCATGTAGGGCTGTTAGGCATTTGATCTAACCACTTTGCAACATGTTGATAAAGTTATTGATAAAGAAAAAATTAACATTGAATTAAATAAATACATACCTCTCAAAACAATTAAAGGAACACTTTTTAATCAGAGTATAGCATCAAGTCAATGAAACTTCTGGTATATTGATCTGGTCAGTTAAGTAGCAGAGGGGGTTGTTAATCAGTTTCAGCTGCTTTGGTGTTAGTGAAATTAACAACAGGTGCACTAGAGGGGCAACAAGGAGACGACCCCACAACAGGAATGGTTTAACAGGTGGAGGCCACTGACATTTTTCCCTCCTCATCTTTTCTGACTGTTTTTTCACTAGTTTTGCATTTGGCTATGGCCAGTGTCACTACTGGTAGCATGAGGCGATACCTGGACCCTACAGAGGTTGCACAGGTAGTCCAAATTCTCCAGGATGGCACATCAATACGGTTTGCTGTGTCTTCCACCACAGTTTCAAGAGCATGGAGGAGATTCCAGGAGACAGGCAGTTACTCTAGGAGAGCTGGACAGGGCCGTAGTAGGTCCTTGACCCATCAGCAGGACCGGTATCTGCTCCTTTGGGCAAGGAGGAACAGGATGAGCAATGCCAGAGCCCTACAAAATGACCTCCATCAGGCCACTGGTGTGAATGTCTCTGACCAAACAATCAGAAACAGACTACGTGACGGAGGCCTTAGGGCCCAACTTCCTCTAGTGGGCCCTATGCTCACTACCCAGCACCGTGGAGCTCAATTGGCATTTGACATAGAATACCAGAATTGGCAGGTCCACCACTGGTGCCCTGTGCTTTTCACAGATGAGGGCAGGTTCACCCTGAGCACATGTGACAGACGTGAAAGGGTCTGGAGAAGCTGTGGAGAATGCTATGCTGCCTGTAATATCGTTCAGCATGACCAGTTTGATGGTCAGTGATGGTCTGGGGAGGCATATCCATAGAGGGGCGCACAGACCTCTACAGGTTAGACAACAGCACCTTGACTGCCATTAGGTATCAGGATGAAATCCTTGGACCCATTGTTAGACCCTATGCTGGTGCAGTGGGTCCTGGCTTCCTCCTGGTGCATGACAATGCCCAGCCTCATGTGACGAGAGTATGCAAGCAGATCCTGGAGGATGAAGGAATTGATACCATTAACTAGCCCCCATGCTCGCATGACCTAAATCCAATTCCAATAGAACACCTCTGGGACATTATATTTTGGTCCATCCAATGCCACCAGGTTGCACCTCAGACTGTCCAGGAGCTCAGTGATGCCCTGGTCCAGATCTGGGATAAGGTCCTCCTTGACGTTGTCAGGCATGCATACAAGCATGTGGGGGCCATACAAACTACTGAGTACGATTTTGAGTTACTGCAATTAAATTTTGGCAAAATGGACTAGCCTGACACATCATTTTTTCACTTTGATTTTTGGGGAGTCTTTGAATTCAGCCCTCTGTAGGTTCATAATTTTCATTTACATCAAATGATGTGGCAACCTTTTGTTCCTAACACATTACCCAGTCCATATCAGTATAGATATCCAGCATGATTTTTCCCATTGAGATCTGATTTGTTTTCAAAGTGTTCCTTTAATTTTTTTTAGCAGTTTATTTTAGCATTTATATTCATTTACTACTGTAACAATCTATTTATCTATTGCTCATATTGAATTTGGACATCGTACCTGTGTATGTTTGGAGCTCCCTTCATTATCCCTGAAGATATGCAGATTAGGTTGATTTATGATTTGAAATTGGCTTAGTGTGGTTGCACTACCTTGTTAAAACTATAACCAACTCTGTTAAAGAGCAAAGTCACCCGGGGCCTGTAGGGGTCTTAATCTGTGCTTTTGTTGGTGTGCCTGTGATTATTCCTTGTAACGTATGGTGCAGGAATGTTTCAAGCTTTGTGCCCAGTGCTACTGGAATATACTCAGAATAAGTCATGTTATGTTAAATTAACAAATTAGCTTTGATTGCCCATTTTGCAAATACAATATCAAACATTCATAATAAGTTAAAATCATAGATCTCTACTGTACATTTATTATTCATCTTGAAAACATTGTACCAGTGACAGATGGATTTCTATATTGTTTTGTGCTTACTTTATGTTCATCAAAACAGATTCTATTAATGTTTTTGAACTTGACATTAGTATTTTTGTCATAAAATGTAAGCATCTGTTCAAATGATACTGGCTAAGTACTGTCCTATTTAAAACTGGGGAGAAGTTAGAATATCATTTCTCCCTCACTTTATCACTGACCAATTCACTGGTTCATATTCATATGCTTAATTTTTACCCACTTTGGGGGTTTTGAGGTTAATTTTTTTAGTTCTACTAAGCTAAGCCAGTTATGTTGGCTGTCTTCATTTTAATTTTGATGAAACCCTATAACTGAGTTAAGGAGTGAACACGTCACATTGAGGTCACTGCTATGTACTAAAAAGCTTATCAGTGAAATAGTTCATAGGTGCATCAGGCTAATAACTCTTATTTTTGCTGAGCTGATCAGTCTTAGTCCATTGTTCAAGTTCAAGCTCACGTGTGTTGTGACAGGGAACATCACAAACATATTACAGTATTTTATATACATTGAAAATGTAATGAAAACTAAAAGCAAAAGGCATTAAGAATAAAGATAATGCTAAAACCAGCTAAGATGATAGTGAAAGCTTTGCATTGAGTACTACAATTAGCAATTACTACTATTAATTAATAATTATAATTCTAAATTATAATTAATAATAGTTATAATATATATATTATATATAATAATATATTAATTATATATTATATATTTTAGTATATATTGTATAATTATATACTATATAATAATTGAATTATAAATTAATTACAATTACTACTCAAAAAAGAATACTATTAAAATGTGTCACAAAATGTATTGTGCATTATAAGGTATGACCATGGAGATGGCATATACTTATATGGATCTGTAGTTTTACTCTGTGATTTATTGAGAAATATTAAAAATCTCATTAATTAGCTTTTATCTTCCATAAAAAGTGTTTGCAAGTCTGGTACAGTTTATGAGCACAGTATGTTATTCTGGTACTGCTCCTACTAAAACAATCAGTTTTCATATACACAAAGAAAAGTACCCTAGGTTCTTGTCTATAAGCCGGACTCGTGTATAAAGACCAAAAATCATACGAATTTTTAAAATAAAATCTTATCATAGATAAGCCGGACTCATGGATAAGCCGAACGTACTATAACCTATAACTAATAGAAGGGAGGGAGGTCAGTGGTCTCACTCGCACCCATTTAATTTCTTTAAGGGGGGAGAGAGTGTGAGATATTGGCGTCTCTCTCACTCCCCGCATGGCGCGGTTGGAGCGGCCGGAGAGCATTCTTTCTGCTCTGGGCGTCGCCGAGTCAACACGCGCGCGTATCGGTCATTTAAATTGTGATTTTATATGTAAGCATATTTAAATATATATCGCGGATTTTTTGCTGGTTCGCGGATTTCTGCGGACAATGGGTCTTTTAATTTCTGGTACATGCTTCCTCAGTTGGTTTGCCCAGTTGATTTCATACAAGGGACGCTATTGGCAGATGGCTGAGAAGCTAGATTGCTTACTTTTCTCTCTCTCTTGAGCTGACTATCTGTGATCCTGATGTATGGGGATTGAGCAGGGGGGCTGTTCGCACACCTAGACGATACGGACGCTCGTCTAAAAATGCTGAAAGATTATCTTCACATTGCTATCTTTTGTAAAGCTGATTCCTGAAACGACATGCTGCACAGTGCTTCGCATACTTAAAAGCTTGAAGGGCACGTATTGATTTTTGACTGAAAAACAAACTCTGTCTCTCTCTCTCTCTCTCTCTCTCCCTGCTCCTAACGGAGGGGGTGTGAGCTGCCACCTTCAACAGCTTTGTGCCGCGATGCTTCGCATACCTAAAAGCCAAACAGCACCATTGATTTGTTTGCTAGAGATTGTTTTCTCTATCTATGTGACATTCTGTGCTCCTGACACACTCCTTTGAAAAGGAAGATATGTTTGCATTCCTTTAATTGTGAGACAGAACTGTCATCTCTGTCTTGTCATGGAGCACAGTTTAAACTTTTGAAAAAGAGACAAATGTTTGTTTGCAGTGTTTGAATAACGTTCCTGTCTCTCTACAACCTCCTGTGTTTCTGCGTAAATCTGTGACCCAAGCATGACAATATAAAAATAACCATATAAACATATGGTTTCTACTTCGCGGATTTTCTTATTTCGCGGGTGGCTCTGGAACGCAACCCCCGCGATGGAGGAGGGATTACTGTATAAGCCGGATTTATGTATAAGCCGATATTCTATTTTTTCATTTTCACAACTTTTTTCATTAGATAAGCCGCGGCTTATAGACAAGAACTTAGGGTAAATGGTTTGCTTCACTCTCTTTGTCAAATATTCAATCAATTTCTATATCCAGCAGTAGGAATCTGACACATTACAAATTGTCTCATTCTGTCTTCTTATTAAAAAAGGGTAAAAATGAGATTACAAACAGGATTATGGGATGTCAACTGTTAAAACTAGAAGTTAAAAGAAAAGAGACTGACAACTAAGAACAAACTAGGCAATAATAACAATGGACACCCCAATCCATGGAGATATGACGATAGCTGTTAATACTCTAAGGAAACTTGGATTTGAAAAATGCTAGTCGTTACTAAAAAAAAAAAGGTGAGAAACAATAGCTACAAATATATCAAATTCTCTGGTTTATTTTGTAAATGATAGTACATAGCCTAACTAAATCAAATATCAATCAACTATCTGTAAATTTGGGTCAGCTTGGTGGTACCTTGTTTACGGCTGCTGCCTCAATCCTGAGCAGGTTTCCCAGGTCTCTCTGTGTAGTCAACATAATGTTTTCATTTCTTCTATGTACTCTGATTTACATCTTATGTCTTAAAGATGTACGCTGCTGCTGATTCTAATATGGCCTGATTAGTGTACTGTATGTGCCTCCTAGAATGTTCTCTAAAATACACTTACAATTCCAATCCCACATTTATTTCTGCCATGCACTGTTTTGCTGGGATGGGTTCTGCCTCCCTATGACCCTACAGTGGAAAAAGTGTGACCAGTAGCAGGGGAAACAAATTCCTTAGGGCTGAATTTAATTTGTGGTTTATAATCACAGATCCCTGTCTGCTATCACAGGTTCCCTTCTTAATAGCTTATTTTACACACAATGCACACTAAGGTAAAAACTTTTCTCATTTTAGGACGATAAAACTGTGGACATGTGAGCTACGTAGGAAATAATGATAATCAAACAAACTAGGCTCATCTGTTGCTACCTATATAAGGGGAAGCAAAAGGGCAATTTGGGTCAAACACTATAAAGTTAAAAACAATTCTGAATTAAGTTTTTGCCTGCTGACTGTAGCCAAGTAAAAGAAAACACTGTGTGCAAATCAGGAATGAGAAATACAGTAAACACTTTGATACTAGACTCGCATTTTAAAGTGTTTTGTTTTTTTTTTACCATAAACCAGACTAATGAGTTTCCATGCTATAATCTGCTCTAATGCTGCTTTCATGTCCCAAGTTACAAATTTTATTTTATATACAGTAGCACCATTATTTTTACAATCAGAGCACTTGCAGTGTAATTGGCTTGCTTGGCATCATACAGTGAGTCAGGGGTGAACTGGTTTAGAGTCCATTTCTTTATGTAGTACCTCACATTGCCTACCTATAACTAAAAGCACAAAGCAATTTTTCTGAAATGTGTAAATGCAAAATTTGCCACAAATCATGGCCATTGAGCAACATACCACACTGAATATGAGTTGTGCATAAAGCTAGACGAACTGACCATATCCGATTCAGTATAAATGAAGTAACTATTGTAATTGCACATCTGTTACTGAATCAGGCTAAGACACAACTGAACAGCATTATACAGAGTGACTCGTTTTTCCTTCCATAACACCCATTAAATGTTTTTCAAAATGTCTGTAGCCTATATGGTTATTCTTTAGTGTCCACTGCAGCTCATCCCACATCGGGGATTGAATGCTACTTGCCAATCTAAAGTAAAGCCCAAGCCATACACTAAGAAGACAGAGCAATACTGATTAATTGATAATAATTTAGTTCTGCAACACTGACCAGGATCAATAGCAGTGGAATTCAGAAATAAGCATTGTGGAAAAGGGCAGCTGCATTCTTACTAGAAGAAAATTTCTACAATGTATAGTTAAAAGCTGTAAAATATTCATTTTTTACAGAATGTGGAATTAGTTTCTGTTCTATGTTTCTTTCCTTTTGAACACTTTAATGCTTTTCATCCATACATTTTCTGTACTTCTTTTTTTCAATTCAGGTGCATGGGGAAGTTGGAGCCTCTCCTGACAGCATCATGTGAATGGCAAGAGGTACCTATGGAGTAGCACCTCTTCATGGCAGACTACACACCTGAACACATCAACACTTACTCATACCAGGTCACTTTAGAGTTACCATTCCATTAACTATACTTTCTTAAACCATTTTAGGGTTGAAGTTAAACAGAGCTCATCATTCCAGCAGGATGGAGCTTTGAAGTGGCGCCAGTCAACATTCACACATACAAGGCTAATAAACAATTACTAACCTTTGGGATGTTAAAAGAATAGCTGAAGGAAAACCCTCAAAGGTAGTGATGAGACCAGAATTAAACACATGAACTCCATAGCTATGAGGCAACAATGTTAACCACTGAGCCACAATTGTACTCCTACACAAGCTCGGAATATTGTTACAGAACACCTCTGTAATCAAAAAGAAAGTCACCATGTTTATTAGATTTATGTTCATCACCAATACGATTACTTTATCAGTAACAACAATTAATGCATGTTATATGACTGGTGATGAGTATGGAACAAACGAAAATTCATTGTATGACATTTTAACAGAAAAGCATAGAAATGGTTGCAGCAAGTGACATAATTCTTACTGGCGAGTGTATTAAAAGGAAGCAACTGTGTTCTCTTTTTTCTTTATATATCTACAAATACTTCAGTGGTTTTACTTGACTGAATTTGTTTAAATCTGCTTTGAATTTCTAGAACAGTCTGTAGAATGGCTGGGTGAATTACAGCAGATTGACAGATGCTAACAAATGATAGATGTGGTGAACAAGATTTCATGCTATTGATTTTACCAGCTAAATTTGCAATGCAGATGACAGTAAAGGCCTAATGACACATGATGGCTAATCAGAGACCAAGCACGGAGGACGTTCAATGAAATACATTAATATGATTCAAACATTATTCAAGCACATAGGCAATACCACACAATTTGCATTTGCACAGGGTGGTGGTCAACACTAATGATCTGCACTTCCTTTCAATGGCTGAGCATTACTGAAGTTAAATGCTGTATCAAGAGAAAAACCTGCCTGATGCACACTGACGGGTTAAAAATATCAACATGTGCAAAGAGCAGCCTGCTCTTCTGGTGATCAGACTAATTTAAATGTTTACGTGCCTGGTTCCAGTCAGTGTTTCATTTTTGAAACTCTTCTCAGAGTTAATTAGAGTGGCTCTACATATGAGAGGACAGAAACTGTAATAAAGATGGTGAAAAAGCTATTTTTATATAAGTTGAAAAAAGTCAATACACACTACTGATTCCCTCTGGAAAAGAAATCACATTACCATACAGTTCACAATATGCTTTTCCCATTTAGACCTTTATATTAACCACATGTTCTTTAGCATAAAGTATCTCATTGCTTCATAATTACTGTTTTAATTATGTTCCATTCTAATCTGATTTCTTAACACTATTTTTTATTATTTCACACCATATTATTTGTCTGTAGAAAGGCCTCTTATACCCAGTTCTAAGACTCTCTGAGTATCTACTTCATGGGTTCTAAAGAAACGTTGATTGCATTCACTGGCACTCATTACTTTTGTATTTTTCTATATTAAAAATCTAATGAGAATCATGAAATTAAATATAAATGGGTAGTCTGGGGTAATGCCTAAGGCAGCGGATTTGAAGCCACAAGTTATGTGGTTCAATTCCTGCCTGTACCCTACTGTGTGGCCTTGAGAAAGTCACTTGCCCTGCCTGTCTTTCAACTCCAAAAATATCTGTAAACACTTATAATGTTTTCTGATCTTACAACTTCCAATGATTAAAAGCATTAGCCAAGTCTATTTTTATTCATTCTTTACTTGGATTATGCACTTCTCAGATGTTATGTTACTCTGTATACAGTATTAAGTCTAAAATTAGGTTTATCTGCCTGTTTCTGTATGTTTTACAATTGGGCATCTGATGCTCCTAACATCATCTGCTCTTGAGGTGTTCACTGCTCACGATGTCATGGTGGCCATCTTACACAAGAGAGATATACAGTAACATTGTAAACAGGCAAATTCAGTTCTTGAGCAAATAAAATTAAGGCATCTAAGAAATTTAAATGAAGACCGCTTTACTCTTTAGAGTTTTGTTTGATCTTGGCATTTAGTGAAAAACTGCTGGTTTAGATGCCACTTGCTTACTGACTATAATAATGCTTAGCTTGAATGAACATTTGCCACTCAAAAGAAATAAAAATAGTCTAAATCACTCATTTATGGAAAGTTCTAAACAATCATTTAAATTAACGATGGGCTTTCTTTGGGGCAAAGAAGTAGAGTAGTAGTGATGTCACATGTCACGACCCTGACATGTTGCAAGGCCAGCAATTGATGTTGTTGCCCCCATATGAACAGTAAATGAAATTGAGAACAAAATGGTGATCCATTGGTGTCACCAAAACAATGATAAAAATAAAAATCAAAAGAATGCTAATACAGAAGAAATATATATAAGAAAATATATCGGGAAGTTCCTTAGATGTACTCATGACAACATGTATGTATGTATGTATGTATGTTTATCTTAATTCTAAACAGATTCAAGCTGAGTCCTCAAGAAAAAACATCTTGGCTTCTTTTTCGTATACTAAAATGTGACAATTATACTGGTGAATGCTATTCCTTAGTGTGACTATGAAATGTTGATCACCAGCTATTGGCAAGAATGACACCTTATTTCTATTAAACTGATGTTTAAATAACAGATGCACTCTATTACAGTTTGAAAAAAAAAAATCAACAATACCTTGCATAAAGTCACTTTTATTAGTTTACTAATATTATTAATACTGTGACATTACTATAATGGTCTAAGTAAGAACACCAGAATGAAAAATGTATATTTAGGTTCACAGGAAGTATTCTTAAATAATACGTTGAAGTATACTAATAAGAGACACTTCACGTAAAACTTTCCACATTGTTTTATTTGGCTACAAATGAGGGAATTTAGTTTGCTCATTGTCAGTTTTCATGCAATTTTTTTACTCTGTAAAGACACATTTTTCTTTCACTCTCATCTATTCCTTTTGATTCTGTGGTTATTTATGTGAGACCAGCTGTGTTATATGGGTTGGAGATGGTGGCACTGACCAGAAAGCAGGAGACAGAGCTGGAGGTAGCACAGTTAAAGATGCTAAGATTTGCACTGGGTGTGATGAGGATGGATAGGATTAGAAATGAGTACATTAGAGGGTCACCTCAAGTTAGATGGTTGGGAGACAAAGTCAGAGAGGCGAGATTGCGTTGGTTTGGACATGTGCAGAGGAGAAATGCTGAGTATATTGAGAGAAGGATGCTAAGGATAGAGATACCAGGCAAGAGAAAAAGAGGAAGGCATAAAAGTAGGTTTATGGATGTGGTGAGAGAGGACATGCAGGTGATGGGTGTAACAGAACAAGATGCAGAGGACAGAAAGATATGGAAGAAGATGATCCGCTGTGGCAACCCCTAACGGGAGCAGCCGAAAGAAGAAGAAGAAGCAGCAGCTCTGGTTATTTATGTCTGTTTTTATTTCAAGTGAGGACTAATGATTATTGAGTTATGATGACTCTTGTTTGAATTGCTCAAGTTACTAAGCTTTTTGCTCACTTATGTCATAAAATTGATAGTTCCTGAGTAAGCTTAGTTTACTTTGCCTTTAGATCTGTCATTCCTGTACTGTTTATGAACACAAATTTAACACAGTGAAAAAGAGTGTGTATGTATACTGTGTAAACCTTTCTTTTTCCATTTTAAAACAATACCTAGAATGTTTAAAATGATCATTTAAAAATTTTCATATTACAGTAATGGAAAATAAGGGCTGCAGTATCACTATTGAAATGTAAATACTGTTGAGCCTCTGAGCAATGAAAGGTGACTAATGTAACATTAATGTCATGTAACTAGTATAACGTGTGAACTTTCCCCACCTTTCTACTGTAGGCTATTATTTGCAACTTGGGACAATCCCAAGTGATGCTTTACATTTTATTATCATGTTACACTCTATGTACATTTTGTTAACACTTTTAGTCAACTGGGTGAAATGGAAAAAGTAGGTTACTTCTTTTACATAAACTTGGTATATGACAAAAATGAAAAAGAGTACATCTATACTTGTAAACTTAATACTAGTAAACTAAACTAAAAAAATGAAACATAACTTCATCACTAATTTTACTTCTGCAGCTCTAAAGATGCTCCAAAAATATACACAGTACTACAGTAACTCTATTTGTGTTCAACATGTATTATTAAAATAAACCTGAGATAAACAGTGATGATTCAAGATAATCGTTCATATACTGTAAACCTCAAAATGAGTACAATTATAATTGCCCATAACATTATTTGTAAGTTAGTTTACACTCAACTTCCTAACCTTTCATTTTTAAATACAGGGTCATAGAGAGCTGAAGCCTATCGCAAAACACATTGGGTGCAAGGAAATCACTAAGCCTGGACAGGGTGCCATTGCAAGACGCAGTCTCACACACACCCCTATAATCACTCATAAAGCGTCAATTCAACCTTAAAACAACAAAACATTCAGAAAAAAAAATACTCAAACATGGATTTTGAAAACTACACACAAGCAACGAATGGGCTGGGATTAGTATCCAGGATTCCTGAGCTGTGAAGCAGCAGAGTTAATCACTAAACCAGCATGCCAACTACCTCATTTTATGTAATGTTTTCAAATACTGTACATTAAATTCAGCATAAGCATGTCTGCAGTACATTCCATATTTGCAAAATGGCCCCCTTTATACTATAAACTACTCACTGTAAATAAGACATTATGTTTGCTACTGAGCTCCAAAACAAATAAAAAAGAAAACAGAAAGGAATTGTAATATCCCCTTTATAAATAAACATTAGAAGGGAAGGAATTTACAGCATGCATAATACAAATATATCTTTCTGGATATGATGCCTGTAGCAAATATTTCTTTTAAATTTGTTGAAGTAATGTACCTTCTGAAGGTGAAATACATTTAAACACTTTTTGAACATATTGAATTTTATGCTTTCAACTGAAAGTAAAAGCTTTTCAATAAAACTAAATAATATCCATTCCAGTCAAACTACTTTTAGAAATTATAGAACAACTATATTGAGACAATCTGTCTCTGGAAAAGGATGTGAACACAGGTCGTTGGAATTACAAGCTGTCATCTCTACAACCACCACAAAGGAGATATCCGTCAACCAGCGGCAGATCTGGCCACAAAGCTGTGACAGTGCTTATCTTGTCCAGCAGAAAACCTCTCTCTCTCTCTCAGCCTGAATTTGTGTTGCTAGTTACATTATCTGGGTGCAATAAATGAAGATCACGTGACTTCTGATTAACTACACCTATTCCGGTATGGCTCCATATTTTAAAGAAAAGATACTATCAAGCTGGACCTCCGAAAAAACTCAGAAATTGTACAAGTTCATGAAAAAAGGGGAAGGACAGAATAAATAAAAGATACATTAAATATCACTCTGCAATAGATCTACTATTAGATTGGAAAGCAAAAATGGCTTAAAAATATGACACTGAATACTAAGTACTGGCATAATCTTTGGTTAATTACTCCTAGATACCAATGATCACCGTTTTGCCAAGTTGAAAATTGGAAGGACAAATAAACATCAAAAAAGATGAAGCACAAGAAGCTGAAAAGAAACACTAGCTCGAAACATGAAAGAAACAAAATCCAATCCAAAGTCTTGGACACCAGAACTAGTACACTGCCTCCCTAAAAACTGCCCAGGTGATGACAGCTTCTGGTAGTCAAGTGATGGCAGTGAAGCACTGTTGCTGCCAAAATATAGCTGCTGCCATATAAAACACCCAGAATGTCAGTGCACATAATAAAGAAAACGATGTTGCAAAATAAATAAAACTAACAAAAAATTTAAGAACATGTCCATATCGGACAAGGGAACAGAAAATAATCCTAAAAATGAATTTTACATGGTTCAAAGCTTTAATTTCACAACAATTAACTTCAATAAAAATGAAAATGTAAATTCCAGATATGCACACATAGTAAAGCCATGCCTCAAAAGTATGATACCAAGCATGGACTTTGAATGTTACAGTACTTATGTAGACAATACAAAAGAACATTTTGATGAGAATGGGCCACTCTTTTCATTGAGCTCAAATATTTCTCTTCATTTAATAATCCCAAAATAGATACAGTCAAAATTTCTCCAAGGTACTGCTTTCAACTACATTACATGAGACTTGATCTGTATATCAGAGATAGGAAAAATTGATACAATATTAATACTGTAACATTTTTCATTGTAATCTATCATCTGTACACCAAGGAAAAGTAAAAGGATTTTTTTGCATTTTTGGATCAAGTATTTCTATAGGAATCATTTCAGCAATACAAATTTTTGTAGTGCTCTAGCTGTTGTAATTAAAAGCATTGAAGTTATTATTACATGTATAAGAAAGTTCACTACAATACTCTGTGCCCTCATTAGCACTGCTGTAGAGATTTCTATACAAAATGCTCGGTCCACGGTTGGCTTAATTTAGTTCTCAAAACACGACAGAGGAAAGTGTAATATGAAACGTAGAATTTACATGCATTGCTACTAAAATCAAGTACTCCTACACGTAACAAGCTGGCACTGTCTTTCTAAACTCCTAGCATTCACAAACTGATGTAATAAATGTAAAGTAGAGAAGCAAGAATCCTCAGTGGAACACGCTGGTTACATTTACCTGCAGTGTTCACAAGAGCTTCCTGGCATCTTATTCAGAAAGCATCAGAGGACTTTTTTCCATGGTTAATTAATAGGGGGACTTTTTATCAATATTTAAGAAGTGAGTAGTACTTAATACATTGCTGTTTGAAAATTCAAGCATTTATTTACAAAATGGCAACTTAATACTCTACCTGTACCTTATGGCAATTTACATTTATGTAGAACCAGGAATTTAAAGTTATATTAGTTTTAGTTTAGGGGAGGTGAAGTTATGTAGACTTTAACTATACCAGAAGGAAATTTGTTTATAGCAGGAAAGTTAAAACATGAGACAGTGTTGAAAGTCAGTAAGCTAAGAAACAACAAATGACAACCATTCTTATATTCAGCATATATGCAACCATCCCTTGCCTTCCATTATAGGAATGGTGATGTACACAATAAATCCCCTAGAGCACTTGAAGAAAAAATCATAACAAAAAAATTTAATTGTCTTCAGCAATTTTTCTCAAGCCTAAACTGTTCAAATCTTTGACGTCACAACAGGTTAATATAATAAGCCAAAAGGAATAACTGATGTTAAAATAAGTATTAGCACATTATTTGCAAAATAAAACAAAGCACAGCACACTAAACAAATATAGTATAACATACAGTAAGGTGGGGACTTCAGAATAAATTGAGGTGGTGCCATTCCTTCAAACTTGTTTCTATGAACAAATCAGAAAGACCACATAAGAAACAGTGTCTTGTATACACCTCCCTCCCTTTATTTTTACAACAAAAATATACACAAAAATAACCCTAAACAATGAATATAAGCAGCAATAATAGAGGTATATAGAAAATAATGTTAATGTTTGTTCTGAAACAGACAAAATGTAACAATTATGATTAAAAAAGAAGAGTTCTGTACACTCTTCCAAATTTAATAGGAAAGAAGACAAGTTACATCAGCACAGTTGGTGTTCCTTACCCATTCAGCACCTGTTCTTATTCTGGATGAGTGGAACATCATAAAGCAGCTCTCAATTCTGGTACAGGATGGACCAAAGTTATTACCATAACTAAAATGAAGACTAAAACTATTAGCAAAAAACACTTAACAAAACTAAAATGCAAAACTAAAGCTATACTAAACTATTAAAGTAACTGAAATAAAATAATAAATTACAAAAAATACTTTCAGTAAAGAATAACTTGGGCTGCAGGGAACCCAAAATGAATCAAAATATATAAATATATATTTGTTGTTTGCTTTTGAAGAAATATTCTGACCATTAGACTCACTGATTGAGACTTGTTTGAGCCCTTTACGTTATTCGTGAGATATCTGCTAGCCACACATACGCCATCAATTCTAAGGTTACAAGTCTCTCATAAACAGCAGCTAATGACTGACAGCAGCTGTTAGCACAGCATTTGCATAAACAGGGTAAGCTGAATATAACCATTCAGAAACGTAAAACATATGAAGCAATAACTAATTTATTGTGTGATAATAGTGAGAACTCTTCAGAAATTGAGAGACAGTGAGAGTATTATAAATTCTACTTCCAGTGAAAATTCTAGTGTTAGTGACACAAAAAAGGTGTTGATTTTACCGTTTACAGAATATCCAAAGCATAAGACAGACACAAAGAGTCTGCTACAGAATTTCAGTCTGTTTATAAGTGATGGCATGTGAAACCAAATTACAAGTGCACATGTGTTCTGATGTCAGTTGTTGACAAACTGCTGGCTTTCTTTGCGCTTCTTATTTATCAAGGTGTACTTCAAAAGCCTGAAAAAAATGTGCTGGTCAAGAAAACCTTTACATTATGGACAGAAAATTACAAGTGAAGATTTTCTGTTTATTTCTTAGGTTGTGTATATTTTGTTGACAACAGTCTACCTCTCACTTTGTCCATGAGAAATGTTTTGACAAATATAACTGTTTTTTGACACGTTGTTTGGGAGATTCAAAAGTTGTAATTGATATAATCCCTCAGAAGTTAATCTTGTAGAAGCCTAGAATGCTGTTTTTAATTAAATTAAATTATTTCATTCAGTAAGTCTACCTGAACTGTGCAGAAGAATTTAACTAAAGCCCTGCACATGTGTCCTTGACCCAGTCCCATCTAGCGTTTTCACAAAGTTTGTTATGTGCTTATTGATATTATATTTGACATAGTTAACTCAAGGTTAGATATGGGGGCTTTCCAGATTGTCTAAAGACTGCAGTTGCTAAACTCCCTGCTCAAGAAAAAATAATCTAGTCTCCTCTGTCTTTAACAACTTTTGACATATTTCTAACCTGCCTTTCATAAGTAAAACTCTAGAAAAAGCAATTTTTCAGAACATTCCATTCTTGTTAAGTTTCAGTCAGGTTTTAGAACAAATCATTCAGAAACTGCACTGGTTAAAGATGTAAATGAGCTGCAAGTTAATGTTGACAGAAGCCACATATTTGTTTTTGTTCTACTAGACCAGACAACAACAGACCATTAACAAATCACAAAGTCAGACAGTGAAAATTGCCGGCATTGATTTAAGAACAGACTAGCTGTGCTACCCATCTAGGATAGGTTGAACTCTAAGTAGTCAACATAGACATCAGTGTTATTTGCAGCGCGCCATCTATTGGAATGTATTTTTTCATGCATATAGTTATAGAATGCCTTTGTTATTCCAACAGATGGCATGTCATAAACCTTTGTAATAATAAAATTCATAGAATATCAAATGCAATGCATATGTCTCTGTCATATACCATTTGGTATGAGATTCATAAGAGAAGTGTTAATGTTTGTGATGAAAGAAGTGTCACTCTCTTTTTGCAGGAATAGACTACTTAATCATTTGTTTTTGCTTTATTCAAGTTAAATTTGGATTGATAATTATCATACAAAAATTTAATTTGTTCAGCACAAATTATCAAAAACAGTTGCTTATATTTGGTGTCTAGTTTTATTTTTGATTATTTTTATGGGATGTACTTCTAAGCTATTACTAATATTAAAAATAAATTATACCTAAACCAATTAAATCTACAGTTTGTCTGATTGTGACACAAAATTAAACTTGATAATATCTTATCTTATGCACTATAATACATAATTACATCTAAAACTGAAACTAATATACATAAAAATAAAATGGAAATGATTTTATGAAAATAAAAAAAACCTGAAATTAAAAGTACACTATGAAAACTAACTGAAATTAAACTAAATTTAAGATCAGAAATAATACAGAAATAAAAACTAGTGTATAAATGCAAAACTATAACAACCTAATACTGTTTCTAGCCTACATGCATGCATATCCACCCAGAAAAGGCATTCCCCTCCACAAAACAGGATTTACGGTGTTAACCCAGCCTTAGCTATTCCTTCGTTCTGCTCTGCGATTTTTTGTTTTAAAAATGTCAGGACTGATGGTGGCATTGCAGGAAATTCACCTTCCGTCTAAGGAACCTACAGGCACACGTTAACCATTCATACTTATAAATGGGAATCTGTTATTTTTACTCATCCCCTTTGAACGCACAACAACACTAAAACAGTTCAATAAAAAGGCAAAATGCAAATACTGAAAACAGTGATATAATACTGCTACATAGATAGAAACAATATTTTAAATATGAAGCTGTCTACTCTGCTATTGCCCGACAACCCAACTCCAAAAACATAAGGACTTACCTCACAAGTGCTTACCCAGAGCTAAATTTACAAGTTGTACCAATGAATGTGTTATGTATTGTAACCAAGTCTTACTTAAATGACATGGATTAAGTCAAAAGTTATTCTTATCAGGAGTAATTGTCAAGATTATATCATTGTTTTGTACCAATTGTTACTTTGAATTTAATCATTTTCTCACATTCCTTTTAATCTTCAGTTCTTTACTTAGCTTTCCTCTCTTTGCTGTTCAGCTTCCTTTATTGTGCATTCCTATACCTTTTATAAACTTTTGCGTTTTGTGTGATTTTTAGAAATCGTGGACAAGCAAATACTCACACTTCACGACAGAGTCACCAGTCGTATATGAGCTCAACCTGCCCAAGCACGTTCAGTCCAATTGACATGAGTGTTTAGTTGTTTAGGCTGTATATGTACAACGCACACTCACTACTCAATGAATTATGGGAAATTTGAAGACAACATCAGAAAATCGGCTCTTGAGACTGCTCATACTATAAGACAGCCAAATGAAATTTCTGACATGACAGAAATTCTTCTGATCATGCAACAACATAATCTTAAGATGCAATCAGGCATTGCAACCCCTTTCATACAGCATAAGAAGCAAAGGCTGATAAAGCAGCAGTTCAGGCCTGTGGTGAATGCAAATTGGGCTTAGAAATGTGTCAAAATCTCATAGTTTATACCCAATTAAAGACGACTATGCAGCATTCATGCCCATTGTAGGCAAACAATTATGTCATATGCGCTTTCAGTCATTTTAGTATGGACAAAAATGCTTTCCTAAATGTTATGAAAATGCTAAGGTGAGTGGAGATCACTACAATTTAAAAATGAAATTTTTAATTAAAATGTAGTAGTGTGGACATAGCATTAGTATTTCAATTAATCTTTTGTATTTTCCTTAAGAATTTTGTTTTGTTTCTGGGATTTTTGAAATCTTTTATTTTGTATATGTTCTAAATCTGTCTGAGTTATTTATTTTATTTATTGTTAAATCATTAATAGTTTTATTCTTTGAATCAGGGTTTATGAGGTTACCTTCTTCCTTCTGTGATTTATCTAGGCCCTGGGCCTATTTTAAATTTGTAGGCTTTAAGCCTTTTTGAATTAAGTCTGTATCTTAAAAGTAATAGAGTGACATACTTTTGCATATTGATAAAATTTCAACTTTAAATACAAAGGGAATAATAGAATGCAATATGTAGAACTGACTTGTAATGTTTAATATTTTAAAACATACAAAATACAATATTATATGGTTACACAAGTATTGGGACAACAGCATATTATGGGATCCCTGGAAATTCCCACCTATAGTAACCATAATTATTTTTATTATAATTGTTAACTATTTCTTAATTAGGCCTCCATGAACTTGTAAGTAACAATAGCTATCAAATCACTAGCATTACATCTATAATTTAATCCCTTATTCCTCTACTCTAAAAAATTGAATTTTTGGGGTATATTGCCTAGTTGTTATAGTTATATTGCCTTACATTGCTTAGTCCACAATCCTTTAATAATAATGTACTGTATTTGTGTGCTATGAGGACAGATGGCAAATATGGCCTCAACTTGTTCAATTGCTTTTATTTTCACAAAATAATTTAACCTAATGCTTAATTCCTATTTGTGCTGACTAAGCGGTAAATTAACAGCTACCTATTGTTTCTTTCAAAACACTGACTAGGGTGTTGTACCGTGTTAGCCATTATGAATGTAGAGAGAAGCCAAGCAAAATGACACCTTTTATTGGCTAACTAAAAAGATTACAATATGCAAGCTTTCGAGGCAACTCAGGCCCCTTCTTCAGGCAAGATCTTGCCTGAAGAAGGGGCCTGAGTTGCCTCGAAAGCTTGCATATAACATCTTGCCTGAAGAAGGGGCCTGAGTTGCCTCGAAAGCTTGCATATTGTAATCTTTTTAGTTAGCCAAAACACTGACTAGAAATTCATGTGAATACAACAAAGTGCATATTAATAATTTTAGAGAAATGCTGTTATAATATCACTTTCTTTACTGGCTCTTTAGTGAAACAGGCTCTGCTACTTAACATGTTAAAAAATAAATGAAGTACAATGCTATTTATGGCATGTATAAATTGATTAAAGAGGGCAGTGCAGTAACTAATCAGTATCATCAGTCTTCTAAAATTGATTTACAGCAGGAGATTTCAAGTAATCCCATTGCTAATGTCAACATTTACTTTGATAATAGTTCTGAAAGCAATCTTGGCTATGTCTTATTTTAGTTCACTTTTTTGTCAAATATTTAACTCCCTCAAAAGTTGAACAGTTTGCTTAAAGTCAATGCAATTGCTTTTCTACCACAGTATGTTTCTTGTGAAACTGACAGTCTTTAAAGTATAGAACTTAATTATCAACTTGTACCTTATGCCTTCCTGATTTACTATCAGTTTGATTTTATTGGCAGTGTATCTTAGTATATTCATAGAAAATTTACTTACTTATTCATTCACCTTGTACTGATTTTAAGTGTTTTGTAAAGCTCTTTGTGACAGTGATCCTTATGAAATGCCACTATTATATAAAGCGTGACTGAATGGCTATCGCTAGTGTACACAGTGTTTTAATGTTTTATCTGCCACTTGTAAAATAAGTATTAACTGATACAAAATACAGTGATGGGGAAAAGGATTTTATTCATTTGTGTAGGTCATGAAGTAGACAGACTAGATTAAATCTGTTAGCCAATGAAATGACGTTATGCTGTAAATGTGAGAGCCCAGTCTGAAGTGTGTGGGTATGCAGTATTTTAGCAGCTACGGCAAAAAATCAGTAATTGAATGAAGTCAGAGGATACCTTACAAAATATTTTGGGGTTTCTCAAAGAACATGTTTATACTGTTATGAACTGCAGGAGCTTCTCTGGCTGGTAAAAGTTTGCAGAAATGGCACTGCAGTTGATTAAGAAGCCCCTGATAATACTTTCCTTACAAGGTTTATCTGAGCATAGAGTTGGGAGACAAGTGAGATGAAAGTTCACAGGTGGTCATTGAGACAGGCTAGGGTTTTTGGAGAGCAAGAAAAGCAGGAGAGATGAAAAAGAAGGTTTTAGCAATATTTTGTCTGATTGGAAAATGAGGAAACTTCCCCACCACACAGTCAAAGAAATCAAAATGTTTAGAAAGATCTAGTACTGCAGGATTGTTTGCTTTGGTTCTGCCTTCTTTATCCATCATTTTCTTTTAGCAAAACAGTTATTTCTGCCTGGAGAGACACTTAGAATGTGCTTTCCTGATACAGAGTACATCTGCATATTTATAAAAAATTTTTAAAAAATCACTTCAGGTCAAAAACTAATTGCTTTCAATTATGATGAGGGTATTACATATTTTCTTATTAGGTCCCTGCTAACACATAGATCAATAATAAAAAGTATGGCAGTCTTTAACACAGAATACATCTCAAAACATAGCGAAACAAGCACTGTTATAATGAATACAGATGAGGCAAAATTCATGAATTTTGACCAAATCTGTTACACTTCTTATTTTACAAATTACTGAAAAGTAGTTTATTGTTCAAATGAAACATGCTTTAATTCTGTATGATTTTGTTTATCTAATCCAATACATGTTTAATTAACAGACTACAAATTTCATAAACATTTAAGAAAAATTACCTGCTTTGCCACTTCTGCAAGAAGCAAGGTTTTCCCTGCGCATGGTCCTCCATAGACAATTAAGGGATTTATGCGTGCTGCCTTGCTAGGCAAAATATACCTATGTATAATATTTAATGCTTCACATCGGTACTCATAGAAAGAAGCATAGGTTTTGCACAATGATAAATGCTGAAGTACTTCATCATAAAGAGGATCTGTTTCCGTATCAAAGTTCTGCTGGACTGTGGCTTGTATAATGTCAACCATGTCTTCATAAAACTGTTTACAAAGCCCTTCAACATAATGAGTTTCTACCTCCTGGGAATATCCAAGCTTCATATCACAATGTGTCACAGAAGTATAAACGCGAAGGTTGGAAGATGCAACGATGGTTGGAATAAATTCATCCCTGAGTTTAATGAGTTTCTCATGGGCTTCTTGGTTTCGGATCACTTTCTCATTCTCCACTATAGTGTCCATATACCGACCCATCTCTGGAAGCTTTGCATGCCTGTCAAAATTGGCTATTTTCCTAATGTAGCACACACACTTTTTCAGAAAGGCAGCTGTTTGTTTTCCCAAAGCAAAGTCAAGCTCATCTTCAATTGCTGTGAAAAGATACATTTAAAACTATTACTGTCATGCATTATCCTCAAAACAGTTTATTAAAATGCTTGTATATACATTTTGTCACCCTTGTTGTACCTTTATGAAGAGAAAACAAGGATTATCAATATGCTTTCTAGTGCCAGGAATTTTTCTACAATTTTAAATCCCAAAGTGGTTCCCAGATGTGTACACAAACTTATTTTGTAATTTATGAAATTTTTATTATCTCTTATAAAAAGTGTTCAATATATAACTAATTTGGTCTCTTATGACTTAGAGCAGTATGACATGACAAAAGCAAATCAATGTTTTGAAAAACATAAGGAAATGAGAACTGGAACAAAAACACTAAAAAGACTAAGGCTTACACACTATCATTTGTAAAGAATGTATGAAGCCTAAAAGCCAACCCAAGATGGACGATACAAAAAAAAAATATGTTTCATAAAAACATCGTCCTTGAGGAGGTCTTACTTTCTTTGGATTTGGTTATAATGAAAACAAATATTTGCTTTATTATACTGTATATTTATGTTTCATAGCAAATGAGTCAGGCTTGAGATCTCTCACTTAATGCACATTGCAAATTAAAACTTCTGAAGTGAAATTAGAAAGTGAAAAAGGTAATGCTCCTTACTTTATGAATACTTATGAATAATACTTTATGAATACACTTCATGTCATTTGTATGCACACTTTATATCAATGATTGTCTATCAGTGAAGATAAAGATGATAACTGTAATCTATCTGATTGTGTCCAAATATGACACTGACCCATAAAGGAACAAAACTGGCTGATGATCCGTTAAGGGTATACCTAATTTTTTCCAGTTTAACAAAATATACAATATCCCTGACCCTGTGGGAATGCAATGCAGGTGTAGACTGTATTCAATGTGTAAGGATAAGACAGCGTGGTAGCAACGTAAGAAAGGCCATATAATTCAGCTGCTCTCTGGATAATTATTTGGTAGAACTCCAAAAAGATCAATGAGGGGATTTGGTTCAATTGGAATGGGAAAGATGAGGGAGAGAGATTCAAACTCTGCCATACAAAATGGTGACAATTTAGCACAAACCAAAACATATGGCCCATCTGCCTTATTAAATGAAAATTTAAAAGCAGAAAACCTTTCACTTTAAATTATCTGACTACTCCTCCGTCTCCTCCTTTTCAGTGTTAACTCATTGACCTGATTTAAAAGGAGTTTTTGGTTTGTGTTTTCAATACAGAAAAATAATACAGTAGTGACTATTGATACATGTAACAACATTGCCTGGAAAAGGCAATGACATGTGACTATAAAGTCACAAATACTTTCTTCTCTCAAAACTGAATCTGTTGCTCACAGCTGTTTTAGAGGTTTAAAAAATATAGTGCAGTACAATACATACTCTTCATTCAAAATGTAAATTTTTCTTAACATAATCTTTTTATTCATATGCTTGCAATAGCAGTGCATATAATTGTCAAGTCTGCTCCCCTCACAATTTATGTGATAGGTTTCAAAAACATGCATTTTAAAGAAACAGTGTATGAATTAAAATATCACCTACTACAGTATTTACAGCATACATTAGCTATAAGCTGGTTACTTTTAGATAAAACAAAATTATACCTTTGGTTGAGATTAGGAGGCAAATGACCTGTGTAATAGGTTGTAAAGATTAACCAAGTTTTGGTTACAGAACATGTTTCTATTAAGTTGAAAAAAATAATGTTATAAAAGGTAAAAATATAAAATAGTACTGCGGTGGGTTGGCACCCTGCCCAGGATTGGTTCCCTGCCTTGTGCCCTGTGTTGGCTGGGATTGGCTCCAGCAGACCCCAGTGACCCTGTGTTCGGATTCAGTGGGTTGGAAAATGGATGGATGGATATAAAATAGTAATTACACAGTAAACAAGAAAATGTACAGTAGTTAATGGTCATGTTCTTCTTAGTTTCAATTATGTGTTCTGAGTTTGAGGTATGTATGTGCTGTGATGTTATAGATGGGTGTCTTAGTACACAAAGATTTGACAACTTATTTAGAATCACATATTACTGAAATAACTCGTCAACAAACTGTCCAGCACCATCTCTTATCCACATGCTCTACAAAGTAGCAACATTTCTCAGCCCAAAGCTCCTGTCTCTATATCATTTATTTAAGAGGAATGCAAAGGAGCAGCAAAGGAAGAAATTTGCAATAATTGGGATTTAATGCAACTGCACTAAATCAAAGGGTACAGTGAAGTTCACTGGTCTTTCCTCACAGAGCTTGTGTGCAGACGAGGAAATGCCTGCATGTTCGTAGTGCTTTGCTTGGTAACATTGCACTTGCATTGATAAGCAAAAAGTACAGTGAGAAAATGGGGAATGTTTGTTAAGCTACCAGTAATATGCTGACTAGAAAATTACGTGTTTTAAGTTTAAACTTATATGTGTGATTGTACGTAGAAAGCTCTTCCCTTCAGTGTCCGTTCCACGTTTTTGTGGAATGAATAGCAATTATTAACATAGATTGTAGTTTATTTCAATATAGAATAGTAATTGGTTGCCGACTTACAAAGCTTTAAATAAGATAAGCTGCTTACATGTGCAAACTTGTGCTCAGAAATTACTAAGTCCCATCGGAAGATCTGTATTAAATACTGATGAAACAGAATTGTCACAAAAGAAGTGAAAAGGACAACTGGGCCAAAGGCGGGAAACTCACCCACCTTCCTTTTAAAAGATTATGTTAAACAGGCTTATTAGCCATAATGATTTTTTTTCCTTAATGGAAACAATTTGTTTCTGCAGGCAGGAGCAAGTAAAAATGAGGCCAAGTGTACATGAGAGCAGGTGGGCATGAGGTGGCGTACTGAGGGAGCAGGTAGGCGCGGGTTTAAAAAGTCAGTCCCTCGAAGACCTCTAATCCAAGGCAAAAAAAAAGGAAAGGCACAAGAAATCCCAATTAGTGTAACACTTGCTTGGGTCTGGGACTGTAAAGTGTTGCACTGTACGTGAATCTAAAGGTTGGCACTGTTTGAGTCGGTAAATAAGGTTAGTAGTATTACTTGTCTTTGTGGGAACATGCTTTCAACACAATTTGCAGTAAATGCTACTTTGCTTCTTTAAATAGCCAAAATATCACAAAAATACCAAATTCCTCAGACCATTCTTTTCAGTGATGTCCGATGGGGTGTCTTCTGTAATGGTGAGTTTTCGTTAACATTTTCCGCTGTCATTTTCTCTTTTATCTCGCTCCCACTACTTATGTACTGGTGTGCACTATGGAGTTAAATCACGGCCAAAAGTCCATGTGCAAGGAAAATGCATGTTGTAAGTGTGAGTGACATGTTGAGCGCTTTTTGCAAGCAAAAATTAACTCCACAGTGCACGGCTGTTGTAACCCAGCACATGTGCTACTGCCAGCTGCTGCTTCACTCAGTGCTGTGTGTGTCAACCTAACCTGATGTGACTGTAATTCTATTTCAGCCACATGATTGGTTCGCATGGTACTATTCTCATTATCAGTGGCTTTTTGTATTGTCTGTCAAAACATGCATGGAATGAGTTCTATCGAGTTTCTATCGACCATGTCATATTTCTATCAAGGAAAAGTTATTTTGCGATAATTATCTTTATTGTTTTTTCGCATAGCCCTAAGTGTTATTTTTGACTACATTAGCTCATCAGCTTTTGGTTTAAAATATACTTTGATTTTAATAACATAATAATTATAAAGAATATAAATGAATCTGAAAACTGTCCTTTTAGAAAAGCTGCATAAATCTTAAAGAAAATTGTGAAAAATTGTAAGACACATGCTGTCTAATGATTTTGAAAACAAAGAATAAATGCAACATTGAAATATTTAATGATAATAAATTTTGGTGCAATATCCAACATTATTAGCTGAAGTGAAAAATCGGGAGTGTGCTCCCCTTAATTTTCTCTTATACAAAGATAGAGGAAAAAGTCATCAGAACCACTTCCAGTTGCCCAATATTTCTCAAATATCATATCTCTTTGTTTCTCATCATAACTAATTGATAATATGGATGCACAATCATTTATCTCTATTTATAATCAAACTTTATATTAAAATTATATTTTCGCACTTAGGGACGTCAAAAATTTGGTGGTGGAATTTTTTCATGATTACATATGCATTACCTACGTTATGTGCAAAGTAAAAAGAGTTATAGTCACCTAAAAATACAGAAAAAGTGTTAGCAATTTATTGCAACAAATATTATATAATACTATATGTAAAACTGCATTTAGCTACATTTAATTATGACAATGATGGAGGAAATAAAAAAATATCATAAAATGAAATGTATTACCAGGAACACAACGGAGATGTAGCAGCTTATTGTTCCCATTACATCTTTATATTTACATGGTATGTTTAAAGTTTAAACGTTATTGTTAAACTGATGATGTATAAATTAAAATTAAATTAATAATAGTTATTGAAAGAAAATGTGTTATATGGAATACAGTTTTTAATATCGTGTAGACATTCATATTTCCATGTTACAAATGAGACAGAACAGAGTAAATGTAATGTAAAACATCAATGCACAACCTTTTGTTATCTTAATGACACGGTTATTTCCGTGGCTATAAATTAGGGCGTATACCAGTCAAATCAGGCATTTTTATAAATTCGGTGACTTAAATAAGCAAAAGAAATTGAAGAATTAGGATTTTAGTATGGTGTCAGAGCTTGGTCCGCATTACCGACAGTAAGTTGAACCCGTTTCCAGTGAGAGTTGGACTCCGCCAGGGCTGCCCTTTGTCACCGATTCTGTTCATAACTTTTATGGACAGAATTTCTAGGCGCAGCCAGGGTGTTGAGGGGGTCCTGTTTGGTGGACTCAGGATTGGGTCACTGCTTTTTGCAGATGATGTTGTCCTGTTTGCTTCATCAGGCCGTGATCTTCAGCTCTCTCTGGATCGGTTCGCAGCTGAGTATGAAGCGGCTGGGATGGGAATCAGCACCTCCAAATCCGAGACCATGGTCCTCAGCCGGAAAAGGGTGGAGTGCCCTCTCAGGGTTGGGAGCGAGATCCTGCCTCAAGTGGAGGAGCTCAAATATCTCGGGGTCTTGTTCACGAGTTAGGGAAGAATGGAGCGTGAGATCGACAGGTGGATCGGTGCGGCGTCCGCAGTGATGCGGACTCTGCATCAGTCTGTCGTGGTGAAAAAGGAGCTGAGCCACAAGGCAAAGCTCTCAATTTACCAGTCGATCTATGTTCCTACCCTCACCTATGGTCATGAGCTATGGGTAGTGACCGAAAGAACGCGATCGAGAATACAAGTGGCTGAAATGAGTTTCCTTCGCAGGGTGTCTGGGCTCTCCCTTAAAAATAGGGTGAGAAGCTCAGTCATCCGAGAGGGGCTCAGAGTAGAGCCGCTGCTCCTCCGCATCGAGAGGAGTCAGATGAGGTGGCTCGGGCATCTGACCAGGATGCCTCCTGGACGCCTCCCTGGTGAGGTGTTCTGGGCACGTCCAACCGGGAGGAGGCCCCGGGGAAGACCCAGGACACGCTGGAGGGAATATGTCTCCCGGCTGGCCAGGGAACGCCTCAGGATTCTCCCGGAAGAGCTAGAAGAAGTGGCCGGGGAGAGGGAAGTCTGGGTATCTCTGCTCAAGCTGCTGCCCTCGTGACCCGACCTCGGATAAGCGGAAGAGGTTAGATGGATGGATGGATTTTAGTAATTCAGATCATTGTTCAGATGTATGTCTGGGAACCGTCACATCTGGCAATAAAAATAAAACTGTCACAATGGCATAAAAGGTACTCTTGTTAACAGTTTTAAGTTCTGAGTATGCAACTGATTAGTTTTGTATATCTGTTGGGTATGGTTTTGTGCTAAAATTAATTAAAATTTTCACATTATAATAATTAATGCTCATAAACTTGCCAAGGAAAACTTAATATATAAACTTTTAATACTACGGTAGTTTGAAATAATGCATGCTATACGATTCTGAGAGAAGGGTGCATTTGAGCTAAAAATCACAAAACTGCCAAAGACAGGGCAGTTACGATAATTGAAAATAATTAATTATCTTCTTTTAACTTAAAGCAAAATTCAGAACCATAGTTTATATGAAAAAATTCAGGCAGGTGTATAATTAAAGTACCACTTCCGGCTGCAAAATTTTTCTCAAATTTCATATCTATTTTTTTGTTGTCATTGTAAATATCTATACAAAATTTCAATTAAATAACTCTATTCAAAACCGCCTATGCATGAAAAAATTCAGATGATTATTTAAATAAAATACTATTTCTGGTTGAGTAATTTTTCTGAAATTTCAAATCTATTTGCTTTTTATCATTATAAATATCTATACAAAATTTGAATCATCTATCTGTAATTATAACCATAGTTTACTTGAAAATTCACAAAAGTATTCAGTTAAAGTACCACTTTCGGTTGCGTGACTTTTCTCAAATTTCATATTGGCTTTCTAGTACTTATTATGTTTTTCATATTGATTTTATTGTAGGACAGAAATTCTAGAACTATGCATAAAAAGGTATTTTCTTATTAATCACCAGCCTATATACAGATTATTCTCTGTAGCATTTGAAAATCATTTCCACTATTTATATTATATCCAGTTCACCTTCCCTCATTTACTGTTATAAACAGAACCATCAAATTCCAGTTATAATGAAGATTAAAAATACCTGTTTTTTTCATTGATTTCCAATCTGTTGATCTTGTCCTGAACTATGACCTTTGACTTTTTGTTAAACTCTTAACTCAGCCCATTAAGATTATTAATCTTCCTTAAGCTTTCTAGTTAGATTTTTTGAAGAGTTGTTTGTTTATGGGTGGTATATTTGTTATCCAGGTCATTCTTTAAAATCTATATCAAGTCACTACATCATATTTTCTTTTACTTGAAATCACCATGACCTGTTTATCAATTTTCTGAACCCACTCTTTCATGTGATACCAAATATCCTAGTTGGAATGTCAGTCCACTGAAGGGCACAACTTATACATAACCCCACATTCATTCATAGCAGGCCAGTTTAGTGTAACCAGTTTACCTAACATGCATATCCCAACCAAGCTGAGCTCAGTGCTAATTGCTGCATCACGTTAACGGCTGTCCTAGAATAGTGACATTTTTGAATAGTTTTATTTGATTGCAATTTTTTAAACAGTTATCCAAAAACAATTCAGTATGACTTAGTTCCTACGATATATTTCTGCAATTTACTACCTAATTTGTTTTTGCACATACTGTACAATTAAGCTCTCAGATATAAAGTTAATTGTTGTAATTACGGTCATTAAAATAGGAATATTACAATAGTTTTATTAACTGTCCACACAAACCAATCTGTCATTAAGCTACAATTTTTAAAATATGTTTTTTTTTTCAGTTTATTTTAAGGACAGGCAGGGAAGATTAATTTTGTTTAAAATATTTATATGAACTCTAAAGTACAGCATTTTATGGATTTGTGTCATCATTAGGGAAGATAAAGAGGAGTCTGGTTTCTCTTCAAAGATTAGTGCTGTCCTGAGCTGACTCTTCAGCTGTTCATTAAGAAATAGGAAATATGACTTACTACATTTACAAATCCTCATCAGTCACATTTCAGGAAATTCTCTGAATAATAATAATGTTTTGAAATATATAATAATGTATTTTACTATATATAAAGGTCAATTCTCTCCAATGACTAAAATCATATTATTACAGTCCTAAAACAAAATGATATGATGGTGTCATTGTACTGGCAGTGAGTGTTAACATGCATAGGGAGAAAAATGTCTTCTTTAGAAAACTACAAACTCCATTGCAGAAATGCAATCTAATATTGATACTTAATATTGAAGTAACAGTAACCTTTCCTAAATAATATATACAGTATATATATTGTGGAATGTGTACTAACCGGAACAGAGGTATCTTTTAGCTTGGCTTTTCTTCATGGTCCCCTTTTCTTGAAGTAAAGAAACTGATATTTTGAAAATTCTCTTCAGTTCTTCTGCAATGCTCTGCCATTTCTTGTTGTTCTCTTCCTTCATTTTAGTGTCCATCTGTAAAAAATTAGATTGCATGTAATTTTTGTGAATTTTATATTTATTACATTTCTCGGCTCCTTATTACAGAAATGATACTGTTAAACTGTAGAAAAGGCCTGCATTTGTCTGCAAATAAGCAGCATTGTAATCTGCATATTATTATGAATAATATGGTTGCTTAATTTAAAATATATTCAGTTATTCTGTTTATCTGATTATAGCAATAAAGGGATAACAGGGAGTCAGGGCATTTCCCAGAAACATTAGGCACAGTTAGAAGAATCAGCTCTGGAAGGCAGCATATACAAGTATTTATGTACACATCCATACTTCGAATCAATATTTAATCTAATATACATGTTTGGGCTATGAGATTACACCAAATTACTGAAGAAACTGTAAAGAATAGACAGTGATGATAGTGAAAATCAACTTCAGATTGATACTGTACATTTGGAAATATGTGTTGCAAATAATTTATGATTATTTTGTAAATGAGGACCATTACCTTCCAATTACTTTACAGCTGATAATCAAGAAAATCAAGCAAGTTTAAAGGAAAACAAAAGAGTGCAAAAAGAGAACTCATCACTGAATTAATACAACATACAACATTTTTGCTTTCGATAAAGTGTAATACAAAATTGTTGGCTTCTGTGCAGTTCTATATTGCATCATGTTGCAGAAATATATTTGGTGAAAGTGTAATATACTGATTTAGCAGGTAACTGGCAAAGAGTCTGCATTTTCATAATCATGCACTTAGTCTTGCATTAAAACATTACTGTTGCCTTTGCTTGTTTCCCTCATTACCTTCAAGTAAAAAATTGTAAGACAGCTCCAAAATTCATAGATATTTGTTGACCTGATTAATGATCTTGTATCTTTTATATTAAGGCAGCAGAGATCATTGGTCCATACACCAAGGCAAAATATATCAAAGACTATAAACTATAGGAATAATGTTTATAATTAATGAAAAAAAAACTCATAAATTTAAGACATATTGACAAGACAAAGCAATATTAGGTACTAGAAATATATTAACCATGATTGTCTTTTTTTGGAAATATATTTGATTTAATATTTATTTTCAAATAATAAAGGGTGTCAAATATGTTTGCTTTTGCCTATATGGCTATATTTCCATATTATTCGAGTATGCGTGGCACAATGGAAGTTCTGCTGTCTTGCAACAAGGACACCAGGGTTTACATCCTTGATGCTCCCAGCGTGGAGTTTGCATGTTCTCTCCACATGAGCTTCTCTAAGTGCTCTGGTTTCCACCCAGAGTCCAAACACATGTAGGTTAGGTGAATTTGTTTTAATAAATTTTCCCTAGTGTTTGTTTATTTACTAGTGTTCTTATCCTGTGATGAACTGGTGCCTTTAAAGGGATTATTCCATTCTTGCACATTATGCTTGCTAGAAAAGGCTCCAACTTCCCCGCAACATAAATCAGGATAAGTGGGTTTGGAATATGTATAGATTATTTGATCTTCAATTTACAGCATTAAATAATATTTTATCCACCATTCATCTGTGGTTACATTTTATTCATTTTAAATATTTTTCATGTCTTTTTAAATTTACTTTGTACCCATGGGCAACCTATGGGAAAAAACATTTATGTTTTACTCTGTTTCCTAGAAATAAAGCATCATTTTCTTTGCATAGTTTAATATTGTAGCAGCTAGTGTAATAAAGCCATATAGGGCTTCCAGCTGCTGAACAGCTTCAGTATTTTATTTGTATCTATTCACATAACAAGCAGTGCCCTATCAAAAGCCATGTTATCTGGGTTACAGAGAACACCTTAAAAACAATAAAGGAAGGTTCTGCTTTTCTGATGATTGACTTACATTCTGTTTAATCTTGAAACTATAAAAGATTACTCCAAACCACTGATTGCTATCTCCAGTCTTCTGACTGTCAACTACTCAAACCCTGCTCTGCTCCATCCATTTCAGCTTTCATTCTACAAGTCAAAATCCACCCTCCCAGACCAGGAACATAAAGTATCCCACAATTCTTCCTTCCTTGAAGTTCTTCAGAGTCTGATGGTGTTTTAAAGTTTTGTGGATGCTAGGGGGGATCACTGAACCCATAAAGCCAGTTACAACAAGTTCTTTTTTCTCCCCAAGTACCTTAACACGTCTTATATTCAGTCTGGCGTAACACAATTTAACCAAGCCCACTTTAATAATAATAATATAAATCATAAATGACTGTTCTGTCTCCTTCCACTCCTCCTCTGTGAGCATCATCCTCCTCCTCTCGACCCTGACTCCAAGAGGCAATCAAGGCATCTTCTTTTATTTTGAACCCAGGAGTACTTCCTGTTGGAAGAACTTCTAGGTGAGAAGGAAGCCCCTCAAAGCAGGGGTAGCATTCCATTGCAGTTCACCCTGACAGCACCCAAGTACACCAACTGGGCCATCCATCAGGACTACAGCTCACAATAAGCCCTGCGGAAGTACACATGGGAACTCCACTTAAGGGCTACCACCATCCTGTGTACAGGGGGATCACTTAACCCTGGGAAACAGTCTCCCTTTGTCCTTCCTTTATGGCCTCCTGACTAGGAAAGGTACCAGCAACCAACCAGGTTGGAAAGCCTGTCCATTCACATTCTTCTCTGGCCAGGCAAATAATCAGCCTCCATCCCAGTTGGGATGCCTCTCTATCTGTTATAATGTTCAGTGTGTATACAGTAGATGTTTTTGCAATAACAATTAGGCTCATAAATAGTTATTATTTTACATAAGTGGGTTATCTTGCTTATAATAATATAAAGAATATAAAGTGCACTGTTGTCCACTCCAGAAACATAATTGTTCACTGGTGCAAATAGATATTACTTTTCTTTTCCTTTACAAATCATTAACTGTTTTCTTTGCTTTAAATGCTTTCTAAGTGCTTATGTGATTAAATTTTAACCAAGCCCACTTTGCATAAAAAGCTCCCCTTGATCAAATTTTCAATGTCTGAAGTTTTCTGGGGAACCTGCTTAATCCTGTTTATGGTTGCAGGGGTCTGGAATTTGATCTCAGAATGCTGAATCTGACAAAACATTGCGACTCCATGCATCCCTGCATTTAATTGGTACAGTTTATCACATTTCACTGTGAATTATAACACAGTAAAATCACATATTTGTTTGTAAAAAGGAAATGGAGTCACGCTGCGATGGGCTGGTGCCCCATCCAGGGAATGTTCCTGATTTGCAGCCAATGCCTTCTGCAACGCGATCCAGCTTCCACGTAACTCTGGATGGAATGGAAGATATTGAAGATACAAAATGAAATAGTTTTTACAAGTTTATTTTCATAATGACAGGCCAAGCTTTTATGACTAACAGTGGAATATGAGCTAACCTCTAAAATAGGTTAGCCAATCACAGTGCCATTAATTCCTTTGATTATAATTTGTATAAATTTACAATAAAGCAACATAAGGTATAACAAAACAAGCTCTCAACAGGGTATTGACTCTCCCTGGACACTGAATATTCAAGCTTGCAGTTCTTTTGAAATTTGGGTGACTGGTGTGCAGAATTTTGGGAAGTGAGAGGAAACCAAAGCACATATGATGAAAATGTAGAAACTTCATAAAGGCAATGATTCAAAAACATAATAGAAAAACTCTGTAAAAACTTTTGTGAGAGAATGCGAAAGTTTTACAATAAATGCAGAAGTATTTCATATTATATTTTCCCTCACCTTCTCATCAAATTTTTTCTCCTATTTTTTTCCTACAGTTAATTTTGTTCTTCCATTAAATTATTTTTATTCATTCAGTCATTTTTTTTTTCTCCGGTGTTACTTATGTTGCTTCCTAAGATGGGTGTCCAGTTATCAGTTAAATTTAATAAAAATGATTAATATAAGGAGCACTGTTGAGCAATTCATACATGGAATAAATGTTTTTGTGAAAGAACCTCTCACAAAGGTTGATCAGATGATTAGAAACTGTGCAGACATGTGCAAATGCATGTTAGTACTGAATCCTACTTTAACAGCTACAAAAATCTAATAAGAAAAGTACTGAGTAATCACATTTACCACGACCCCACAAACAATCTTTAGTGAAGTAGCATCATTAGTTTAGCATTGTTTTTTCTTTTGAATGGTTAATGAAAATCACTCATGGTTTATGCTTCTTCCACTCTCTTCTTAGCTGTGGCATGTAACATATGCTAGTTGATTACTGCACACTGGACTCACAGGAGCATCATCATGTTCTTCTATCGAGCTAACATGGTTGGTAGGAATAATCTGTTATATACACCATCAGCTCTTATGGTCTGGTGAGCAAATGCCAGCAGACTTCACTGGCATAACATTAGCAGCTGACAGCCAACACCAAAATTAGCAAGCATGCTATGTGTTTTCTTTTTGACTTTGTCATTACTTGAAAAGTATAAGGAATTGAGTCACAGGTGTCTTTGGAGCAAACATTTGAACATGTCTATCTGGTATGTTGGTGTGCTTTTCAATTGAACATCTAAAACAGAAACCAAAAAATACGTGCCAGTTTGTGATAGGGCTGCTACTGTATCCTTTTGATAGAGAAACCCTGTATAGCTAAAATATTGCCTACAATGTAAATTTGCAACATAGGTAGTTTGGATTATAATCTTATTTTAAAAGTTTCAAATTTATAAAAAATTAAAATTTTGAAATTTAACAATTAAAAGTATAACAGGAATCCTCCAAGTTTTCACAAATAACCATTTGACACAGTTCCTTTGTATTTCATGCAGTGACAGTTGACACAGCTTATTGTTTTGTAAACTTCAGCCAACCTGAAACAAACACTTGTTCAGGAAGGCTTTTAGCTCTACTTGACTTTATTACCTTTCTCTCAGTTTACTTCTCTGTCAAGATGCCAATGTAACCTGTGTGTGTGTGCTAGACCATAAATTATGTTGTCTGTTTTTTTTTCAGAATTTACTGTCTTAATCTTCTTTATTTATTTATCTGGTTTGTACAATGCTATATACTGTATATTCTGCCATTCTTTATTATATTCTGTAAGTGCCTTGAGTATGGGAAAGGCGCTATATAAATAAAATGTATTATTATTATTATTACTACATTGCCTGATTCTATGAGATGACTGCATTAACCCATATCTGTAAGAAGCACTTACTGGATATCTGTAAACTTTTTATTCAAAATGAACCATGGCAGACTCTGGCTGCTATTTGCGTTATCCTTTCTAAGAACCCATAATCGGTATGTACTGTATACATAAAGCACTTCACTGTAGATGCTTGGAGCTTTCCATCTGCTCTGCACAAGCATTCTATCTGGTGCAGCTGCCATTGATAAATTCCTATTATACTGTGCTAATACTGATGTATAGTGAGTGGCTTGGTCCAGTCCCTTTGCTACTTTCCCCTCTTTTATAAAATATTATTTTGATTGTGGCTTTTCAAAATTATGGTGGGGTTGGAGCCTTTTCCAACAAAACTCGATGGGAGTGGTGGCTCTGAGGCTAAGGATCTGCGCTGGTATCCCGAAGGTTGCCGGTTCGAATTCCCGTCACTGCCAAAAGAGATCCTACTCTGCTGGGCCCTTGAGCAAGACCCTTAACCTGTAATAGCTCCAGGGGCGCTGTACAATGGCTGGCCCCAAGGGGTATGCGAAAACTAACAAATTCCTAATACAAGAAATTGTATAAGGCGAAATAATGAACAAAAAAAAAAAAAAAAAAGCAGGAAACAGCACTCCAGGGCTCACTTACCATGGTGTCACTTTACATCTCTAAATTTAGTTAGTCTACTTTATTTATCACTTTTCAGAATACTTTATGAACACATATGTTTGCTTACAACTTGTGTATTGAGATATAAAATGCAACAGTTTGCACAAGTTTAACTGTGACAGGTGATACTCTACAGTCAACAGTGGAAAATGTTTTAGGTGCCTATATAAAGTTTTAAAAATAAGTGGGTAAATAAATCAGTCATTAATTACCTTTAGTTTAATTCAAGTGAGCAATATTAGAACTTTAGTAATATATTGTGTGTCTTGATTAAACTGTTTCAGATATTTTAGCATGATTTAAGGCTGAATAATTCCAGAACAAGTTATTGTCTATATAGTTTTTTGATTCACTGAAATATTCCTTCAGTGCCTAGTTACTGCTAAGCAAGCAAGGATGACTGTGAACAATTGAGTATCTTCTTACACTTTTGTCAACAAAAAAGCAACACATGTTGCTGTAGTGTTTGGTTGTATTTTAATATGCAAAATAAAAATAATTAATAATGGAGATACCAGTGAGAATTAAAATCAAACAGGAATAAGTGACTTTGAGCCTGTTGATCCTTATTTCTACACAGCCATTATTAGATATTGTCTTCTTTAATACTCACTGCACTTTGAGTGTTGTCCAGCATTTCAGATTTAGGTTTGAGGTAGTAAGCTGGCGGGACTGCGTTCTCATCTCGGCAATACCACTCTTCGAGGGTACGAGTGTCCAACTTAGCTTCAACAGCAGCATCCAAAATCATTTCAAATTCTGATGATTCAACCTCGCCTGGAATTCGGATGCTGCCATATTTTTCACCAATGAGTCCCTGTGTAAGAGAAAAAAAAGACTCTCTTTAGCCTTCACAATCCAAAAAATCATTCAGGGTTTGGCCAATACTTAATCATTAGACAGAGGAACACACCAACTTTGTTAATGGTACATGAAGAAAAAAAGAATTCATGAAACTAAATGTACATGGTAAATGTACATGGTAAAAAGCAACTGCACAGAAATGCGTAATTGTAGCTTCCAAATATACCTTACTTAGAATATTCTGGTTTATGTCAGAGCTGTTTTGGCTGTTATGTGTAAGTCAGTGTATCTATGTCTGAATTTCCTTTTTAAGTCATTTTTGTTTGTTTTTTAATTCATTAATGATAATTCTTTTCCCTTTATAATTTTATTTGTATTTTTTGTATAATCACATATTAACTATGAATGATATTTTATTTATGTATTATTTGGGTCCTGTGCAGGTAATCCTGTTCTCTCATGTTCTGTTTGTTTTGTGTGAAGACCTCAAGAGGCGCAGCCAACATTGCTTCACTGCTAAGTAACCATAAAGTAAACGCAGACTGGCAAAGTGAATTCCTTACAGTTCAGTTAAATTGTGTGTTGGTGGAATTGTCAGTTGTGGTTATCCTGGATTTCAAGAATTTTGGTCTGTCTTCAGAGTGTGATTATTAGATCACTGTATTGGGACCTGGCTGCAGTGGATTGCCTTTTAGGTAAATCCTTTTGTCTTTTTTTAATGCTTTCCCACTTTTTTGTTAATAAACCCATCTTTAATAAAACTCCCTAGGTTTCATTTTTTGGCACAAGCCAGGGTTTGATGGTTATCCACACCCCTATGGGGCATTTTGATTATTTTGAGATATTGCTTATATTTTTGAACTTTTGAAGTCAAAACCTCAGTTGGCCTGGTGTAGGTCAAGAAAGCCTGTAGTGTAGGAACGCAGTCTACCTTGGAGTTCTGCTAGACAGGTTAGTGAGGATTCTGGCCTGCTTTGAGCTTCTAGTTTGCCATTTATGTGCTGCTGAATCACAAATTGACAGATTATTACCAATCAATTAACAAATAGTGAATTAAAGATAGCATTTTTGATGATCACATTATCCCAAACAGCTTTAGTAGAACAGTATATTTTTTGGTTACATTATATAAGGCAATAAAATAACTAAAGCAAGACATGAAAAAGACGTTGTGTTTTACTGCCAAACTGGTTTATTGTCCAGTTTTTTTAGTCAATTGGCTACACACACTGCGATCAGGGACTTTATGAGAGACTCTTGTTTAATTAAATAGTTCAAGAATTTTTAAGAATAACGATCCACTTACAAACACAATCATTTGTGTTTATGTGCAAATGCACTTTATGTGAACCCCAGCAGCAGACTATAATTCAATTCAAAGACTTTTTCTGCTTCCTACACATTGCCAAGTCTGTACATATCAATGAGTGTGGAGAAGGCAATGAAAAATTTTATGCAATATCATGTGAAGACTCAAGGATGATTTCATGCATCTTGCACCATGTAAGGAGTTGCTGTCATTTTGTTCAAAGCCCATTCAGTCTCTCCACGATAAAAAAGTCATTTTAAATTGCAATATTCCTCTTAGAGCTTAACACCTTCCCCAATCATTTGTGAGTTTGCTATCACATATAACCTGGAGCAACTGTCATTACTCTTGTATCTGGATCTCTTAATGGTTAATGTCTGGCACCATTCATTAGAACTGATACTTAAAGTTGATATGACAGGCTCAGTGTTATGATGTCTTACATCTACTGTATAAAAAAATAGCTTGCTCTACAAATGTTGTTACCTTTTATTTTATAAATTGCTTACACACTAAAATTCTATTTTTAGTTTCCTTATAGCTGCCAATAGATTTTTTTTGCAGTTAATATTGTAAGAGAACAAATCATTCATCCATCTTCTGGTCTTACTAATTCCATTACATTTTCTCAGACAGCTGGAAACTATCCAGGTAGCACTATGCATAAGGCAAGAATTTTGATATTTCATTGCATTATACAGTAAAACCTGTCAAATCCAGTACTTAATCAACCAAAAATGTCTGCTATTAACCTTATGTGGGATAAACTTTAATATAAAATGGCCAGCATGACTCTCTAACATATTCCCTTAGCCAACTCCAGTTCACAAACAACATTGTTCACTATGTTACTTATGTTGCTTCTCTCGTGTTCAATGATGTCTGCAGGGCTGCAGTGCACAAAGGTATATATTAAAATTACACACATGCACACACACACACACACATATTATATATATATATATATATATATATATATATATATATATATATATATATATATACTAGCTGTCCCCCGCGGCCCCACCCACGTATTAGTAAAACAGGACAAACTTTAAAATTCAATAAAAAAAATTAAAAACAATGTAATTCTGGCCAAGCGGAAGGTAGGTACACTCCGTGAAACGTTGGCACTATATCTGATCATGTTCAGCTCTGTTGGGAGAGCGTCCCCAGCGTGAAGAGAAAAGTACATGGCCTTGATATCTCTGGCAATCAGCAGCTACCCTCTAAAACACAAGTAGCTCTGATCTCTCTCTCAAAAACATCAAACGTTACTCCTTAACAATCTGTAGATGATAATGTCTGTTGAACAAACAGGTATCCCTACCTAAGTGGAGGCAAGGTATGCTCCAACACATGGTGAGAGGTAGACCGACTCGAACGGAGGATGATGCATAAGTCAGGAAGGCCCTGCCCCCGTCCCTTCTGCCCACAGCCTCTCTCTCGGATTTGCACAAATAAATCAGTACCGCAAGCAAACTATGATACTTAGCATGATGAGAGAAGTTGCAAAATCAACTGGAATGTTCACGCAAATAATAGAAAGAAACCCGATCTAAATCCGTTAAGTAGTTCTCTCGTGAAAAGCAGACAGACATGCAGACAGACGCTGGATTTTTATATATATATATATATATATATATATATATATATACATACATACATATAGATGTATAAACACACACACACACATATATTATATATATATACTGTACATATAAATGTATACATACTAGCTGTGCTCTTCGTCGGGTTGAAATCTAAGTAGTCAATAAAGACTTTAGCATTAACGTTTGCATTGCATTGCACCATCTATTGGACTATAACGTAATGCATGCAGTAATACGAAGGACTGCATTTGTCATAAAAATGCATTACTAGAAATATTTATGATGCTCAATCTGTTGGAATGACAAGTGCAATACATTTTATTGCTATTATTTTACTATTGTTGATTTTCCTGTTGTCCTACACCCAAAAGCCACAGATAGCCAATTACAACTTGAGTGAACAAGAAAATAAATAATTTCTTGGCACACAGCATATATTGTTGACATCTTTTCTGTCCTTTCACAGTAGGCTGGCGGCGTCCGTCTGTTTATAGTTCAGTAGGGAGCAGGTGCTGTTTTTTGGACAAGCAGGTTATTTGTCATTCAAAGTCAGTGCTTCAAAGTTGGATAAAATAAGTCATTATTCCCTGTTGTATTTGCTTCTTCAGTTTCATACTTTATATGCAATGTCGGGGCTGGGTCTAAGCATGCAATAATATTTAAATAAATTATTTCTACTCATAGTTCCCTGTTGGAGATCTCAGCTCACTCTAATAAACATATAGCAGTGGGGTCTCTCTTGGAAGTGTGAAAGCTTGTCAAAAGTGAAACATCCCTTATATCAAAGTAGCAGTAAGCACCAGTACGCGTACATTTTAAATAACAGTACTACTAACCACAAAAAGGGAAATGCTGACTTCAAGCACTGTGGAAAGTGATGAGAAAATATTGACAGCAGTTACTTTTCTCACATTGGTTGTGAAAGGCTCACATTCACATCAGCCATCACACTGTGTTTCCCTGGCAATTGAGTGCAATCTTTCTCCAAATAGGACATAGTATCTTCTAGTCTATATATTTATTACTTACATCAAAAGCAAAAATTTGACTCTAGACTAGTTGGATTCTTTTCATTTTCAGTGCTCATAAATAAAAATACTTATTTTGAATAATGCATTTCTGAATTAAATGTGGCAAGAGTATGATATAGCAGGAGAGCTGTCAGTAAACAAAGTGCACAGCTCATTTCAGTTTTACATGTGGAACAGAGAACACACACAATGGCATATTTTTGATGGAGCCATCTATGAGTAATTGCAGCTCATTTGCAATGTTAAAACAGAAATGACAGACCTCATGATGCAAATACAAGAATAAACTATAGATTTTCTTTCTGTATGTACGCATCTGCTATCAAATTCATGCATGCGATTTGTGTGTGTATGTAGTTCAAAACATAAGCCAGAATTTCAATAATGGCTGCACTCAAATCATCCTAAAAGAAGCCTCAATTACAGTAAAATAACACATTGAATTGGTTCTTTCATTTTCACAAAGAAGTCCATTTATTCTTGCATATGCATTCATTGCTGGTCTACAGTGTCTGAAATCTCTGCAAGTGTGCCATTGTCTACTGTAGCTCTTTTCAATTGTGGCTCGATCACCGCATTCACTATATGTCACTTTGCATGTTCTCCTTTCCCCACGTAGAATTCAAGCTGTGTACTATGTATTCAATGATGTGTGAAAAACACTGCAATGCTCTTCCAAATGAGTTTATAGTTGCTTTTTTAGCTAACTGAAATAACTGGAGTGTCGGCAGTTTTATGATTAGTTTCTTTCTTCACCATGCATATTGAAACAATGTTAATATAAGTGTGACAATTTTTGTTGATTATTTTATTATTGTCTGCTGAAGACAATGCAATCTGAAATTGTTGGCTGCAATGAACCATGACGGGTAGTAGGTCATTTTAGTGGCTAAACGATAACTTATAGTATCAGAGAAATATTATTAAATCATCATATTTTGCTGAAAATGCAGCTGTGAAAGTTTTGTTTTTTTTGAATAACATAAATACTAAGTACACGTTTATTCACTGTACACACAATGTGTTACAAAGTTCCTTTCTTTTTCAATTAATTTCATAAGTAAGTTTAGTGGTGCTTTGCTTTTTTGCTTGCACTTTCTACTTTTACAGTCATAAAACGTACTTAGGACATCTACAAGCAGCAGGAGTTGGTAAGGAAGAGGTTCCTGCAAACAGCTTAGATATAAATGAGTTCACAACTGTGCTGGCATTTCATTCACTTTTATGGGGAATTTGTTTTGCAAACAGGAGCAGGTATCAGTTGAGTAACAGCAGAAAAAGTACAATGTATGCAAGCTGAAATAAACTCTCTAGTTCAGAATGAAACAGTTAAGTAATCTGAAGCTACACTGACTATTTCTTCATTTAAAGATAATAGTAATTTTGAATTCATTCATGCTTCTAAATGAGAGTTTTTTCATTTTAAACATGTGTAAAGAGCATTTTATTACATATATGTCAATAAAAATTAAAATGTTCTGACAAACTTTTTTTGAAGTTGTCACACATGTGCACATGGGAAACAGCTGAAGGGCCTAAACAATAGTAATTCTACGCCAGGCCAGGGGGCGGCGGAGATCTCTCTCAGTCCCTTGCAGACTTTTCCCGGGAAATCCTGCCTGTTTCCGGCCCCGATGATGACGTCACTTCTGGGCACAAGGACGCCACTCCCGGTTCCTGCACTGATGATGTAATTTCCCCTCCGGGCCTTTAAAACTGCCATCTTGCCTCAGTACAGGCAGTTCTGTTTTGGACTCTGTTGTAAACACATCGTGCTACCATAAAAAACGAGTTTTGCAGCTGAGAAAATAATATACGGGTGACTGCCCCAACTCTTTATGATGATTCCGACTCGTTCTTGTGACAAAGTATATCAAATTTCAACAAATGTGATTCTCTGGAAGCCAAGATGATTCATGTGAACATACAGACAGGTGCAAACACACCTAAATATATGAAAGTACACTTTTTTACTTTTAAAATGATGTTTATTAGTTCAGTTTTGTCCCACTGTCCAAAGACATGCAGGTTAGGTGGATTGGTGATGCTAAATTGGCCCCACTGTGTGGTTCGATTGTGTGTGTGTGTTCACCCTGCAATGGACTGGCACCCTGTACAAGGTTTATTCCTGCCTTGGGTTTTATGCCAGCTGGGAAAGACTCCTGCACCCTCTGACAATGACTGACTGATGACTAACATTTTGGCAAAAGGTGATTATCCGGTAGTGGTACAAGGCAACTATAGCTCCTCCTGACCAAGGGAGCTGTTGTGGGGGAATGTGGGAAATGGATTAAAATACTTTAAATAATTTTAATATTTTATAGACAATTCATACATATTTTATGCAAGGATTGAACTGTTCAAACGAGTATACTGAGAAGAATGCAGAAGGTCAAAATGTCCTTGCAACACCTTTAAAACTATGTCATTTAGTAACATAACGCCATTGAAACTTGGGCATATAATTAATTTACAATACCTTTATAATTTAAAAATATTTCCAATCAATAACTTTTTCCCCACTGACATACTACAGAAGCAAACTGGATTGAATAAGAAAAAAAGGCAGTTTGTGTCAGATATGCTTAACTGCAAGAACTCCACAACTTCCCATGCGCCATTTCATCTGCTTGTTTTTACGAAGCCATGCCCCTTTTCTGCATGCAGCACCCTCCACTTCAACTGCTCGCAAGATTTGCACACAATTCATAAAAATGAAAATTGGTATTTAAGCTACAAGTAAGCTCCCTTTGTCTATATTTTAATCCAAAATCATATTAGAACATTCCCACTCAGCGCTTTCTATTGCTAAGTCCAAATGCCCATGTTAGTACCCAAGGCTCAAATGGAGAAATTAGATTTTTTAAAATGAGTTCCACAATTCTAATAAATTGAGAAAGCTTCTAATGCAGCTACATTGAATTTTTACTTTTATTCTAGCAAAATTATTTACAACAAGTTATTTACATCAATAATGTTACATTTCTAACTTCTGTCAGTGTGTTAAATGAATGTGGAGAGTTTTAGAGCTGTAGATTAAAGTTTCCCACAAGAATCACAAAAAAAAAACTCCACATACACATGCATCATCTGTCCATTGTTGTTTTGTGCACCAGTGGGGAAGTTGGCTCTTGCAAATCTAATTTGTAATATCCTGGATTTAGTTTACTAATCAGTAAGGATATGACACGATGCCATGACATCCTTAAGTAAGGTTTGGGGGGTTACTGGGTGCCTGGTTTTTTTACATATGTAAGTCTGTCACAGCCAAATAGCTGGTGAAAACAAGAAGAACTAGTATGGCCTCCTTCATTACAGACAGACCTATGACCTTGGTTGGACAATGTATGCCAGACAATGTAAAAAGGTAAACATAAAAAAATAACCTGAGGTTTTTGAGAACTCCTTGGGATTAATCTATCTATCTATCTACTGAATGTGACTAATGTGTGTTATAGCTATCTATTCATACATCCATTTTACCCAAGAGGACCATTGCAGGATTTATATTTATTATCATTATGTATGATTATGTTTAATAGACAATTTAAATGTAATTTTTATCAAAAGTTTATTGGAAATTTTTTTCAATGTATGAACTTTGGAAAAATGGAAGTGGAGCTTTAAAATGGTACTTTTAACGAGAAGGTACCTGTTATGTGTAGGTGGAAGCAAATTGTTGTTTATTATTTTATCAGTGCTGTGCTTACATGGCTCCCTTTTGTTTATTCCACTCTATGTGTATAAAAGTCAACTTACATCTAACAATGTCTGCCTATTAAATGACAAGGAGTGTCATGTCTGTGCTATGACATCCCATTAACAAAAGCTACTTTACAGAGACCTTTCATTTATTATTTCTTTATACAATGATGGAAGACAAAATGCTTTCGAAGCAATTATTCCAGCAGGGTTTCCAAAGTGTAATGACTGTATTTTAGGCTGAGCATGGCACACTGACATGAAAGGGGATTTTTTTCCTTTTTCTGCGGTACACGTTGTCAAAGCACTTTGATTGCTGCAGGAGAAAGATTATCAAATTGCTTTATACAGCAATTTTATTTGACAAAAAGCAAAAAAAAAATCTAAAAGAGTGTTGAAAATAGTAATTTTCATGAAACAGTAAAAACCATTTATCATCTTAATAAAAGATTGTTTTCTCATTCTTAGTAGAGCTTGCATATTATTAAAAATAAAAGAAACATTACACATTTGCCAGGGGATGGTTAAAAAGATGTATGCAAAATAATGATTTGAAATATTTTCATATAACACTCTAAATTTTCCTCAGTGTTGAGCACACAGGGCAAGTATCCCTTCAAGGTTTGGCTCCTGCTGTGCACCCATTGATTTCGGGATAGGCACTGGCAACTTGTGACCCCCGATCAGACAGATGTGATTGAAAATCAATGGATGAATTTATGGAATAATATGATAATAAGAAGAACATTCTCCATGATTGAGGGCAAAGTATTTTTCTTAATCATTGAATATTCCATTAGAATCCTATGACTATAGTATGTGTAGCCATTATACAGTATGTGTTACAGATACTTTAAACATTTTTAACTATTTAAGGTGGCAGCATGTATAACCTATAACAGATCAATTAGGTTTTGATTACCAGTAAAGCTCCACAAACACTAGTCTATACACACAAACACTCATATGGCAACGTTATTAATCAACTTAATACCAAGCACACTTTACATTTACCTAATTTTAAAGATTTTTTACAAAAATATACCAAACATCTTCAAAGGAGAATCTTCAATACTGAGTGCAGATTTGTGCCTTCAATTTAGACTGAAAGTTCTACTGAGTTTGTTCATCACCTTGAATTGCAAAATGGTCAAGCACAGCAGACAAGGTTTAATTCAGCGGCAATGCAGACAGGTAAAAAGTATTTTAAATTCAGATAACCACTACTATTCTTTCATACTGAAAGCTAACTCTCACATAAAGTTAGTAAAAGGACAGTCTTTAATTTTTGACATTTTTTTTAATTAACCTTTCTTGGGAATTGGTTTTATATGAAGAAAGTGACTTTCCTCACTTTCGCTGCTCTTCTCAATCTACATGCTTCCGTTAGGTCAGATTATCTCAGGGCACAATGTGAGCTACCACAGCTATGCTGATGACACACAGCTGTATTTATCAATAGCACCTGATGACCCCGATTCTCTTGATTCACTAGCACAATATCTTACTTGTATTTCTGAATGGATGAATAGTAATTTTCTAAAGCTAAATAAAGAGAAAACTGAAATTTTAGTGATTGGCAATAATGGATACAATGAGGCTATTAGAAACAAACTGGATGCATTAGGATTAAAAGTCAAGACGGAGGTAAAAAGCTTAGGGGTAACTGTTGACTGTAATCTGAATTTTAAATCGCATATTCATCAGACCACTAGGACAGCATTTTTTCACTTAAGAAACATAGCAAAAGTTAGACCTCTTATATCATTGAAAGATGCTGAGAAATTAGTTCACGCGCTTGTTTTCAGTCGACTAGATTACTGTAACGCACTCCTCTCAGGACTACCCAAAAAAAGACATAAATCGTTTGCAACTAGTGCAGAATGCAGCTGCTAGAATTCTAACTAGGAAAAGAAAATTCAAGCACATTTCTCCAGTTTTGATGTCACTACACTGGTTACCTGTGTCATTCAGGATTGACTTTAAAATTCTGTTTATGGTTTATAAAGCCTTAAATAATCTCGCTCCATCTTATATATCGGAATGTCTGACACCTTATATTCCAAATTGTAACCTTAGATCTTCAAAGGAGTGTCTCCTTAGAATTCCAAGAACAAACCTTAAAAGAAGTGGTGAGGCGGCCTTCTGCTGTTGTGCACCTAAAATCTGGAATAGCCTGCCAATAGGAACTCGCCAAGTTAATACAGTGGAGCATTTTAAAAAACTGCTAAAAACACATTATTTTAACATGGCTTTCTTATAACTTCACTTTAATTTAATCCTGATACTCTGTATATTCAATTCATTATAATAACTATTCATGGTGGCTCTAAAATCCGTACTAACCCCTACTCTCTCTTCTGTTTCTTTTTCCGGTTTCTTTGTGTTGGCGGCTTGTGCCACCACCATCTACTCAAAGCGCCGTGATGTTCCAACATTGATGGATTAAAAGCCAGAAGTCTGCATGACCATCATCATCAAGTCCTTCTGTGAGAACCTTAAATACAAAGAGGACTATTTCATTTTTGTTAGGTAGAATGCCCAGAGGGGACTGGGTGGTCTCGTGGCCTGGAATCCCTGCAGATTTTATTTTTTTCTCCACCCGTCTAGAGTTTTTTTTGTTTTTTTCTGTCCTCCCTGGCCATTGGACCTTACTCTTATTCTAGGTTAACTAATGTTGTCTTATTTTAATTTCTTACTTTGTCTTTCTTTCTATTCTATTTCTATTTTTCTTTTCTTCATTATGTAAAGCACTTTGAGCTACTTTTTTGTATGAAAATGTGCTATATAAATAAATGTTGTTATTGTTGTTGTTGTTTCCCTGAAAAGATCATCATCATAGTGCCCCATACTGTGATGTCACAGGTCTATGGACATATTAAAATGAGTAGTTGTTGTTAATAAATCAGTAGGTTTAAAGTCCTGAAAGAGATAACCAGGGATTGGAGGACTTGACATTGATTTGTAGTGCCTGAGCAAGTAATCTTAAAATCCAATAAAACTGGTTTTATATAAAGAATCAGAAGCATGTAATTGTTTACACCAAAATCTGAACTCATTAATGTCAAATTAAAGCAGCTCAAAATAGGCAGATTCAATGTTCATCTTATTTTTGTCAAATTCTGCTAAGCACTGGAAGGTCATATGGATTGCATTGTGCCTCTTGAACATCTAATAGGATAACACAAAGGCACTAAAATATGTTCCTTGTTTGATTTTTTTCTGTTTTTCTTGCTCTTGCGCTCTCAGTGTGTTGTCTGTCTCCCTCTTGCTTACTCTCTGCTAGGGGAAATTCGCAAAGTGGCTTACAAAGGAGCTTGTCACATGTAGTTGATTTTTCCTGCTTCCATTTCTTTTAGCCATTTCAAATTAATGAGTGAAAAGAAGAATGGAGCAAATAGGAATTTGAACATGAACAAGGTGAGCTTTAATCAGCTAGATAAGACCCATTTACAGAACATACAGAACAATAGTTCTTAACCAGTTCATGCCAGTTCTCAGATCCATTGCAGCAAATGGCAACATGTAACTGGACAATGCTTTCAAATATTGATTATTCATGTACTGAGGGATATTATACTCCTGTGTACCACTATGACACATTTAAAGCAGCAGTCTATAGAATATACTGTAAAAGAAAGCTAAAATACTAAAAGGCTGTGCTATCGCTCCAGGAGGAGCAAAAAGCTGTTATGTTTATAGAATAGTCATTATAGAATAGTTATATTTATAGAATTGATCTGCAATTTGACTAGGAGGCTATGCTAAAATTGTGTTTGCTCTGTAAAGCACATTGTAATTGGGGGTAAGGTTAGGAGGAGGTGGAGATTAGGTACAAATCACTTTATTATTTTCCTAACCGGTTTTCAGCTTCAAATTGGCTAAACGTTTAGTTTTTTATTTACATCCTTAGTCTGAATAATAAAAAATAGACTTCAAATAAAAGGGGTTAGGTGAAGGAGTAGTAGTAAGAAGTGTGTGTGTGTGGTTTTTTTTTAATTAGTTGGCAGAAAAGAAGGCAAGTTGGGGGCTTGATCTTTAAGTGCTTTCTTTAGCTAAGTGGTCCTCTTTAACATTTACTCTTTTCAGTTTCTGTCTGATTCACTATAAAATGTTTATGCAGAACATATGTCAAAGTTGACCATTGTCTTATGTAACTCATTTCTCTTTCTTTTATTTTGATTTACAAAAAGATGAAGGTCTCACTTTCTTTATGATGTAAGAATATTGTCTATATACAAACTGAAAGGAATACTTAAAAGATTACTAGACCAAACCTGTCACATCGAATGCCCAACTTGGAAATGGTAATTATTGATGTTGGTGAAGAAATGTATGTAGTAAGAGTTGATATGTACAAGTCACAACTAATATGACAGGTTAAGGCTAATGCTCACATGGAACTTCAGCTTTTTTGTGATAATTACAAACATATCATGTGTTTTTACTACTGTCCATTACAAGGCCATTTTATCTTATGCTACAGGGAAATTTTTGAGAGCTCTTTAATTGGAAGAAAGGTTCATAAGAGTAAGATAATAAAAACAATTCACAGGCCTGAAGACAGTAATTTATTCTGCTCATTCCAAGTTAGTATATCCCTTTGCTTGAGGCAACAGAACCATGGAACCTCATGGGGCGTTCTAAAGCAGCTACATGGAAGTTTAATTCTGCTTGAAGCAGCTATCAATGCACAGATAAAGGCATACATGTGACATGCAATAAAGCCGCTATATACAGTAGATATTTTATTTTTCTTTAGGCAGTTGCCCATGTGTGGGTAATGCTATACACATGGAGCGATATTACGAAGATATATCTAGCATTTACACAAAAACAAAGACACACACACAATTAGCTTTTTTATGTAGCATACAGTGCATCCGGAAAGTATTCACAGCACATCACTTTTTCCACATTTTGTTATGTTACAGCCTTATTCCAAAATGGATTAAATTCATTTTTTTCTTCAGAATTCTACACACAACACCCCATAATGGCAACGTGAAAAAATTTTACTTGAGATTTTTGCAAATTTATTAAAAATAAAAACATTGAGAAAGCACATGTACATAAGTATTCACAGCCTTTGCCATGAAGCTCAAAATTGAGCTCAAGTGCATCCTGTTTCCCCTGATCATCCTTGAGATGTTTCTGCAGCTTAATTGGAGTCCGCCTGTGGTAAATTCAGTTGATTGGACATGATTTGGAAAGGCACACACCTGTCTATATAAGGTCCCACAGTTGACCATTCATGTCAGAGCACAAACCAAGCATGAAGTCAAAGGAATTGTCTGTAGACCTCCGAGACAAGATTGTCTCGAGGCACAAATCTGGGGAAGGTTACAGAAACATTTCTGCTGCTTTGAAGGTCCCAATGAGCACAGTGGCCTCCATCATCCATAAGTGGAAGAAGTTCGAAACCACCAGGACTCTTCCTAGAGCTGGCCGGCCATCTAAACTGAGCCATCGGGGGAGAAGGGCCTTAGTCAGGGAGGTGACCAAGAACCCGATGGTCACTCTGTCAGAGCTCCAGAGGTCCTCTGTGGAGAGAGGAGAACCTTCCAGAAGGACAACCATCTCTGCAGCAATCCACCAATCAGGCCTGTATGGTAGAGTGGCCAGACGGAAGCCACTCCTTAGTAAAAGGCACATGGCAGCCCGCCTGGAGTTTGCCAAAAGGCACCTGAAGGACTCTCAGACCATGAGAAAGAAAATGATTGAACTCTTTGGTGTGAATGCCAGGCGTCATGTTTGGAGGAAACCAGGCACCGCTCATCACCAGGTCAATACCATCCCTACAGTGAAGCATGGTGGTGGCAGCATCATGCTGTGGGGATGTTTTCAGCGGCAGGAACTGGGAGACTAGTCAGGATAAAGGGAAAGATGACTGCAGCAATGTACAGAGACATCCTGGATGAAAACCTGCTCCAGAGCTCTCTTGACCTCAGACTGGGGCGACGGTTCATCTTTCAGCAGGACAACGACCCTAAACACACAGCCAAGATATCAAAGGAGTGGCTTCAGGACAACTCTGTGAATGTCCTTGAGTGGCCCAGCCAGAGCCCAGACTTGAATCTGACTGAACATCTCTGGAGAGATCTTAAAATGGCTGTGCACCAACGCTTCCCATCCAACCTGATGGAGCTTGAGAGGTGCTGCAAAGAGGAATGGGTGAAACTGGCCAAGGATAGGTGTGCCAAGCTTGTGGCATCTAATTCAAAAAGACTTGAGGCTGTAATTGCTGCCAAAGGTGCATCGACAAAGTATTGAGCAAAGGCTGTGAATACTTATGTACATGGGATTTCTCAGTTTTTTTATTTTTAATAAATTTGCAAAAACCTCAAGTAAACTTTTTTCATGTTGTCATTATGGGATGTTGCGTGTAGGATTCTGAGGAAAAAAATGAATTTAATCCATTTTGGAATAAGGCTGTAACATAACAAAATGTGGAAAAAGTGATGCGCTGTGAATACTTTCCGGATGCACTGTAGGTGAACATCCACAATGATGTAATAAATTAAGAAGGAGACATTTTGCTGGAGAAACTGAAGTGTGCATAGGGAATGAAGAACTGTTTCCTAAATCAAACAGTTTATAGACTTTATAAAACTGGAGTTATCATGGACTTTTGTGTTTCTCTCTTTTATTATCTTCCTCCACTTTCCATCACAAGTCTTTAAAAATAAAATTAAGTAAAAGACACACACAACCATGCCATGAAAAAATCAGGTAAATAAAAAAGTACATATGGATAGGTAGTTTATTCTACATGTATATGTAGTCAAAGTTGATAAGATAATTAAGGAATACCCTGAATAAATGTCAGAGTTCCCTATATGCATTTTTAACCAAGTTAATTCACCTGACAATAAAGCATTGATAAAAATGAATATGATGATAGATACTTGTACCCATTACTAAACTTTCAACTAGCTATGGAAGCATAGCATAATATTGTATGGTAGCCAAAAAGTTAGGAGGCTAAAAGAAAACAATCATAATATTACTCATTTGCTACAAATGCAAAAGAATCCATTTGTCAGTAATTTCTTATTGTAAGAAGGAAAAAGTTTATACTGTGTTCAATTGAGTGTTTCATTATTACATAATATATTACCAGGGAGTGCCAGCAGCAGCTCATTGGGAGGCACCTGGAGCACATCCAGGTGAACATAAAAGGGGCCGCCTCCCTCCATTCGAGGGCTGGAGTTGGGTGGAAGAAGGACAGAGCTTGGAGGAGAGGAGTGGAGGCAGACCAGAGGAGGAAGGCATTGGAAAGAGAGGCCTGGACTTAAGGGTGAATAGTACGGGAGTACTAGGTTGTGTGCATCACTGTAAATAATAATGTACAATAAATGTGTGTGTGGTTTCAAACCTTCGCTGTCCACCTGTCTGTGTCTGGGCTGGCTTCCACAATATATATATATATATATATATATATATATATATATATATATATATATATATATATATATATATATATATATATACATACACTAGGGGGTTTGCCCCCTGCTCACTTTGCTTGCTAACCCACCCTGGCCTGGGCTACACACCAGCCACTTCATGTCTCTGCCCTTGCATTGTGAAGAGGGGGGACTTAGCGTACCCCAAGTTGACGCAGTCACTCCTCCAAAACCCCATCTTAAAAGGTGATACAATAGGAAACAAATAACAGGTTTTTTTTTTACCTCCTCTTTGCTTGATCAGCTGCTGGCTTGCTGCTGCTACCATGCTAGGTGATCTGTATCTTGCGCTGCGCTTCGAACATTTAAAAGCCTTTACAGCAGCTGTCCTACTCTTTGTCTTTTATTTCCGGCCCCAGGTGTGGTTAAATCTCTTGGCCCAAAGTCCCGTCTCGCAGGACGCGAGTTCTTGATATTTTTTTAGTTTAGAATTGAAAAACGGAATAAGAATCTGAAAATCTAACAACATCACATTAAAGTTCGATAAATTCTGAAAATAATGATACCAAACATATATATGTAGGTTTTAAAATAGGCCCAACTTAAAGCGTGACAAAAAAACGTGACATAAAATCGTTGCACAATATCGTTGCACTTTTAGGCCGAGGATTTTATATATATATATATATATATATATATATATATATATATATATATATAGAATAGATATATATATATATATATATATATATATACAGGGTGAGTCAAAATTATGTTAACACTATTGGTACTGCTATATATATGCTTATATACAATTTTAGCGGACAATTTATGTGCCACATACGGTACATGTGCTGAACATGATGGCGAACAGGTTGAGACCTGTAAATCATCTTGCATATATGAAGAATGTTTTGTGAATAAATTGTTTCCGCCATTATATATATAAGGTCTAGGAAAGTTAACGCATTAATTTTTGCAATTAACGTGGCCTGTTTGTCTCATCCAGGTCCGGTAACAAGAAAAACACTCAGGCAGTGCTTTGGTGAGGGCAGCATTTTCATGTATTTTTCTTTTTTTTTTTTAATACTAGACACCAAAATGAGTCGAACAGTATATCATACTAGTTGATTACCCAGTGGCTTCGCTCACTGAGTGCAAGGGAAAAAAATAAAATGTAGTCTATAAGTTATTAAACAGTAAAACATTAACATTTTAAGAAGTAAAGATACATTGAGCACTACTGGAGTGGTTTCGGGTAAACAACATTTTAAAGGCGCTATAACACAACAGGTAAGTAGTACTAACAGCAGCTAAAATGTATTTGGATCATCTCTCAGTAGTAGATCCCTTTTGAAAGGCGCTACACGACTGCTGTGGTATAGAAATTACATTTTCTATGTGAACGTCCAAATTACATTCCGCGCCTCCCAGCGTCCACTTTGTTCTAACGATCCCTCGCCGCTGAAGGCGGTCTTGTCTTCACATTGTTTACAGCTTGGCGCAGTTAAAAAGTAGAAACACGCAAAGCTGTTTTTCTCATCTCTTCTACTATCAAGTACTGCCAATTAAAAAAAAGTTACAATGTGGCAGTTTCCGCGACAGACACATGGACGAATAAATAAAACTTCTCTGTCAGAACGCGCCTGGCGATTGGTTCCTGTATTATAATATGTTCTGTGGTCATATGTACCCTAGGTTCTTGTCTATAAGCCGGACTCATGTATAAGCCGGAGACCAAAAATCTTACGAATTTTTAAAATAAAATCGTATCATAGATAAGCCGGACTCATGGATAAGCCGAACGTACTATAACCTATAACTAATAGAAGGGAGGGAGGTCAGTGGTCTCACTCGCACCCATTTAATTTCTTTAAGGGGGGAGAGAGTGTGAGATATTGGCGTCTCTCTCACTCCCCGCATGGTGCGATTGGAGCGGCCGGACTGCGTTCTTTCTGCTCTGGGCGTCGCAGAGTCAACAGGCGCGCGTATCGGTCATTTAAATTGTGATTTTATATGTAAGCATATTTAAATATTAATTTCTGGTACATGCTTCCTCAGTTGGTTTGCCCAGTTGATTTCATACAAGGGACACTATTGGCAGATGGCTGAGAAGCTAGATTGCTTACTTTTCTCTCACTCTTGCGCTATCTGTGATCCTGACGTATGGGGATTGAGCAGGGGGGCTGTTCGCACACCTAGACGATACGGACGCTCGTCTAAAAATGCTGAAAGATTATCTTCACGTTGCTATCTTTTGTAAAGCTGATTCCTGAAAAGACATGCTGCACAGTGCTTCGCATACTTAAAAGCTCGATGGGCACGTATTGATTTTTGACTGAAAAACAAACTCTGTCTCTGTCTCTCTCTCTCTGTCTCTTCCTGCTCCTGACGGAGGGGGTGTGAGCTGCCGCCTTCAACAGCTTTGTGCCGCGGTGCTTCGCATACTTAAAAGCCAAACAGCACCACTGATTTGTTTGCTAGAGATTGCTTTCTCTATCTATGTGACATTCTGTGGTCATGACACACACACCTTTGAAGAGGAAGATATGTTTGCATTCTTTTAATTGTGAGTCAGAACTGTCATCTCTGTCTTGTCATGGAGCACAGTTTAAACTTTTGAAAAAGAGACAAATGTTTGTTTGCAGTGTTTGAATAACGTTCCTGTCTCTCTACAACCTCCTGTGTTTCTGCGCAAATCTGTGACCCAAGCATGACAATATAAAAATAACCATATAAACATATGGTTTCTACTTCGCGGATTTTCTTATTTCGCGGGTGGCTCTGGAACGCAACCCCCGCGATGGAGGAGGGATTACTGTATAAGCCGGACTTATGTATAAGCCGATATTCTATTTTTTCATTTTCACAACTTTTTTCCTTAGATAAGCCGCGGCTTATAGACAAGAACTTAGGGTAATTTCCATATGGCGTGGTCATACATAATTTCCGTTTCATAAATAATTTCCATATCACGTGGTCATATGTAATTTCCGTTTCAAACGCAAAAAGAATTTTATATATATAGATTACGAAACAATAATACAAATTAGTTAAGTGTGTACCTAAAGTATTACATGCACATCCAGTACTATATTTATACTACTTAGAGGTTTAACACTTAGAGGTTTAACATTTCGTATTATGTGGTTCTTAGCCACATGTCAATACGTAGCACTAGTGTTCATTTTCTTGATTTATAAAACTGACATAGGTGCAGGGGAGTGTGTGGAAAGGGGTTGGGGAGGGGGTTTTATGTCAGTCTTGGTGCCACACTAGAGAAAAGAGCCAATCAATATCATATCACAAAAGTGCTAAAAAGTTATCTCTGAGTGGCACTAAAACCAAAATAAGTCTCCAGTACATCTGTATTTAATTAGCCAGTCTGCCAGCCAGCTTACAGTGCTGATTGCCCTAAAATAAACACAAAATTCTAAGAAATAGAATTGTAATGATTATCCTTACCAATGTTCAAGTTTGCAGTATCTTCACCAATTTATGCAAAGAACGCAACACAACCATCCAATTAATGCACGGTGTCAGTTTTTTAAGGGAGATAGTAGCTACAGAGACCTTTTTTAGCGTGCCAGGAGTAGAGGTATAGGTAGAGTAGTATTTATAACCATTTTTCTTTTTAACCCAAACAGTCCCAAGACACAACTCTACCAACCACAAAAGCATTAAATTTGTACACATGCTAAATTATCTTGTGATCACAGAGCTGCTTTTATTTCGGCTTCACCAGGTAGTCTCGTCCTGCTCAGACAGGTTTTGACAGTTGATAAACACTTGTGTAGAGTATAATCATCACGTCATTGATGGTGATGAGCAATTGAGGATAATATTTATGGAGTTTTAATGTATGCCCATTTTACACATGCTTTTTCATTCAATTAAGTCAGTCTTCAGCAGTGCATTCAAAGTCAACAGTCATTTCAATCATTTTTTACTTTGACACATTTGTGTCTCATATGCTATCCCAATTTGAGAATTAATACATTGGCCTTGTTTGCTTTTTGTCTTCTTTTCAACTTGACTTTTAGGAAGGCATTCAAATTCAGAATGTACTTGCTCAAGTAGTATTTTGTTAAAAGTTCAGGGTTAGGGTCATTGTTTAAGTTTAAACTGTCATTAATTTTTTTAATTCCTTTGTGATGATTCTGCATTATTTATTTCATGATTTTTTTATTAATTTATAATTACATGTTTTAATGTTAGATGTGATCAACTGCTATTAATTACATACATTTACACAATTAATTATTATTTTTTTAATTGATTACTGGCCCTTATATACATATATATACATTCTCAAATCCAATTCATTGTCACATGTAGGGCTGGGTATCAGCACTGATGTCCCGATTTGATTCGATTCTGATTCATAATGCCCCAGTTTGACTTGATATTGATCTTCTCTTGACTGAATTAGCATGTACTGATATATTTGTAGTGGTGACTTTTTTAGAAATTATTTAATCATGCACAGAGAACATTAATATAATGTGACAAATTTCAGTAACACTTTACTTGAAGGGTGTCTACATAGTGACTTCACAACATATGCATAAGCATGGAATGACATTTATGAAGAAAATACTTAATTGGTAATGAACAGTAAACATCAGTATTTAGAAGACGATCTGAACCCGAGCGGCGTTTTGTTATTGGACTTCTGTGCTCGTCACGGATTGTCCATAACGAACACCATGTTCAAGCATAGGGGTGTTCATATGTGCACTTGGCACCAGGACACCCTAGGCCTCAGTTCGATGATCGACTTTGTGGTCGTGTCGTCGGACTTGCGGCCACATGTCTTGGACACTCGGGTGAAGAGAGGGGAGGAGCTGTCAACTGATCACCACCTGGTGGTGAGTTGGCTTCGATGGTGGGGGAGGATGCCGGTCAGGCGTGGTAGGCCCAAACGTGTTGTGAGGGTCTGCTGGGAACGTCTGGCAGAGCCCCCTGTCAGAAGTAGCTTCAACTCCCACCTCCGGCAGAACTTCGACCACATCCCGAGGGAGGTGGGGGACATTGAGTCCGAATGGGCCATGTTCCGTGCCTCTATTGTTGAGGCAGCTGACCGGAGCTGTGGCCGTAAGGTGGTCGGTGCCTGTCGTGGCGGCAATCCCCGAACCCGTTGGTGGACACCGGCGGTGAAGGATGCCGTCAAGCTGAAGAAGGAGTCCTACAGGACCCTTTTGTCCTGTGGGACCCTGGAGGCAGCTGATAGGTACCGGCAGGCCAAGCGGAATGCGGCTTTGGTGGTTGCTGAGGCAAAAACTCGGGCATGGGAGGAGTTTGGGGAGGCCATGGAGAACGACTTTCAGACGGCTTCGAGGAGATTCTGGTCCACCATCTGGCGTCTTAGGAAGGGGAAGCAGTGCAGTGTCAACACTGTATATGGTGGGGATGGTACGCTGCTGACCTCGACTCGGGACGTTGTGGGTCGATGGGGGGAGTACTTCGAAGACCTCCTCAATCCCATTAACATGCCTTCCAATGAGGAAGCACAGCCTGGGGACTCAGAGGTGGGCTCCCCCATCTCTGGGACTGAGGTCACCGAGGTGGTCAAAAAACTCCTTGGTGGCAGGGCCCCGGGGGTGGATGAGATACGCCCGGAGTTCCTCAAGGCTCTGGATGTTGTAGGACTGTCTTGGCTGACACGCCTCTGCAACATCGCATGGACATCAGGGACAGTGCCTCTGGATTGGCAGACCGGGGTGGTGGTCCCCCTCTTTAAGAAGGGGGATCGGAGGGTGTGTTCCAACTACAGAGGGATCACACTCCTCAGCCTCCCTGGAAAAGTCTATTCAGGGGTCCTGGAGAGGAGGGTCCGTCGGATAGTCAAGCCTCGGATTCAGGAGGAACAGTGTGGTTTTCGTCCTGGTCGCGGAACAGTGGACCAGCTCTATACCCTTAGCAGGGTCCTGGAGGGTGCATGGGAGTTTGCCCAACCAGTCTACATGTGTTTTGTGGACTTGGAAAAGGCATTCGACCGTGTCCCTCGGGAATCCTGTGGGGGGTATTCCGAGAGTATGGGGTACCGGCCCCCCTGATAAGGGCTGTTCGGTCCCTGTACGATCGGTGCCAGAGCTTGGTCCGCATTGCTGGCAGTAAGTCGAACCCGTTTCCAGTGAGAGTTGGACTCCGCCAGGGCTGCCCTTTGTCACCGATTCTGTTCATAACTTTTATGGACAGAATTTCTAGGCGCAGCCACGGCGTTGAGGGGGTCCGGTTTGGTGGGCTCAGGACTGGGTCACTGCTTTTTGCAGATGATGTTGTCCTGTTTGCTTCATCAGGCCGTGATCTCCAGCTCTCTCTGGATCGGTTCGCAGCCGAGTGTGAAGCGGCTGGGATGAGAATCAGCACCTCCAAATCCGAGACCATGGTCCTCAGCCGGAAAAGGGTGGAGTGCCCTCTCAGGGTTGGTAGCGAGATCCTGCCCCAAGTGGAGGAGTTCAAGTATCTCGGGGTCTTGTTCACGAGTGAGGGAAGAATGGAGCGTGAGATCGACAGGCGGATCGGTGCGGCATCCGCAGTAATGCAGGCTCTGCATCGGTCTGTCGTGGTGAAAAAGGAGCTGAGCCGCAAGGCGAAGCTCTCAATTTACCAGTCGATCTATGTTCCTACCCTCACCTATGGTTATGAGCTATGGGTAGTGACCGAAAGAACGAGATCGCGAATACAAGCGGCTGAAATGAGTTTCCTCCGCAGGGTGTCTGGGCTTTCCCTTAAAGATAGGGTGAGAAGCTCAGTCATCCGGGAGGGGCTCAGAGTAGAGCCGTTGCTCCTCCGCATCGAGAGGAGTCAGATGAGGTGGCTCGGGTATCTGATCAGGATGCCTCCTGGACGCCTCCCTGGTGAGGTGTTCCGGGCACGTCTAACCGGGAGGAGGCCCCGGGGAAGACCCAGGACACGCTGGAGGGACTATGTCTCTCGACTGGCCTGGGAACGCCTTGGGATTCTCCCGGAAGAGCTAGAAGAAGTGGCCGGGGAGAGGGAAGTCTGGGCATCTCTGCTCAAGCTGCTGCCCCCGCGACCCGACCTCGGATAAGCGGGAGACAATGGATGGATGGATGGAACAAAATATCATTGCTCTTAAAACCTTTTTCACAACACTGCACTCATTCAAAATTCACCATAATTTAACTAACATATCTGTCACCACACATATCAGTTACTATGCAGGGGTGGTTCCTTGCAATGCAATGGCGCCTATTTTATAAAACATTTATATCATCTTACAAATAATATCTATATCTATATATATAAAGGAGAGTTGGGATCCGAGAGACTGTGTTTGTGGAGGGATGGAGAGTTAGGGGGGGGGGGGGGGGGGGGGGGGGGTGGAGTCACGTGATCATCTCCCCTCCCATTCACCTCATTTCATTCACTTCATTTCGCTCTGAGCTGTCTTGCCGTTCTTGATTTGCTTTTCACATGGCCAACTATACGTTGCATGCTCAAGAGTAAGCTGAGTGCACAGCTTGGTCATATTACAACCGGAGGGGCGAACTGACAACATGGTATACAAAGAGATCCTTAACAAATAATTGTTGGTATATTTTCCCTCAGTTTATTATTTAAAATTTTAAAGCAGTACTTTGCCGCCGCGAAGCGCGGGTATTTTGCTAGTTTTAAAATAATCAAATATACAGTATATAATATTGCTTCTTAAATAATAAATGTTATTCAATAACCTATTTGTGTGTTATGAATCTCCATGTAGACACGTTTTAACTAAATTGTTAGCCAAATTTATTCCCCTATTGGACAATTAATATAATCTTGAATTAGTCAACATTAAAGATACACCGTGAAGACATGTCTTGCTATAATTCTTCATTTGCTCACTTGTAGTAGTCACATTAATTAGTCTTGAAAATGTGTCCACACAGTCCTCAGACCAAAAGCAAGCATTTTAAAATAAGGATCTAGAGCTGATGCTTGTTGACAGGGGAACTGAATGAATGGAACATAAAAGAAAAAGAATTTGCCATCATGAATTATAACACCACTATTATGGATCTGCTTCAAGCCAGCTGCTTTGTGCACAAGCTCACTTTTGTATCGCATGCTGCTCTGAAAATTCCAACAATTACCCGCTTGCTTTGCCGGGTGAGGCGCATTGTAAACTTTTTCCATAGTAGCAGTACAGCTATCCATTTGTTTAAAGAGAAACAATGTTTATTGGACTTTCCAACACACAAACTTGTGATTGATGTGGTCATGCAATGGAACAGTGCATTGGAAATGCTAGAAAGGTTTTTGGAACAACAGCGTGTTATCTCAGCAGCTCTGCATATAGGCAGCGAGGTTGCTAACCTTGTGACTGACATGCAGCATGCTTGTCAGCAACACATCCACCACAGGTACCTAGTCATGTGTGATTGTCACACAAGAATCTGCTGCCCTCGAAGTTCAGCTGTCCACACATCTGATTTAAGTGTCAAATACACTGATTTTAGTTAAAAAGCACACACCATTTTATATGCATTAGTGACATCTACTGGATCGGTTGCCAATAATGAAGATAAACAAAAATCTACATAGAGTAATTGAGCAGGATAAAGATTCAAGCGATAGATCTTGAGACTAAGAATCAATATTGAATCGTTTAAATGAAAAATACTGATTAATCCGAAAATTTATATTTTTACCCAGACCAAGTCACACGAGTGTTATGATCTCTGATTTTCAAAAATTTACTGTGAAAATTCTAGGTTTAGGTTTATTTGTCATATATAGGTTAACACAGGGTCAACATACAATGAAATGTGTATGACGAGAAAAACAAGTCACTCAGCCTAGATCCAATAAAGCTAAAAAAAAAAAAAAAAAATTACAAGTTAAAAATAGACTAGCTATATAAAATAAAATGTGTACGTTTTAAAAGAAGTTATAGAGCAATATGAGTTGAATGAGCAGCAAATACAAATGACAGTTATTGCACAGATGATGTTTTATAAGTACAGATGCATATTCCATAAAGTGCAGATGCATGTTCCAGTCAGTATTCAGAGTGTGTGCAGGTACAGTTTGTGTGTGAGTAGTGCAATGTAGATGTAATGCAATGTAGGTGTCATGTAAGTGTATGTAAGTGTTCAGGTGTTGCTGTTGAGGAGTCGAATGGCCTGGTGGTAAAAACTGTTCTTAAGTCTTGTAGTCCGAGCAGCCAGACTCCTGTATCGTCTGCCAGACGGGAACAAGGAGAACAGCTGGCGTGCTGGATGACTGTGGTCCTTTATGATGCTGTTTGTCTTACACAAGCACCGATGGAGGTAAATGTCTTCAATGGCAGGGAGACTCTTGCCCGTGATGTGTTCTGCTGCCTTCACCACTCTCTGTAGTGATTTCCGGCTGCTGGCAGAGCAGCTCCCATACCAGACGGTAATGCAGCCCGTCAGCAGACTCTCGACCACACTCCTGTAAACGTTTGAGGCGATGTTGGCATTCATGCCAAACTTCCTCAGCCTCCTCAGGAAGTAGAGCCGCTGGTGAGCTTTCTTGACCACACTGTCTATGTGAAGGGTCCACGTGAGATCCTCGGTGATGTTTACTCCGAGGAACTTGAAGCTGTTAACCCTTTCAACTTCTACGCCGCTGATGTAGATGGCCTGGTGTTCTCTGCCTTGTTGTTTCCGATAGTCCACGATCATCTCCTTGGTTTTGCTGACGTTAAGAGACAAGTTGTTATAGCAGAGTTCTAGCAGAGTTCCTGGCTAATTACATATTGATTATAGGGTTTGAACACACAAAGACTACAAATCTGAGCTTGGTTTTATGTTTGTTGCACCTTAACAAAGTCTAAAATGTATTTACTTTATGCACAATGCCATTCTACCTTTTCTCATTTGGTGATGCCATTTTGTAGATCACATTGCCACAATGTGTCTTCTGATTGCTGGGGGCACATTCATAAAGGTTGTGACCCTGACCTTGTTAGATCAAGGGTTTAAAGGTTGGCACAAGTGGCCATGTTTTGTCTGTGGTTTACAGGTAAGTATTGAAACTTTGTTATTGTCTTTCTGACTTTGAATGTTTGATCACATTTTGGTTTTCATGACAGAAACTTCTTTATCTTCCTGGTTATTGCCGTCGGTTATGACTTCTGATTTTTTGGCAGCAACAAGCACTTGAAAAGGAACATCTTAGACAGGACACCAATCTTTCACATAATAAACACACAATTTAGAGTCACTGATCCACATACCACTAATATCTTTGGAAACATGAGGTTTATCTTTTGGTTAGCCATAGTTGAGATGTGTGTGCAATACATGTATACAATTTTTAAGTGAATTACACCATGCTTTGTGTATCATATCTGTAGCTAACTTCCATTTATTATTTGATATTCTACATAGAAGGTCTCATCTTTCAGATCAATTGGTGTAGTCCAGAAATGTTGCCTATATCTAGTTAATTTATAAAATGAATTTAGCTTAATGCAGCTATATAAGGTAGCACTTGAGATTTTCTACAAAAGTAGCAGAGAAGACACTTCTTTAGTCTAGTTCTTAGCATATGTGTGATTGTGAACTGGGCTTACTAAATCTAGTGTAGCTGCCATGTCAATTAATATCCATGTAATTTTTACATAAAGCCTGTGGTAAAAAAAACATGAATGAAAAGTACTGTTTTTGAGCATGATAAGGTTTCATCTATTATACTTTACTTTAGTGAGAAAATTTCATCCATGAATCATGGCATGCAGCAATAGATAAAAGGGAAAAATTCTTCCTTGGCCATATGTTAGGTCATTACAGGGATCACAGAGAACACATACTCAATGTTAGTTTGACAATCGACACAAGTCACATAATCAATGATACTGTGACAATGTTGATTTGTTATTTGGATTAAACAGGATTGTAACTGAAGGGAAGAATTGTTAGAAAAAACCCAGAAGCATGTTTTTGGATTATAAATTAAAAAGTTTTCCCCTGAGGATGCCAATGGAAGCAATGCACATCACTCTGAAATCAAAAGTTGGAGTTCAGTGAGGCGGCATAGCTTTTGCTGTACCACCATAACACTTTAATTTTAAGATTAATTTTACCTAATATCATATCTTAATTTTATTAATTATTTTTCACTAAATAATAATTTCAATATATAACTTCTCAAATGTATTTTAGATTTCCAATATTTTTGATAATTTTATATAATTTTATACTTGTATATTTTTAGATAAAATGTATAAGTAATTGGACCATAATTTTGAACAATGGCCAGTACTGTAGTTCCAAACTTCCTCTGGCATATGTTTTGGGACTGTCCAAATTTAAAGCCCTTCTGGGAAAAGATTTTTCGATATCGACTATCAGATAGTGTTGGATTTACAATTATTGCAAATTCTCTTACAACAGTTTTTTGGAGTTACTTCAGATGGGCTTAAATTATCTGATAGTAAAGTGACCACTAGTTTCTACTCAAATGGAAGAATCCTGATGCCCCCTACATATGTTAGAGGGAAAATTATATTTTTATATAATCTACTTATATAACTTTTATATCTACTTTATAACTTGATTTCTGACTGACAAAAGCTGTAAATGTTATATTAAGAAAGTTGAGCAATGAATAGGAATTATAGTCAGTCTAGTGTACTTAAAAAGAGGCATACATGTTTCTTTAATATTTTTGAAACAGGTTATGCATTTATAATACTTTAGCTCACATAATGCTGCGCTGTTATATAAAATTTGTGCATCTAATTATTACCATTAATATGAAAGGACTGATTGCTTTGTCTCCCTGTGAGCCAACATCTAAGGTTAAGATGCTTTGATAATGGATGGATGGATGAAATGATGTACTTCCAAAACAATCTTTTTGAGGCATTATCAAATAGAATCACTGCTGAAATAAAAAATGATAAAACAAAACAGCACAAAGGCTTTTTCTTTAATATACCCACAACAAAACATGGACCTGCAGATGTTTTCAGGCATTCTTCAAGCAGCTTCATTCTCATCCTCTGGAGTTCAGGGCTATCCCATTCTTCCGGCTCTGCTCTCCAGTACAAGTCCACTACCTATAAAATAGAAAGTAGGAACACTGTGTTACACCATTGCTTATAATCTGGAAGAACAAATACATCTTTAATTTCCTGAAGATTTTTAGTTCAATACTTAATCATTTACTACTATACATTTAAATTAAGCAAGTAATTTTATGTTTAGAAACAAACAAGGGTAAAAAATGTCACTTGAAAATATTTAAACAAAACCAGAAACAGTGTTGGTAGCACGATGGAGGCAAAATCAAATTCATCTGTCTGCCTGATAAAAACCAAAAAGCTATTACTCTGTCTGTCAAATAATCCTCTACCCTAACATACAGCATATTTAGGCTGACTGGCACCTCTTAATAAATCATAGTTTGAGATTTTAAGTTTATAGAATTCCCAATTTGGAAATGAAGGTTGAATACTTTATGTAATCTGTCTTTTGCAACTCATCTGCCACAGTTTCTTTTGGGAATGGACTACTCTGCTCTTGTGCTCTCCTCTTGATCAGAGTGTATTGTGAGCTGGCTGAATATCACTTTTAACTCATCTCTATTAAATTGTGCATTGTTTTGCATAGTGTGATTAGTGGATCCATGAAACAGGGCAGTGGAGGAAGGAAAGGGGGACAGTGCAAGGACAGGGTACAACAAAGCCTTTAAAAGAGAAGAAAACATGCACTGGCAGGTACAATACATGTCACCATGCAAGCGCAAAAGGAAGACCACTGCAAGTGGAACAGTCCTACAACTGCTGGAGAAAGGTGCACCTATAATTTAAAGGGAGAAGTACAACCTTGGAGGAAACAGGAATACAACTACAGGGCACAAGACGGCTGGAATCCCAAAGAGTGCTAAGAATGTCTACCGACCTTATTGAGTGAATAACTGAGACTGCAGGAAGAAGGTTAAAAAAACCTAGAGGCAGATTCTGCAGATACTGCACTCAAAATGTAACTGTGGAGAGACTAATGTTGATAGCAAGATCCAGTCTAGTGACCATGTTGAAAAGGAAGATATGCCCCTGACCCCAGAAGAAATGTCTGAGCTTGAGCAAGAACGAGCCTTGAAAAGGTGTTAAAGTCCACTGCTGATCCAAAAGCTTATTAAGTCTTCTGTCAGGAAGTGGATGGGGGCAAATGCTCAACTGATGGGAGTGTGATAAGTGGTCCATGGGGAAACACGATTTTAAATATAAAATTGAGTCCCGAACGGGCATTGGTTTGCGTGAGCACGTGCCACTCCAGGGTTGATTGGGGTCCTATTCAGGGATCCAACGTATGCCAGGAGACTGAGGAGGAAGACAGGAGGACAACCTACCCCACGCAGTCTGGATGATGAAGGCAGCCAAGACAGGGGTCAGTGTAGAGGACTGCAGCTGCTTAAGTCTTAACTGGCTGAGCAAGCTACAGGTGAACCTTGGAGACAGAAAGGGAGTTGTGTTGGGATTGTTTATTTGATTTTAACTCATGGACATCACTGAATTTATAGGATTATTTATTAATCAGGGAAGATTTTTATGCTATGTGATACCTGCACTTTTGATTTGAGCTGGATTTTCATAAAAGCACTTGACACTATTGCACCAATCCCTTGCTGAATGTGTGTGTTCTCATTTGCTGGGCTCATCTTGATTCATGACTATGTACGATTACAGGTTGAAGGGGCTCCTGGAAGCACCCAGGGAGAGTGGAGACAATCCAGACCGTCACAAGGAGGCAAAGCCAGAATACAGCGAGTCAAAAAGAGACAGGAAGTGAGTTTAGGAATACTTTGTGTTATAAGTGAGAAGGACACAGCACTTGGCATACAAAGTCCAACAGAAGGCAGCAAGTGTTCTTTTTGTTGTTGTCTCTTTTTTCTGTTTTTTTGGTACACTGCACTTTTCCTCTGTTCATCCTTCCTTGTTGTATGATTATCTATATATATAATTCATTAAGCCGCCGACAAGTAGACACCCATGGAAAGCACGCAAGACAGCCACACCCACCAACTCTAAGACCATTGGATACGACGACAACTCGCACAGCCACGCCCACCAACTGGGACGCGACGCCTCGGAAAACACGCCGTCATTTATGTTCATCTGTGCTACAGTCCTCATGCACCTCTGAGTTACGTTGACTTTTCGGTTACAACGCATGACCGGGTGCACCATCGCAAACTGTTTTACACGCTACATACCGCAATTCGTATCCGCGACAAACATGCGTCTTCTTAGATGGTCCTGCAGGAACACAGACAACGTTTCCCCGCCCACCAACACTCCTCATTCCCCGGCCCACGTCCACCCTCGCTCTCTAGGCATTCACACTGCCTGCTCATGTGCCCGGACGCAACAACTCACCGACCACCCCGTAAGTCGCTTTCGTCTGTGCTAGAAGTCCACATGCACCTCTGAGCCACGTTGACTTTTCATTATTCCTTTTCGATTACGACACCCTACCGCATCCACCATCGAAAACCATGGGAAAGGAACAATGAAGCCCCGCCCAGAAACTCTACCTCTCCTCCCACGTGATCGGGAACGCACCTCAGAGCACTGCCTGCCAACTCAAACAGCTCATCAAACACATACTCACTCGCTTTGGTCTGTGCTGCGGTCCAAATCCAGCTGTGAGCCACGTTGACTGTTCATTTGCCCTCCATGGCTACCGCTTCAAATGTATTTCATGGAAACAACACTTCTTTCAATGTTATATAAATTCCTGCATCAGGTAACTGTTTGTTTCTATCAGTCGGGTTTTTCTGGAAAAATGCCATTGACGAAACTGTTGCTCTCAAACTTCGCAACATGGCTGTTGGCTTTGTTTGCAAACATTGGGATAACTTCGGCGACATGGTGTCCGTTGTTGTTAGTCACAGAGGCATTATTATACAGTCTGCTCAACAATATGCTGACTACATGAATACGTCCGGAGTTCCATCTTTTCATTCACCTACTGTTGTATCCTCAGACCAACCCCTTTTAGACAACTGTGTCTTTCCGGAAGTGTTTAGCATTCAATAAATAATTATGCGTGAGATTGAGCATTAACAGGTCTGTGATGCCCTTAGACGTCCCATACTGCACGCGCGCTGCACTGAATGGATCAACGTGTGTCTATCCGCCGCAGAGAGGCGTGGGTAAGCTGTTGAACGCCATTCGTGCTGGAAACCGGGGCTTGCATTTGTTCCCCACGAACGAGGAATTCCCAGTAAGTGTGGGTCATACGCTCGCACTGATTACTTCCCTGCCCTTTGTACAACAGCAGCCCCCCCCCCCACTCCGCTACTACCATGGTCGGGTGACACAAAACACGGCGTCAATCTAGCTGTAAGCGGCGTTGACTGTTCATTTGCCTTCCATGGCCACCACTTCAAATGTATTTCATGGAAACAACACTTCTTTCAATGTTATACAGATTCCTGCATCAGGTAACTGCACGTGCGCTACACTGAATGGATCAACGTGTGTCTACCCAGCGCAGAGAGGCGTGGGTAAGCCATTGAACCCCATTCGTGCTGGAAACCGGGGCTTGCAATTGTTCCTCACAAACAAGGAATTTCCAGTAAGTGCGGGTCATACGCTTGCACTGATTACGTCCCTGCCCTTTGTACACATACAATTACCCCAACCCCAAATGTTAATTTTTTCCCTGTGCTTAAAAATCATTAAAAAAGCGGCCTGATTATGCGGCGTATGGTACGCCGCGGGTTTGCTAGTTTAAATAAATCATTTACTTTTGTATCTTTTGGCATCCTTGAAATTGTTTTTGGATAAAATGGTAACTACAACAGCACATCTCTATGTAAAAAAGTCTGTAAGCTATAATTGCCCAAATAATTGGTCCCTGAGTGCTAGTGGAGTACCACTCTGTTCCATGCTTGTGTTACTTTTTTCATAGGTAGAAATTAATTCTGTTCTTTGAAAAATTATATTATGTTCTAACATGTATTCTTCTCTTTCTTTTTGAGATCATCATTTATCAGTTGTGGGTGCAGAAATAATTGCAGTGATCTTCATTATCACAGTTAGCCAGCTCTTTTATTCCATGCCATTAATTTTTGTTATTTTTACTTTGGTAGCCACAGGAGTCATTCTGCATGGTTAGTACATTCAGTTGAATTTGACTTTTTCTAGACAGCTCACTCTGTCAGTAAGTGTTTATGCAGATCTCAGCCTCCCCAGGAGTCCTCAGCAATAATCTACAAGAAGGATCTTAACGTAATGATGAAAAAAAGTTGCAGCTTAGCTCTGCACTTTTGTGCATATAATTAGAAAGCCAAAGGGAAGTGCTTATGTTTATTTATTAACTAAGAGTTGGTAAGACTTGGTATTGCAGAAGGTAAACCATGATAAACCCAGAAACCATACCAAAACCCATGTATTTCTAGTCATGAGAAAAATTAAATATGTGTTACTAAACATCCTAGGGTGAGCTTACCTATCCTTGCATCTGAGTAGTTCTCTTCTTTTTATATTCTGATATTCTGAATCAGAGTCTTTCTTGTGTTTCAAACAAGCTGAGCTGAGTTGCTTTGACTGCCAGAGCAATTCTTGAGGACCACTTGGTCATCCAGCTTATATACTATCTGACAATGCTGTTCTCTCTCAGAAAGTCTACAATCATATATTATATGGTATATCTACTAAAGTCCAATTTTTTGAAAGGAACCAATTAGTTAATCCAGGGTTTATTCTGACTTTTGATTCAAATCAGATTTAAATAGTTACTATGTTTCTTTTCACACTCCACAGAAAAAGATAAAAAAAATGACAATAGTAATTGCTGTTGTTCTAGTGCTTTGACTAAAATAGACATCTGCATACAATAAACAGATACCTGCACACAAATTCACTCATTCCTACAAATAAAGCACAAACATATGCTGTAATTTTTTTGTAAAATTTTATCTAGAGTGGTTACTTAATTAAATTAATCTAGACAAACGTAAACTCAGCGACACCAGAAGACTAAGTTCTAGAATCTCCAATATTTAGCATTTGTTGTTAGTTTAACAAAATCTGATTTTTGTGTTCCTTGTCGTTATGTTTCTAATGTGTTCTGTATTATTACTCAGAAAACAATGATCTTAATAAATCTTAGTTGAGGGCTCTAGGAGAGGTGCTGAAGTTACCATATATAGAACTATAGCTGTTTTTATATTTTGTCAGACACAAAAAGGGTACGACACCAAAACAGCACATTATCTAAGAAGAAAATGACCTAGAAAAATGAAATTAGAAACAAAGTCACATAAACTTAATTGAATAGTATAAAGATTCACAGAACCTCCAGCAAAATAACTGGATGTAAATGTTATATGATGAAATTCCAAATGTCAAACATTAACTATGCCAAGATGATTTGCTGCTGAAATTAAGAGTCATGGAGCAAAACATTTTTACAGAAAACATGTCATAAAACAGAAAACAACAAGTGAAATAACCAACAGCAATGCCCTGTGCATTGTCCATTCCCTGCTAAGGACAAAATGGGATTCAAACAAGACTGTGTCAAAGCAAAGCATCACGCCTGTAGTCGTCTCTTCTCCTTTTGCTGTGCCTCAATTTGACACAATGACAAATTAAGCTGGGGGCTTCAAAGATTCAACTAAACATACTGCCACGGGTTGTTTTAATAATAGGGATGCTTAAATATAAAGTGGTTAGTAGCAGACCTACTAAAAGAGCATTTCACTGATGACCATTGAATACACATTTATGAGTAACCATTGGGACTATGTTCTGAACACTGCATGTTTTATTCTGCAGATAGTTTTCACAGTCAACTAATAGTTTGTTAGAAAATTCAGACTGTAACCCGATTCTGTAAATGCTGTTTCTCATTGTACATTTTAACAATACATACTATTAAACAATCTAGTTTCATATTAAAGAAGAAAGTTAAACTAAAAACTGCATAGTCACTATTTGGGATGATATACACATAAAGATTTGCTGAAGAATTACGACCTCCACAAGGACAACAGAATGCAAACCACCTGCAATAAACTCACGATTTAGCTAAGTTTCACTAAGTTGTTTCGCATTCTTTTATAGAAAAATACTGTTAAGGTCATATGAGGAAATTCTATGCTGTGAGCCAATGACTGAAGTAAAACTTTAAATTATGGTCTTATATGATTAGTATACGTAAGTAAGATTTTCACTGTATTCTTCTGTTCATGTGACAGTATTTACCCTATGAATCCTATATTAGACTTGTTTTCTCCATCTACAAAATGACATTCTTCCTGAAATAAATATGTACCAGAAATTGAAGTATTTTAGTAGAAAAATGTCACAAAAGGATTTATTAAAAGAACAAAACAAAATGTGCTGGAGTTCATTCAAGTGATATATAAATACACATATGCATACAAAGAAACTCAGTTAATCCAACTCATAGGCACAGAGAGTAAGAACCTATCCGGGCAGTACTGCAAGTGATGCAGGAAACAAATCTGGAACACCCACACTCAGCAGTTAATCTCACCTGAATGTGTTTAGGGATATGGGAGGAAAACTGATGGAAGATCTACACGTATGTGGGGAATTTGTGCAAACTCCACACACACAATGAGTGGGTAAGGGATTATAGTTCAGGACAATGCTTTCATGCAGCAGTAGTGTGAGGCCTTCAAAAATACTATTATACTATAAAAAGAGCACACCCTCTGCTCTGCTACGAATGAGTCAAACAGGATTGAAATGTAGATTTTATTACACAGATAAACAATGATAAACAATGAAATGTACAGAATGATATTTATAAGAACATAAAAATAACATTTGTAACAAATAGTGTTCTTAAGCTTAAATACATTCATTCGGACCTACTGTAGTCCAAACCAGTCCTATATAACTCAAGTTGCGGCCCACCCTTATCTCATATTTTAAATGTAATTCCGGTCTTCAACTCATTTCCCTTCATCCTCTCCCCCTCTCTAATTTAATACTTAAAATAATAAAATATCATATCAAATCTAGTTGCTCATTTGGCCCAACTCACTTCGCAACTATGGACTCACTGGGTCCATTCTTTATATTTCAATCAATGCTAACTTCCAAGGTCAGGTAAAGCCTTGAAAATTTCATGCCCAGTGGAACCTCTGATGATCCTATGAAGTCACTGCACGCGGAGTCTCCTAACTCAATTAGAATTAAAATCCTTCACTATTTTTAGGCAATCTGTATTCTGTAAGAACACCTTTGTGAATTAGGATAGTTGAACTTTTCTTTCTCAGTGGAAAGAGAAAGGCCACCGCTCTTTTTTTTCCATGTTAAAAGTCCTACAAGGATAGCACAGTAGTTAGTGTTGTTTTCTCATGGATTTCTGACAACAGATTTGATTCCCACCCATTTACTGTATTTGCACAGTTTCTACTTTACCTCGGTGCATGTTGGTGTCTTCACTTAGTACTTTCTTGCCATATGCTAAGCATTTTATGTTAACTGGTTACTCTAAATTGGCCCAGCTTGAGTGAGTGTGTGGGTATGGACATGCACTTTTAATCAAAGGTTTAGCAGCACTTGATGCAAGGCATTACCCAAACCCAGCACTCACATAAATACCAATATTCACTAATGCAGTATCAAATAACCTTGAAAAAAAAATAGAATTATCAGCTAGCCCATTTGAAAACAGTGAGAATATGCAGAGGTTACAGATAAACACCTTTGTCTAGGTCCTGAAAGAAAAAAAGAAATGCCACAGCTAAAGCTGATATCAAATAAAAGTTTTAACTTAGGTGGACCTGCAGGAGTTCTGATTGTAGGGGTTACTTCTATTACTTCTAGGAGCTGCTTTGTAAGTACTGTTGGAAACAGCTCTGCTTTTGTTTTTTCTTTTTTTATTTCATCTAGCTCATCATCATCAAGCTAGGCTGAATGCCCTCAGGATTGCCAATGCAGAAAACAGACTACCCAGTCCCTCTGCCACTGCCTTGATTGTAAGAACTGTTCATATTATAAGTGCTAAAGTAAAGGTAAACACACCAGCTAGAAAAATGGATTTGTTATTTGCCCTGAGAGTATTACAGCATGTTGCTTCGTAAACAGACTGCACATTAGTGCTGTCACGTGATGATCATTTGATGCATTAAATAAATCCTAAGCCATTAGCTGATAAGACTTTTTCTACAAAATACATGAAAATACAAAAGAAGTAAAGGCAGTGTCATTTATGTCAAATGCTAATGGCTATTACCTTAATGTTTTGTAAAGTACCGGTAATTATTGTTCACAGCTCAACAATATGTTAAGAGTATTTACCGTATTAGGACAATAATCCATCAGAACTAAAGGTTTTTTGACCATCAGAATGAAAGTAAATAAGAAAAATAGTAAATAACAATCATGTTTTGTTTAAACAGTACCTTGAATTTTATCCAGTACTCAATCACAAGCCTGTGATTTCAGATTTTGTGGAAAATGATGTTTGAGCCATTCGCAAGCTATATGGACAGTACTCACTGAAGCAGTGATAGCACGTGTGGGGCATCCTTTCTGATTATTCTATAGGAACAATTCTATAGAAAAAATTTGCTGGGGACTATTATAGCTCCAGAATTATATATAGCAGGCCAACAGGTCAGCCCAGACTTCCCCAGATACAAATTCCAACTCTCCCTGGGGGATTCCCAGGTATTTGCAAACCATCCAAGAGATATAAGACCACGTTCATCCCTTTACGGTAATGGTATTCATTGGTGGAGTTGGCCTCTTTCAGCAGGGTAATGCACCCTGCCACACTGGAAAAATCTTTCAGGAATGGTTTGAAGAACATGACAAGGAGTTGAGGTGTTAACAAGGCCTCCAAATTCCCCAGATCTCAATCCAATCGACCATCTGTGGGGTGTGCTGGAAAAACAAGTCCAATCCATGGAGGCCCCATGATGCAACTTGCAGGACTTAAAGGATCTGCTACTAATATCATGGTGCCAGATACCAATGGATGCCTTCAGAGGTATCATGGAGTCCATGCCTTAGTGGGTCAGAACTGTTTAGTCGGCTCAAGGGGGACCTACATGATATTAGGCAGGTGTTGTGGCTGACTGGTGTATGTATATATATTTGTTTTGTCTTGGTAGAGCTCTCTATTACTCTACTTTGCCCTTTTGTATTCTTTAATGTGTTGCCTTTGTCACAATGCCTCAAATCCCATAGACTTTCCACTGTTTATAAGGTATTGTACTATATAACTTCTCCCCAACTTCCCTTCTACATCTATAACCTCAGGTAATTACATACAGTAAAAGGACAAGCAGTAGTTAAGTTACAACGTAAATAATGTACAGTAATCCCTCGCTATTATCACGCTTCGACTTTCGTGGCTTCACTCTATCGCGGATTTTATATGTAAGCATATTTAAATATACATCACGGATTTTTTGCTGGTTCATGGATTTCTGCGGACAATGGGTCTTTTAATTTCTGGTACATGCTTCCTCAGTTGGTTTGCCCAGTTGATTTCATACAAGGGACGCTTTTGGCAGATGGCTGAGAAGCTACCCAACCAGAGCGAGTATTACGTATTAAATAAAACTCCTGAAATATATTGTGAGCACGGGGGCTGTTCGCACCGCTAGAGGATACAGCTGCTCCTCAAAAAACGCTGAAAGACTACCTTCACATTGCTGCCATCCTTGCTGGGCTTACATATGGCTGCTTTGTCAAGCGATATGCTTCCTGCACGGTGCTTCGCATACTTAAAAGATCAAACAGCACGTATTGATTTTTGATTGTTTACTTTTCCCTCTCTCTTGCTCTGACATTCTCTGCTCCTGACGGAGGGGGTGTGAGCAGGGGGGCTGTTTGCACCCCTAGACGATACGGATGCTCGTCTAAAAATGCTGAAAGATTATCTTCACATTGCTCCCTTCCGGCTTTGTCAAGCGACATGCTTCCCGCACGGTGCTTCGCATACTTCAAAGCTTGAACGGCACATATTGATTTTTGATTGTTTGTTTTTCTCTCTCTCTCTCTCTGACATTCCCTGCTCCTGACGGAGGGGGTGTGAGCAGAGGGGCTGTTCGCACACTGGCCTAGAGGATACGAACGCTCCTGTAAAAAATGCTGAAAGACTACTTTCACACTGCTCTCTTCCTTGCAGCTGCTTTATACGGCGGTGCTTCGCATACTTAAAGCCAAACAGCCCTATTGATTTTAGATTGTTTGCTTTTTTCTCTCTCTCTCTCTCTGACCTTCTCTGCTCCTGATGCGCACTCCTTTGATGAGGAAGATATTTATGCATTCTTTTAATTGTGAGACACAACTTTCTTCTCTGTCTTGTCATGGAGCACAGTTTAAACTTTTGAAAAAGAGACAAATGTTTGTTTGCAGTGTTTGAATAAAGTTCCTGTCTCTCTACAACCTCCTGTGTTTCTGTGCAAATCTGTGACCCGAGCATGACAATATAAAAATAACCATATAAACATATGGTTTCTACTTCGCGGATTTTCACCTTTCGCGGGGGGTTCTGGAACGCAACCCCCGCGATCGAGGAGGGATTACTGTATTATTGATAATATTCATAAAATAACAATAAGCAAAGTACATTTGAATATTGGCAACCATGCAACCTGATAAATGCTGATGTGTAATTTCAGATGGCACACAGACTTCCAGTTACTTTAAATGTCTCTGGTTAAGTCATTATTTTATGGCTTTCTTCAGGACAGGCTGCATGCCTGTCTCAATATGGCTGTGGAGTTGTGCTTCTCAGTGTGGTCTTCGTTTCAGTTCATGGTGTGTGAGATGCTCCTTCATCATGATGGTGAGAGAGCAATAGGGATGGGTAAAGCAACCGAAATTATGCATTCTTTGTCCAAATCCTTACACCAATAGGGCGTTGTGCTACAGAATGGCCTCTGATTCAAACCAATCCCAAACAGCCATACTTCAGACCAATGGAGGCACACAATACCTTTCACACCTGCCCCAAAACCATTTGTTGAGCTGATAATTGCCAGCTAGGTAATTTGGCTTTCCTGTGGGGGCTGATTGAGAGAGCCCTGCAGATAATCACTTGACAAACTGGTTTTAGGCACTTCACCCCACCCTGTTATAAAATTACAAAGACTCTAAAAGGGGGGGGAGTGGTTAGCCAAATATCAAACCACCTCTGTTCCTATCAATGATATAACACTGATATTACATTGCTTTGTCTAAGTTACAAAATAAAGACATTCAAAATAGTTATCAACTTGTATACAAAATGTCACACCACAACAATATTTACAGTATTAAGTAAACACATGCAGAGTGATATAAACATTAGGAAAATCACACAAACACGAAGTAGAGACAATAGAAACAATGCTGTCTGTACCTCTTCACTGGCCTAGCTCTCTTATTATCTTCAGTTTCCATCAGTTAATGTTCAATTAAAAAAATCACTTAAAATGTTTTCATTAACTATCACTGTGGAATCATTGGCACTGGGGTCAGTGGGCATCCCACATCTCCTAGAGACATTCCACTATGCAGTCTGCTGGCAGTCTCACATGTCATTTTCTCTTTTTGATTAAAAAGACCAGATGCTCCGGGACACTGAATTTGTCTTGGTCACAGCTGGTCAATGCAAAGGAAGGCCATAGGGCACTACAGTTGCTCTCCAGGACAACATGAACCAAGTTTAACTCCATCCCTGAGGAGATGCACATATACAAATACTCACTCCCGCATACAGCATTTCCAATGAATGTAACAGAGTGCTTTTGATGTGTGAGAGGAAAGTAGAACAAATGAATAAATCTTACACAAACCCAAAGGAGAACATGAGGACTCCACAAAGGAGCAATATGTTTTGTAATATACTGCCTTCATTAAAAAAAGAATTTTGCATTTTAAATTATAGCTGGTTAACGTCTCCAAGGCTTATTCATTTTTATTAGTTTTCCTTTTATAGTTCTTTCACCCATCGGGGAATTCTCAACAAACTCTTCACTCTTCCAGGTCGAGAAAAATGCACTTTGAAAGATATAAACTCACAAAGGCATTAGAGTGTTTCATTTAACCACATATAATGTACCAATATTTACACTGTTTGATAACAAATCAAGTCTGATTATGATGATATAGGCAGAAATGTGGGACAGTGATTAATGCTGATACCTGCTCCCTGGCCATGTTATGTTCTGAGGGGAATGCAGATGCTCCTCCCCATGTATATGTTTTTATATACAAAACAAACAAGTTGTCACTGTATGGGCATGTATGCACTGTGATGGACTGGCATCCTTGCCTTGCATCCAGCAGTGCTGGGATCATTCTGTGCTTTGCCCACCCTAGTTATGGCAAAAAGGTTCATTCAGTAATAAAGACACATCTACAATATCCAGCTCCTTCAGCATTTCTGCCTAGATCAAATCCACCCTAAATGCCACAGCAGGAACCTGGGTTATAGAAATTGACACAGCCCAAGGGAGGAAAGTGGATATTTCTGGAACTGCTTACTATGGGGACAACATATTTGATTCAAGAAGTAGCCATTCAGGCTCCTTGTAGTTAAGTCTGAAGCTTTTTTGGAGGTAGTTAAGTGCTCATGGAAAAGCTCACTTACTTAAATAAGTCCCTCACGCCTGTCTAGGAGATGTCCTGACTATTAAAACTAATTCACTACTAAGAGATGATCAGATGAAAACCTAGTCCTTTTCTAAACCACTGTCCAGAACACTGAGTTTCAGGTCAGCTGCTATGCCTAAAAAGTAGATCACTGACCTTTGGTTAGCTACTCGCCACAGTTAAGAAAAATTTTCATGTTCATACATTCTCTAATGATTAATACATTAGATATAACCCACATCATTCAAAATGGGTCCCGACCTTCCTAGTATAAAAGCAACATATCTAATTATTTTCTTTTGTAAATGTATCACCCAGTTCTGTTTTCAGTAACGCAAGACACTACGCTGGTGGCATTCTGATGAATAAAGGCTTTTAAACTGATGGCCTAGCTTTGAAAAGCTATAGGAAAATATTTTGAAGATACCCATGAGGCTCTATTAGTAGAATCAAGCCAACATACTGAGAAGGGACCACAGTGAAATTTGAAGTTTGTTATTTTGGTACTGCGGCCTAGCAGCACAATTGTGCTACCAAGATTCATAAGTTTATTTTGTTAACTCTTTAATTTTCAGTAAATGCTGTATACTATTAGGGACTGAGAGTTTAGAACCTGACCTAGCAGGCAGTAATTCTTTTATATTGTAAAAACTATCCTTAAGTAGTATATTAAGTACACGCTATATATAGTATACAACTGTTTATATAATTTTGTTGTACAACTGGAGTTAAAACAGATGAAGTAATTTGCTCATTGTTAATCTGCATATCTGTAATTTCAGACTAACTCTATAGCCACTAGGCTATATTGTAAAAGCCATGAATGCTGTTACAATCTGTCTAAACGGTCTAAATATATTCTTACATACAAAACTGTTTTCATAGAAAAGAATAACTATGAACTTGCTGTTGCTTTCCTGCATTATATATAGAGTGTTATTCTTATCAATATTTTCCATCTTTATTATAACAGGCGTTTCTTCTAAAACAAAAACTCTGAAAAAAGCTAGGATGAAAATAGCTAGCTTTATGGCTACAATTATATTATACTGCTAAGCAATTTTGATTTCTGCTATTCCTTCACACGCACAGTAAGCATACTGTGAAAGAATGCTCATTGTTTCCAATTACAGCTTAAAACAGCTGACACTCTTGCAGTAGTCCCCTGACAAGCATGTCTTTGTCTTACAGGACCAAGCGCAAGATTTACAGAAAAATATCTACGCTGGAAAGCAACATTTCCTCCACAAAGTGGACAAAGTTATGCTGGGTAATTTTGATTACTTCTAATATTGTGCATAGGCACTACAATGACAAACGGCGCAATCAAATTACGATATATTTTCTTTAAGTAAACTATGGTGCTTGCTCATTTTGTCAGAGCTGTATGTTAGTACACCTTCTCTCTACTTTACTAAGGAGCAATAGTCAGGTATCGACAGAAAAAGCTCATTTGAAAAGGACAGTGTCTACCCCTTAAAATGAATAATTTTCTAATGAAAAAAAAAATACTCGTATATATGATGAATATATCCAGTTACATATGTGATGATAATAATGGAAAAGAACAGTTTTCCAGTGATGTGCTGTTCTAACACTATGTTGGAGAATGACATTTGTTCTATATTACATTGTGGCAAAATGTATTTCTGAACAATTACAGTAGCTAATGATAAAACTCAAGTATGAGAAATAGATTCATGCCTCTTTTTTCTAGTGTGTACAGTAAGGACAATCAATTACATTCCAGCCAGTTTCTAAATCTACCTTTATTCAATTTGGGGCCATTTGGAAGCTGGAGCCAGTCCCAGCAGAACACATTAACATGTTCACTTACATCAGAATAGTTTACATTTTACAGGTAACAATCTGCCTAACAGAATATTTTTGTTTTCGGGAAGACAGGGAAAACATGAACAAACATGAAAGAACATAAAATAATCAACCTAGTTTATAATTCAAAGGGGCGTACAAGTATATTAAACAATTGTAAAAAAAATCCATGAGCGTTAATAAATAACATGTATATTACAAATGAGAAAATGGTATGGTACAAATGAAATATTGTCACTTATTTTAAAGCTGTCCAGTTTTGCCATGACAGCCTATACTAATTTGTTCAATAAAATAAACATAACTGACATCTTCCTTGCAGCACCCATTTATGCCCTGAATAGGTAGCTGACCCATACTTTTGAATTTATAACCTGGGCACCACACCTCGGTCTTGATGCTGATGCATGCACAAGGCCCAGATTGCATGCTATATTTCAAAATTGTTTCTGGGAACTGGATTTGTGTTAAAGAGAAGGTCTGGCTGTGTGTGTTCAAGTTTTAAGTTTGCATAGAGCAATCTAGCATTCATCTGTGTACCATCAGTATGCCCAATGGATGAAGCGTCATTTGTTTTATTAGTACTGAGTCACTAGAATCCATTGATATAAAAAAAACACCTGTATTTTACTTTTAATTTCCTGGTTAAAAATTTCCTTCTGTTTTTGTCACATTGTTTCAGATATAATGGGCAATTAATTCTAATTGCATTCTTATTTTGTAAGTAATGTCTTATTCTTTGTAAAGTTAATTCCTTTTAATTATTAGGAATAATTTATATTAATTATTTTAAATTAATGTTATATTGATATTTATATTAATATAATATTAATAAAAAGTTATAGTGCAATCAACAGGTTATATATGCCTTTCCAAGGCATATATACTTTAATATTTAATTATATACTTGGTGTAAACATTTTATTGCTATGAGCACACTTTAAAAACAATAGAACATATTATTCCATATCTACTTCTAGTCATTGTTTAAAGCAGCACGCAGCAGAGGCTCAAGTGAAGCCTGGGAGGGATAACACATAAAAACTATTGTTAGATCCAGTGCTTCTCATACAGTTTATGAAAATATTATTTATCATTTTCAAATTGTAGACAGGAACACAAAACAGTGTTTAAAGTTGGGCACAAAATAAACCATATCATACTGAAAGGCCTGCTGCAGACTGGCTTTAAACAGATCCGTTTTACTTATCAGAGGTGCACACCTGTACTAATATCTCCTTTAACCATGATTTGTTTTCAACTTTCTCTTTTATGCTTCCTTGCTAATTTCCTTATTAAATCCTTTTATACTTCCTTCCCTCAGTCTGCTAAAACTAAATTCTATTAAGGTGTACTTACAACTTGTAGATACTATATCGAAGCTAGCCTGCCTAATTTCGTCCTATAACTTCATGAATAAAAAGACAAGGTGAACACTACCAGCTCTCCTTCTTCCCTTCTTCTTGTTCTTTTTAAGACTTCTGGACATGGGGGTGGTGGGGTTAGACTTTTTAAAGTGATACAGGTACACTACAAAATCCTTTAGTGTGCCCTTTGGTCCAGACTAAAATAAAAATAAGTGAAATCCTCATGAGTCACATTCCAGCTCCTCACCTGCCTCTTAAAATGACCTTGAGCAAGCTACATAACTTATTTTAGATGGAAAAATAAAAGCTCAAGATAAGTGACTTCAGCACAGCACCGATGATACTGAAGACAAGTGTGCTGTGCAAATACTATTATTTTGTACATTCCCATGAATTTAAAAACATCCAGGTAGTTGGCATCTCTAACAGAGCCACTTCATTTGTATTTAGCGAGGATATCCCAAAAGATATATCGGCAAATGGTCAAAAAGAGGCAGAACAAAAAATGGGTATAAGACAGACACTCATTCAAGGTAAAAGTAATCATCTCTGTAAAACTTTAATAGAAAAATGGAAAGTATATATTGATGTTTGGGGTTTCTCCTGGCCTGTAATAATTAGAAATTAGAATTTTCCACTTAAATGAATATCAACTCATATCATTATGTAGGAATGCTCTGATAGGGCCAGTATTGATCACTGATGTCATGTTACTAGAACTGATCAATTCTCATAGAGATTGTTTTTTTTCCTTCATCCCTTTAAATTTTTTTACACTAAGATCCCGCCTAATCAGATGTGTACTGTAAAGGCCTGATATTCTATATTAAAGTGTTATTTATATTTCAGTTAAACTGCAGACCACAGGTTTATCTGTTCATTTTCTACTAAAAAATGAAATGCTGTAGGCCTTTTGTTCAGTGACCTAAATTACATAAAATCTTCTAAAATACATGTTTTTAACTAATAAAATATGTGCACAAAATGCTTATCCACAATACATAAAAGAAAATCATTGCCATTCTTACATGCCACAAGTCTAATAAAAGGTTCATAAGATGTTTATCAAACAAACAGACAAGGCTAACCTGCTTAACAATTTTACATGTAAAATAGACTGACGCTAACAAACATAATGTTTACTAAGTAACAAAGTCAAATGGTCAAATTCTTCTTTACTTGTTCTTTTTCTAATTCAAAATGTGAGGTGCTGTACTAAACCCAAGCTCACACACTCAGACAAAGATTGTCCTTTAATTAATTAAGGACAAAAGAGAAAATGTCTCAAGTTTTTAGGCAGTTAATTACTTGAACAAACATCCTGTTCTTGATAAGTTTTAGTCGTTTTAGAACAAAAACTGCTCTGTTTGAATGATTAAATGACTTGTGGGTTAATGTGGACAGAGACCACATATCTGTTCTTGTTCTACTAGACCTGAGCTCTGCATTTCACACCATAGAACACAGTATTCTAATACTAAATCACCTTAGACCAGCATTTCCCAAACTATGGGTCACGAATATTGAGTGGGCCCTGAAACATAAGACGATATTCCGACCGATCGGGCTAACAGCCGGACGTCTTTTGTTTTTGTGACATTCTTTATCGCGTTGTGTTCGTTAGCGTACGCCCTTATAATCTCTTTAAAAACAATTATTAACATTTGAATATAATAATGGAAAAATGGTTGAAACGGATAGTAAAAACTACGTCGCCGCCACCGGTTGATTGTGATGAAAAGACAGATGTTCTTATAAATGACAAAAGTGGCACTGAGGCTGACTTCCAAGCTCCCTCAACGAGTTCGCATGAATCGAAACAACGGAAAGTTGTAAGAAAATATGACCCTGAATATCTAAAACTAGGATTCACTTGGAATCATGATACGATAGATCCGCGTCCTCAATGCGTGATTTGCTACGAAATATTAGCGAACGAAAGTATGCGCCCAAGTAAGTTGACGCGCCATATAGAAACGAAGCATTCCCATTTTACGAATAAGCCAGTAGATTTTTTTCAAAGAAAATTGTTGGATATGAAATCTTCAAAAAATATTGTTTCACATTTCATTAATATTAATGAAAATGCTGTATATGCCTCGTACTTCATTAGCTTAAGGATCGCCAGAGCAGGAAAGCCTCATTGGCTTACCATTGGCGAAGATTTAGTGTTACCATCGATTAAAGATGCTGTTGGAGCGATGTTTGGAGAAAAAGAAGTAAAGGAAATCGAGCGCATACCACTGTCCAATAATACTGTTGCACGACGAAATGGCTGAATGGGCAGAGGACCAATTAATCCGGAGGGTAGTTTGTAGTAAATATTATACGCTACAACTAGATGAGTCTACTGATGTGCAAGGCCTATCTCAACTACTTGTTTTTGTGTGTTATATATGGCAAAACGACACGCATGAAGATATCTTGTTTTGCAAGCCAATTAGTCGTGGAACGGCCGAGGAAATTTTCAATGCAATTGATTCCTATATAAAAGAGTAAAAAGAAAAGAAGTTTACAGTGGAAGAACTGTTTCGGTATATGCACTGATGGTGCACGGGCTATGTGCGGGAAAAATAGCAGTGTCGTTACAAGAGTTCTTAAACAAAGCCCCTGTGCTTTGTGGGCACACTGTAGCCTTCACAGAGAAGCACTGGTTTCAAAAGCATTACCTAATGATTTCAAAACAGTACTAAATACAGCTGTGAAAATTGTAAATTATATTAAAACAAAACCCTTACAAGCACGTTTATTTCAAAAGCTGTGTGAAGAAATGGGTAGTCTTCATACATCTCTTCTTCTGCATATGGAGGTACATTGGTTATCCAGGGGGAAAGTACTGACACGATTAGTGGAATTACGCAATGAAGTTACAATTTACTTGGAAGGAAAAACTGAATATATTGAATCTCTACTGGACAAAGAATTCATTCTCAAGCTCACATACTTGGCGGATATTTTTTCGAAATTAAACGAACTCAATTTGTATTTGCAAGGTTCAAACGAATCAGACATTTTTGCAGTTCACGATAGAATTCGAGCGTTTATGAAAAAGCTTATGTTGTGGAAAAGTTGTATTGAGGATGGCAAGTATGATTGTTTTGAAACTCTTGAAACTTTTATTATAGAAAACCAAGTGCAGCCAAAGACGAACGTACTGTCTGCAATTCCCACTCATTTATCATTGTTAAAAAATAACTTTGATGCCTATTTCGGGGAAGAGATGAAAAAGCTCGACTCGTTGAATTGGATTTGTAACCCATTTCAAGACCGCCTACCAAGTAGTATGTAAACAACAGCAAGTGAAGAACTCATTGATTTATCAGAAGATACGTCACTGAAAAATAGTTTCAATCGCAAGCAGTTAACGAAATTCTGGCTCTCAGTTGCTGGGAACTATCCTTGCCTGTTTGATGAAGCTATAAAAGTCCTCCTCCCCTTCAGTACCTCATATCTATGTGAGGCCAGATTTTCGGCTATGATCAGCATTAAAACTAAATACCGAAATAAATTGGACGTATCAAACTCACTGCGATTAAAAGTAACTAAAATTGAAGTTGATGCTAAAGCTGTAATGACAAAAAATAGGAAACAAATACACCCTTCTCATTGAAATAACAGTCCTTGTAGGTATTTAAGTAATAAAAAATTGTAACTTAAAGTTGTTTTTTTTCTTATTTGAAAAGTCCTTCATTCATATTGGTGACGCTTAAATTTCCATAGTGACTGTTTGTGAGCTAAAGTACAATATATGTTGTCTGAGGTGGGTCCCGAATTTGGCAGTTTTTGTTAGGTGGGTCGGAGCCCAGTCAACTTTGGGAACCACTGCCTTAGACAATGGGTCAACCTCTTCAGCAGTGTCTTAAATTGGTTTCCATCTTACTTAACAGTACACCACAGTGTATCACAAGGATCTATTCTGGTTCCAATGCTGGTTTCAATCTACATGCTTCCATTAGGTCAGATTAAAAGGACAAGGTGAACTGATATTCTGCTTTATTTATCTATAGTGCCTGATGACCCTGACACTCAGAGCTCTTTGATCCAATGTCTTACTTGTGTTTCTGAATGGAAGAGTAGTAACTAAACTAAATAAGCAGAAATCTTAAAGGTTGGCAATAATGAAATTGGTGAAGGTATTAGAAATTAACTTGATACCTTAGAATTAAGTCAAGATGGAGGTAAAGGTGTAAACATGGACTCTGACCTAAACTTTAAATCGCACATTAAATCACTGACTAAATCACAGTAATGCACTCCTAACAGAATTACCTAAAAAGACATTAATTGGTTGCAATCAGTGCAAAATGCAGCAGCAAGAGCCTTAACTAGAAAAGGAAAATTTGAGCACATCTCACCAGTTTTGATATCATTGCATTTATTGCCCATGTCCTTTAGAATTGATTTTAAAATACAGTGATCCCTCGCTATATTGCGCTTCGCCTTTCGCGGCTTCACTCCATCGCGGATTTTATATGTAAGCATATTTAAATATATATCGCGGATTTTTCGCTGCTTCGCGGGTTTCTGCGGACAATGGGTCTTTTAATTTCTGGTACATGCTTCCTCAGTTGGTTTGCCCAGTTGATTTCATACAAGGGACGCTATTGGCAGATGGCTGAGAAGCTACCCAACTTACTTTCTCTCTCTCTCTCTCTCTTGCGCTGACGTAGGGGGGTGTGAGCAGGGGGGCTGTGTGCAGCTGCTTCCTGAAGGACATGCTGCACGGAGCTTCGCATACTTAAAAGCTCAAAGGGCACGTATTGATTTTTGACTGTTTGTTTTTCTGTGGCTCTCTCTCTCTCTCTGATCCTGACGGAGGGGGTGTGAGCTGCCGCCTTCGACAGCTTTGTACCGGCGGTGCTTCGCATACTTAAAACCCAAAAAGCCCTATTGATTTTTTTTTTAACTGCTTGCTTTGCACTCCTTTGAAAAGGAAGATATGTTTGCATTCTTTTAATTGTGAGACAGAACTGTCATCTCTGTCTTGTCATGGAGCACAGTTTAAACTTTTGAAAAAGAGACAAATGTTTGTTTGCAGTGTTTGAATAACGTTCCTGTCTCTCTACAACCTCCTGTGTTTCTGCGCAAATCTGTGACCCAAGCATGACATTCTAAAAATAACCATATAAACATATGGTTTCTACTTCGCGGATTTTCCTATTTCGCGGGTGGCTCTGGAACGCAACCCCTGCGATGGAGGAGGGATTACTGTACTTCTAATGATATATAAAGCTTTAACTAATTTGGCTCCTTCCTACAGTATATCTTGGAACACTGCAAGTCATAACCTTAGATCTTATAATAGTGGTATGCTTATTATTCCAAAAGCTAAGCATAAAAGAAGTGGTGAGGTAGCGTTTTGCTGTTATACACCAAAAATCTGGAATACTTTACCAATACAGATATGCAGAGTTGTTCTCTTAATAGACTTAATAGAATATACTGTACTAGCCAACCCGCCGCATAATTATGTATTGATGGGTGAACACTTCCTAAAAGACACAGTTGTCCAAATGGGGTGGGTTTGAGGATACGACTGTGAGTGAATGAAAAGATGGAACTCTGGAGAGAGCAACATACAATTGTCCGTGACTGAAAACTGGTTTTGGCAGATACAGGCATATCTTTTTGAAAGTTTGTCCCTGCGCCTTATTAATTGTCATTGCAAAGGCCAATCTAACAGGAAATTGTCTGCGTGTAAACGTAAAAGGCAAATTTGAATCTGATGGGGTCAGGGATTCTCTCTCTCTTGCACCTGTGTGTGTGTGTGTGTGTGTGTCTCTCTCTCTCTCACACGCGCACCTGTGTGTGTGTGTCTCTCTCGCGCAAGCCTCTGTGTGTGTGTGTGTGTGTGTGTGTCTATCGCGTGCACGCCTGTGTGCTGTAAGTGAATGAAAAGATGGAACTCTGGAGAGAGCAACATACAATTGTCCGTGACTGAAAACTGGTTTTGGCAGATACAGGCATATCTTTTTGAAAGTTTGTCCCTGCGCCTTATTAGTTGTCATTGCAAAGGCCAATCTAACAGGAAATTGTCTGCATGTAAAAGTAAAAGGCAAATTTGAATCTGATGGGGTCAGGGAAATCCGGGGAATATGGACAGTTTGTGAGGTAGGAGCTGCAATTGTTTTACACTCCAGTACATTGTGGTGAATGCTGAGAACAGTCAGCCTAGTGCCTTTACAGAGACTTCTTGCTGGCATGAGGTTTCTGAGAAGCATGATGACTGAACCAATTTTAAGTTTGACTTTATGTGGAGGCATGCCAGTGGGAGTAATGGCTGCCCGGCGGGTCATGGGAATAATGCCGCCGGATTGCCAGTCGGCATCGTTTATGGTCGGAACTACGACGGTATGTGATCTTCTTCGAACCTCCGACTTTCGTTCTTGATTAATGAAAACATTCTTGGCAAATGCTTTCGCTCTCGCGCGAATTGTTGGCTCTGTAGTGTGTGTGCCATGGTCAGCTGCTTAGTGAATTGTTGGTGGGCGGGGCTCGGTCTTGCGTGTGTCTTGCTTGCCATGGACTTAGTGAATTATATATATAGATATGCATAGAATGATCATATTCTATTCTTTATTCTATTATATAAATATTACTCATCTCTACTTTTCTCTGCTTTCTGTTGTTTATTATGTGGTGGTGTTTGGCACCACCACCACCTGATCGAAGCACTATGCAGTTACCTGTGATGCTTGAATGAAGGTGAGTGCACTAGCTGCTATTCCCCAACTGCATCAAATTCAATGGGAAGAAACCTGTAAACAATGTGGAATGACTTAAGCACATTTATGTTAAGAACTTTGGAACCCCTGTAGATTTTGTTTTTTTTCTCCTGCTTAATTTGATTTTTTTTGTTTTGTCTGTGCTCCTAGCCATCTAATTGTATCATTTTACTCATCTGTATAAATTTACAATATGATATTGTATATAAGAACACTACTTTTCTGCTAATTACAGGTCAAATTCCGTTTCAACAAAGTGCCAGGGACCTAAGGAAAAATTTGTTGTAACAAAAATTTTGTAGTAATGAGATTCTATATTTGTCACTACAGTGCTTGATTTAACTTGCGCCCAGGTATTTGCAATCATTTCAATAGCTTCTTTCACATTAATTTTCAACTCCTCCTGTCTACAAGTTATGCTGACGAGAATTATTCTCAGCATTTCCTTGCAATAATACACTTTCAGGGTGCAAATGATGCCCAAATCTAATGGCTAAAGCACTGCCGTGCAATTTGGTGGGAGGAATTCAACTCGAACATTATCTAAATGTGGAAGCATGCTGTGGGCAGCACAGTTATCAATCAGAAGCAGAATCTTCCTTTTCTTCTTCTTCTTCATATTATGAGGTTTCTGAAGCACGATCGCTGCATCTGTGGAAGATTGTTTGTCTGTTGCCAGGGCAGGGCAACTGCAGGCTCACAGCGCTGCAGCATAGTGCAGCGGAAGAAAATACGAAAAGCTCGCTGGTTCACTTTATACTCGCAGGGAAGGAATGTAACGTGCATGAAACACCGAGGATTGGTCGACTTGCCAATGATGAGAGGAATAACTTTGTGGCTGCCAGCTGAATTGCAGCAAAGTAGAGCTGTCAACCTTTGGTTAGATTTTTTTCCTACTCAGCATGGATCACCTTTGAGTGCTAAAGTGTGGCGCGGTAGCAGCTGGTAGAAGATTCCAGTCTCATCAGCATTGTAGATGTCTTCAGGCTCATAAGCTGAAATGATTTTCCTGATTTCATCTGCACGCAGTTTATTTGCTTTTTCAATTGGAACTGCAGATTATTCTCCACAGATTGCTTTGTCTGCAATTCCAAAACAAAATCACATAAGCTAACCCCAGCTGACAGTAAAATCTTCTTCTAAAGTCTTGCACCCCAAAACACGAGGCTGTCTCAGTACTTTAGTAAAACCAGCTGTACTCAGCTTGAAACAGGAACAGCACGGTTTTTTTATTGTAGTGGATCTACCACTCTCCTATACACCGACACAGCAATCAGGCAGGGTCGTGACCAGGTTAGTGGCCAAGTAATACTGTTCCCTGCATTTATAATGTTCCTTGCATCACCCATCAAGATCTTTTCGGAGTTGTATTGGCGGTGAGCCGCTGCAGTGCTGTGAGCCTGCTGTTGCCTTGGCAATGGATAAACAACCTTCCACAAACGAGGTGATCGCGCTTTGGGACGTTCTTCTACGTGTCCCAGAAGAGTTTAGAAACCTCACAACAACCATTTCTATAGGAGGGTGACAATGAGTTAAATCCCATGGATGTTTTTCAAATGCTGATGAGCAATAAGCACAAGGTATCACTGAAAACCACAGAAAACAAACAGCAAAAAAACAGTTTGAGGAATGTTCGAAGAATGAGAAAAATTTACAATGTTTGTGTTCAGGATCGTTGTGCACAACTGAGCTGCGACCACAGAACTAACTGCTCTGTGGATGATTCATTCTGGCATTTCAAGGTCTTTTGGGCACTTCGTTGTAATGAAAGTATCTGCTGAATGTATTTCGTAGTAACAAGATTTCTGTAGACTCTGTCATATGGGGAAACTGTCGGGACCGTAAAAATACTTTGTTGTAATGAAAATTTTGTTGTAACAATATTCATTGTAATGGAATTTCACCTGTATATATCTATGTTATGTAAGCTTGTATGGATTTACTTTTTGTTACTTATTCATTATTATTCTTACGTAAATTAATTTGTTTTTTTTTCCTTTTAACTATCTTTTCTTGGAACTATCTCTTTGACATCTTTTAAAGCACTTTGAATTACATTCTCTCTAAGAAAATATGCTATAAAAAATAAAAATAAATACTGTTGTTGCTGAACTTACTATGCAACTTCTCTTTGCATTTTTGATCCACCTTTCTTTTCTTTTACTCCAAGTTCAGCTGTACAACATGTATGTCAACTGTTCCTCTGCAAGCAGAAAACAACTCTTCAGATTTTGTTTTCTCATTTAATTACTCAAAAGGTGGAGTAATGTGAAAGACAATGTTCTGGTCTTTTTTCTCTCTTCTAAAGTCTGCCTGGCTCCTCTCTGTTTATAGGAAGTTCCTGCAGCAAAATTACATGTATGTTTCTTCAGATACTATAATACTCTGCATAAAGGTCACTACAACTAAATTATCATAAAGCTCAGAAAAACAGATACTGGAAAATCGTTTTTTGACATAAATCAATTTACCAATCACTGGCTGAGTCATCTGGAGAGAAAATCAGCTGGTTTGAATTTGCAGCTAATGGATCAGAGCATCACTATCATTCTTTTAAATAAATGATGAAATTGTTTCTCTTCTCAATGATTTTGTCTTTTACATGTTAACTTCCTGTTTCAAGTATGAGCAACCCATATGCTCACATATTTAATTTAAGCCACTGTTGGATAGATTTCTGGTTTATGATTAAAATTAAAACAATATTTTTATTAAGTCCTTTTCAAATTAATGTATGTGTCAAGTATTGAGCCACCACGCAATTATGAATTAAAACATAAAATGTAAATCTTTGAAAAGTGTAAGTCTAGAAACATCCACTATTATCACAAAAATGCATCTGGTAGAACACACTGTAAAAGAGACAACAACTCTTCTTGCTGATACAGGGAAAAGGAACTTTGAGTACATCCATCAAGCTTGACCATAAATGTTTGCCTCATGTGAGCTGTCCAAATTATTAAACAAATGTTGGTCTAACAATGTTACTTGTTCTGGACATTGAATTTGCATTTGCAGATTGAGTGCTATAGTTATCTAATTTGATGTAAATGTAAATATAAACATCAGAGTTACAAGGTATTTTCAAAACCACCTTTACCTATGGCATTATTCTAACGGAATTAACATGATTTTCAAATCTATTTAGGTTTGTCATACCAGGGCATACCTTGGAATGAAGAATTGTGAGGACAGGAAGATGATTATCTCCTCTTTGGTGAGTTCTTTCTAATTTCACTATGTGAAAAAATATACAGCATGACTTTAAAAACCATAAATGATTTTGATACCCAAAAAAGTTATGGCCATGTTTCAAAATGTTTCACCAAGAATATACTTAGCAGCTAGTTCATTAATATTCATTTTAATTATAAATTTGTAATGTTTTTTTCCAGTACTGTATGTTACGTGCATGCTGACTGTGTAAATAACATGGATATGTCAGTGTTATACCATGTTCACATGGTATCAGAAAGCAAGAAAAACGACTTTCCCAGTGGAAAATTCACAAAACACTCATCAAAAGTGCAATTCAGAGAGGGTGCTTAACAATGCCATCCAAATTAGCTGAGTTGTGACATATTGTTGACCTTTTATTTCATTCTACAGTATAAAATAAAAAATAACTAAGTTGGCCAAAAAAGGCATTTTTGTCATCAGATTGCATTTGGATAAAAGCAATTAACATTTAAAATGTCAAGTTTTCCTTTGATTTTCAAAAAATAGAGCTTTTCTTTAATTTATGTGGACTAAGCAACAAACCAACAGTAACCTTGCTTTTCTCAGAATACTCTGACCAGATCCTGCCTTGCGCCCTATGCTGGCTGGGATTGGCACAAGCAGACCCCCGTGACCCTGAGTTAGGATATAGCGGGTTGGACAATGACTGACTGACTGACTCTGACCAGAAATACAGTACTTGAGAATTCAACATGACTGTGAATGAGGGTGTGCATGAGTGTGTTCTGTGATGCACTGGCATCCTGTCCAACTGTGGTTACTGCTTGGTTCATAATTCAGCTAGAATATGCTCTGTCCTTCCATCACCTTGAATTGGGTGAAGAGGGTTTGAGAGTAATGGTAGTTAATTACTGGATTTGAGAAAGGAGTATTAGTGCAGTTCTGAAGGGCCAGGGGGGTTGTTGTTACTTATGTGTTTTCTCTTACTTTTTCCTTTTTTACTTGTGATCTCTTTTACAAAATATCTTGTTTGACCCTCTAATGGCCTATTTCGGATTCTTCTGAAATTAAGACCTTCTTTGTAAATTTGATCTACAAGTGTAAAGCATTATATTAATGTTTTGGAATCCAATACAGAGTATGACAGATGCAGTTATTACTGAATTAGTCAAGTCATGTCAAGTCAAACTTTATTTATAAAGCACATTTATAACAGCTGAGTTACTGATTCAAATATATTGTCAGTGTTAAATAAAATATTGCAAAAAAGAAAAATGCTTCTATCTTCTAACATACTAACTAATATTTTAGGGCAATGCACATCTTAAATGTGGTGTGGTTCCCTATTTACCTGACGAGGTAAGAAGACGGTATCGTGGCAGCAGAGCCAGTGCTAAGATAAAAGCCAATTGTGTTGCGAGAAAGTGGCGCTACAAGCCTTCAGTGCCTTCTGTGATCCTGGGAAATGTGAACTCACTAACAAATAAAACCGACAAACTGGCTGCGCTGGTGAAAAATGTCAGGACCTACAGAGAATGCAGTTTGTTGTGTTTTAGTGAAATGTGGCAAACAACTAACATCCCAGATGCTAACGTGGAGCTACCCGGGTTAGCACAGTTAGAGCGGACAGAGACGCAAATACCTGCGGAAAGCAGAATGGAGGTGGACTTGTACTCTATGTCAATAAAAGATGGCGGGTGACATCATACATTCCGCAGTTGCTAAACTACAAACGCAGCACCCTGAGGCACTTGTGCTAATCGCTGGAGACTTCAACCATGTAACGCTGGACAAAACATTACCTGCCTTCTCCCAGTATGTGGACTGCAACACCCGGGGAAATAAGACTATTGATCTACTGTATGCAAACGTTAAAGACGCATACAGCGCCACCCTGCTACCTGCGCTTGGGAAAGCAGATCATAACCTGGTTCTGCTTCAGCCCCACTACAAACCAAGAGTGAGGGATCTACCTACAACCACACGCTCATTCAGGAAGTGGTCCCCTGAGGCAGGGCAGGCTCTGAGAGACTGCTTTGGAACTACGGACTGGGATATCCTGCAGGAATCACATAGTGAGAACATTGAGGAGGTTGTTGACTGCACTACTGACTACATCAACATCTGTATGGACATTGTTGTTACCGAAAGAAATGTACGCTGCTATGCAAACAACAAGATTACAAGTCACATCAAGGACCTTTTGAACCAGAAGAAAAGGGCTTTAAAAGGTGATCAGCATGAGCTTAAGCACGTGCAGAAGGAACTCCGAGTCCAGCTCATGGCGGCGAAGGAGCAGTAGATAGATAGATAGATAGATAGGTACTTTATTAATCCCAAGGGGAAATTCACATACTCCAGCAGCAGCATATTGATAAAAAAAACAACATTAAAGTACAGGAGAAAGCTGGAGCAGAAGTTGCAGAATAACAGCATGAAGGAAGTGTGGGATGGGATGAAGTTCATCACTGGCTGCAGCTCGAAGCAAGGTGCTACCATCGAGAGAGATGTGGAGAGAGCAAACCAGATGAACAGCTTTTTTAACAGGTTTGACCACCCTAACCCACTCTCACCTTGGAGTACTGCACCCTCCACATATCCTTCTGCTGATACCAGCATAGGAGACAGCTTACCCCAATCCCACAATTACAGCAGCCCAGGTAAGCAGAGAGCTGAGGAGACTTTGTGCCAGCAAAGCAGCGGGTCCAGATGGAGTATCGCCACGACTGCTGAAGGCCTGTACATTGGAGTTGGGGAGTCCTCTACAGCGCTTCTTCAACCTGAGCCTGGAATAGGGGAGAGTCCCGAGGCTTTGGAAAACATCTAACATCATCCCAGTCCCAAAGGTATCACATCCTAGTGAGCTGAATGACTTCTGGCCTGTTGCTCTGACGTTGCATGTGATGAAGACCATGGAGCAGCTGCTGCTTCACCACCACCTGAGGCCACAGGTCCGTCACACCCTCGACCCTCTGCAGTTCGCATACCAGGAGAAGGTGGGAGCGGAGGATGCCATCATCTACATGCTACACCGATCCCTCTCCCACTTGGACAGAGGGAGTGGTGCTGTAAGAATTATGTTTCTGAACTTCTCTGGCGCCTTCAACACCATCCAACTTCTGCTCCTTAGGGAGAAGCTGACAGAGATGTGAGCAGATTCATACCTGGTGGCATGGATCGTGGACTATCTTAAAGACAGACCTCAGTATGTGCGTCTCGGGAACTGCAGGTCTGACATTGTGGTCAGCAACACAGGAGCGCCACAGGGGACTGTACTTTCTCCGGTCCTGTTCAGCCTATATACATCGGACTTCCAATACAACTCGGAGTCCTGCCACGTGCAAAAGTTCGCTGACGACACTGCTATCGTGGGCTGCATCAGGAATGGACTGGAGGAGGAGTATAGGAACCTAATCAAGGACTTTGTTAAATGGTGCGACTCAAACCACCTACACCTGAACACCAGCAAATCCAAGGAGCTGGTGGTGGATTTTAGGAGGACCAGGCCCCTCATTGACCCCGTGATCATCAGAGGTGACTGTGTGCAGACCTATAAATACCTGGGAGTGCAGATGGATGATAAATTGGACTGGACTGCCAATATTGATGCTCTGTGTAAGAAAGGACAGAGCCAACTATACTTCCTTAGAAGGCTGGTGTCCTTCAACATCTGCAATAAGATGCTGCAGATGTTCTATCAGACGGTTGTGGCGAGCGCCCTCTTCTACGTGGTGGTGTGCTGGGGAGGCAGCATAAAGAAGAAGGATGCCTCATGCCTGGACAAACTGGTAAGGAAGGCAGGCTGTATTGTAGGCATGGAACTGGACAGTTTGATATCTGTGGCAGAGCAGCGGGCGCTGAGCAGGCTCCTGTCAATCATGGAGAATCCACTGCATCCACTGAACAGTATCATCTCCAGACAGAGGAGCAGCTTCAGCGACAGATTCCTGTCACTTTCCCGCTCCACTGACAGACTGAGGAGATTGTTCCTCCCTCACACTATGCAACTCTTCAATACCACCCGGGGGGTGAAACGTTAACATTATTCAAAGTTATTGTCTGTCTGTATACCTGCATTGTTATCACTCTTTAATTTAATATTTTCTTTATCAGTATGCTGCTGCTGGAGTATGTGAATTTCCCCTTGGGATTAATAAAGTATCTATCTATCTATATTGAATGACTGAGTTGCTGAATGTAAACTGAAGTAATACAACATGAACCACATAATAAAAATGAATAGTAGGTTTTACTATTAAAATTGTTGTATTCATTTTAACATACACGAATGAATAAATGCACCCCTCAAGTCCTCTATGATTGCAACATTCTAGTTTTTTATGCAGTACAATTGTACATGCTTCAATCAGTTTGTAACATCTCTGTGGTGCTAATGTAAAATTATCGCTCTAACTGTTGTATCTTTCACCACTGCAGCAATCCAAAAACCCTTTTTAATGAGACTGTCAAATATCACATATGGAAAGTAATTTCAAGGTGCTTGAACTCAAGCAGGAAAGAGCTTGCATTTGTATAAAGGGGCAGTAGTGGATGCTGGTAATAAGGTGCTTGGCACACAATGGAAGGCAGTGCAATCAATGTCTCTGATTTGTGAGCCTGTAGAGAAAACATTTCATATTTCAAACATGGTGTTAAATGAACAGGTATCTGTATTGAAAAAGCATTCATTTATAGAAATCCCATATGTTTATTACATTAAAAACAGTGTGACCCATTCCTTTGCTTGATGTAATCTTATTAATTCTGCAATCAATTTATTAAATTATAAACATTAGGAAATAGGAACATAATAAATCTAAATTTTTTTTTATGCTTAAATATTATATGTGAAAATTTGACTGTAAACAAGTTGTGTTATCTAGAAGAGGGCCATTAAGACCAGTCTTTGTGGGAAGGTCTCAGAGTCTGTGCCTCCCAATAAGAATGCTAGGACTGTCCATTAATAATTTGTATTAAGGATAAAACTTTTGTAAAACGAACCAAATATATGGAACTTGTGAATTCACAAAGATCAAATAGGAAATTGTTTGGCTGAGAGTCACCCTTCAGGCATGTATGATTACATTTCATAGCAAAAGCTCCTTGAGCATGGGAAAGGAGCTATGTAAATAAAATGTATTATTATTATTATAAGACTGGTTAGCTGGGGCTTGCAGAAATGCAACATTACCTTAGGCAGGAGCTTGTGTGTATGTCCAAAGTCATCAATATAGATCACTGCTAGTTATGACGCAGATGGCATCATTGACAAAAAAATGACACTAAGGATATTAGAAACTGGCTGAAAACAACTGCTCCACTATATTAATTGCAGATGAACATTAGAAAGGACTTTTGTCTCTCAGTCTGATGTTGAAGCAGAAGCCCACATGGATGTCTACAGAATGTAGCTAAGAAGAATTCAATTAACAGAATTTACTCTGACATTAACCACAATTAAATTGTAGAGTAGAACTGAATCAGATGTGCCTACTTTGTTCACTATGTGAATGACAAGAGCAAAGACAATCCTAAACAAGTTACATTGAACAAATAATGATGAAGCACTATATATAGTGCTATATGTGATTATTTTCATCATTCTCCTTACCTTGCTGCCCTTGTCACATTATTTATAGTGCTTATGCTGTATATTCTAGGGATGTGAGTATAAAACCACTTACACATTTAGCTAATTTCAAGCTTAAGATATTTAGGGAAAAAAGAAATTCTCAGAAATTCTCTTGTGCCCAAGACTCCACCACTCCCCATCATTATTGCATTCCTCCAATCCCAGTCCGCCTTTAAAAAATCTTAATTTCAACATACTGTAGCTCCCTTGTCAAAGTATATGTCAATCCTGTAAATCCACTTTGCACAACTGAATCAATTGAGTATTTTAACAACATGACCTCCAACAGGCCCAGGTAAAATGAGTCACGGAACCCTTCTCCTTAGACCCTCCTGATTTTGTATGCTCCAATGGCACACAGGATGAGAATTTATAAATATAAGTGTTTCCACACTACCACCATTTATTATATAGACATGGAAGCAATAGAGAGGTTATAAAAGTAGAGAGAAATCATACTTTAGTGAGACTGAGATACTGGAAGTATGTAGTATGGGCACACTAAAGGATAAAGTACCAAATCTTTCTTGGATTCAGGACACAATAAGCATGTGCTAATCATCATATATAACAATTATGGCTCTCACTGATCACTTTCTCCTTTATCAGTTATAAGCAATGATGGAGTTGCTTGCAGGTGAGCTGCTTTTTCTGCATAGGCACACTGGTGCTTCACACTTAAATATGTTTTTAGTGGTTTCATTTTTTGCAAATAAAAATTACATGATTTTTTAAAACACGGATTCTAAATCTGATGCATTTGTACTGCAAATGCAAATTTCTCTCTTTGTTCCTGCTGGAGCAGCACTGTGGTTGTCATTTTCTGACCGTGAGCATCCAAAAGTCCACGAGTGCTTTTTATATTGTTCAAGTCATTTAATTCTCTTTATTATAGTAATTAGAAAATATACTTGTAACTCAATCTGACCACAGTTAAAACATCTGTATTCTTTCCCATCATCTTATGTCACTTCTTATTTAAATATATTTTAGGGGAGTTCCTACATTTCAAAGTATGTAGAATCCCTTAGGAGAGGAGAATATCAAGAGTTTTTACAAAATGAGTAGTTTCTGTCCTTTCCCAAACTATACATGGTGTTGAAGAAGGAATTTGTGTTTTTGTCTTCTCTGAATGACATTTTAGAACATTATCAATGAGAAAGAAGAATGCTTTGCTATTGTGGAGAAAGGGGTTGAGGGGTGAACTTAGATATTTAAGGAAAGCTTATTCAGCTTTCCTATTTGTTCAATGAGTTTGGTTTAGCATATGGCGTCTTGGTGAATGGATCCCCTTACTTATGATTTTCAATTTTTGTACATTTGCTTTGTATGAGATTTTATGTTTTTGTTCCTATATTAAATAAGCAGATCTTGCATTTAGGAAAAAACTAGTGGAGTCACTGTGCATATGGGAGGTATTTTCTGCAAAAATGAAAGTGAAAATGAAAATTGTAAAATGAAAATGCAATCTCTCTTTTGCAATTTCATTTTCAAAGTCTACACGCAAAAAATGCTGCAAAAATGAAAATGAGAATGAAATAACTCCATTTGCAATTTCATTTTTAAAGTCTGGACGCAAAAATGCTGCAAAAATGAAAATGAAATAACCCCAATTTGCAAGTTCATTTTCAGCCTGAAATGCAATGAAGCTGCAGAAATGAAAAGTAAAAAGCATTTCCACATTGCATTTATTTTCATTTTCAAGTTCTCAACTTGCAAATAGCCTGGGTCAATGGGTGGAGCTTTGTACCTGGATTTCCCACAATTCTTTATCCTTTGTAGCTGTACAGCCACTTTGATCTATAGAATACTTCTCACTACGACTGTGTTTAATTCACGTGAGTTTGATCTTTTCACCCATGTACTACAAGCTTCACTGTGAAACTGTCTCACAAAATCCAAAGACCATGCATAATTGTACTGTAGTAATTAACGTGCAATTTAATTACAATGTTTAACATGACAGAAGTCAACCTTTATTATGTCATAATTTACATTTATTTACACTAAAGTAGAAACCGGACGCTTTATATTTTTGTAGTATTATACAGTGTTCTAAGTTTATAGCTAGTTTTATTTTCACAGACGTCTATTGTGTGGTGATTGGTTACGTGGAGAGAGAAAAAGGAAGGATAGGAACTGAAGGTTTGGTATGTTTGACAGAGACAGTACAGATGCAATAAAGAAAGCGCACTCAGCAGAACATCCACTGAATTCTGTGTTTGTGTCTCCAACCACCAGATCTCGAACCCCACATTTACATGTTATTTCAGTTAAACTAGTAGGATGCCCATTCATATATCCAGCCTCTTGGAGCCTAGTCACACCTGCTATAAAGGTTTTATGCAGTAAAAGTACAGCTGGTTTTGCAATCACTTTTTAGAGATATTGTAGCAGAGTGAGGGCGGCACACTCGGCATACTCACAGTTAGGAGACATGGGTTCGCTTCCCGGGTCCTCCCTGCGTGGAGTTTGCATGTTCTCCCCGTGTCTGCATGGGTTCCTCTGGGTGCTCCGGTTTCCTCCCACAGTCCAAAGACATGCAGGTTAGGTGCACTGGCGATTCTAAATTGTCCCTAGCGTGTGCTTGGTGTGTGGGTGTGTGTGTCTGTGCAGTGAATACACTTTAATGTGCAGTGAATACAATTTAATTATGGTTAATGTCAGAGTAAATTCTGTTAATTGAATTCTTCTTAGCTACATTCTGTAGACATCCATGTGGGCTTCTGCTTCAACATCAGACTGAGAGACAAAATCCTTTCTAATGTTCATCTGCAATTAATATAGTGGAGCAGTTGTTTTCAGCCAGTTTCTAATATCCTTAGTGTCACCCAGGTCCCCAGGTCTCCCAACTGCGAGGCAGCAGCGCTACCCACTGTGCCACCGTGCTACCCTAGAAATATTCTAAAATCCAAAAATATCTGAAATACTAAATACTTCTGGTCCCAAACATTTCGGATTCTGGATACTCAACCTGGAATACAGTTCAAGTATGAATATATCCATTTATTTATCCATTTCCTAAAACTAATTCATCCAGTCCAAAGTAATTGGGATCAGAAATACACCTGAATCCCCAATGGCCAATTTAGTGCTGGTAATTATTCTAACTTGCAATTCTTTCAGATGTGGTAGGGAAACTCAGAACCAGACAAAAACTACAAAATGACAGTGATAGGCTCCAGGATTTATTTGAAACAGATCTTTCTGCCACTGCATTATCCAATTAAAACATATCTTTTTTTAACCTTTTAGGCCTCTTCAGCTGGTCACTATTGCAATGCCCGACCTTCGTCTACTCCTACTTCACTGTTAACTAGTTTTTCCACTACAGCCAACAACTGTGTACTTGGGTGAGTTCAGCAGTTCAGATATTTGTACAACAGTTATCTATTAACTTCCAGCAGAAATGCATATTGTCTTCTATTGCAGCTGTCCTTCTGGAATTTTCACACAGTACAATCTCTATAGTTTACAGAAAACGCTGAGATAAAGAACAGACATCAAATAAATAGCAATGTTTGGCAAAAACACTTTGCTAATGAAAGAAGTCAGACGAGAATGGCCAGAGCTAAAAGAAATACCAAACACACTAACATAACAGCTCTTTGCAACACTGGGTTGAAATCTTTGAACATGTCAAAACATTGAACTACATGAACATAAATCCATGCTCGGTTTCATGCCTGTTATCTAAGAGCAGGAAGATGATACTATATTAGACACATTTTCTCTAAAACATGTGCTGGAAGATTACAAAAACATTCCTTGGCTATAACATGCAAATGGCAGGGTCAAAAATTGGATCCACAGATCCTGCCTGTATGGTTTCAATGGTTATGGCTTTTGGTGGTATTTTAATGATGTGGAATATGTTCTTGGCACACATTAGGCTGTTATGGACACCCTTGAAAGAAGTGTGTCTAGATGGATTAGAGATAAAAAAAATTAGGTGAAATAAAGTTAATAGAAGCAGGCTAGGGTTTGGTTAAAGAAAAAGAATGAACTGATTACCAAATCTAGAAAGGTAAACCCAGCCATCCATCCATTTTCCAACCCGCTGAATCCGAACACAGGGTCACGGGGGTCTGCTGGAGCCAATCCCAGCCAACACAGGGCACAAGGCAGGAACCAATCCTGGGCAGGGTGCCAACCCACCGCAGGACACACACAAACACACCCACACACCAAGCACACACTAGGGCCAATTTAGAATCGCCAATCCACCTAACCTGCATGTCTTTGGACTGTGGGAGGAAACCGGAGCGCCCGGAGGAAACCCACGCAGACACGGGGAGAACATGCAAACTCCACGCAGGGAGGAAGAAAGGTAAACCCAAAATCATAATCAAAATATATGTCGTAAAAGTCCCAACGCAGACTCAAAATTATCTAAACATATTAGTTTATGTTCATTAGCAAATCCAAAACCTTGCATGTCTGAAGCTGTGTGAAGCCACCTTAAATACAGTAGGTGAGGAGTGATAACAGTATGTGTCACATAACCTCCTAGTCACAAGTTCCACAGCCAGCCTAGCAAGCACTGACATAATAAAGAGACCACCTAAAAAGAATATTGCCAGATTAACAATAAAAATTATAAACAGCCAGAAAAGAACACATCTTATAATTCTAAAAACGGATCCAGATGATTAATGAGATGTCAAAAACCTAGATTCATTAGAGAGGCCTATTAAGACAAATAGAGCATCATTTGAATGCCCGAGCATACACAAGCATAGTTGCTGAGCAAGTGCATTCCTTTATGGTCACATTTTCCCCTTTTACAAATAAATGCTTCCAGCAGGATAAAGCCCTACATTACAAAGCAGACATTATCACAAGCAGGTTCTGTGAATATGACTGCGACCTTAGTTTACTCCAACAGCCTACACAGTCTCCCCATCTAAGCCCAATGAAGCATCTTCTGCAGGAGATGAAACTGGACATTTGCTGCAAACATTTCTGGTCAAAAACTATGCAGGATCTTTAGTTGTAACAAAACACAATCACCTTCATGGTCTCTGTCATTACTGAGCTATGACAGGCACAGCCAATGGCATTCATTTTAGGATACTGTGTGCAACACACAATTGAGATGAATAGCACCAAGAGGTTACTATATATATGCTCATACAGTCTATCACTATATCTTGTTTTATTCATGGAAGGCTATTACTCATGTGTTACTTGTTTCAGATTGTAAACAAGCATTTGCCCCTATAATAAAATGAAAACAGATTTTCATATATGCACAGTTAGTTACTAATGCAAACAGTACATTCAGTATGCCTTAGCAAACTATAGTACCTTGGGTACTATTTTCACTTCTTACATTTTTAGCTCAGTCACAGCTGACTTATAACTAGATGACATTTTAGGCACTTGACTTAATGAGGACAACAGTTAGGGTCTAAAGACACTGATGATAATCCCATTGTAAATCCACAGAGGCAAGGAGGGGGAAATTATAATTATACACATCAGTCTACCTGAGGTACTCTAGAAAAGATTTTCCATTGTTGTGCAGACATATAATCAAATTAGGTACTAGTTTGTTTTAGTTAAACAGATGAAATATGTGTGTGTACAGAACTGAAGCCCAATGGACATGGCATTTGGATTTAGTTTATAGATGTAATTCAAAATGAAGTGTGACTTACAAGGTTAAAATGTACTAAAGATAGTGCAAAAAAGTTCTAGATATCCTAAAAACATGAAACCTTTATATTTTCTAAAGTATTTTAGTGCTGCTCTGCTTCCATACTTCTAGTTGCTTTGTAAGCTCCTTATGAAGCACCATCTCAAAATAGGTTTTATATCAACCTGACAGCAAAACAGGTTGACATTACCCAAATTACATTAACTTTGACAAATGAACAAACATAATGTTAATTATGCAAATATACAGTATGTGTATGCCATTTTTACCCTTTATTTGTCAAACATAAGGTTCTATCCACCTGTGTGGAATTACAGTACTATTATGACTAAAATTGAGATTTATATTAAGCACAGCATTATAAACAACACTGCAGTTTAAAAAAAATCTTAATTTAAATACTCTATAATACAAAACATATCAAAGTACAATACAAAACTGAAATCCTGTTTCCTATGGCATTCCAAAAATGATAACTTCAAAATAATTGACAATCCCAAATTGATGGTGTGTGTTTGTATGTATGGCTCTGCAATTGACAAATACTGCATCCAGGGCTGGTCTTGTACTTTATGGTACTAGATAGACTCCATCCATAACCACCATCCCCCCATTGGGCATGTAATGGACTAAGCATGGTCAGAAAATACACCAATGGATTGGCACACTTCCTTGGAAAAATCGATCAGTCTGGCCCTGTATTAAACAGTACAGAAATACAGGAATCCATCAATTTGAAAATAGAAAGGTTGTACCCAAAGTAATTACTTTTACATTTCAATAATAATATGAATGGGAAGTTCATTACAATAAAGTCGCTGAACCTTTGTTTCAGTCTTCGTTCACTCCCAAACTTGACAGGTATTTTTTACACAGTTCTAGTTTTTGGTAAATCCCTTAAGAGTAAAACTCCACTACAGCTACAGTATGTGAAAGCAGTGATACACACGGTCATATCTTGCTGACATATAATCTGTTATGAATCCAAATAGAATATAGTTTATGGGCACTAAGTCCAGACTACATGATGGGCAGAGAAGATCCCAGCTGTTCTCATTTTTTTTCCCCCAAGAAGTGATGAGCATTTTAGGGCCAAACAATGTCATGTTGTGGGGTGACGGACCTGCCTGAGTAGTGATAGCCTTAACCCTAAGCATATAAGGCACTCCATTATTTTCAGCCAAGCAATACATTACAACCGTATTTGCTCAGACCCGACAGACCGGGATGAACAACTGCAGAAGCTTAGAAAAGATTTCATCAGACAAGGTTATGCCCCCAAAACAACAGACACTCAAATAAGAAGAACTACTGCCATACCCAGAGACAATCTTCTGGAATATAAAAACAAAGACAACAAGAACAGCATTTCCCTTGTTGTCACATACAACCCAAACCTTGAAGCACTTCGTAAAATTATAAAAGAACTTCAGCCAATCCTAAACAATGATGAAACATGAAAAAATGTATTTCCAGAACCACCTCTCCTGGTATACAGACAACCATCAAACCTGCAGCAACTATGTCTGAAGCTCCCTAAGCGAACCAATAGAAAATGGCACATCTCCCTCCCTGCAGAAAAGATGTAAAGCGTATCCTTACATTTATGGTACAGATTGTGTAGTCATACAACACTGCTGACTAGAACATTGTATAAAGGGATAATTTTCCTGCAGATCATCTAATGCGGGCTACCTAATTCTCTGTATGAAATGTTCCAACACTGCACTCTATATGGGTGTAACTGGACAAACACTCCACCAAAGAATGAACTTATACAGGTTCTACATTCAGCATGCCAACAGACAAGTTCTTGTAGCAGCGAACTTCTGTGTGTGGGACTTTAAAGTCAGAACAGAGAAAGAGAGAAAAGAATGGGAAGTTAAACTCGTGCTAAAATTTAACACATTACAACACGGTTTAATTAGAGACAAGAGTTGTATGGCCAGATATGAGACTTTGTTGGACAGTTATCTTATCAAAAGATCTTTAACTATACATTGTTGTCCTCTCTTGCTACATGAATCTTAGCCTGGAGAGGTCTATTATTTTTTTACATCTAAGATGTCTCGCTTAAAGGTTTTCCAATTCTGTATCTGTCATAGAGTCTATATAAACACAGGGAATTCCAGTTTCTGTGTTACACCTTGCCTGAAGAAAGGGCTTGAGTTGCCTCGAAAGCTTGCATATTGTAATCTTTTTAGTTAGCCAATAAAAGGTGTTGTTTTGCTTGACTTCTCACTTTAAAGGTGGACAAAACTAACAACAGTTTATAGCTACACCACAGGATAGAAGTAGATAAAAGAGAAAAAAACATATGAGTGTATCTAAACTGTATTTTTATTGCTATACTCACAAAGAAAGAAAATCCCAGGCTGGGGGATCTGCTGTGAAAAGCAATTCTGCTGAGTTTTTATTGTTTGTTGTGTTACATTTACCTTAATGAAGTCAAGCTGTGTCTGTTGCAGCCACAGTATTTATTCGATGTGAATTATTTATAAAAGATGAAGAATTAAATGAAGCTCAGTCGAACGCAGCATAGATGTCAACAGTACACACATGAGATAATTATTTACACAAACAGTAATCTAAACAGTTGAAATAACAACAATCCTGTAAATTGTTAAGTAAAAGGGAGAATGATCTTAGCTGTCTAGTCTAACTATCTAACTATGTTTTTGAATTGGAAGTAAAAGAACACAATGGTTGACATCCTTAATGCCACTATAGGAATACTGGGGATAACAGACATGTCCTTTTCTTTGTGTACTGGCTTTTGCTATGTGTGCTGTATCCACAGCCTGCAAGTGTGTGTGTGTGTGTGTGTGTGTGTATGTGTGTGTTTGCGTGTGAACACTAAATATTTCTCTGATACTGTATTTTACCAACAAAGCCCCACAATCACATGCTATAGTCCATGATGTAGTTAACAATTTTAGGTTGAAACTTTGACAGAGATTTGAACTCTCCACCTTTTTTCAAAGCTGAATATATTTAGGAAATGTGAACTACAATTAGGCCTTACATAATCAGCAACTATCAACACTACAAAAATGCAATTTTTACATCACTTGAGTTGAATTCTGCTGTTTATGAATGCTATCTGAGACACCACAAACCTTTTTGACACTGTTTTTAAATACACTATATTGTAGAGTGATATTTAAAAACACATATTTGATGTACTCTGCTAACACCTATAATTCCATTCTACTATCGCTTTTATTTTTGCATATGGCTCACTGTTGTAAAAATATTTAATAAACAAAAATGTGAGAACTGACTCTTTGATGAAATAAAAAATATTAAATATGCTACAGCTTTCAAAACAATTAACAACATCTCCAATTACACCTAGATATTTTGCCATGTGTACATTTAACAAATTGTTTCTTTTTTTCTCTTAGTAGTAATATTTTACAGCTAATTAATATAGGGACTACCAGCAATGTTTATGCTTATAAAATCCTGTACCCACTCAGGAATACTAATACTACTATCCATGCAGGTGTATATATATATATTATATATATACTAGACAAAGAGCCCGTTTCGACAACGCAAGATGAAACGGGCATGAGTTTGTGTCAGCAGTGTATGAAGAACAAATGATAAGTAACGAAGAAGTTGTTTTGTAAGGATTGTAGTCCGCTTTACTCATTACTGTACAGGCTTGTACTGTTAGTTGATGAATTTTCCAGGCCTATAGTATAATATTGAATGATGAATGTTCCAGTACAATATGGAATAGTAATAAGTATAAGCACCACAAACCTGATATACTGTAGGTGTATTGAATGAATGTGTAATTGAATCAGAATGCATAATTAGGCCTCGAGCTGTAGTCGAAATCGCCTTTCAGGCCTCTAGAGCTTTAATCGAAGTCGCCTTTCTCTTTGAATTTTTGCGGCCGTAAATCCGCCGCCTTCCGCGATGTTGGGGTTGGATGTCGGTCTCGTAAGGTTTTTCAGGCAGCTGCGCAGAAGGCAACTGCGCATTCGGCTTCGGACGTGCGCAGAAGGCGACTGCGTATTCGGCTTCGGACGGACGTGAGTGAGTGAGTGAGGAGGCAGGCGAATTATGTATTAAGATATATATATATATATATATATATATATATATATATATATATATATATATATATATATATATATATATACACACATGCATGAATGTCACCTGAGGGAATTTCTTCCATCACATGAAAAATAAATCACTGTATACTATTGAAATTACATATCCTTATCACCCATTTCCTTGAATTAAACTATGAACACGTGACCAATACAAGAGATATCACCTTTCATTCAGGTGTAAGATGATCAATGGAACTACTAAAACCGTGCATTTGAGTATTGTTAAGCATTTCATGGTTGCAATATACCTAGTACTTTGGTACCATATATTGATACATAACCTGCAAAAAGTGTTTTATGCAATGATATAAAACATTAAGCAGCAAAACCTTCCAAATATTTTTTTTGAATGAACACTATCAATAACCTTCCAAAATGGAAAATGAGCTAAGGAAGCAAAGGTTTCAAACCAAATTATCTCAAAAACATTTTTTCTACATATAAACATTATCTGCAATGAGTTGTTAAGGTGGGAAATGCTAATAATATCATCTCGATTTTATCACAACCATTACTAAAAGGTTTGATGTAATTATTACATAACAAAAAAAGAAGCTCAATAATGTTTGCCGATGAGAAGAGTACCTCTGTCCCCATAGGATGTTTCTGACAGTAACTTGTTTGACATTCCTCAGACAACACATTTACTGTATCTGTTGGGCACAACAGTTGTAACAGGATGATTAAGGAGCTCTTAAACATATTACATGTCATGATACCGATATGTTTATTCAGCTGTGAAAGCCTTGTCAGCAAAAAAAGAAAAGGCTACAGTAACTGAAGTGCTATTAAACTTTTATTTTTGCTGGTCTTGTTAACACTACTGAAAATCAGTTACATGTATTTGTTAGTTTGCATATTCTAAAACAACTAGGGCAAAGCAGGCAATCCAAAATGAAAAGATTAAACTTTATTATTTTGTATAATTTAAAGAACCATAGCACATCAACCTTTTATCATGGGAATGTAAGTGTTAATTGCCTTGGGTGGCCCTACCAGGGGCATAAAGTCCCGGACAACAGAGTTCCTAGGATCACTGAGACACGCAAACCCCTCCACCACGATAAGGTGGCGGTTCGAGGAGAGGATCCTAGGTGAGGGATGAGACAAAGTGCGGTTCAGCAGATTTTCTATGATGAATAAAAAATTTGGACGGTGTTTTCTCTCGCCCAGACGCGGGTCACCGAGGTCCCCCTCTGGAGCCAGGCTTGGAGGTGGGGCTCAATGGCGAGCGCCTGGTGGCTGGGCTTGCACCCCATGGGGCTCGGCCGGGCACAGCCCGAAGAGGCAACGTGGGTCCCCCTTCCCATGGGCTCACTACCTATGGGAGGGGCCAAGGAGGTCGGGTGCAGTGTGAGTTGGGTGGTGGCCGAAGGCGGGGACCTTGGCGGTCTGATCCTCGGCTACAGAAGCTGGCTCTGGGAACATGGAATGTCACCTCTCTGAAGGGGAAGGAGCTTGAGCTTGTGCGCGAGGTCGAGAGGTTCCGGCTAGATATAGTCGGGCTCACCTCGACGCACAGCTTGGACTCTGGAACCAATCTCCTTGAGAGGGGCTGGACTCTCTACCACTCTGGAGTTGCCCATGGTGAGAGGCGCCGAGCGGGTGTGGGCATACTTATTGCTCCCCGACTTGGAGCCTGTACATTGGGGTTTACCCCGGTGGACGAGAGGGTAGCCCCCCTCCACCTTCGTGTGGGGGGACGGGTCCTAACTGTTGTTTGTGCATATGCACCGAACAGCAGTTTGGAGTACCCACCCTTTTTGGAGTCCCTGGAGGGGGTGCTAGAGGGCATACCTTCTGGGGACTCCCTCGTACTGCTGGGAGACTTCAATGCTCACGTGGGCAATGACAGTGAGACCTGGAAGGGCGTGATTGGGAGGAATGGCCCCCCCGATCTGAACCCGAGTGGTGTTTTGTTATTGGACTTCTGTGCTCGTCACGGATTGCCCATAACAAACACCATGTTCAAGCATAGGGGTGTTCATATGTGCACTTGGCACCAGGACACCCTAGGCCTCGGTTCGATGATCGACTTTGTGGTCGTGTCGTCGGACATGTGGCCACATGTCTTGGACACTCGGGTGAAGAGAGGGGAGGAGCTGTCAACTGATCACCACCTGGTGGCGAGTTGGCTTCGATGGTGGGGGAGGATGCCGGTCAGGTCTGGTAGGCCCAAACGTGTTGTGAGGGTCTGCTGGGAACGTCTGGCAGAGTCCCCTGTCAGAAGTAGCTTCAACTCCCACCTCCGGCAGAACTTCGACCATGTCCCGAGGGAGGTGGGGGACATTGAGTCAGAATGGGCCATGTTCCGTGCCTCTATTGTTGAGGCAGCTGACCAGAGCTGTGGCCATAAGGTGGTCAGTACCTGTCGTGGCGGCAATCCCCGAACCCATTGGTGGACACCGGCGGTGAGGGATGCTGTCAAGCTGAAGAAGGAGTCCTACTGGACCCTTTTGTCCTGTGGGACTCTGGAGGCAGCTAATAGGTACCGGCAGGCCAAGCGGAATGCGGCTTCGGTGGTTGCTGAGGCAAGAACTCGGGCATGGGAGGAGTTTGGGGAGGCCATGGAGAACGACTTTCGGATGGCTTTGAGGAGATTCTGGTCCACCGTCCGGCGTCTCAGGAGGGGGAAGCAGTGCAGTGTCAACACCGTATATTGGTGGGGATGGTGCGCTGCTGACCTCGACTCGGGACGTTATGGGTCGCTGGGGGGAGTACTTCGAAGACCTCCTCAATCCCACTAACATGCCTTCCAATGAGGAAGCAGAGCCTGGGGACTTGGAGGTGGGCTCCCCCATCTCTGGGACCGAAGTCACCGAGGTGGTCAAAAATCTCCTTGGTGGCAGGGCCCTGGGAGTGGATGAGATACGCCCGGAGTTCCTCAAGGCTCTGGATGTTGTAGGACTGTCTTGGTTGACACGTCTCTGCAACATCGCATGGACATCGGGGACAGTGCCTCTGGATTGGCAGACCGGGGTGGTGGTCCCCCTCTTTAAGATGGGGGACCGGAGGGTGTGTTCCAACTACAGAGGGATCACACTCCTCAGCCTCCCTGGAAAAGTCTATTCGGGGATTCTAGAGAGAAGGGTCCATCGGACAGTTGAACCTCGGATTCAGGATGAACAGTGTGGTTTTCGTCCTGGTTGCAGAACAGTGGACCAGCTCTACACCCATAGCTGAGTCCTGGACGGTGCATGGGAGTTTGCCCAACCAGTCTACATGTGTTTTGTGGACTTGGAAAATGCGTTCGACTGTGTCCCTCGGGGAACCCTGTGGGGGGTGCTCCGGGAGTATGGGGTACTGGACCCCCTGATAAGGGCTGCTCGGTCCCTGTACAACCAGTGTCAGAGCTTGGTCCGCAAGTAAGTAAGTAAAACCCATTTCCAGTGAGAGTTTGTCACCGATTCTGTTCATAACTTTTATGGACAGAATTTCTAGGCACAGCCAGGGTGTTGAGGGGTTCCGGTTTGGTGGACTCAGGATTGGGTCACTGCTTTTTGCAGATGATGTTGTCCTGTTTGCTTCATCAGGCCGTGATCTTCAGCTCTCTCTGGATCGGTTCGCAGCCGAGTGTGAAGCGGCTGGGATGAGAATCAGCACCTCCAAATCCGAGACCATGGTCCTCAGCCGGAAAAGGGTGGAGTGCCCTCTCAGGGTTGGTAGCGAGATCCTGCCCCAAGTGGAAGAGTTCAAGTATCTCGGGGTCTTGTTCACGAGTGAGGGAAGAATGGAGCGTGAGATCGACAGGCGGATCGGTGCGGCATCCGCAGTAATGCGGGCATTGCATCGGTCTGTCGTGGTGAAAAAGGAGCTGAGCCGCAAGGCGAAGCTGTCAATTTACCAGTCGATCTATGTTCCTACCCTCACCTATGGTCATGAGCTATGGGTAGTGACCGAAAGAACGAGATCGCGAATACAAGTGGCTGAAATGAGTTTCCTCCGCAGGGTGTCTGGGCTTTCCCTTAAAGATAGGGTGAGAAGCTCAGTCATCCGGGAGGGGCTCAGAGTAGAGCCGCTGCTCCTCCGCATCGAGAGAAGTCAGATGAGGTGGCTCGGGCATCTGATCAGGATGCCTCCTGGACACCTCCCTGGTGAGGTGTTCCGGGCACGTCCAACCGGGAGGAGGCCCCGGGGAAGACCCAGGACACGCTGGAGGGACTATGTCTCTCGACTGGCCTGGGAACGCCTTGGGATTCTCCCGGAAGAGCTAGAAGAAGTGGCCGGGGAGAGGGAAGTCTGGGCATCTCTGCTCAAGCTGCTGCCCCCGCGACCCGACCTCGGATAAGCGGGAGACAATGGATGGATCGATGGATAGTTTAATTTTTAATTTGAATAAACTGTAATTTTTATTTAAATGCTGCCATCTGTAGCCTGCAGAACGTGCATACATACAATATAAGGTACTTGTTCAATTTAAACAAATGACATGATTTTTTTTTTATTTAAACAAACATTTCACTGCAAATGATAACCTATAAATACCAAATAAAAGAAAAGGCTACAAGTTGCATATTCTTATAAAGGTTATTTATAACAATAGCACAAAAAGACATTTTAAAAACAATGGTGAACATATTTAGGCTACCAACAGAGCAAATAATGTTTTTTAATGTATCCATATTTTGGCAATCTAACAACTACTCTTTTGAAGCAAGGTCAGTAAGTAACCAGTTTTAAGTTTAACAACTTTTTTTGTCATTTGGCTTGAAATCTAAATAATTCCAGACTGCAGGAGTTAGCTTTGTCTCTCAAATAATATTAATTTCAACGTCACTCCTTTTCATCATTTATTAGAAAAGATTAGTTATGGAACATCTTTTTTCCCCATGTCATTTTTTCCATATCCAATCCAAGTAAAGTTAGAAATTGTCTAATCATTGTTCAGAAGATGTTATTAAATGAATTCAAATTTCAGACCTGTGGAAGGTTTGGAGAGTGCGGACACAAGATTGTTGGTTCTGATTGGTTCATATAGGAAGTATCCGTGATGTCTATCAGGTGTTTAGTGTTCCACTGTTTGTGTATTCTCAATACAAAAGCTCCTTTAATTGCTACTACTTGATTATATTTTACCAATGCAAGGTGCCATCCATAAAAAAAAAGGAATTTTACACGAGTAATGAAAGTTGGACAAAGTGGAACCATGTATATTAGAATCTGACACAACTGATAGAAAGAGGATGAGAAAGTGTCAGTAGTTAAGCCGCCCCATTGGATATAAAGGGTAAAGAAAACTGCACAGACGGGACCAGTAAGTTTGTATGATTTATTTGCTTAATGCTTGTTTGATACTTTGTGTTCTCCTGTGATCTTCCCTAACTGATATGACTTTAGGTTTAACAATACTTCTTCAGTATTCTCATCTCGTTAGCTAGCAGTATGGGATGTAGAGATACCTAGTGGTGCTGCTATTTACAGTACCAGAATAAAAGTATATCTATAGAATGTAGTTACTTAAGTCTCAATGTAACAGCACCTCACTAGTCCTAATTTTGTTTTCAATACCAGAACTGTAACTAAACATTTACTATATCTTCCATTGCCTATCTAAATTTTTAGTTTATACAGCTATTGAATAATGGCACTTTCAAAGGAATAACAGAACACAATTTTCCACTGACTGCTACTTCACTGCTCCAAAAGACTGGTTCAGTGAGAAGTATAGTCACTATGAGTATGAGATTAGCATGTTCTCCTTTTGCCAACATATTTTATATAAATATATAAAACAGGCATACATACTGTAAATATTTTAGGTACAGTAATCCCTCCTCCATCGCGGGGGTTGCGTTCCAGAGCCACCCGCGAAATAAGAAAATCCGCGAAGTAGAAACCATATGTTTATATGGTTATTTTTATATTGTCATGCTTGGGTCACAGATTTACGCAGAAACACAGGAGGTTGTAGAGAGACAGGAACGTTATTCAAACACTGCAAACAAACATTTGTCTCTTTTTCAAAAGTTTAAACTGTGCTCCATGACAAGACAGAGATGACAGTTCCATCTCACAATTAAAAGAATGCAAACATATCTTCCTCTTCGAAGGAGTGCGTGTCAGGAGCACAGAATGTTACATAGATAGAGAAAACAATCTCTAGCAAACAAATCAATAGGGCTGTTTGGCTTTTAAGTATGCGAAGCACCGCGGCACAAAGCTGTTGAAGGCGGCAGCTCACACCCCCTCCGTCAGGAGCAGGGAGAGAGAGAGAGAGAGAGAGATAGAGAGAGACAGAGTTTGTTTTTCAGTCAAAAATCAATACGTGCCCTTCGAGCTTTTAAGTATGCGAAGCACTGTGCAGCATGTCGTTTCAGGAAGCAGCTGCACAAAAGATAGCAACGTGAAGATAATCTTTCAGCATTTTTAGACGAGCGTCCGTATCGTCTAGGTTTGCGAACAGCCCCCCTGCTCAATCCCCCTACGTCAGGATCAGAGAAAGTCAGCGCAAGAGAGACAGAGAAAAGTAAGTTGGGTAGCTTCTCAGCCATCTGCCAATAGCGTCCCTTGTATGAAATCAACTGGGCAAACCAACTGAGGAAGCATGTACCAAAAATTAAAAGACCCATTGTCCGCAGAAATCCGCGAACCAGCAAAAAATCCGCGATATATATTTAAATATGCTTACATATAAAATCCGCGATGGAGTGAAGCCGCGAGCGAAGCGCGATATAGCGAGGGATCACTGTACTCCTGATTTTTCTTCCACATCCCATACACCTTCTAGCTGATATGAGTAACTGAATATCAGGACAAGTTTGACAAGAACAGATCAAAAGAGCTTGTCAATACTATTCATCTAATTTCTCCAAAACAACATCAAGTCAAGTTTTGAAGGTTCTCAAAGTACTATTGTCTAACACTTCAATCAAGACACCTCTTAATCTTCATACCCGTAAACCGAAAAGGTTCAGTTCCTTCAATTTCTTCTTACAGCTCAAACCTCACAGTTCAGAAATCAGTCCAGTTCCTCTCTCTGGACTTTTTGTAGCTCTGCTATGTCTTTTTTACAATATTGAGACCAAAGCTGCAATTGTTGTTCCAGGTGAGGCCTCACACATGCATTATTAGCTTAAGTATGACCTCCCTTCACTTGTACTGCACTCATCACGATATTTATCCTAACCCCCTTTAAGCCTTCTTAATCCCTTCTGTATACTGCCTGAATGTGGACAGTGAATGCTCCAACAGGGCTACTAGGTCTTAACCTTATGGTATATTTAAGGTTTCAGACATTCTATTGCGTATTCCAAACTAACACTTTTGCCTCCTATGTATAATGTTTTACATTTGTTTACATTAAATTTCATCTATCACAAATTTGTCTTAAAAGTCTGAGTTCTGTCCAGATTCATCTGTAATGATTCAATACTGTCTGCAATTGCACCTTGTTTGTTATGATCTGAGAGCTTTACTACCTTGGTACAGTATTTATAGTCTTATCAAGGTCATTTAAATGTATCTGATAGAGCTGCAACCCCTGAACTGGTTCCTTAAGTTAACCACCTTTAACATTGGCTAATTCTGAAACAGTTTCCCACACCATTCGCATTGTTTTCCTAAAGCCAGCAAGGCTTAAGCCTTGAATGTGCCCTGCTAGTGATACTTGCATTGTCTATGGTTGGTCTCTATCTTGGTGTTGATACAAATAGGATAGTTTTGGCTCCCTGCAACCCAAAAACTGGATTAAGAGGTTTCATTAATTACATGACAACTGGATAGATTTGAACTCCCTGTGTATTGTTTGGCCAAGATCTGCACAATAAATCTCAGACTTTATTGTCCATTTGTTGATCTGTAACAATTGTGATGCAATACAACAATGTATATCAAAGAACATTTTATAATATATTCACAAATGACTGTTTCTGTAGGTTCAAGCAGGTCTGTCATATTTATGAAACTACTGCATTTGACTGATAACCTGAAAGAAAATGTATTAAGTTCTCAGTATTTTTGTTGTGTGTTTTCTTTGTTAGATTACTGTGAATTATATTTTAAAAACCTTGCAAAATGGAACATATATGTGCCTGCTAAAGTTTAAAATTAGACCTATCATTAATTATTTCAGTATTTTTTTCAACAAGTAGAATATTTTTTGCAACTAAACTTTTCATTTCAAATAAATGATTCACTAAGTAATTTTGATTGAACCTACAGTATATTCATGTCAAAAGGTTATGGAAAGGGTGATCAGTCCAATCAGAGAAGGGTATGTGAATTTAGTGCACTACAATTTGAAAATTCATTCCTTAATCATAATTTTTACCTCACACTATGTCCATAAAGCCATAGCTGAATACTCTGCCCAAAACATGTCATCCCTGAACCTTTTAAAATTAAATGCTCACAATCAATGAAGCTAATACAGTATTGTGTAATACAATATTTTCTATTTGCAACAATGAATTAACTTATTAATAATAAATCCATCTAATCAGTGCACCCAATTTTGATGGCAGAAAACAACTATTTCTTCATGAATATATAATGATTATACTTTTTCAATGAAATAAATAGTTTTATTGAAATTGCCATAGTAAAATGCCTTGATTGGCAGATTAATTCACTGGAATAAATTGTTAAAAAATTAACTGTAATCTGAAACCTCCACATCCTAAAAATCTTTCTGAGAGTTGCATTTCAATTTTAGGGCATTGTTCTTTTGTGTAAACAAGAAACCATCCATATTTGTGTTAAGGCAGTGATTTTGGAACACCTTCCTAAAATGTATAAGAGACATTAATTGAACTGCAAGATAACTTGCATGCCACCTTTTCTGAAAGACTAAATCATTATGTTTTCTAACAACCATGTTAACAGCGTTTTTACTTCCAAAATGTCAACCTTTTAAATTATTTACAGTGTAGTACTAAGTGCAAAATGTGGAATACAAATGCCATTGGAAGTTATTATTTTGGTGATGTGTTTCTTTCAGTACTAAAAAACACTGCACCATTTAGCACAAGTCTTCTCTAGATAAACTAGTCATTCTCTTATTTTCCATCTGAGTAAACTTATAATCTTGCTATTTTTGAAAAATCAACTGTAGAGGCTTCATTTTAGGACAAGGTGGTTGTGGAGATCTGACAATCTGGCTTCCCAGATTTAATATACTATAATGAACTTCATCAGTCAAATCACTAATCATTTTAGAAACTGTTATGTTTTCATTAAATACAGTCTTCTCAGTTCTAAATTTGTTTCCTTTTTAAATATCGCACATATAAGATGATTTCATACACCAGAGCACCTGACCAACTATTGTAGCCCTATTGTTAAAGGTATATCACATTGTTAGAAGTGCAAAAATTATTTACGAAAGGTATTACACTTTAAAGACATATAAATAAATCCTAAATATATTGTACGGCTAGAATCTAAAAGCTGTAACAGAAATACAAGAATGTCTCTTATCAAAATAACAATATTCTCAAATTCACTTAATCCAGTATAAATGCATTTTTTGTTTTATTTTACTGACAATGAATATTGAACAGCATTTTGTTAATTTTTACATGCTCTATATGCAAGGAGAGGATTAATTTTTATTGAAAAAATGTCTAAGTATCTATCTATCTATCTATCTATCTAATTCATGCTAAAAAGAGTTTTGATTTTTAATTAAAAAATAAAATAGTTATAGATGATGAAAATATGTGTTGTAATACCTCGCTATGAAGTTTCAATACAACAAAGTTAACTTGCTAAACTTGTGCACCATCCTTCAGATCGCAACGTACTGTATACATAACACGTTTTGGGTACAATATGCACAATGAACTGTGTGCCAACAGTCTGTAAAATGCATGGACATATTTGATGTTTTTTGGCAATATTTACAAAGTATTGAAAAGTTGATAACATAAGGTTAATTTAAATGTTATTTTAAGTACAGTAATAATTTTTTTTTAATTTAGTATGTCAGAATCATGAAAGAGAAATTAAATTAAAATTTATAAAGCTCATATAGGCTAGAAAAACAAGTGAAATGTAGCAGCTCCTATGGGGTTGGCACAATCAACTATAAAAACTTAAATTTTAAATCAATTGGATAAAATTAAACAGTCTAGACAAAATTGCACTAATGTCACTATGAGGGGTCACCATAGCAGGATGTGCCTGAGACTCAAGTTGTTAACTTGAACACTAGCAGTTAATGTACCGAGGATGTTCCAACAAGTGAAAGACACAAAACCAAGGGTTCAATGTATTGAAAAGTTGCATTATTCAATAAATAAACATTCAAAATAATGCATAAAAAGGAAATGTCATAAAATGTGTTAAACCTGTTGTTGACTGAAACCTTTTACTTAAACACAACAATACTGTTTAAATCATGTGGATCTCACTCATATTATGTTATCTAATCAAGGGCTTATTTGTCTACTCTTGAGAAATAGATTCAAATTATAAATTTAGGTGTCATAGATAAATATTCAATATAATTTGATTAATTTATTTACAACATTTGTGCATTTAATTTTTGCAGGTTCAAGAATTTGCATGATTTTATTTGTAACCTCATTTTTACTTTCATATTGGCAACCGTGTGGCTTCATGGCTATGTGCAGTAGAGAAAAAATTAAAGATCGCGATTGGAAAGCAGGTGTATCCTACTAGGCACTTCACCGGTCTTGTTCACCCTAACATTGCAGAGTACAGAAGCCCATATGCATTTGATGCATGTTTTCATTCTTTTGTTTAAAAAATCAAGTTTTGTGTTACAATTATGCTCCCAAAGCATAGTACAAGCCCTTTTGGCTCTAAACCCAAGCATGCAAAGTCAGTAGTGAGAAAATAAAAGTGTTAGATGACCAGCTGGCTAGAGACATCACAAAACTTCAGCTTGCCTTTGGTATGCTTTCATACTCCAAGACCCTTAAGGACCTCAAGCAATGCATGAAGCAGACATCGCTGACAGATTGTTTCAAACCAGTGCATCCTTCTTGATCTCTATCATCATCCACCAGTTGTGAAGGACAGGGTGTCAGTGGCAACATCAAGACCTTACCAGCCTCTGTGTTTTCTGACACAGTTTTTTTTTTTTTTTTTTTTTTGAGATGTTATCACAAATCATCACAGAATTCTAGGGAATGACTAGTGAGAAAAAATGTGTTGCATGTTACCAATTTTATCTTGTGTACTGCATTTTATGGGTTACTTCATGGTTACTGTGTTATGAAAAGTGCAATGTGTAGCAAAAGTTTACAATTTTTAGTGGTCACGGGAACTTAATCTCCCATATTTACAGTATAGGTTCAATGTAATAATATTCATGTCTTTGAATTTCACGCAAGTTACCCCGCAAAAGTTGAGGACTGACTGTAGCCCTAGTGATGTAAGAAATTATCCACAAAAAAGTATTCACAATAAATATTTACAATGTTACTTTATAAACACTTCTGTAAAAAGACATAGGTGTCTGTGATAGACATATATGGCTGGCAACACTCCCAACTCTATGTATCAAGTTATCCTCCCAGAGACAGCAGAAGGAGGATGCAAAAAAAAGGCCACAGTAAACAGAACTGCCAAGTCCTCCACTTAGGTAAAGAAGATCTCCATAAGATCGCTTAGCTAAATATGCGGTATCATCTGTGCAGCATTTCTCTCTCTATCTAGCCTAGCTGCATGCACGCCCAGTTAACAACATCAAAATATAAATCTTAAAATCCTTTGCAATGATGTGCACATGCTGATAAGAGATTTGTATCACAGCTTTATGACAGATGATATTATCGCCTCTTTTTACTAACACTGTGACACTCTACTGCAATCATTTTATTTCACTGTTTTCTTTAATTTCCTTAATCTTCTTGGTGCTGTTTGTTCACACAGGAAATAAAGACACTTCCAGTAATTTCGTCCTTTGCTATCTCTAGGGAAAGACACTTGAAAGTAATGAAGTTAATGTTTACAGTCAAAAATATAAAAACAGTAAAGGTTTTATTCATTAAAGGGCTCCAGATGAGAAAGTAATAAATAATGGAAAGCGCTTTACACATCATATTGTCCATTCATTCACTTTTCTAAATCTGCTTTTTCCCTTACAGGACTGTGGAGCCATTTTCTGTTTCACCAACATCAGAAGCAAAGCATGAACCATTCTAAATGGGACCATGTCACTGTGCCACCTATATCTAATATTTTTCATGACATAAATTCAAGAATGACAGGATTTATTAAGGCACAGTGGTGCTATGATCAATGCCTCACATATTTAGGGACCAATACTCAATTACCAGCCTAGACGTTGTATACAGTTTGTATATTCACTAACATAAGTTTAGGTTTTCTTTGGTTACTCTAGTTTCCTACCACACATCAAATACTCATGCGTTAGCTCAACTTCTACTGTAGCTCTAAATTGGCCAAGTTTAATTCAGTATACATGGGCGTATGATTGGGCTCTTTGATAGTCTGGATTTACTTTAAGGTTTGTTCCTTCCTTACAACCTATGCAACCAGTATATGTCCTAGTTAACTGCATTGGATGGACAATTCTTTTTATTTCCACATTGTGTTTCTTCCTTCTACCTAATTCTTTTCAAATGCCAAGCTATAAGCTAGAAACAACTATATACAGCATATCACCTAACATCAATTTGTTACATATACTGGCTATATAATGTATGTAGAACAATTATGAAAAAGCACAGTCCATCCCAGCAGAAATAGGCACAAAACACGAACCAGTACTGGAGAGAACACCAGCTAATAATGGTGCATACTCACACTTATTAATTTTTGAGCGACTAACAAGATCCAAGTGGCCTGACATCATATGTTTGCCTATATGAGGATAACAGGGTTCCTCTAGAAAATTCACAAGATAATCAGAGAACATTAAAGCACAACAGAAAACCACCTAAACTATCCAGTTTCACACCAGATACTGTATTTGAAGATGTTAACTACCAATCAGTTCTTTTAGACATGTTAAAACACACAAATTATTAGGCTGCATACTAACCTATTAACTATTACTATTTCTTTATACTGTACTTCAATACAGAATTATATATACAGAACAATCTTTATATATAAAACTGTACGGTGACTGACTGACTAATAGATCAATGCACAGCCTAAACTGCTGGAGCTAGAAACGTGAAATTTGGACAGTAGATACCTTTTGTGACGTAGGCACCCACTAAGAAGGGATTTCAACTTTTATAAAGTGACACCCGAATATCAGAAACTACTTAACTGAGAAACACAAAAATTGGTATACAGACACTTCAATAAAAAAAAAAAACACGTATTTTTGGATTTTTCTAAATTCAACCCCTGCAGGGGTGATACAGAGTGTGCAAGTTTGTATGGGAAAAAATGAAAATAGGACTTTTGTAGAGCATATTTATCAAGTTTGAAGACCAAAGAAAGAAATAAACACGTACTTCTGTGTTTTTCAAAATTTAACACCTGCAGGGGTGTAAAGGAAGGTTAAACATTTTTAAACTAACACCCGTATATCAGAAATTTCTTGACTGAGATACGCAAGAATTCGTATACAGACTCTTTAATACATAAAAATAAACACGTATTTTAATACTTAAATAAATATGTGCTTATACTGTACATTAAAAACATTTTAATTTTCGTCTTTTTAACATGCACACCAACTGTGTAATTATTGTGTAATTATTAGCTATTAAGAATTGTAACAAAATAATAGTCGAAGTATTTGTATGGTATATCAGTATATAAGCAGCAGTACAGTGCCGGCCGCTTCATTATAAATGCGACATTTGTCTGTTTAGGCAACAAGTCTGCGCATTCGATATTACTTTCGGTTCATTTTTCTAATTTGTAAAACTGTACTTTTCACTGAAAATCAGTCGCAAAATCGCTTTAGCTGTTGCGTTCACTGGGATTGCGGCTATACTTCTAGAAGGGAGCAAGATTGCACATGCTGCTTTTAAGCTTCCTTTCAACCTGATACACATAGAGAACCCTTTATGTAATATTTTCAAGCAAAGTAACATGGCAGAAGTGCTGCTACATACTAAGCTTATTGTTTGGGATGAAAGCACTACGGCACATAAAGGGGTTATTGAAGCTCTGAATAGAAGCCTTCAAGATATCAAGGTTAAAAACAAGGTGATGGGTTGAGTTACAGTGTTGTTAGCAGGCGATTGTCGTGAAACCATTACCAGTAGTGCCCAGAGGAACACGAGCAGATTAAGTCAAAGCATGTTTTAAGAGATCTTATCTGTGGCCATTGGTGACCAAACTCAAACTCACCAAAAATATGAGAGTCCATCTAAGGGATAATGTTTTCCCTGGTCAGTTTTTAGACCTGTTGCTCAAAATAGAGCATGGTGATTTTTCCAGTATCGGATAGTAAACTTACCATCCCTTCAGAACTGTGTTCTATCGTGACCACAGTGGAAGACTTAATTTCCTAAATATATCCGGATACTGCCTATATCCATAATAAGCCTATGGAATGGATATGTGAGCGTGCTATTCTCACCCCTAAAAACTATCAAGCAAGCGTGATCAATGACATCTTATTAAATTCTTTTGAAGGGGCTTTAATGGAATACAAATCAGTAGATTCAGTGCTAAATACGTATGATGCTACAAAAAATCCCGTTTCTTAATACGCTCAAACCATCAGGCCTGCCAACCCATAGGCTTATTTTGAAAGTGGGTGCTCCAGTGATGTTGCTGCGAAACCTACGCCTATCCAAACTCTGCAATGGAATCAGGCTGCAGGTAACATCATTAAAAAGCAATATTATTGAGGAGACAATATTAACTGGATGTGCTTGAGGGGAGTCAGTGCTGATACCGCGCATACCATAATACCCTCCGATATCCCCTTTGAATTCAAGAGATTGCAGTTCCCCGCTAAAGTCTGTTTTGCCATGACCATCAGTAAGTCTCAGGGTCAGACATTAAGTTTCGTCAGAGTGGACTTAAAGGAAGACTATTTCTCACATGGTCAATTGTATGTTGCTCGAAAGTCAGCTCACCCAGCAGTCTGGTCATTTGGGCACAAGAAAAAAAGACTAGAAACACTGTTTATAAAGAAGTGCTCTAGCCGTAATATGTAAAGGGTTAAGCTGTTTTTTGATGATCTGCTGACCTTTATCGAATTTCACACAGAAGAACTTGCGGGCAATATATTATCTATACTAATAAAAGGCAAAGCCCTCACTGACTGACTGACTGACTGACTGACTGACTGACTGACTGACTGACTGACTGACTGACTCATCACTAATTCTGCAACTTCCCGTGTAGGTGGAAGGCTGAAATTTGGCAGGCTGATTCCTTACAGCTTACTTACAAAAGTTAGACAGGTTTCATTTCGAAATTCAACGCGTAATGGTCATAACTGGAACCTCTTTTTTCACAATATACCGTAATGGACGGCAGCTCGATGGCCGTGGGAGGAGGAGTTGAGTGTCACGTCATCACGCCTCCCACGTAATCACGTGAAAAGACTGTGAACGCAGTAGGGACAAATGAAGGAGGAGCCGCAAACAGCGAAGAACAAAAAATTCATTAAACAATTGAGAAGGGAGCGAGTGAAGCATACAAGCATGTTCATAAGGGAAACAAAGCACGGTGTAAAACGTAAGTTTAAATTAAGTTTATAGAAACGCTCCCGCTGCGGATTGCAATAACGTGAAAAGACTGTGAATGCAGTAGGGACAAATGAAGGAGGAGCCGCAAACAGCGAAGAACAAAAAATTCATTAAACAATTGAGAAGGGAGCGAGTGAAGCATACAAGCATGTTCATAAGGGAAACAAAGCACGGTGTAAAACATAAGTTTAAATTAAGTTTATAGAAACGCTCCCGCTGCGGATTGCAATAACATATTCGTGAGATAAAAGTTTAATGAGAAGACACGAGGTATAAACGAACCACACGCCGTAGCGCAACGTTAGGGGCAACAGTTTCAACCATTCTATGATCTGCCTCTCGCAACTGAAAGACGGCACATGGCAGATGTTAGCCCACTTGCTGACCGCAACGTTAGGGGCTTCAACTCTGGCGCTGACGATATTCGATTCTCGAGAGGGGATGCAGTGAGTGTGTATGCCTGATGAGCCCAGAATTAAGGAGAAACACGTGTCGCATACTCTTTGCATTATTTGAAAGTAAACTATTAAAACCATTCTATGATCAGCTTCTGGGAACAGAAAGAGGGCACGTGGCGGATGTAAGGCGACTTCCTGACCAACCACAAGCGTAACCTGGCAGGTAACCATCCATACAGTCAGATTGTGATTCAGAAAACGAATGCCATGAATTTAATTACCACGATCTACATACTGTCAAATAAACGAAACACACGCCGTAGCGGGACAGCTGTGAAAAGCGAGGTTCACAAAAAAACAGATCCTTAACAAATTGTTATTGGTATATTTTTGATCCGTTTAAAAAGGTTTTACTTTCTTCTTAAAAAATTAAAAGCAGTACTTCGCCGCAACGAAGCGCAAGAATTTGGCTATATATATCTGCTTCTCACAATTAAAAGAGGGCACGTGGCTGATTTTAGACGACTTCATGACCAAACATAAGTGTTACCTGCCAGGTAGGGTTACCACTTTTAATACAAAAAAATAAGGGACGCATACTGCAGCGGGTGCCACATCCCAGTGCCAACAGTTTGCAGACTCTACTTAAAAGACCCGCCCTCCTCACTGGACAGTTAAAAAGACCAATCAAACTAACGATGGTATCAAGTATTACCCAATCAAAATTAGGAAAGGAGGCATCTTCATAAAATGCGTGTGGGATGATTTGTATGAGACGCTGCTTTAAAAAAAAATGATAAAAAAAATACGGGACAAATTCCGTCCCATATTGATTCAAAACGGGACGTGCAATTTCATTCTCAAATACGGGACGATTCCGTATTTTAAAGGACGGGTAGCAACCCTACAGTGCCAGGTAACCACCCATACAATCGGATTGTGATTCAGACTAGGAATGCAATGAATGTAATTACCCCGATCTACATACAAGGCAAAAGTCTTGCAACATTCAAAGATGATGGCTTGGGATAAGTACACCATAGAACATAAAAGAGCTTATGAAGCCTTGAACCGAAAAAAGCAAGATCTCAGAGATCGTAAAAAAAAAAATAGGAGGTAATGTCGTTTTACTCGCTGTAGATTTTAGTCAAACATTACCAGTTATTTCACAAGGGAGACCAGCAGATGAACTCAACGCGTGTTTAAAATCCATGCTTCTCCGACGCTCGGTTATATGTCGCGTGTTCTCGGGTAGGTGCACCAAAAAATGTATACATTTAAGCATGTAATGAGCAAACAAAAAATGAGGTATACCCGAAGGCACTGCAGTAGTACTTAATGTAACTTTACTTCTTAAATGTTAATGTTTTACTGTTTAATAATTTATACGCTTCTTATATGTTGTTCAAATTCTTTTATCAAAATACCAGTGACAGCGCAATGCACGATAACGTGGAGTGAATACACCATACGCATCCGCCCACGGCCGCCCTGGTGTGCGCAGATAGGAGTTGATTCTACAATAAAATAAAATAAAGATAAAAACCCAGGATTGTTTCCTGCCTTGTGCCCTGTGTTGGCTGGGATTGGCTCCAGCAGACCCCCGTGACCCTGTGTTCAGATTCAGCGGGTTGGAAAATGGATGGATGGATGGATAAAAAGAGTAATACAATCATCACCCATAAAGCGGATAGTAGACGTGACGTTCTA